>NC_057926.1:34170328-34782605 GCF_018873765.1 Telopea speciosissima | reverse complement strand
TCCTTGCGTATTCTGTTTTGTTTGTGTAGAAGCTCCCGAGTCGTTTCACTAGCCGAGCTTAGGAACTCGTCTCTTTTTTATTCATGCCCAACGTTGTCGGCGGTCAATGCGATCTTCGCTTTGGTTGTTAATTCGCCTTTCCCTTCAGTCCGATTAGAGAGGCTATCATATAAGCGCACTCGTGGCCGAATATCCTTCTTGGCCGAGCCTAATGCCTTAGCGTGGTTTAGTACTTCGTTAGGCTCGGCCAAATAGGAATGTCGGCCCTTGAGAGATCGGCCATGTCTATGTGGACAGGTCTTACGCCTTGACTGCCGACCTAAGAGGGTCGGTCTTTGATGTCGGCCTGGTCTATGAGGACCGGTCTTATGACTGTCTGCCGACCTATGAGGGTCGGTCTTTGATGTCGGCCTGGTCTATGAGGACCGGTCTTATGACTTGTCTGCCGACCTATGAGGGTCGTTCTTTGATGTTGGCCTGGTCTATGAGGACCGGTCTTATGACTTGGCTGCCGACCTATGAGGGTCGGTCTTTGATGTCGGCCTGGTCTATGAGGACCGGTCTTATGACTTCGACTTGGGAGCTTGCCAATACGTTGAGTGTTGGAGAAAAGACTTTATTGAATCAAATGTCGGAACTGAAACCGAATACAAGCATGTTCAATTATTGAAAAACTTTTTCAAATTTTTCGAGTTCCACGGTCTCTGTACCTTCTTGCCCCGGAGTCTGCAAGCGATATGTGCCAGGGCGAATTTGCTTGGAGACTATGTACGGGCCTTCCAGCTTGGTGCTAATTTTCCTTGTTGCCTCGGCTGGGATGCGCTGAGTTTTCTGAGAACAAGGTCCCCTTGACGAAAATGCCGCTCTTTGACTCTTGAATCATAGTAGCTTGCCGTCTTGTTGGTACGCCGCGTTCGGAGTAGGGCATTTTCTCGGACTTCATCGAGGAAGTCCAAATTGGCTCGCAGCCCATCTTCATAGGTCTTCTCATCGGTTGAGCACTCGGTATGATGAAGCCATAACTTCAACGGTGCGAGGGCTTCGGTCCCATAAGCGAGGCGAAATGGACTCTCCCGTTGAGTTCTTACATGTCCGATATGCCCATAGGACGCTTGGGAGTTTTTCCACCCATCTTCCCTTGGCCTCATCCAACCTCCTCTTAATGCCGGCAAGTAATGTTCGGTTGGACACTTCTACTTGTCCGTTTGCTTGTGGGTGAGCTACCGAGATGGGTCGGAAGTCAATGTGGAAGTGCTCGCAAAATTCTCGGAAGGCCGGGTTGTTGAATTGCGCGCCATTATCAATGATGAGAGCTTTGGTAGCCGAACCGGTAGATGACCTTATCTCGGAAAAATTTTTCCATGTTCTTCTCAGTAATGGTGGCAAGAGGCTCGGCCTCGACCCACTTGGTGAAGTAATCGATCGCCACTACTACGTATTTTCTTTCTCGATCTTTGGGGTGAAATCTCCGAGAATGTCCATTCCCCACATAGCGAATGGGATTGGGCTGGCATTGAGGTTAATTTTGTTGCTTGGTCGGCTTGGGATTGGCGCGAACGGTTGGCACTTCTCACACGTCTTCACGTATTTCATGGCCTCTTCCTGCATTCTTGGCCAATAGAATCCTTGCCGAAGTATCTTGTATGCAAGAGCTCGGCCGCCCATGTGACTCCCGCATATTCCCTCATGCACCTCGGCTAATGCATACTCGGCCCCCTTCGGTCCCGGACATCGGAGAAGAGGGGCCGAGATTGCCCCTTTGTAGAGTACTCCGTCGATCATCGAGTACTTGGAAGATCGGATCTTGACCTTCCTTGCTTCGTCTCGATTCCCCGGGAGCGGGTCATTTTCCAAGTAGTTGACAATGGGGTCCAACCAGGTCGGCCCATCCTCTTCAATGTGCTTTATGCTTTCGTCTTGTAAGGATGGCTTCTCCAATATTTCTATGTATACTGACCGGCTCGGATATTGGAGGTCGGCCTCGGCCAACCTAGATAAGGAGTCCGCCGTGGCATTCTCTTCTCTCGGATTCGAGTCATCTCGAAGTGTTCGAGCTCGGAGATCAGATCTCGGGCTCGACCCGGTATGCTATCATCCTTTCGTCTTTTGCCTCGTAGTCTCCGTTGACCTGGTTGACCACGAGTTGGGAGTCTCCTCGCACCTTCAACCGCTTTATGCCCATAGCTTTGCTTGACTCAAGTCCAGCTAGAAGGGCTTCATACTAGGCCTCATTGTTTGAGGCGGGAAACTTGAACCTTAGGGCATATTGGACCGAGAAAGCCTTCGGGGCTTACGAATTAGGCCGGCCCCGCTTCCTCCGAATTGCTTGAGCCGTCAACATTCATTGTCCAAATCGGGTCGGCCGTAGCCCCGACCTCTTGGGTGTCTTTTCTTCTCCAACCTCATGTTCGGGCCCGTGCATTCGCAATGAAGTCGGCCAGGGCTTGTCCTTTTATCGCCGTCCTCGGTCGATAGCTTATATCGTATTCACTTAGCTCAACTGCCCAGAAATCAGCCGTCCGTCGCGTCGGGTTTGTGTAATATCTTTTTGAGTGGCTGGTCGGTCAGTACCACAATCGGATGAGCTTGAAAGTACGGCCTTAGTTTCCTTGCAGCCGTGATTAGGGCGAATGCTACTTTCTCGAACCCGAATACCTTGTTTCGGCATCAACAAGAACGTGGCTGACATAGTATATCGGCCTTTGAGTTTGACTCTCTTCCCGATCAACACCGCACCGACCGCTACGGGAGTGGCGGCTAAGTAGACTTGAAGTTCCTCCTTTGGTTCAGGTCGGGAGAAGAGGCGGGTTCTCCAAATATTTCTTCAGCTCTTCAAAAGCTTCTTGGCATTCGGATGACCAGATAAAATCTTTTGGGTTCCGGATATTCTTTAGGGCCTTAAAGAACGGTAGGCACTTGTCGCCCGATCTCGACATGAATCGCGCCAACGCCGCCACACGTCCGTTTAGCCTTTGTACCTCTCGAATCGTCCTTGGAGGACTCATCTCTTGGATGGCTCGATTTTTGCGGATTGGCTTCGATGCCTCGACAGAGACCATGAAGCCGAGGAACTTTCCGAGGTTACGCCGAATGCACACTTGGCGGGGTTCACTTCATCCGGTTTTTCCTCAATACGCCGAAGGCTTCTTCCAAGTCGGCCAAGTGGTGCTCGACCTTCAAACTTTTCACCAACATGTCGTCCACGTAGACTTCCATGTTCTTTCCGATCTGCTAGCGGAATATATGGTTCACGAGGCGTTGGTATGTTGCTCCGGCATTCTTCAATCCGAACGGCATGACCTTGTAGCGTAAATTCTCTTGGTCAGTTCGGAAGGCCGTGTAGACTCGTCCTCCTCATGCATCATGATTTGGTTGTAGCCGAGTACGCATCCATGAAACTCAGCATTTCGTGACCTGCCGTGGCGTCGATCAAGAGGTCGATCCGAGGTAGTGGTACTCGTCTTTTGGGCAGGCCTTGTTGAGGTCGGTGTAGTCGACACACATTCTCCACTTCCCGCTCGGTTTAGGGACCATGACGACGTTAGCCAACCAGGTCGAGAATTTCTCTTCTCGGATGAAACCCGATCGGTGAAGCTTCTCCACCTCTTCTTTGATTGCGCTTTGCCGATCAAGTGCGTAGTTTCTTCTCTTCTGCCGGATTGGTTTCGGACCGGATCCACATGGAGTCGGTGCTCAGCTATATGTCCGGTATGCCCGACATGTCAGCGGCTGACCAGGCGAGACATCGGCGTTCGCTTTTAAGAAAACTCCGAGCCGCCTTCTTTGATCTTTATTTAGTAGTGATCCAAGCTGGACCACCTTGGTTGGGTCATCTTCGCTGAGATGAAGTGGGGTCAAGTCTTCCACGGGTCGCCCTCTTCTCTCGATAAGCTCATCCCGCTGATCCTCGGGAGATGTTCGACGCACATGGCCATTCCTCGAACATTACCCTTGTTTTGCTTGACGAAGGTAGCATAGCACTCTCGTGCCTTCTTTTGGTCGCCTCGGACCTCGTCGACACCGTTCTCGGTGGGGAACTTCATCTTCAAGTGAGTCGGGAGATGATGGCTTGAGGGCGGTCAATGACGGACGGCCAGTATGGCGTTGAAAGCCACTACCGACCGTACCACCATGAATTTGACGGGATCGTCGCTGGCGGGGAGCTTGCCCAATTGTGACTAGTAGATCGATCGAGCCCTTGATAGTTGCCGCCACTCCCGAGAACCCGTGAAGCCAGGTTCCTTCGGGCTTAAGCGCTCGTCGCCGGCCAATTGTCGATGCGCTTCCAATGACATAAGGTCCACGGACGCGCGGTATCGACCAATACATGGTGTACGGGTCGTTCGCAATTTCTACCGCACCACTAAAGCATCGTCATGAGGTAAACTTACACCTTCGAGGTCGGCTTCCGTGAAGGAAATCGTCACCGCGGGCTTGAGTTTCTTGGCGGTCATCTCGGCTACTCCGGCGAAGCGGCGTTTGCCTTAGCCTTTCGAGTACTCTCTTGCCGGGCCCCCGAGGATAGTGTATATGGGGGCTCCCTGTCATTGCTCGGCCCGGATCCGTCCCCCTTTTTCTTGGCTCGGACCTTGTCATCGTCTCTTTCAACTCGCCTGGTTTCGGCCTTAGGCTTGGCTCTTCTCTGATCTCGGTCATCCGGCCGCCGACCTCCACGGTCTTCTCGGCCTCCTTTGACATATCTCTTCAAGTGGCCGCTTTTATCGGCTCTTCGATTTCTCTTTTCAGTGATAACAATCTTCGTGTCGTGACCGATGTCCTTATGGAATTGGCAATATTTGTTGGGATTCCGAGATGACCCCGCTTGCATCGGTCGGGTCGGCGGATGTACCCCCAGCTTGTATTTGCATCGGGATCTCCTTGCGAGATGCATTCAATGGCGTGTAGTCGGGGCTCGAGCTCGATCCGACCTGTCGCTCCTGGCGATCCATCCTTGGCCTTTTGTCTTCTCTTGGTCGTCTGTTGTCGGCCTTTTCTTGTCGGTACGACCTTCGTTGCCCTTCCGGGCTTGGAGGACCTCGGCCATATTTGCGAACTCGTTGCACCTCTCCAAGAGCTCGGCCAGGTTTCTTGTCGGCTTCGGGCCAAGTCCTTGATAAGGTCCATGTCAGCCAATCCGTTGCTCATAGCCGTATGGGCCGTGGCCTCATCCAAATCCTTGATATCTAAGGATTCCTTGTTGAAGCGGGAGACGAATGCTCGGATCGACTCGTCGGGCCTTTGCTTCATGCTAAGGAGGTTGACCGTGGTCTTCTTATGTTTCATACTACTCGGAAGAGCGTGACAAAGGCTCGCCAGAGTTGAGCGAACTTTTTATGGAATCGACGGTAACCGGAAAACCATGAGGTCGCCGCGCCCTTGAGGGATGCGGGGAAGGCTCGGCAAGAAATGATCTCGGTTCCCCGTACATGGTCATCATCGCATTAAAGTAGTTGATGTGATCTGCCGGTCGGCCGTCCCGTCATACTGTCGAACGGGGAGGTTTGAAACCGTGTGGTAGCGGCGCGGTCATGATCTCGGGAGGATAAGGGTGACGCCCGACCAAAGAGTAGGCGTCCGGGTCGCTGTTTCTTCAACCTCCACCTGCTCGGCCAATTCTCGTAGCCGCTTCTCCAGCTCGGTTTCCGGTGCTTGGCCAACCGGCTCCTCGGCCCGGGGTTGATAGGATCGGTCATCCCGCTGTAGTCGGCCATTATGGTCAGCTCGGTCCTCATCGTCCTTCCTTGTTCTTTTTTCTTCTTGGAAGTTGGACCCTCGGGGACTCCCCGTTGTTCTTCTCGGGAGGTGAGCTCGGACGCCGGGGAGTATGACGCGATCCTTCTCCGTGTCTCGATGCGCGCCTTTCAACCGGGTCTTTCCTATGTTCTCGGAATATCCTCGGCGGTTCGTCCTCTCCGATCCGTCCAGAAAATACCGACCTCCTTGCTACTGAGCCGCTGGTTCAATTTCATGCCTGTTCGCGGGCTTTGGCGATGTTCTTGTTCACCCCGTCGAGCGCCTCTCTGGCGCGGGGTGGAGTCTTCGACGAGACGGATGCGAGGACGCAGCCCGACTCGGCTCGGCCCTACGCCGGCCACCATTTTGCTTGCAAGTTTCTTTCGGCGCGTCTTGAGGCTGGAGGGAGCGCGGCGGCGGCGACCCATCAGCCCGCCTCGGGCCATCTGGTTCATGAAAGCGCGCAGATCTCGTTGGTGTGTAGCATCTGCGCTGCAAATCCATAACTGTCGATTATTTGCCGGGCTTCGGGTCCAAACTCTCCGGCAAGGGTGGCGGTGCGGTAGGACATTCCCGTCCAAACTTGGCTCGGCTGTCCCGCTAGCCGCGCCGTGGTTAGTGCACCTCCCCGTTCCCGCTCTCTGGAGGTGGAATGGTGCCCGTGATGGGCTGCGCACCACCGCCCTAGGGGTCTTCGCTACCCCGCCGAGAGGCCGGGGCGGTGATCGTCTCGGCCGGCACAACGGGTTGCGGCTCCTCCGTGCGGGAAGTAGAGCCATGCTGCCCTGACCTCGTATGCACCATTATTAGTGTTCTAGGAATTGGCGAAACGACGATGCTTGCTGATGTCGTTCCCACGAGACGGCGCCAAATGCATTGCGTGTGAAAACCTCCGTACTTGGTTCGCTTTGTGGATGAACTCCGCAAAAACCAAGCAATGAGCGCAAGAGGGCGGTGTGGCTCGGCCTAGGACTCTCCGATGCTCAAGTCGGGTCTTCAACGCGACAACAGAATCTGCGTAGTAAAAAGCAAGATCCGGAATAGAGCTCCATACACGGTATTTATAGAGTAAGGAGGAGATGAGACGGTTGGGAGAGTCCTAGTATGGTAGGAGTCCTTCTTTCGGAAGGTTCTCTCGCGTAGAGCGGAGTGGAGAGTTATTTTCGGGGTCGGACTCTTATTAAGGTAAGAGTCCATGTAGAGTGTGATTCTCGTGTTGTCTTGGGATCGTGGCTCGGTCCTTATCCGTGATTCTCGGGATGTGATGACGTGGCCCGGAGATCCCCGGTGGGGTGCTATGGGAGCCTCAATGGAGGAGGGCTCGGCCAACGAGGTCGGCCCGTGGGGTCGGCAATGGAGGTCGGCCCGAGAGGAGGTTGGTCTCGGCCATGAGGTCGGCTAGGCGTCCCTGGCTGACCGGTATAATCTCGGCCTCAGTTACCGGCCAGCTCGCTCAAACCAGGCTTTGTCAGGTGACTTATCGGATATGGGGTCGGCCCAATTTCCTGCTCGGCCCAACTCGGTTCTCGGACTGAGGTCGGGTCGGCCACGTGGCAGCCTCTGATAGGTGGGGTGTTTTATGCCTCATCAGTGAACACCAAGAAGATTGATCGAGGTACGTACGTTCCGCTTCTCTTTCCATCTTTCTTTCTTTCTTTCTCTCTCTTTCTCTCCAGAGTTTGACACCGGAGCCACCATTGTCACCTCTATCATGCTTTCGTTCACCTGATTCGACACCGAAAACTGTAGGTAGCAGAAATTATTGTTACTTGAGTGAGTGACGATCATTGGCCGTAATCCCAACAATTTCGAACCCAAATAAGCTGGTGAGAATGCCTCTAAGCTTAATTCCGTGGAATAAAGAACGCCGGTGAAGTTGTAGTACTGATGGGGATTGCTTCCTCACCCACTAGAACTCGACCTCGTCACGTAGTAAGAAGATTGCAGTCGAATGGTACATACGTGGAATGATAGATGGGTTTAGTTCTTGGTATCGGGTTGATACAGAGCCGGGTAGAAAACTGAATCTCTACCATATTCCTACCCGGCAAACCCCACCTTGCACCTCCGTTGATGATCAAGACTTGGCCATTGAGTTTTTGGTGTAGCGTTTCTTAATTTGTTGTTGCACTTGCATCCCATTACTTAATGTTTACGTATTTAATGTTTTATTGGTTTTTTTTTTTTCTTTTTTTCTGAATTCTTTGTAATATTTCATTCAAGTCTTACGCGTGTTTATCGATTGTTTGAGTATCAATTTATATTTTTCTTCATTCAGTAGAATTCACCATTTTTATTTTATTTTATTATGGTCAGAAATAGAAGAAGAAGAAGAGATGAAACGACCAAGGGACGATGGATTTCAGTCTTGCCTGACTTCAGAGGAAGAGCAGCTTCTCTTTGGCGGCGGATTTCATTCTGACATATGGTGGTTGGATTTGGCACCTAAAAAAGATGATAATGAAGAGATGAATAAATTTCCAATAATGGGGCTTCCATCTATTCCCATGTATGATGATGACATATCGATTTCAGATGTCATACACGACTTTGAAGTTTCCAGCAGTAAGAAGCCACCACCACCACTAGAAGAACATATAAGTTCTGAAATGCCACCACTAGTGATAGAAGAGATGAGTTCTGAAATGCCACCACTACTGGAAGAAGAGATGAGCAGCGAAATACCACCACTGGAAGAAGAGATGCCAATGAAGCGATGAAGTTTCCTATAATGGGGCTTCCATCTATTCCCATGTATGATGATGACATATCAATTTTAGATGTTATACACAACTTTGAAGTTTCCAGCAGTAAGAAGACACCACCACCACTAGAAGAAGACATAAGTTCTGAAATGCCACCACTAGTGGAAGAAGAGATGAGCAGTGAAATGCTACCACTACTGGAAGAAGAGTTAAGCAGCGAAATACCACCACTTGAAGAAAAGATGAACAGTGAACTGTTGCCCACTTCGGCTGCTGCTAGCAATTTTGTTGTTAACAGTACCACAGAGTCAAGTTTAGTGTAAGGAAAAGAGATGATGGAACCAATTGAGAATGGATTTCTTAAGCCATGTCTGACTTCTGAGGGTGAGTTGATACCCTTTTGCAGATTTCTTTGTCACGCATCATGGTTTCATTTGCCGCCAGAAAATGAAGAGACAGAAATGTTAGTGGGGTTTCCATCTATTTCGAGGATCATCGATGAATAACAGCAGCTACTTTCAGTTTCAGATATAGAGACGAACTTCCAAGTTCCCAGCAGTAAGAAACCAAGGTTGCAGCTGGTAACAGAAGAAGAAGAGATGGAGATGGAAGTTCCATCGGGGTACCATTGTTGTCCTACGGATAAAGAGATCATTATTGATTATCTAGGTAACAAGTTGAACGGTGGAAATATTCCTACAAATATGGTCAAGGAATTCGATGTTTACACCATAGAGCCATGGTTACTACCAGGTACTTATGGAGTCATTTTCCTTTTTCTTCTTCTTTTTAGTCTTTCTTAAAATACCCTTTAATTAGCTAGTTTTTCTATTTATCCATCCCATTGCATTCCTATTAGCTATTAATGATTTAAATTTACATGCATGTATCGGTTTTTCTTAACAGGAGCTGAAATGGTTAGTTGTGGTGCCAAGAAATCACGCTATTTCTCTGATACCTTGAGATTAATCTCTGCAAAAGGTGGGTCAAGACCTCATCGTACAGCCGGTAATGGCTTTTGGAGGGCTAGTACAGGTGACAAATCTGTTACAGACACACTTGAGCAGCTGAGGAGCACGATAGGTTACGTCAAGCAATTGATGTATCACATGTTTGCTGATGATCATGGCAAACATTCATGCAAAGAAAGTAAGAAGACCAACTGGATAATGCACGAGTACAGGCATACAAAGGTTCGTATTATAATTAATTGCCTTGATGTTTCTTTCTAATCTTGCTTTGCTTTAATTAATTAATTATTTCATCTTGTCTATGTTTTTTGATATTATATGATCAGATTCTAACTAACCCAAATGTTGTGTATTGCGTAACAGTCTTCAGTAATGGTGGTTTGCAAAATAAAGAAATACAAGACAGCAGCTTCATCAACATATGGGCTCGAATACTCAAATGAACAAAAACAATGAGTTTTGATTTGTTAATTAATGTTTAATTCCTAGCTCATTTTGTTTCATTTTTGTTTGTTTTTTTTTTTTTTCCGAGTATGTATAGATTTTCTAATGAAGGTAAGGCTTTTATGTCCCCCTTCTTAGGTTGTAATTAAATATTTCTTTTATTAATAAATTAATAGAGGTACCGCCCTCTTTCTCTAGATTGTTGCTCTAATAAGCTCTGTCTAATACTTCATTCCATGTCTTTTGGATGCCAATTACATTTTTCTTATTTTGAATTGTTTTTAGAACTTTACTCCTTACCCTTTACATAATTGTGATGTTAGTTGCACTAGTTCTACCCAAAAAAAATAATTAATTGTAGCAGTTCAATTTAATATATATTTTCTATTGTCCTAAATAACTTTGCTTATTTCATAAATTTACAGGAATTTTCTTCCTTCTATTTAGATCCCAACCATTAACCATACATAAGGGTGTTAAATGGTTCGATTTCAATTAAACAGTTCGGTTTAAAATAAATAAATAAAACTCATCATAATACAAAAAGGAGGAGGATTTTGCACGCCACAATGAGTCAAAATGAAAGTTTGGTCTCACCTTTCATTATATCAGAGGGCACACGTTGTGCATTTCTTTTTCCCTACTTGTTCCCTAAAATAAATACTTGGTCCAAGTGGTGTCCCATAGGTACCCCTTTGCTTCACTTGCCCTGGCTCCATTTGCTTTCTTCTTGGAAAGGTACCACTTTTATTCAATATTGTCTCAAGTCCTCGATAGATGTGTTCTCATGAACTTGTATATGTTTGGTTTTATTGAGTTATTTCCCCTCATTGTCCCTTAAAAATGTCTAAGGAAGAAGGCACCTCTTGAATGATGTATATGCATATTGTATATTGAAAACAAGCCCTTTGTTTGATCCTAAAGTTTAGTGCTTGTATGTGTCCATACCCATTTTTTGCCATACATGTATTTACTAACTATAGCGGCATGGCCACCTGGCGTGGTTTTTGCTTTTTCCTTAATTTTAGAGAGGTTCCCTTGGCTGTTCTGTTTTAGATTTTTTGCAAGATTATCAATAAGCAGTGTGGGCTTGAATTTTCAGTGATTGGCACCTAAGAAAAATATAGAAATTTAATAATTATGAGGTGCGTCTTTTTTGAACATTCTGGCCTCCCACAAATTCAGATAAATTTTGTTTATCTCATTATTAAGCTCTGTTTTTTTTTTTTTAAGGATAATTATATTATGGAAGAAAGTTCTTGATGGGTGAGTACCGCTCATGCCCCAAACATAGAGGGAGGTGAAATGATGGCCCACCCCCATGAAAGGCATAAATCCATTTGATATGGGCCGATCCGGATTAGTAATGACAGAGACTGATCCCATAACCAATTCTGATTCCCAAAACCCTGCTCCTTAATCTAAAGAGGAAAAAATTGTAATTACCTATCAGACCTTATTATCCTTCTTTGCAAATATCTAATTCAGTTTTTTTTTTTAATTATTATTTAAGATCACATGGCTGTTTATAGGGGTGCAAGTTTTTGACCCTATCGGCTTGAACCCGCCCTGCGCCCGAACAGGGGCTGGGTTGAGATATATGACCCTGAGGGCAGGTTAGGGCTGGAAATTTCTGGCCCTGAGTCAGGGTCTGGACGGGCTAGGGTTGAGGCCTCGGGCTAAGCCTTGCCCGGCCTGGCCTGTTTTAACTTATACTGGCCTGTTTTAAATTTTATATATATATATATATTATAAACTTTAAACGTCACCCACATTTTGTTATATAATATATTATATATGAAGACACTAAGTGATATAATAAATTTTATTACAGTGTTATTTTATGTAAAATTGATAATTTTCTCCCCGGCCCATTCAAGCCCATGCATTTCCTTCCTTTCTCCATGATCAAGGCCAATCAGGGTCAGCCCGACCCGACCCGACCCTGAGGGTGAGTCAGGGTTGGATTTTTCTAGCCTTGAGACAAGGTCGGGTCAGGTCGGGCCTAGGCCCAGCTAGGGGTACTTAGGTTTGGGCTAGGGTTCTATAAAGTCCGGTCCAACCCGACCCTATAGCAGCCTTAGCTGTTTATCTTTTTTATTCCTACTCAGTTCGAACTTCCACTAATCATAATTAACAAAGATTTACAATTTTGCATTGCAGCCACTGCACCACACACCAACACTATTCAGCCATGCGGTAGCATTACTCCCAATTCTTACAACATTTCTTGTTACGTTCCCCTTGTACCATTTGCACATAGGTTGGGGAGGAAAGAGAAAATAACTTAAAAGTTTGATTTTTCTTTGAAGAGTATGTTGAGGAATTTATGTATTGGACGAAGAAAATATGAGGTGCATGGGAGTTCATAGTAGATAAGAACTTTAAATGGCAACACCGGCTAGACCATCCTCTATGTTGGAGAGAGAGTAAAGAAGCTAAATGGTCCCTGAGAGACCCCAACATAATTAAATAAATTTTGTTGGTGTCTAGAGCAAAAATATATTTTATGGGAGAAAGAACATTGCTTGGTCTAGTGGCTCCTAAGACCAGACACATGAGCGTGCGTAATTATTGTCCAACTCCTCATAAAATAAAAAAAATCCATTCGTGTTGTTGCTTGTGCGTGTGCTCTCCTTGGCCCTCACGCTAATGTAGAGGCTACACGATCAAGCAGTGATCTCTTGTTCATATTTTATAGGGTAAATTACAGATCACCCCTTGGTTTTCAATCGAAACTCAGATCACCCCCTGGTTTTTGAAAAAACTCAAATCACCCCCTAGTTTAGGCCCCAAAATGACAAATTAGTCCCTAACGTTAGTTGTATGCTGTTAAGTGATGATGTCAGCTAGTTAACTTTTTTGAAAACCCTAAACTACCCTTGAGAAGAGTAAAGTTACTATTTTACCCTTGATTCTAAAATACCCAACATGTATTTTCCCTTTTTATTTTTTTATTTAAAACAAGGAATCCGAGAGGGAATATTCCCTCTCATTCTTCCCCAAATTGCTAAAGCTCTTGCAACGGTGACTGAGTCACCTGAGATCTCTCTGTCCCTGCTCCACTTTCCATCTCTCTCTCTCTCTCCCCCCTTTGTTAAAACCCTAACTCCATTCAGTAGCTGGAATGAAACCGTCGACCTTTGCACTTGGTACGGCGTTTCATGCAATCGTGGCCGCGTTTATCGCCTCGTTCTGGAAGGACTAAACCTCCGTGGCAGTTTCAAACCGTTAGCCTCTTTGAATCAGCTTCGCGTTCTAAGTCTCAAGCAAAACCGTCTCTCTGGTACCATTTTTGACCTCGCTAACCTCTTTGCACTCAAGCTTCTTTTCCTCTCTTACAGCCAGTTTTCTGGCGAGTTTCCGTAGTCCTTACCTTCTCTTACCCGACTTTACAGTCTCGATCTGTCTTACAACAACATCTCCGATCAGATTCCGGTCACAGTCAATCATCTCACTCACCTCCTCACTCTACGCCTTAAAGGAAACCAATTTTTTGGCCCGATTATAGGTTTGAATCTCCCTAATCTGCAGGACTTCAATGTGTCCAGTAATCAACTCACAGGAGCCATATCGACGTCCCTCTCCAGTTTCCCCCAAACGTCGTTAACAACCCAGTTTTGTGCGGTTCACCATTGCCGAGCTGTAAGAGCATGGCACCGGAGGGGGCTGTGACGTCGCCAATAAGTCCAGTTAAAGGAAGTCCAACGGTTATCTCATCGTCTCCTGCGGTTTCTGTGCGCCAACGCACAAGGAAATGGAGAACGGAGAGTGTCCTCTTGCCGCTGCAATCGATCAGGAAAGGAGACGGAGAAGATGAAAGGAGCAGGGGTAATTTGAGGTTAAGGTTAAAATTGTCTTTTCACTTTTTGGTTTGACTTAAGACAGTCATTTCAATGTTGAAGATGAAGGGTAGTATTGTAAATTTAATTCTAATGTTTTAGTACAAGGGTAAAATAGTCATTTCACACCAATAACTAACAGTAGACTAACACCGTTATTGTAGAGGGTGACATTTGAGTTTTTTCAAAAACCAGGGGGTGAACCGTTATTGTAGAGGATGACATTTGTGACAATCAAATGATATATGCATTGAGAATCTAGTCCAACACTACTTAATTAGTAACTTGGGTGTCTGGTGCAAGCCCTGCATGTCATTCAAGCCAATTGTAGTGGAAGGACATTTGAATTCAATACTTGGAAAAATATGGCAAGTAAAATCAAAGTGAAATTGAAATTTTGCATGTGTTTAAAGGTTCTACAAAGGTTCCGAGCTGAAATCTTTTGTAGCCTAGATGACCTACTCGATCTAATCTCAAGGAAAAACAGTGTGACTCACCTTACCCCAAACCTCCCTAAGTGAAATGTATGACAATTTTCCAACTCAGAGTGGAATAATAAAGTTCAAGTGTGGGGGAATATATGAAAATCTCATAGTAAATTGTTTTCAATTTTAAGCGGCTGCACTCTTTTCCTTGGCCAAGGTATGGATTTACAATTGAATTTTGGGTGTATATTCACTGCAAACACCCACGAGACTAAACTCGTCCACTAGGGGTAACCTTGGGGTTTAAAGGCTTATTGCATGTGCTAAATGCAACCGTGATTCCTACGAAAGTGAGTTAGGATTTTTGCATTTTAGGATAGGTATTGTTTTGTTTACTTGAGGATAAGCAAAGTTCAAGTGTGGGGGAATCTGATGAGTACATTTATGTGTGAAATCTTAGGGCATAAAATATGCATTTTACCACATTGAACAGAACTACTCGGGTATTTTTCTGTGTTTTACAGGTTTTAGGTTATTTTATGCTATGTTGGACTATCGGGCACCATATCTCCCAAGTTACACGTAAAGTGGTCCAATATCTTTTCATGGTTGCGAAGAGGACGGAATTCTGAGCAAGGTGGACCACTTGCATGCCAAGTACGCATTCGTTTATGTCATCATGTCAACATATGGGCTCGAATACTCAAATGAACAAAAAAAATGAGTTTTGATTTGATAATTAATGTTTAATTCCTAGCTCATTTTGTTTCATTTTTGTTTTTTTTTTTTGTTTTTTTCCAGTATGTATAGAATTTCTGATGAAGGTAAGGCTTTTATTTTTTCGCTAAAGGGTCATTGCATTAAGGAAAAAGAAAGAAAAAAGGAAAACAAACCAAGGAAAAGGGCGAAGCCCCTTACAACGAAGGAAACAGCGATGTTCCCCTTCTTAGGTTGTATTTAAATATTTCTTTATTAATAAAATAACAGAGGTACCGCCCTCTTTCTCTAGATTGTTGCTCTAATAAGCTCTGTTTAATAATTCATTCCATGTCTTTTGGATGCCAATTACATTTTTCTTATTTTGAATTGTTTTTAGAACTTTACTCCTTACCCTCTACATAATTATGATGTTAGTTGCACCAGTTCTACCAAAAAAAAAAAAATTTTAATTGCAGCAGTTCAATTTAATATATATTTTCTATTACCCTCAATAACTTTGCTTATTTCATAAATTTGCAGGAATTTTCTTCCTTCTCTTTTAGATCCCAACCACTAGCCATACATGTAATAGCATAAGGATTATATGTTATCTTGGCAGTGCCATTCATTACCAAATTGTGGGTAGCAATACAGATACCCTATCTTTATTCCATTATATTAATTTGAGGTTACATATGTTGTTAGACTTATTTGCATTATTTTTCCTAGTGATTGGTTATGAATTAACAGCTGACACTGCTTTGGATCATGGTTTGAGTTACTAGTATCAGATTTCCCGATACAGTTGATATTGCATGGTTTTGAAGGTTAGAGATACAATAACCTGGCCAATACCATATTGGTGAAACAATACGAAAAATGAGTAAAATAGTGTTAAAAAAAAAATCAGTGATAAACTTGTCCGATATGGTCGATCCATAATGATATCATTTTAGTATCATATCGATTTTGCGATACCCAATCTGATACCGTGCACTAAAACCATGCTTTGAATAGAGTGGAATGAAGAACAAGAGTTTGTGCAACAGATAATCATATAGTTTTTTTTTTTTTTTTGACAGAATAGATGTCATAAAGTTCAGATACTACTTAAGGTAGTGCTTTAATCTTGACCATGTCTTTTCTATCCAATGGTAGGAATAGACATATTCTGTGATCTGTCTACGTGACAAAATATATACTTTGTACCATCAAAAAAATAAATAAATAAATACTTTGTGATACTTGAAAAAAAGGGGCTGACTGTGTGCAAGATCGCCTTCGATGACCAGGTGACTCGTCAAATACAAGGGGTTTTATGGTATTTCCATGGGGTTTTTGTCCCTATTGGTCACTGTCGAGACATAACCCCCTGAAATGACCACCTCACCCCTATAAAATGAAAAAATCCCTCCCTGGTCGATGCCCTTGTGAATCGCCTCATTTACCTCCATCCCCACGCTGGTACAAAAGCCACGTAACCTTTCTTTTTCCTATATTTTTACTGCCCTGCCCCCATGAAATAAAAAATAGCATCTATGTTGATGCTCCTACACACATTCTTATTTGCCCCTGTGTTGGTGTAGGCGCATTGGCACAAGTGCTACATGGGATAAAAATCCTCTCCAATTCTTCAATCTGGCAATGCCACCACTGGAAGAAGAGATGAGCAGCGAAATACCATCACTGGAAGAAGAGATGAGTAGTGAAATGTTGCCCACTTTGGCTGCTGCTAGCAATTTTGTTGTTAACAGTACCACAGAGCCAAGTTTAGTACAAGGAAAAGAGATGATGGAACCAATTAAGGATGGATTTCTTAAGCCATGTCTGACTTCTGAGGGTGAGTTGATACCCTTTTGCAGATTTCTTTGTCACCCATCACGGTTTGATTTGCCTCCATAAAATGAAGAGATGGAAATGTTAGTGGGGTTTCCATCTATTCCAAGGATCATCGATGAACAGTAGTAGCTACTTTCAGTTTTAGATATAGAGACGAACTTCCAAGTTCCCTGCAGTAAGAAACCAAGGTTGCACAGCTGCTAACAACAGAAGAAGAGATGGAGAAGGAAGTTCCATCGGGGTATTTCATTTTTCTGCCTACGGATAAAGAGATCATTATTGATTATCTAGGTAACAAGTTGTTGGTGGTGAAGATGTCCAACACTCTCACAAAATGGCGCAGGCTAGAATGGGTGGAGGGCGTGCCAGAACCTTTGACGCAGGCTCAAATGAAATGGGGTTGTTGCCTATCTGATTGTCAACCAGGGAATGTAGGGTTCCCTCGTGCCTGAGTTAACTCTAAGGACCTTTGGGTTAGACTTTAAAGGTGACGGTCTCAATGGGATTTACTAAAAGCATGCACAAATGAACAAGGAGTAGATAAAGACAAACACAGAATTAAATAACTGATTCAACAATGGGAAAGTACACCAACCGATTACAAGTCAGACCAAACCGTTGGAGATGAGTGAATTCCCTGACCCTTCTTCTCACTGGCTGATCTAGTGATAGTAAGCACCCCTCCCAAATGTAGACAAAGAAGACTAAAATGGAAAGCTAACAAATGGAAAGCTAGTAAATGCTAAAAAGGTAAATGCCAAGAGTTGTAGTTGTAGTGTGTGTCCATTTTTGTCCTACGGATAAAGAGATCATTATTGATTATCTAGGTGACAAGTTAGACGATGGAAATATTCCTTCAAATATGGTCAAGGAATTCGATGTTTACACCATAGAGCGATGGTTACTACCAGGTACTTATGGAATCATTTTCCTTTTTCTTCTTCTTTTTAGTCTTTCTTAAAATACCCTTTAATTAGCTAGTTTTTCTATTTATCCTTCCCATTGCATTCCTATTAGCTATTAATGATTTAAATTTACGTGCATGTATCAGTTTATCTTAACAAGAGGGTTTATCTTAATAGGAGCTGAAATGGTTAGTAGTGGGGCGAAGAAATCACTCTATTTCTTTGTTACCTTGAGAATAATCCCTGCAAAAGGTGGGTCACGACCTCATCGTATAGCCGGTAATGGCTTTTGGAGGGCTAGTACAGGTGACAAATCTGTTACAGACACACTTGAGCAGCAGAGGAGCACGATAGGTTACGTCAAGCAATTGACGTATCACATGTTTGCTGATGATCATGGCAAACATTCATGCAAAGAACGTAAGAAGACCGATTGGATAATGCACGAGTACAAGCATACAAAGGTTCGAATTATAATTAATTGCCTTGATGTTTCTTTCTAATCTTGCTTTGCTTTGATTAATTAATTATTTCATCTTGTCTATGTTTTTTGATATTATATCATCAGATTCTAACTAACCCAAATGTTGTGTGTTGTGTAACAGTCTTCAGAAATGGTGGTTTGCAAAATAAAGAAACGCAAGACAGCAGCTTCATCAACTTACAAGATTGTGTAGGGAGTGCAACCTCTCCCCCAAGGTAATTGTCTTCTTCTATTCTTTTTATTTTTATTTTATTTTAGAATTTTAAATTGTTTCTCATTCTCAACTTTGAGTTTTATCCTAGGCAAATTAGGTCCTTAGTTTTTAGGTTCATTCTATTTATAATTCAATGTTTCTCGTGTCTAGATGAATGTTTAGGACGTCAATTTTGGTAGATGCATGTGTTAGGACCATAGTTTAGCTTAATCCATCACTTGTTACACTTTCGCCTTACGTGAGAAAGGTAAAATAGAGTGGCTACATCTCCCTATGTTCGACCCGTACGCTTGCGGTATTTTTTTTTAACTCAAACAAGTTTTTGGTGCCGTTGCTGGGGAGATAATTGTCCATTTTATTTTTCCCTCTTGAGTAAATCGAAGTGATTTTATTGTATTTTGTTTTGTTTTCTTAAAAAAAAAAAAAAGAAAAAGAAAACCTCATCTTGTTTCTCTTCTGTTTCAAAGGATGTGTGCTCAATCCAAAATTTTTCATATGCCCAAACCCAGCCAATCTTGGTGTATCTCATGGGATTTCATCACTTATCACGCTGCCCCTTGATTAGTTTGGGTGGTTTGGATTGGCATGTGACCTATTTTTAGAGGTGACCAACTTTGATAACAGGAAAGCAACATAGTGAGTGCCATTGTTTGGAAACAAAAACGTATAGTATTCCTCCACTCTACATCAGAATCCACTTGGAGTTGCACGTAGGTGGCTAGTGAAGACTATACGGATTCCCTTGCTGTCAACCTATATGTCAACCTTATAGCTTTGGAATCATTGTTTCAACCTTCGAGGGGCTGATGCACCAACTATCTTGAGCTCCCTCGTGTTTTTAGTATTTTTTCTAGTCTTTTTATTTTTCTTTATAATTAAAAAAAAAATAATGAGACTTCTAAATCGGTTTAGGTGGCTAAAGGGTGGACCCGTGATTCAACCAACCGTCTTGCTAGAACACCATCTTCTCCTCCACCAACTTTGACCATGGTTGACCAACCTCAGCTTAGGACTCTTAAGTATAGGTTCTACCCTAATAGGGCTGCACAGCCTTCCTGCATCAGTCTACCAGTTGCTACAGGAAATAATTATGAACTCAAGACCAACTTCATTTGTAAGTTGCCCCATTTCCATGGGATAGCCAATGAAGATGCTTATCTCTTCCTTAGGATATTTGAGGAGGTTTTTGTTCCTATTAAAGTCCAAAATTTGTCTGAGGATGCAGTTAGACTTCGGTTCATAACCTTTTCTCTAAAAGACCATACCGAGAAGTGGCTCTATGGACTGCCGACTAATTCCATTACTACATGGGATCAGTTTACAATTGTCTTCTTGAGAAAGTTTTTCCCTCTTCATAAAACCAATAAAATTAAGAGTGACATTCTTCAATTTAGGCAGAAACCACATGAGTCCTCTAGATTCATGGAAAGGTTCAAGGATCTCCTATTAGAATGCCCTCACCACGGTATTGACTTATGGCAAATTTACCAAATCATTTATGAGGGCATTGACTTTCAGACCAAGCAACTTTTAGAGTCTATGTGTCCTACCGAATTTACCTCTTTTAGTGATGAGAATGAGGCTTGGACACTTTTTTCCAACTTGGCTGATAAGAATAGGGAATGGGAATCCACCCAAGGGTCTGAAAGGACCACTAAGGGTTACTTCATTGAGGGTGTACCAGCCAAAGAAGCTAAACTTGATAGCCTCATCAAAAGGTTGGAATTCATAGTCCCTAAGGAGCATGTCCCAGTTAACCAAGTCAACCATGTCTCCATATGCATTTGGTGCCATACACCTGGTCATCTTATAGAGGAATGCTCCAACACCTTTGCGGGTACTTCCAACACTGAGAATGTAAGTGCTCTTTACAAAAATAATTCATATAGCAATACTTACAATCCAGGATGGAGACATCACCCTAATTTCTCCTGGAATCAAGGGAACCAAGCAGGCCCATCTAACTTTCACCATCAAGGCCAGCTTTGTCTCCAAAGGCCTAATTTTGCACCACCAAACCCAAGTGTGTCTCCTCATCCCCTTCCCCCTCGTCCTCATTTAGGACCTCCAATGAATTCTGCTAGGCCACCTCTCTTTGCACCTTATCAGCAACCCCCTAGGTTTACAAATACAGGAGAGGCAGCAAAAATAAGTGAGCTAGAGAAAAGCATGGCCCTTCTCATGACAAGCCATAATAATATGGAAAAGCAACTCACCCAGCTTGTTACAATCATGTATGAGAGAGAAAAAGGAAAATTGCCTAGCCAGCAAGAGCTGAATCCTAGACATCAAGCTCTAACTCAGTAAGAAAATCCTGCTCCTCAGCTCTATGTTGCACAGGGTCAACAACATCCAGGGCCTCCCAACCAGATTAATGCGGTATATGCCTTATGGAGTAGCTGAGAGTATCAACAGGTTAGTACCCCTCAGTCTTTACCATCTAACATTCCTGTTGACTCTCCTAATAAGGCCATTGTAGTGCCTCCTATTCCAGGTTCGTCTGGTGAACCTGAAGATATCAGTAAAGAGAAACCGGATGTGCAACTTGAGAGAGTCTTTGTTCCTAAAGCCCCCTTCCCCAATAGACTCAAAGCCAATAGGAAAACCGCTGATGTGGATAAGATTCTAGATGTGTTTAGGCATGTGCATCTAGCTATCCACCTTTCTTGCCAGCAAAGAAAACTTTCTTAAAAAAAAATCTTTACTTGGCTTAAGCTTGGAGATTCTAACACCAACTTCTTTTATTATTCCCTCAAGCACTATATTAATTGCAACACCACCTCCTTTCTTATGAGTAGAAATGGTGTTATCCTAAACTTTGTGGAGGAAATAAAGCATGAGATTTTTTATCATTTTAAGGACATATTTAGGCCTTCTCCAAGTTAGGTCCCCTTGCCTGCTAACACCCTAGACAAATTCCTCTCTAATAACCAACAAAATGTAATCAGAGCTCCTCCTTCCATTAAAGAGATCATTGTTGTCATCAAGTACTGTAAGTCAAACAAGTCTCCAAGCCTTGATGGGTTTATTGTTGAATTTTTCCTTTCTACTTGGGACATTGTTAATGATGACCTCTTTAAAGCTATTCAGAGTTTTTTCATTAATCCTCATTAGATTAAGTTAGTAAACTAGAACTTTATCTATCTTTGTTTTTTTTGCTAAAGGTCAGCAAAGAATATGTTAAAAAGAAAAAAGCTACAAAAGTTTAACGTGTACGCATACCCAGACGAATACAAAAAACACCAAGATAGGGAGGCCATCCTACCCAAACAGAAAAGACTCCAACGAGGGGGAGAGCCCACTGAAAAAACCTATACCAAGGGCGGCCTAAAGCATCATCCAACAAGGATGAATTAACTAAAGAAGGAAAATCAGAGACCAAAGAGACAGAAAACCCAGATTTTGCAGCTGATTTTGCTAGAAAATTTGCTACAGGGTTAGCCTCGGTACAAAGACAAAACCTTATCTATCTCATTCCCAAGATTCTTGGCCCGGAATATGTTATTGTTTTTAGGCCTATCTTCCTTTGTAACATCGTTAACAAATTCATAGCTATTATCCTTGCCAGCAGACTCTTGTAATTGATAGCTTTATTAGTGACTCCTAAACTGTTTTCATTTCTGAAAGATGTATTGGTGATAACATTTTGTTATGTACGAAGCTGGCTAGAGATTTTGATAAAAAATAAAAAAACCACACCCTGCTGCCCTAATATGAAGCTTGAGATTCATAAAGCCTTTTACTTCATCAGATGGGAAATACTTCAGAGATTTCATGTCTCACATGGAATTTTCCCATGTCTTTATCACTTGGGTCCCTGCTTGCATCTCTTCAGCCAAATTTCAATCCTCGTCAATGGTTGTCCTTCAAGATTTTTTGGGAATAGGATTGATATCAGGGAGGGCTGCCCTATGTCTCCCTTCTTCTTTTCTCTTGCTTTAGAGGGAATCTCTAGATTGTTTGAAAATATGGTCCATCTCAAGGCCATTGACTTCTTTCCCAAATGTCAAACCCTTCCACTTGTAGAACCTAACATGATGCAGTGAAGAATAGAAACGCAAACAACAATCACATAATACGCACAAGAATTTACGTGGTTCGGCAAGATTGCCTACGTCCACTATGAGATGAGATCTATTTCACTATCAATGGAGAATAGGGTTACAGTCGCTCATCCTCACACCTCTCTTAGATTTTTGTTACAGAGAAAGAACTCTCGCCATAGGTTTATAGTGAAACCCTATCCATGAAATTTATCGAAATACCCATATAGTCCTTAAAACCTCAATAATCTCCATCTTGGCTTGAATTCTGACCATCCACCTTGAAGATACATTGTAGGTGCCTCCATCTCCTCCTGTACCTTTTGAAAGAAAGATACAACACCACACCCCACAAACATCCGGGGTGCTCCCAGCAGTCTATCAACAATGAGTGATGTTGATAAAGTCCAAGCAGTGCTCGAACTTCTCTATGGTAACTGGCTTGGTAAACATATCTGCAGGATTGCTGTCTGTATGAATCTTCCTCAAGTGAATACTGCCTTCTAACACAAGCTCCTTGATCTTATGAAATCTCACATCAATATGCTTTGTACTTGCAAGAAACACTTGATTCTTTGCAAGACGGATGACACTCTGACTGTCACAGTGTACCACCGTACCTCCATGCTCCAACCCTAACTCCCAAACCAATCCAATCATCCAAACTCCTTCCTTGGCTGCCTCAACCACTACCATGCACTCTGCCTCTGTAGTGGACAATGCAATTGTAGGCTGAAGCATCACCCTCTATAAGATGGGTCCACCAGCTAATGTAAACACATAACCTGTAGTTGACCTCCTTCTATCTAAGTCACCGGCATAATTAGAATCTACATATCCTACTAGCTCTGTGGAACTTCCCTTACCACTGAACATAATACCCAAACCTGTAGTCTTGCTCAGATATCTAAAGATCCACTTAATTGCATTCCAATACTCCTTCCTTGGATTACTCATGTGTCGACTAACAACAGTGACTGTATGACACAAATCCGGCCAGCTACATACCATAACATACATGAGGCTCCCAACTGCGCTAGCATAGGGAACCAGAGACATCTACTCCACCTCCTCATGTTTTGTAGGGCATTGCTTTTCATATAATTTGAAGTGGCTAGCTAATGGAGTGCTAACTGATTTAGCCTTTTCCATGTTGAAATGCTCCAACACCTTTTTAACATATTCTTCTGAGTTACCCAAAGTTTACCTGCACTTCTATCTCTAAGGATTTCCATGCTAAGGATCTTTTTTGCAGCACCAAGATCCTTCATATCAAATTCAACACTCAACAAAGACTTTAGAGAGATAACTTCATGTTTATTCTTGGCAGTAATGAGCATGTCATCAACATAAAGCATCAAAAGAATAATAGAGTTATCGTCTGACACTTTATAATACACACAACAATCATACTCACTTCTTGTGTAGCCAATTTGCACCATGTAGGATTCAAAGCGCTTGTATGCCTAGGAGATTTCTCTAGACCATAAAGTGACCTATTAAGCCTATGGAGGCTCCACACAGCAGTCCATCATCAGAAGTCAAGACACCAAAAACTCAACACCACTGCCTCATCTTGTCTTTGCCAATGACCTGATAATTTTTGAAAAAGTAAACCTTAAAATGGGCAGTTAGGTATGCTCTCTCCTTCAGTCTTTTGCTGCTATCTTTGGTCTCCACATTAATAGAAGGAAGTCCACACTCTTCCTAGCTAGCTTCTCTATTGAGACAAAAAAAAAATCCTTCGAACTCCTGGGGATTCACTGAAGGGAAGCTTCCTATCAAATCCCTGGACCTCCCTTTGTCCTCCACTAGATTTTCCTTTGCCCTTTGTTCCCTCATCCTTGATTCTCTCAAATCCAAGCTTCAACTTTGGAAGGCAAAGCTTTTGTCTTATGTGCACTGGTCGATTAGAGCTTGTCAGATCATTCATGCAAGGATCCTACATTTATTGGTATAGTTGTTTTTGGTCTCATTGGTTCAATCATTACATCTATTGAATCCAACATGAGTGCCTTCCTCTGGAAAGGGTTAGACAATAACAAATATCTCCACATCATTAGCTGGCCTACAACGTGTTCTTGCAAAAAATGAGGGATGTCTAGGGATTAGAAGGGTTAAAGAGGTATGTTTAACTGAGATTATCAAGCTGCTTTGGAGGATTGTCAGTGGTTAAAATTTAGAAAGGCATATGGGTTTCTTGGGTTAAAACGCGTTATCTTAGGAAAGATTCACTTTGGACCGTATCTCCTCTTCAAAACTCTTCTTGGACTTGGAAAAGGATCCTAAAACACAGACATCGTGTGTCTTCTTCTATCCAATCCCGCATTAATGACAGATCATCCACCTTTCTTTGACTTGATAATTGTCATCCGACCGGGGTCCTTATAAATCTGTATGGGGATAGAATTGCTTATGACTCTGGAAGTAATCGGTTAGCCTTAATCTCTTTGATCCTTTGTGATGGTCATTGAGATCCTGGCCCTAATACATCTCCTAATCTGTTTGATGCTTTGAATATCTTCCCTAGAATCTCCTAGAGGTTTCGTGGATCTAGTGCCATTATCATTTAGAAACAACCCTCAAATGGGTTTTTTTCCTCCGCCTCTACTTGGAACTTGTTGCGTCAGAAATCCTCTCAGAGTGAATTCTTCCTGCAAGACAAGGATTAGCTGAGAGTACCAGGCCAGGCCAGGGATCTCACTCCGATGCTTAAGTTAGATCTCTGAGCAATAATCAGAAGAATTAGAATTTAGATCATTTGGACGTGTGTTACCTCCCCTATTTAAGGTGACGGTGAGTGGCGATTGTGCCTGGAGTGGCCAGAGAAAATCTTGGTGTAGAGTGAGGCCATGACTGATTGTAATACGGGATCGTTGATGATCCATTCTATCCCATACATCGGCTATGGTGTGACGTGGGTAGCGGTTTATTCCCTCCACGCCGGTAGTGGGGTTTTAGGGGCAGCGGTTTTGGGACCGTGTCGGTTCCCGATGATGGTGTTGATCCATGACCCATTACTTGATCCACGACCCGTTACCTGATCCATGACCTGCTCTTATGGATCATGGATTTATTCCTCATCAGGAGCCCCCCACTCCCCTGGACGCGTGCGTCTCAGGGGAGGTCAGGTTACTGCCGTTCTATGATCATTTCTTCGACACTTGAGATTTGACAGCTGGGTGGTTGAGTGTGATTTTCCGCTTCCGCCGTTACCAGCCACGTGGCTAAAAAATCTCAAAAGGCGCTTCGGCTCGAGGTGTCATTTGACGTTCCTCTACTGTATGGACGCATGTCTGTAGGCATTATGACCTCTAGGCTTAGCCCATAGTTGATTGATCCTTGCTAGCCTACATCTTCCAATATGATGTCGCTGTGTGGCATAAACACTAATTTCTCTCGGGGACCCAAACGCCAGCTGACCTCGATCGTCCGATGGATTGCGTCCCTTGGCCTTTGGGTTTGGAAACGTTCCTTCTTCTTCGAGTACATGATTGAAATCTCGCTCTTCGCAGCAATCCCTTGCTGGTCCCTTTCATTTCTATGTTTTTTCACCGTTCTTACCTTCCACGTCTGTACTTTACTCTGGTGCCGTTGTATCCGTGGATTCTCGAATGAAGCTCTAGGCTCTACTCCAACCGGACTGCGCTCTTACGTTCTCATTCTCTTTTGATTTCCATTAGTAAGCGTTATTTTTTATTTTTTTTTATTTTTTTTATGTTTTCATCTTCTTCTCAGCCGAACTCCCACAGGGATTCCGGTGATGTTACCCAAATGAGTGGGGGTTCTGACCCTGAGGTGAGTTCTGAAGAGACCCAAGAGGAACGATCTATACTCTTTGGGTTAAAGAGATTCTCTGCTCGGGTTCATCATTTGACCCAAGACCCCGTTGCTCAGTCCAGTTGCGAGAGGGCTATGCCCGAAACTTCTGCGGTGCGCATTGCCGATGGCGACAGTGTCTCCGGTGTGGAGGAAGAAGATGGCGCCTCTGGTAGGTCTGCCTGTGTGGCTGCTTTTGAGAGTACCTTTACGAAGGATTCATTATCTACCCTCCACGTCTGGTACGGATTTCCTTCTTCGGTAGAGATTTGGGTTCCTACCAGAGCTGAGAGGGCGAGTACCCCCCGGCCAAATATTGTGTGCCTGTATGAAGTGTCCTTTCAGTGTGGCCTACGCTTTCCTATTCACTAGTTCTTTCGAGAAGTGCTGGATCACTTTGAAAGGTAGCCAATGCTTGGAAGCATCTCTTTGGATTCTACCTATTCTTCTCCCAACTGGGTCACCAGGCTTCATAGGTGCTTTTCCTGTATTTTTACCATCTGAAGTAGACTACCGACGAGTGGTTTTATGTGGCTTGACGTAGTCGTTCGGGGTCGTACAGACCCAAATCCTTTGTCTCGCATATGCCTGAGTCTGCAAAGAACTGGAAGGACCGCTTCTTTTTTGCACGTATTGAGGGCAATCCCTTTAGGGCAGATTGGGGACCTATTCGACTATGCTCTGGGAACCAAGTCCCTATGCTGAGCTCATATGATCAGTGGTCTCTAGAGATGGCTGCGACGGGCACGACTTTCAACGTGCGTGGTCTAGCGGATGAGGGTCTACTGATTGAGTATGGACTGAGCTCAGAGGAGCCCAGAGGATTCTTCCAAGGGCAAAGAGAGGGTGTCTAGTGGGGTCTTGCCTCCCCGGATTCCTGAGAAGAGACCTCATGATGCAGCGCCGAGTACTGACTCTATCCCGAAAAGAGTTACGCAGGGTGTTGCATTTCGGGGGTAGACCATCCAGACTCCGAAGGCTCCCAAGCCAGCCTCCCAGGATATGCTGAAGGGGAAATCTGGGAAAGGCGTCACCGGCGTTCCCCCTCCTCCTAAGGGGAAGAAGCGTCTTCAGCCTCAATGGGAGGTCTACGAGGGCGAGTCCTCCCTTCATTCCCCTCGCGTGGCAGGCGAGCTGATGGACTATGACCCTCCTGAGGACGTCGAAGACTTTCAGTCTCGACCAGATGGGGAACTTCTGAACTCGTTCGTCTTGGATTTCACTAGGGTATATCTTGAGCCACGCTGTCTTTATTGTAGCTCTTTTGGAGTCTTCTCTGATGTGATCTTTACTTTTTAGGTTACTCAGGGGTTGAGTGAGCTACGACGATGAGTAGCGGCATTGTCTACCTCCTATGAGGAGGAGAAGAAAATGGGAGAGCTCACGGAGGAGCAAGCGGAGTCTGCCGCGGCAACGATCTCTCGGATGACAGAGGTAGCTAAGGGTCACGAGGACGCGAACAAGTGCTTTACTGAGCGTATTGCGATGCTAGAGACAGATTTAAAGAAAGCCAAGAATGATGCTGCCATAGTGGCAAGGAAGACTGATTTTGTTGCAGTAGACTTTGTTGTCTTCCAGAAGAAGCAGCCTCAAGTTATCGATGAGGCGGTCAAGGCAAAGCTGGAGGCCTTCAAGTCTTCAGATGAATTGAGGGAAAGTATGAAGGAGGTGAGCCGTAAGGGCTATACGACTGGGGTTGATGATACTGTGAAATACGTCCTCGAGACGACTCCAAGGTATAACTTCTCTGGCTTTGGTTACTATGTCCCACCTGTCCCTGCGACCCCGGATGTGCCCGAGGGCGCAGAAGATCCCGTGGATAAGGTGGACCTCCAAACCCCAGCGTCTTCTCCTAGCGCTGCCGTGTCTCCCACGGAAGGGCCTGCTCAACCTACTTCTCCTCCTGCGAGCATGACCTCAGCCTCTGTAGACCTCTTGTCGGATCTCTCCCTTACTAATCTTTCTTTGGACGCAGCCCTTGTTCCTGATCCTGCCATCTAGAGTTGATTTTTTTGATTGTTGCTTCCTTCTCCCTTCTCCTTCTTCTTTCTCTTTTTTTGTTTTTTTTTACTTGTGCTTGTCTCATATTCCTTTATCAGCTTCACGTCTGGGATGTTTAAGCTCTATTTTTGATCGAGGAGATCATGTCTTTCTTCTGACTCTATGAGTCAGGCTTTCGTGTCAACCATGGAGGCCAGTCTTCGCTTTCACCTCCGTGAGTTAGGCTCTCATGCTGACCGCGGGAGTCAGACTTTGGTGCTAACCCTAGCAAGCTAGGCTTTCGTGTTGACTACGGGAGTCAGGCTTTGGTGCTAGCCCTGGCGAGCTAGACTTTCGTGCTGACTGCGGGAGTCAGACTTTGGTGCTAGCCCTGGCGAGCTAGGCTTTCATGCTGGCTGCGGGAGGCAGACTTTGGTGCTAGCCTTGGCGAGCTAGGCTTTCGTGCTAACTATGGGAGTCAGACTTTGGTGCTAGCCCTGGCGAGCTGGGCTTTCGTGCTGACTATAGGAGTCAGACTTTGGTGCTAACCCTGACGAGCTAGGCTTTCGTGCTAACTATGGGAGTCAGACTTTCTTGCTAACTCAATGAGTCGGACTCTCCTGAATGCTTGCACAGTATTTGGATCATGAAGTGATATTGCATTGATCAAAGATGACTTTACATCGATCACTTACTGATAAAAAAATTTATAGGTTCTCTGAATTCCATGGCCGTGGTATCTTGTTGCCCCCCGGGGTCTTCAGGTTATAGGTCCCTGGCCTGATCTGCTTGGAGATTACATATGGTCCTTCCCAGTTTGCATCCAACTTGCCTTGGTACTGTGGTTGGGAGGCGCTAACTTTTTGTAGCACTAAGTCTCCAGCCCTGAATGTCCTTTCCTTGACTTTAGAATTATAATAACGAGTTGTTCGTTGTTTGTACGCCACATTTCTCATTAGTGCGTCCTCCCTGAGCTCATCTAGGAAATCCAGATTTACCCTTAGCCTATCTTGGTATGTTCTTTCATTGAAGTTTAAACTTCTGAGTGACCCTGCCACGACTTCTACTAGGGCCAGTGCTTCGGTTCCATAGGCAAGCCTGAACGGGCTTTCCCCTGTGGGCGTTCGAACTGTAGTTCGATACGACCATAGCACACTTTGTAGTTCATCGACCCATTTTCCCTTTGCTTCTGTTAGCCTTCTTTTTACTCCTGCGAGTAAGGTGCGGTTTGTGATTTCTGCTTGATCATTTGCTTGTGGATATGCTACAGAGGTCGTTCGATGTTCAATGCCGTATTGGGCGCAGAATGCATCGAACTGCTGGTTGTCAAATTATTTCCCGTTATCCGTCACCAGGATCTTTGGCAGGCCAAACCTGTAGATAATCCTGTCTCTAAAGAATTTCTCCATTTGTTGCCGCGTGATTTTGGCTAAAGGCTTGGCTTCTACCCATTTGGTGAAGTAGTCCACAGCGACCATGAGATATTTTCTATTCCCTGAGGCTGGAGTGAAGTTACCCAGTATGTCCATTCCCCACATGGCGAAGGGGATAGGACTAAGTATAGAAGCTAACTCTGTAGCGGGCTGCCGCGGTATGTCAGCGAACTTTTGACATTGCTCGCACCTTTTCACGTATTAGATGGCGTCCTTCTGCATGTTGGGCTAATATAGTCTAGCCCTTAGTATTTTATAGGCCAGGTGGCGGCCCCCCATGTGGCTCCCACATATGCCTTCGTGAACCTCTATCAAAGCGTTCAGAGCGTGTGTGGGAGTTAAGCATTTCAGCAACGGGCTTGTAATTGACCTTTTGTAAAGCCCTCCCTCTATCAAAGTATACCGGGCGGCACGACCTCGAACCTTACGTGGTTCTATTTTGTCTTGGGGAAAGACGTCATCTTTTAGATAAGCGACGATTGGGTCCATCCAACTGGGCTCGACCTCGACTTACGTGACCTCTCGAGCTAGGTGAGCGGGTCCATAGAGTAGCTCAACGTATACCGAACTGTCAAGCTTCGCTAGCTTTTCTTTAGACAAGCACGAAAATGCGTCCGCCTTTTCATTCTCACATCGTGGAACTCTTACTATCTCTAAGCTCTCGAATGAGCTCAATAGTTGCTTCACTTGTTTCAGATATGTAGCCATTCGATCATCTTTGGCGCCATAATCGCCGTTGACTTGATTCACCACCAACTGCGAGTCAGCTCATACAGCTAAATCTCGGACCTATACAGCCTTTGCGGTTCACAACCCCCCAATTAGCGCTTCGTACTTAGCCTCATTGTTGGAGGTGGGAAAGTGCAGGTGTAGCGTGAACTGTATTTTGAAGTCTTCTAGGCTTGTTAGAATGAAGCCCGCTCCCTTGACTTCTGCATTACTTGAACCGTCCACGAACATTGTCTAGGGTGGGTCATGGCTTATTTTTTCTGACGGCACGATCTCGTTCTCTAACTCGTTCTTGCTCTGCATGCACTCAGCTACGAAATCTGCTAGGGCCTGACCTTTTATGGCCGTTCGGGGCCTGTACTTGATTTGGTACTCGCTTAGCTCGATGGCCCAGGTTGTTAGTCTCCCGGACATGTCGGGCTTGTGGAGTACCTTCTTCAAAGGCTGGTCAGTCATGACCACTGTCGGGTAGGCTTGGAAGTATGGCCTCAGCTTTTGGGCCGCTTTCACCAGTGCAAATGCAAGCTTCTCGATCTAGGGATATCAAGTTTCTGCGTCCAGTAGGACATGATTGACATAGTACACCGGTCTTTGGACCCCGTCCTCTTCTCTTATTAAGGTGGCGCTCACAGTTGTCGATGTTGTTGCCAAGTACAGGAGCAATTCCTTTTTAGGAACTGGTCTCGTTAATAATGGCAGATTGGTGAGGTATGCTTTAAGGTCTTCAAAGGCTCTCTGGCATTCCTCCGCCCATTGAAAACTCTTTGCGCCTGTCAAATTCTTCAGCGTTTTGAAGAACGGGAGGCATTTGTCTCCCAAACGAGAAACAAAGCGTGCGAGTGCTGCTATCCTCCCATTTAGTCTTTGTACTTCACGAATAGTCCTGGGCGGGCTCATCTCTTGTATGGCTTTGATTTTTGTAGGGTTGGCCTTAATGCCTCTCTGGGATACCATATAACCCAGGAATTTGCCTGAGCTAACTCCGAAGGCACACTTGGCAGGGTTCAGCTTCATTTGGTGAACCCGCAATACTTGGAAGGCTTTGTCCAGATCAGCTAGGTGATCTTGTGCCCGAATGCTTTTGACCAGCATATCATCCACGTAAACCTCCATATTTCAGCCTATCTGAGCCTTGAAGATTTTGTTCACCATTCTTTGGTAACTCGCGTCGGCGTTCTTCAGACCGAAAGGCATTACCAGGTAGCAGAAGTTTTCCTAGTCAAACCAGAATACTGTGTATAGTTCGTCTCCTTCCTTTATGAGAATCTGGTTGTACCCAGAATATGTGTCCATGAAACTGAGTCGCTCGTGCCCTGTTGTCGCATCTATTAGGAGGTTGATCCTGGGCAAAGGGTACTCATCCTTCAGGCACGCCTTATTGAGGTCTGTGTAATCTACACACATCCTCCATTTCCCATTCGGCTTAGGGACCATCACTACGTTCGTGAGCTAGGTCGGGAATTGCTCCTCTCTGATAAAGTCGGATGCTTTTAGCTTCTCTATTTCTTCCTTCATTGCGGCCTGCTTCTCTAGTGCAAACGTCCTTCTTTTCTGTTGTACTGGCTTCCTGTTGGGGTCTACGTGCAGGGCGTGCTCCGCGATGCAGCTGGGTATGCCCGGCATGTCCGCTGTCGACCAGGCGAACACGTCCTTGTTCTTATGTAGGAATAGTGTGAGCTCCTTCGCTTCTTCCTGATTTAACGAGGACCCGATCTTAACCATCCTGGTTGGGTTCTGTTCATCCACCGGGACTTCCACGAGCTCCTTAACTGGTTTGCCCCGCTAATATCGTCTATCTCCTTCGCGGTTGTCCACGACCTCTACCTGGTAGGCTATTCCCCTACAGTTGCCTTTGTTGCCCTTCAAGAACTTGGCGGGGTACTCCCTGGCTTTTTTCTGTTCTGTCTGGCACTCCCCTATGCCATTAGGGGTGGGAAACTTGACCTTCAGGTGCTTGGTAGAAACCGTTGCTCCCAACTCGTTCAGACTAGGTCGCCCCAATATGGCATTGTAGGCTGTGGCAGCTCGAACGACCATGAAGTTGACTTTTACGATCTTTTGGCATGGGGCCGTTCCCACTGTCATCAGGAGCTCTATAGATCCTTCAATTGGGGTTGGTGTCCCTGAGAATCCTTACAATGGTGCGGCTTTGGGCTTCAGCGTACCGGCCTAGAACCTGAATTGTAAGTATGCATCGTAGGATAGCATATCCACAGATGCTCCTGTATCCACTAAGACCCTATGGACAGGTCGATTGGCTATAACTGCCTGAACCACGATAGCATCGTGTGGCCAGCTCAGCCCCTCCATGTCTTTATCCAAAAAGGTGATTTCAGGCTCTGTGCGTGCTTTCTTCTCGGAAACTTCCGCTACCGTTATGAATCTCACTTTCACTTTAGCTCTGCGACTCGACTCTTGCCTTGGTCCTCCCAAAATGGTGAGGATTGTTGGGGCCGTGGATGTGTTGGTCTCGTCCTGATTTCTCCTGACTTCCTGATGATTGTTTCTCTGATCGCCTTAGTGATCCCTATCTCCCCCTCTTCGGGCTTTATCATCTCTTCGCCAGTCATTCCTTGGGGTTTCTCGACCTCGGGGGTTATCTCTCGCCTCCTTAACGTAACGCCTCATGTGGCCTTTCTGGATCACGTCTTCTATTTCCCTCTTCAGCTGTCTGCAGTCCTCAGTGTCATGGCCTATCTCTCGGTGGAACTCGTAAAATTTGTTCGAATTCTGATCCTCTAGTTTTGAAAACATTGGCCGGGTTTGTTGCAGCAGCCCTCGATCCGATACTTCTATCAGGATTTTAGTCCTGGTGGTATTGAGCGGGGTATACTCGGGACTTGAATCCCTCTCTGACCTCATTCTCTCGTCGTCCCCCTTCTTGTCTTCCTTTTCACTCGTCCTTTTCTTCTCGAGAGCTCTTCCATCCACTGCTTTTCTCGCCTTCATAATATCAAACATGTTGGCGTATTGGTAATAACGATCTAGTAGCTATGACATAGTCATCACCGAATCTAGCGCCAGTGACTTTACTAGATCGTGGTTGGTGACTCTGTTGTGCAGGGCGTTGAAAGCCATCGCATCGTCTAGGTCCTTGATCTCCAGGCTCTCCATGTTAAAGCAGGCGATATAATCTCTGATGGACTCATCAGAGCACTGTTTGACAGCCAACAAGTTGGTTGTGGTCTTCTTCTGCTTTACACTGCTCTGGCAGCGGCTGACAAAGGCCTTGGCCAACTTTGTGAAGCTTTGGATCGAGTTAGGCATCAATTTGGTGAACCACAACACCGCGGGTCCCTTGAGAGAGGTGGAGAAAGATCGGTAAGACACTACATCGGACCCACCATAGACTATCATCATGGCATTGAAGTAGCTGATGTGGTCATTAGGATCGCCCTTCCCATCATAAGCCTCAAACATAGGGGGTTTAAAACCCTTGGGAAGCTCTGCTCTCATGAGCTCCCTCGTAAAGGGATGTTGGCCCGGCCTGAAGCTTTCATCTGGGGTTGTTCCCCTTTCCAGGGCCATAATTTTTGTGTTCATCTCCCTGAGCTTACAGTCAAGCTCTCTTTCTTCTACCTGGTTGTTGATGACGTTCGTGCGTGTGCGACGCGCATTCAACTCGTCCCTGAGATCTAGATGGGGTAGCCTTGGTGGGTCTACTCGATCAATGCGTATGTCCGAGACCCTGGAATGAGTCCTTTCAGACCGGCTGTGAGTTCTCCAGTCGATGGAAATTGATTGATCTTCCACGCTCCAAGGCCTGCTCCGGGTAGGTAGATTCCCCGTAGGCACTGTTCCCAGAGGAGGTAGCTCTCGCCTGGATGGGTGTGATGACCCTGCTCTACTTCCTGATGCTCGTATGTCGTCTCTCGCTATCCTCGGATTCTCCCGGGTTGTTCTTGGGAGTACCAGAGGTTACAACGGTGCCGGTGGTGGTATCGGTGCTGGTGGCAGACCTGCAGCTACGGTAGCTACCGCAGTGGCTGTCCTTAACGCCTGCATCTGGTTGAGAACTTGTAGTTGTAGGTCTTAGATTTGTCCGACGTTGGCCGGCGCACCGGGATCTGTCTCGAGGACCAATCCCTGGGGGAGCGGCGGCGGAGGTGGCAAAGCTTGAATGCCGCGACTGGATTGGCCTTGATTTTGCACCGCCACTGCTTGATCAACCTCTAGTGCGACAGAGGGTTGGGCTCTCACTGCTTCCCCCGCCGTGAGTATCTGGGGGTCGACAGACGTAGTTGTTGTCCACCGCGTTTGGGTCTTCTTCCCTGCATTCCCACCGCCACGAGTGTGCTTCATTGTCTGACGAGTCACCGGGTTTTCCCCGGCTGGTGGGGCTTGAGTATTGGATGGAACAACATCGGGCTCTCCTGCCATGATCTTAGGTTCAGTCGGATAGAGAATCTAAGGCTTTGAGGATTGTGTAGTTTCCCACAGACGGCGCCAAACTGTTGCATCAGAAATCCTCTCGGAGTGAATTCTTCTTGCAAGACAAGGATTAGTTGAGAGTATCGGGCCAGGCCAGTGATCTCACTCCGATGCTTAAGTTAGATCTTTAAGCAATAGTCAGAACAATTAGAATTTAGATCATTTGGACGTGTGTTACCTCTTCTATTTAATGTGACGGTGAGTGGCGATTGTGCCTGGAGTAGCCAGAGAAAATCTCTGTGTGGAGTGAGGCCATGACTGATTGTAATGCGGGATCGTTGATGATCCATTCTATCCCATACGCCGGCTGTGGCGTAACATGGGCAGCGGTTTATTCCCTCCACGCCAGTAGTGGCGTTATAGGGGCAGTGGTTTTGGGACCGTGTCGGTTCCCGATGATGGTGTTCATCCACGACCCGTTACTTGATCCATGACCCGTTACCTGATCCATGACCCGCTCTTATGGATTGCGGAATTATTCCTCATCAGAACCTTATCCACACTCAGGCCCCAAAGGTTCCTTGGCACCCTATTGTTTGATTTAAGATCATACCCCCCATGCATAGCTTTATTGTTTGTCGTGCTCTAACCCATTCCCTTCCCACCTGTGCGCTACTTATCCAAAGACACATCCTTGTCCCTCCCCTTTGTTGCCTTCGTGGAAATGCCTCAGAAAACTTCCATCACTTCTTTTTTAGTGTTCCCTTCTCATGCAGATTTGGTCCAATATTAGCAATCGATGCTGGGCTTACCCTAGGAGCATTGGATCCTTTGATAGCGAGTGGAAGTGGATTCGTGACCACTTTAATGGCAAGTCTTGCATTGACTACCTTGAGAAGCTTGCTTTTGGTGCTTTGATTTATCACATATGGAAAGAATGCAATATTAGGCTTTGTACAGACACCTCTAGATCCCAAGATCAGATTTTTCACTCCATCACTTCGGATGTGCACTCAAAAGTCTCTATTAGGCCGTGCATCCCCTCCTCGAGGAATCATCATGTGATGTCTCCTTGGAACTTATCTTAGATATTAATCGCATGCTTAGATCTTGAGATTGATTTGGGCTGTTTATCTTTCCTTGTATTTAAGCTTTTGCTTGTATTCCTTCCCCCAATTCTTTTTGGATTTTAATCCTCTCAAATTACTAAAAGTGTGCAGTGCAGCAGTGCTAGATGGAGATGTTGACAGCTGGCAGCTCGGACATCTAACGGTCCATATCAATGAGCTCGGACCGTTGGATGTCCAAGCTGCCAAGTGTCGACATCTCCACCTAGCATTTCTGCGCTGCACACTTCTAGGAATTGGAGAGGATTATTTTCCATTCTTTTCCTCTCCCCATTGGGGTGAGATTTTCTTTGCACTTCTTGAATATATGCCAATTCATCCAAAATAAATAAATAAATAAATAATAATAATAATATTAAAATAAAAAAACCAAGCCAAGTAACACAATAAACACCATGATTTGATTCCTTCCTAGAAAACTTGACTGTCTAGACCAAAAATTTAATCTTTTATGAAAGAATGGTACCTTAGGGTCTACCTGTTCATTAATTTTAGCCCCGGCTTAAATTTCCATATCAGAGATAAAGGAGCCACAATGAAATTCCTTTCAGGGTAGGCTCTTTGGAGAGCCCTTTCCCAACAAAAAATACCAAAGAAATCTATCAAGAAAGAAAGAGACAATCGTACACCAACAGGTATGCCATATTTCCCAATTCCTCTGGTATGGTCAAATTAAATTTCAAATTTCATTGGAAGTTCCAATTAGCAACATATACCCATTTGGGTGCTTATTGGTCAAGTAAAAGCAAATTAAGAATTATTTGGAAGAGGGTAGGAATGCATCTTAATTATTATATAGCCATATTTCTCTTTCTTGTGTAATGATTAAAAATTAAAAAGCACTACAGATGGATGTGCAACTAAGATGTCACAATTATGGGATATAAAGAAGATTCAATGGGAAGCTCCATAGCATAATAACTATCTTGTCACAATAATATAACACAATTTTTGAAATATAACCCACCATACTTTACAAGTTTACAAGACATATTATATTGTCAGGTGGTCTTCAACCAATTTCCCACTACTAAATTTAGACAATATATATACTGTAACCAAACCACTAAATCTACAAAGTCATCACAGCCTTCATGTCATCATCTTCAAATTATTTTGTAGTCTATAGGTAGTCTATGAGGCAAAAAAACACACTATTTATATAATATATATGGTGGGTTCTAGAGAACATTCTTATACTCCTGCATGAGTCTTCCATTTGCATGCAACCTCTGAAAGTGACTGTGTAGAAGAGCCATCTCCACTCAATGCCATTGCAGCTGCAACTTTGAGCTCTTTCATCTTGTTACTCACTCTCTTCCCTTCTTCCCCTTCCACCAGGCACTTCACCACTGCCGTGATTTCGTCCCGCCGGATTAACCCATTCTCATCTGCTTTGGGCCTCAATGCTATCTTTATATCATCTACTAGCATCACTGAATTCATCTTTTGTTCTGCATAAAGTGGCCATGCTATCAAAGGTACACCATGTACAACACTCTCCAAGGTTGAGTTCCACCCACAATGGGTCAAGAATCCTCCTGTTGAACCATGGCTAAGCACTTGGATTTGAGGAGCCCAAGAATACACCACAAAACCCCTCTCTTTGGTTCTCTCCAAGAACCCTTCAGGCAGGAAACCTAGAGGATCCTCAGAGCTAGGGATACCAATTAAGCCACCAGCATTTGCTGCCTTTTGATCAGTTGGCTTCCTAGCAACCCATAAGAATCTTTGCTCACTCAACTCCAAGCCCAGGGCCAATTCAGTCAATTGCTCTTCCGAGAGGACTCCAGCACTCCCAAATGATACAAATATAACAGACTCTTGTGGTTGATGGTCCAACCACCTCAAGCACTCAGACCCATCAATAGTATCACTTGAAATTTGGTTCTGTATAAGTGGTCCAACCATGTAGACCGGTGGTTTGCTCAGATCTGTCTCTTCAGTCAAAGCTTTGATTGCACCCGGTTCCAAAGCCATGAAGCTGTTTAACAGAATTCCCTCAGCCAAATGGTAACGTTTAGAGTGGTGTAGAATCCAAGAGTAAGCCTCATTTTTCCTGTCTTGAAGCGGGTCCAGAAAATCTGAACCATGAATCGGTACACAACCGGGTAATTTAACGGGTTCAACCATATCTCTATACTCACAAGAGTACATCTCATCTAGCTTGGGCAAATGGAGTAAGAAAGACAACAACAAAGAGGTTGAGGGGAAGAAAATATAAGGCAAAACATTAAATTCCCTAGCGACATCAAAAGCATCTGTGCCAAAGTGATCAACAACTAAAGCAACAAGATGGGTAGTGGTGGTTAAGGTCTTAAATGTTTCACGTAGAGAATGGAGAGAACGAGTCACAGTAAGGCAGATCCGAGTTTCATCTAAAACATCTTCAGAGAGATCATCGAAGTTAACCGGTGGAAGAAACATTGAATTTATGGTTTTGGGTAGAGCATCTATAAAGGCTTTTAGGGTTTTGGAAGGAGAACCTTCAGTTGGGATAGCTAAAGTGACTGTGAAATTGTGGTGGAAGGTGAGTCTCTTAGCGAGCTCGGTTAATGGGATGAGATGACCTATTCCTGGTGCTGGTAGAATCACAATGTGGGGAGTTTTCTGTGTTTCTTCCATGGTAGGTTGGACTCAACGCTTCTAGGGAGCTGAAGGGTTAGGAGAGGAGATGGGCTTTATATATATACTTGGCTTCCACTTATTTTTGTTTGTTTATTTGGATTATTGATTTATTTGGTTTATAATGGTGGGTGAGCGTTTTACTTTTTCTAGAATACACTAGAAAAACTTGGGATTTGGATTTTTGGACTCGTTTTGTGCAAGTGACTTCACTGTAACGTATGGCTTGTGTAATCAAGCGGCACCTCTTTAATTTGTATTACTTGTGCTTTCCTCAATTCTATTTAGGAGAACAGTTGAAGCAGTAGGAAGTATGGGGTTAGACCTCGTTCTAGCGCTCACAACCTTTGACTCCTTAAGGTAACAAAAACCCTAAGATGTGGAAGAGAGCAAACAAATTGAATTGATTCAAAATTTTAAGATGATTTATGTTCATTCAAAACAACCTTTATGTAAGGTCGGTTTACAAATAAAATAGAAAACAAACTAATATAGAAAAATAAAATACGAAACTAAAATTTCTAAATTGCGTGCAAAATTTAAGATCATGGTACACCCCTTTTTTGCTAAAAAGTCATTGACATTAAAGAACAAAAAAGAACAAATTACAAGACACAACCGAGAACCAAATTAGCAAGCAGGAATCCCACCTTTGACATGGCCATCAGTAGGGAACCCACCCACCAATAAAGAAATCTAAATCTCGGCATGTGCCCCATTTGATCTTTAACGTGTCTAGGAAAGGCACAGTTAGAACACGACAGCCCAGATTTTGCTGCCTGCATGACAATCAATTTATATGTTAGCCTTGCATGTTTGTATAGGAATTTTATCACAGGAGAATGTTCGAACCTCAACATCTAGTAGAAAGATTGATTTTACCGGGTGGGTCTGGGTGCCTAACTACTTCCCAGCACGTAACCTAATCTTTAACCGATCTTTGATCAGACCACGTGGAATCATCTCCAGCTCTTTCCCCTGATCAGGGATTAAGCCACCCTTTTATGGATCCTAGGACCTCATCCTAGGTGGCGACTCCTTTTACATCTCGTGTTTCACCAACAACCAACAACCCCCTCTTTTGTCAAAAGAGATGTGGGGGGAGTGGGAAACCATTTCAGGTCGTTGTACGTAGAATAGGTCATATCAATTTATTCAAAAAGAAAACTATACAACAAAGTAGGGCCCTAACTTGAGGAAGGAAAGAGACCTACAAATAGGGACTCTATGAAAAGTGTAGGACAAGTGTTGCTAGTGGGTGTTGCTATCCTTCCTTGTGATTGTTAGTTTATTGAAGTTCTGGTTTCCTTAAGGAGAATTTGTTTTTGGGGATTATTAGGAAATCCTTACCCTCCTATGAGATGGTATGAATTCATTAATATTGCATGAGATAAGATCAATGGTTTAAAATTTTTAAAAATACGATATTCCACAAAATAACCAACATTTAATTAGCATAGCAAACAAGGTTTTAGAACTTGGAATTGGACTCTGATATACGAAGATGACTCGGCTGATCTAGTCCATATGCTGGTTGATTGTTGAAGAAACTTGAATAGGATTGGGTACAGGGGCAGATTCACGAGTTTCCTCTTGGGGGCACCTAAATTAATTTGGATATACCTATACTATATGAATGAAAGAGCAAATCTGGGATGCGAGGATATATATTTTTTTACATCTACACAAATAAAATATATTAAATTACAGATACATACATTGAGTTTTACAAAAGGTATTTTTTTGGGGGTTGACCCTGACGCAGTTGGAAGTATGGTTGCTAGATCTCGTTCTAGCGCTCAGGCACCTTCAAATCCTGAAGGTAAAGAAAATCCTAATTCTGATGGGAAGAAGAGAGTAAACAGAGCAATTTCATTCATAAGCTTCAAGATACTTTACGTCGTCCAAACAACAACAACAACAAACTCAATCTTATCCCAACTTAATGGGGTCAACTACATCCAAACAAAACAAAGCAGGAAAAACAGAGGTAAAAAAAAATCTGCTAAATGGAAAGAGGAAAGAGGACCGCCCAGTAAGTCAGGAAAATCTCAGCTAAATAGAGTCTGCTGCATAGTTATGTCTATCGAAAATTGAGCTCCAAAATTAATATCTTCGATCCGATCGGGTGGACTTTTGTTGATACAACCTAGAGTAGCCTTGTGCCAAGGGTAGGATCAGGCAGGGTCCTGGAGAAAGAAGAACACTCAATCACAAAATTGGAACTTGCAAGCTCCTCTGAAACTCTCCAATGGAGGTCAAATTCAATATTATTCAAAATCTGCATTTCCTTATTACAATAGATCCTTTTATAGGATTCCCAAAGCCCAACCTCAATTTCTAAGCCTAAGATTGAGTTTTACTAAAATAAGAACATACTAAATAAAAACATAGCATATTAGGTGAAAACTAATTAAAGATAGGATTAGAAGGCAATCAACTATAAATCAGCCAACCAATCTTTGATTGGAATCAACACCAAATCAGTCAATCAATCCTTGATTACAATCAATACCTCCTCATGTTTTGTAGGGCATTGCTTTTGATATAACTTGAAGTGGCTAGCTAATGGAGTGCTAACCGATTTAGCCTTTTTCATGTTGAAATGCTCCAACACCTTTTTAACATATTCTTCTGAGTTACCCAAAGTTTACCTGCACTTCTATCTCTAAGGATTTCCATGCCAAGGATCTTTTTTGCAGCACCAAGATCCTTCATATCAAATTCAACACTCAACAAAGTCTTTAGAGAGATAACTTCATGTTTATTCTTGGCAGCAATGAGCATGTCATCAACATAAAGCATCAAAAGAATAATAGAGTTATCGTCTGATACTTTATAATACACACAACAATCATACTCACTTCTTGTGTAGCCAATTTGCACCATGTAGGATTCAAAGCGCTTGTACGCCTAGGAGATTGCTCAAGACCATAAAGTGACCTCCTAAGCCCACGGAGGCTCCACACAGTAGTCCATCATCAGAAGTCAAGGCACCAAAACCTCAACACCACTGTCTCATCTTTTCTTTGCCAATGACCCGATGATTTTTTCAAAAGTAAACCTTAAAATGGGCAGTTAGGTATGCTCTCTCCTTCAGTCTTTTGCTGCTATCTTTGGTCTCCACATTAATTGAAGGAAGTCCAAACTCTTCTTAGCTGGCTGCTCTATTGAGTCAAAAAAAAAAAATTCCTTCAAACTCCTGGGGATTCACTGAAGGGAAGCTTCCTATCAAATCCCTGGACCTCCCTTTGTCCTCCACTAGATTTTCCTTTGCCCTTTGTTCCCTCATCCTTGATTCTCTCAGATCCAAGCTTCAACTTTGAAAGGCAAAGCTTTTGTCTTATGCGCATTGGTCTGTTAGAGCTTGTCAAATCATTCATGCAAGGATCCTACATTTATTGGTATAGTTGTTTTTGGTCTCATTGGTTCAATCATTAAGTGTATTGAATCCAACATGAGTGCCTTCCTCTGGAAAGGGTTAGACAATAACAAATTTCTCCACATCACTAGCTGGCCTACAACGTGTTCTTGCAAAAAATGAGGGATGTTTGGGGATTAGAAGGGTTAAAGAAGTATGTTTGACTGAGATTATCAAGCTGCTTTGGAGGATTGCCAGTGGTTAGAAAGGCATATGGATTTGGAAAAAGATCCTATAACACAGACATCTTGTGTCTTCTTCTATCCAATCCCGCATTGATGACGGATCATCCACCTTTCTTTGGCTTGATAATTGTCATCCGACCGGGTTCCTTATAAATCTTTATGGGGATAGAATTGCTTACGACTCTGGAAGCAATCGGTTAGCCTTAATCTCTTTGATTCCTGATGGTCGTTGAGATCCTGGCCCTAATACATCTCCTAATCTGTTTGATGCTTGGAATATCTTCCCTAGAATCTCCTAGAGGTTTCGTGGATCTAGTGCCATTGTAATTTGGAAACAACCTCAAATGGGTTTTTTCCTCCTCCTCTACTTGGAACCTTATCCGCATTCAGGCCCCAAAGGTTCCTTGGCACCCTATTGTTTGATTTAAGATCATACCCCCCATGCATAGTTTTATTGTTTGGTGTGCTCTAACCCATTCCCTTCCCACCTGTGCCCTGCTTATCCAAAGACACATCCCTATCCTTCCCCTTTGTTGCCTTCGTGGAAATGCCCTAGAAAACCTCCATCACTTCTTTTTGAGTGTTCCCTTCCCATGCAGATTTGGTCCCATATTAGCAATCGATGCTGGGCTTACCCTAGGAGCATTGGATCCTTTGTTAGCGAGTGGAAGTGGATTCTTGACCACTTTAATGGCAAGTCTTGCATTGACTACCTTGAGAAGCTTGCTTTTGGTGCTTTGGTTTATCACATATGGAAAGAACGTAATATCAGGCTTTGTACAGACACCTCTAGATTCCAAGATCAAAATTTTCACTCCATCACTTCGGATGTGCACTCAAAAGTCTCCATTAGGCCGTGCATCCCTTCCTTGAGGAATCATCATGTTATGTCTCCTTGGAAGTTATCTTTAGATATTAATCCCATGCTTAGATCTTCAGATTGATTTGGGCTGTTTATCTTTCCTTGTATTTAAGCTTCAAGTCGTGCATTCCTACTACAGATACCTGGGGGTTTCGAATAGCTTTGTGGCTGAGTTTGAGGTTCTGTTAGACGGGCTTTTTATTGCATGGGAGAGTGGCTTCATGGACCTTTGGAATGAATCTGATTCGGCAGCTTTGGTGTTGGCCATTCAACACTCAAACATTCTGTGGTTTGCGCTCCAAAGATGGCAGGTCCTCAAGCCTTTCCTTGACTCCTGCAATTGGAAAATCTCACATTGCTTTAGGGAAGCAAATCCTATCGCAGACTACTTGGCTAAGCATGCGGCGATTAACGGAGTGTTTTCAACATACCTGCTCTTTCCTAGTCATATTGTAGATCAGTTGGCTCGTGATGCTATGGGCTTGCCTAGACATAGATTTGTAATGAATTAGGGGAGGTGGCTGGCTGGTCCAGTCTGTGGTTGTGGTTTTTTTTGGTTTCTTCTTGTTTTTGGCTCTGTGACTCTTTTGCCTTTTCTTTAATACAAGGATCTTCTAGCAAAAAAAAAAAAAAAAAAACTTTTGCTTCTATTCCTCCCCCCAATTCTTTTTGGATTTTAATCCTCTCAAATTACTAAAAGTGCGTAGTGCAGCAGTGCTAGGTGGAGATGTTGACAGCTGGCAGCTCGGACATCTAACGGTCCATATCAATGAGCTCAGACCCCTGGATGTTCGAGATGCCAAGTGTTGACATGTCCACCTGGCATTGCTGCACTGCACACTTAGGAATTGGAGAGGATTATTTTCCATTCTTTTCCTCTCCCCATTGGGGTGGGATTTTCTTTGCACTTCTTGAATATATGCCAATTCATCAAATAATAATAATAATAAAATAAAAAACCAGGCCAAGTAACACAATAAACACCATGAGTTGATTCCTTCCTAGAAAACTTGACTGTCTAGACCAAAAATTTATATCTTTTATGAAAGAAAGGAACCTTGGAGTCTACATGTTCATTAATTTTAGCCCCAGCTTAAATTTCCATATCAGAGATAAAGGAGCCACAATGAAATTCCTTTCAAGGTAGGCCCTTTGGAGAGCCCTTCCCAACAAAAAATACCAAAGAAATCTATCAAGAAAGAAAGAGACAATTGTACACCAACAGGTATGACATATTTCCCAATTCCTCTGGTATGGTCAAATTAAATTTCAAATTTCATTGGAAGTTCCAATTAGCAAAATATACCCAGTTGGGAGCTTATTAGTCAAGTAAAAGCAAATTAAGAATTATTTGGAAGAGGGTAGGAATGCAGCTTAATTATTATATAGCCATATTTCTCTTTCTTGTGTAATGATTAAAAATTAAAAAGCACTACAGATGGATGTGCAACTAAGATGTCACAATTATGGGATATAAAGAAGATTCAATGGGAAGCTTCATAGCATAATAAATATCTTGTCACAATAATATAACACAATTTTTGAAATACAACACACCATACTTTACAAGTTTACAAGACATATTATATTGTCAGGTGGTCTTCAACCAATTTCCCACTACTAAATTTAGACAATATATATACTGTAACCAAACCACTAAATCTACAAAGTCATCACAGCCTTCATGTCATCATCTTCAAATTATTTTGTAGTCTATAGGTAGTCTATGAGGCAAAAAAAACACACTATATATGTATATAATATATATGGTGGGTTCTAGAGAACATTCTTATATTCCTGCATGGGTCTTCCATTTGCATGCAACCTCTGAAAGTGACTGTGTAGAAGAGCCATCTCCACTCAATGCCATTGCAGCTGCAACTTTGAGCTCTTTCATCTTGTTACTCACTCTCTTCCCTTCTTCCCCTTCCACCAGGCACTTCACCACTGCCGCGATTTCGTCACGCCGGATTAACCCATTCTCATCTGCTTTGGGCCTCAATGCTATCTTTATATCATCTACTAGCATCACTGAATTCATCTTTTGTTCTGCATAAAGTGGCCATGCTATCAAAGGTACACCATGTACAACACTCTCCAAGGTTGAGTTCCACCCACAATGGGTCAAGAATCCTCCTGTTGAACCATGGCTAAGCACTTGGATTTGAGGAGCCCATGAATACACCACAAAACCCCTCTCTTTGGTTCTCTCCAAGAACCCTTCAGGCAGGAAACCTAGAGGATCCTCAGAGCTATGGATACCAATTAAGCCACCAGCATTTGCTGCCTTTTGATCAGTTGGCTTCCTAGCAACCCATAAGAATCTTTGCTCACTCAACTCCAAGCCCAGGGCCAATTCAGTCAATTGCTCTTCCGAGAGAACTCCAGCACTCCCAAATGATACAAATATAACAGACTCTTGTGGCTGATGGTCCAACCACCTCAAGCACTCAGACCCATCAATAGTATCACTTGAAATTTGGTTCTGTATAAGTGGTCCAACCATGTAGACCGGTGGTTTGCTCAGATCTGTCTCTTCAGTCAAAGCTTTGATTGCACCCGGTTCCAAGGCCATGAAGCTGTTTAACAGAATTCCCTCAGCCAAATGGTAACGTTTAGAATGGTGTAGAATCCAAGAGTAAGCCTCATTCTTCCTGTCTTGAACCGGGTCCAGAAAATCTGAACCATGAATAGGTACACAACCGGGTAATTTAACCGGTTCAACCATATCTCTATACTCACAAGAATACATCTCATCTAGCTTGGGCAAATGGAGTACGAAAGACAACATCAAAGAGGTTGAGGGGAAGAAAATATAAGGCAAAACATTAAATTCCCTAGCGACATCAATAGCATCTGTGCCAAAGAGATCAACAACTAAAGCAACAAGATGAGTAGTTGTGGTTAAGGTTTTAAATGTTTCACGTAGAGAAGGGAGAGAACGAGTCACAGTGAGGCAGATACGAGTTTCAACCAAAACATCTTCAGAGAGATCATCGAAGTTAACTGGTGGAAGAAACAATGAATTTATGGTTTTGGGTAGAGCATCTACAATGGCTTTTAGGGTTTTGGAAGGAGAACCTTCAGTTGAGATAGCTAAAGTGACTGTGAAATTGTGGTGGAGGGTGAGTCTCTTAGCGAGCTCGGTTAATGGGATGAGATGACCTATTCCTGGTGCTGGTAGAATCACAATGTGGGGAGTTTTCTGTGTTTCTTCCATGGTAGGTTGGACTCAAGGCTTCTAGGGAGCTGAAGGGTTAGGAGAGGAGATGGGCTTTATATATACTTGGCTTCCACTTATTTTTTTTTGTTTATTTGGATTATTGGTTTAGTTGGTTTATAATGGTGGTTGAGCGGTTCACTTTTTCTATAATACACTAGAAAAACTTGGGATTTGGATGTTTGGATTCGTTTTGTGCAAGTGAAGTCACTGTAACGTATGGCTTGTGTAATCAAGCGGCACCTCTTTAATTTGTATTACTTGTGCTTTCCTCAATTCAATTTGGGAGAACAGTTGACGAAGTAGGAAGTATGGGGCTAGATCTCGTTTTTGAGCTCACGATCCTCGAATCCTCAAGGTAACAAAAACCCTAATTCCAATGTGGAAGAAGAGCAAACAAATTGAATTGATTCAAAACTTCAAGATGATATAATTTCATCCAAAACGACCCTTATATAAGGCTGGATTAGAAAGAAAAAGGAAACCTAAATAAAATAGAAGACTAATACAGAAAAATAAAATAGAAAACCAAAATTTCTAGATCCAGTGCAAAATTTCAGAGTCCTGGTACACTCCTTAAACGTACGAATTTGACCATGAATCTTATGGTCCAATGAATGAATTTATTGCATGGCCCGCCTGTAGAGCCCTGATTGTTGTTTCCGAAAAGGTATTATGTCTCTCATAATTCCACCCCCGTCAAAAGTTATGGCTCCCAGAAGTTGCACTGGAATTAGTAATTTCGACCTGATTGGGTGGACATCATCCGGTCTAACCGATTCAGAAATTCTTCAGAAATCTTCTCTACATCAACAATGATGGTGGGAGAACTCTAGACTTGGCCATCCAATGAACTACGAGAGGAACTAGAATGAGATGGTCTTATTATTAGCCCTGAAATCTGTTGGATTTTGTTTGTCTATCAAATTCATTTTTTTGAGTAATTTAATATTAATTAATTTGCATAATATTGTTATATTTTCTCACATGATTAAGGACAGATTGAGTATTGTGTTAACATGGTTGTCAGATTGTTTGTTTTTAGGAATGATGATTAGAGACGTAGACATCTATATGTGTATTGAATTGGATCACTTGAGAATTCCTGAATCATTTACTCTCAGCTTGTTTAAGAACAAGATTTCTCCATAATAGTTTGCAGTTAGGATCCTCAGACCTGAGAGGTCCTTATCATTGGAGTTAAGTATTATGGATTTTGGTGTACTAATGGATGATATCGACAATATCTGTATACTAGTGCATTGGGTTCATGGCATTTACTTGTGAACACATCATTTGATCATGGTTGGACAGAAATTCTGAGATTGGTAGCATGCTTTTGTAAATGGTTTTCAAAATGATTTAAAACATTATGATTTAGGTGTATTATTATTGTCACAAGGGATGCTTTCTTCTATATGGAAAGACGATGTGTCCATTTCAACAATTGGATAGGGACGAATATGATCTACATTAGCCACGTATTGAATTTGAGATTCTAATTCAATCAAATATATCCCATGTATATCCATGCATATGTACTAGTACTTTACGCAACACTGTGCACTCTTCCAACTCTAAGTGGAATAGACGGTTTGGATTAAAAAAACTGTAAACAATGAATGATTTAGATTTATTTTGTCATTTCCGAAAACGTCACATTCCATTGTTACATGTATAACTACCCATTTTACAATTTGTTTTTTATGCTTAATTGGTAGTTTAAATTCTTTGTACATGATGTTCAGACGGACTAGGGTGGCGACATTAATTTTTGCTAAATTTTAGTGAAACTATTAATTTGGAGGTTTAATTATATTATGTCTCATTTTATGTGTATTCAAGTATATATATTTATTTTACTATTCCATGGTTTGCCAGTCAGTCATGGTTATATTCCGAGAAGTATTCAGGTTCCATCTAATGAAAATAATGCATTGATTTAGAGAAGCTAATCCAGTGGTAGATTTCTTAGCTAAAGATGCAAGCAAAAAGGGAGTTTCTTCTACTTCTATTGTCTTCCCTACTCATATTCAACATGAAATTGAGCGGGATTACCTGTTAATTCCAAGATATAGGTTTTGTTAATTGTTGATAAGCGTTTTTGATCCTGCTGATGGTATTGCCGAAGGTGAGGCTGATAAGATTATTTGTTTCTGTATTCATTCGGGTATGCCAAGACATTAACTCTATAATATTCTTTTTATTTTAGTTTTAATACTTGCTAACTTTTAGCAAGAAAAAGAGTATATATCTTTATTTAAGAAGTAAAGTTAGACTCCCATAAGGAAGTCTAAGTAGGATCATTGAATGAGATCTCACCACTTGGTATATTTATAAATAAATGGATTTTAGTAGTTAGAAACTTAGAAATTAGCAACATGGTAAGGGAAAGAATAGTCCTAATCTGCACAACATAGGGAATGGAGTTATCTCCATGCGCATAAGCTCTTTCTCTCTCTCTCTCTCACTCTAGTTTGTGCATCTAAGGGTTTGAACCAGGCCTGTTCTACACAAAGAAGTTCTCCCTTGCACAATTGTTTTTTTTATAGGTCTACATGCTAGATTTTGTAACCCCCTGACAATGACAACAACCGAACCTCAACAAATATAGGTGCCTCACCCAAGAAGGACTCACCTAGTGGAAGCCCCCCATCAGTCCTGTTGCGTCGAGAAATCGCTCAACGGACCTTCAAGTGCCGTAACCTACAAAAAGCTTGGGTGACAAAGGAGAACCGGTGTGGTTCCGGCTTAGGACCCTCCAATGCCTAAGTTAGATCTCTCTGAGAAAACAGATGAGTGAATAGTAGTATTCAAGATGAGTTAAGATGTCCCCTGATGGGGCTGTGTACCTTGCCTTTTATAGTAGAGCATGGCGATGTGGAGAGTCCCAGTTGATGTAGAGTGTTTGTCGTAGGTGATAGAGTCCCTTAGTAGTAGGGCTCATCCTTGACTGGTTGTCTTCCCGTGAAACGTGGTGTCACGATAGACTTGGTAATTGTCTTCATGAGAGACGTAGTGTCATGATAGACTTGGTAGTCATCTTCCTGAGAGACGTAGTGTCATGATAGACTTGGTAGTCGTCTTCCTGAGAGACATAGTGTCCTTGATAGACTTGGTATCCTTGATGGATAGACCTATCTACGTGGTAGATGAGGTTCTTGGTGCATGAGTCCGTTCAGACTACGTGACTTGATAGGTGGTGGCCTAGAGTCCGTGGTGATGAGGTCTATGTCTTGTTGATGGTGGTGGTTGCTGCCGTGTTCGAGGGAGACTGTGCCCGGGGATGATGTGTTCGGAGAATCCGTGCCCGAGGTCTTCGTCCAAGGGGGTTGGCACCCAAGGAGATCCACTCCCTAAGGGGAGTTAGCATCTAGGGAGGTCCACGCCCCCAAGGGTGGCTGCGCCCGATGGGGTTCGTGCCCGTGGGTGTTGGTGGTCGATGCTTGCGATTGGTCCTTCACTGGCTCTGTCTTGGCCTACTTTTTTGGGCCTTGACATGTGGCGACCTCTGATTGGTTGGTGTGAATTTGGGTTCATCATTTGCCCCCCACTCTCTTGGAACAGAGTGCTCAAGAGAGTATCCTTTGCATTCTTGTACCAATTAGGGGGTTCCTTGCAAATAACCTCTTCTTTGAGGATGTGCCTAAGAATTGCTTGGTGAGGGAGAGGTTGTGGGTTCAAACCTTTCCTCTCCCATTTTATTATTATTTTTTCTCTTTTTCTTCTTTTTGTTGATATATGCTCTTGTCTCATTCTCCCTTTTCACTTCTTCCTTTTCCATTTCTCTTCCTCTCTCTCTTGCTTTTCCACTCTTTGTTTTTTGCATTTTCCACTCTTGCTTGGCCTTGAGTTTTGTTACTATTCATTGTGCCCTCCATGTGTTTGTTCTTAATTGGGTCACCATAGAGAGTAGTGTCTTCCACTTGCTTGCTTGACTCTTCTAGTCTTGCCTCTGGACTTGGTTTGCTTCGTGGCATACATGGCTCGGTGCTTGGCTTTTGCCTTGTGCTCATATTCTTTTGCCTGTTGATCTGTGTTTAGCTCACCTCGGTCCACACTTGCTTGTTGCTCGATTGATGCTGGTCCATGCCTGCTTGATCGACCCCCATCTGCATCCCTCCTATGACGCTCGTTCGATTCGATATGTGTCTGTGATTCTTGTTCAATTCGATTTGCGCCTGTGATGCTTAATCGTTTCAATCCGCGCCCACGGTGATCAGTGCCCACTCGATCTGTACCCATTCGATCAGCTCCCCTTCGATCAGCGTTCCCTCAATCTGCGCCCATTCGATCAACGCTTGGGCGATGTCCACTGATCCGCGGTCATTGACGCTCATTCGATCCACAGTCATTGACGCTCATTCGATCCGCGGTCATTGATGCTCGTTCAGTCCGCGGTCATTGATGCTCATTCGATCCGCGGTTATTGATGCTCATTCGGTCCGTGGTCATTGATGCTCATTCGATCTGCGGTCATTAATGCTCGTTCGATCTGCGGTCATTGACGCTCATTCGATCCGCGGTCATTGACGCTCGTTCGGTCTGCGGTCATTGACGATCGTTCTATCCGTGGTCATTGACGCTCATTTGACCCATGGTCATTGATGCTAGTTCGGTCCGCGGTCATTGATGCTCATTCGATCCATGGTCATTGATGCTCATTCGGTCTGCGGTCATTGACGCTCATTTGATGCGGTCATTGACACTCATTCGGTCTACGGTCATTGACGCTCATTCGATCCGCGGTCATTGACGCTCGTTTGATCTACGATCATTGATGCTCGTTCGGTCCGCACCTTACTCGATCGACATCCGCCTTCTCTAGTATGTTCTTTTCTTTCTTCTCTTCTTACTCTTTTTTTTTTTTTTTTGATTGAATCTACATTGATGGATGCAGGTTGGCATCCCTCTCTTTACGTTGGTTGCTTGGCTTTGGGAGACCGTTGTTCTGAGTAAGTAGCTAGTCTACTTCATTGTTTATCCGTGTCATCATCTGACGACTCTGATCCGACTATGGTCATGGTTGCATCTGCTGAGGAGTCTTCTTCGGGGTCGTCTTCCCCCGTGAATACTTCTTCTTCTTTGCCTTCTCCTGTTGCTAGTGATGGGGAGGAGGAGGTTTTTGGAGACTCCGCCCCTAGTAGGGGTCGTAGGGCCTCTAGGGCTTCTATCTCTGTTGGTGACCCTAGGAGTAAGTTGGCTCACATTCCTAGCATCTTGACTTCCTCGGACTTGGCGGTTCACGTTCTGGAGAAGACCCCTAATTATGACTTCTTGGGGTTCCCAGAGGTCACTACACTATTACCTGCTACTACTGCTGTGGCTCGTGTCTCTCCTGAGGACGGTGCTATGGTGGCAGAGGAGGATGTGGTCTTGCCAGAGGAGAGTGTTACTCCTTCAGCCGAGGCCGATATGATATCCCCCGGGGGATCTTGAACTTTGGATTGTGATCTCCTTTTGGATTGTATGTACTTGACTTTTTACCTTCTTCGATGTGGATGTTGCATATATGTGATCTTTGTTGCTTTAATGGTTCTCTTACCTTTGCAACCCCCGGTGGTCTGTAATCCTTTAGGGATGTCTTGTCTTGGTGGTCTACGAACCTTGGTGGTCAACGAGCCCTGGTGGCATAACGCCTTGGTGGCATAACGCCTTAGTGGCCAACGGGCCTTGGTGGCATAACGCCTTGGTGGCCAATGGGCCCTAGTGGCATAATGCCTTGGTGGCATAATGCCTGGCCTAACGCCTTGGTGGCATAACGCCTTGGTGGCATAATGCCTTGGTGGCCAACGGGCCTTGTTGGCATAACGCCTTGGTGGCCAACGGGCCTTGGTGGCATAACGCCTTGGTGGTCAATGGACCTTGGTGGCATAACACCTTGGTGGCCAACGGGCCTTGGTGGTCAACGGACCTTGGTTGCATAATGCCTTGGTAGTCAGCGGACCTTGGTGTGGTGGCAGTGATTCGACTTGAGTAGTAGAAGACGAGGATTCTGAAACCAACTCTTTACTTCAAATGAGAAAATTTTTCAAATTATCCTTGAAATAGTACTACCATTTACTGCTACTGCTACTACTGTTGGTGGTGCCACTGCTCTGTTGTTACTTCTACTGATAGTATTTCTTCAGGTGTTCTGAGTTCTAGGTACGGTCTACCTTTTTGGCCCCTGGAGTTTTCAAGCGGTATGTCCCTGAACGTATCTGCTTGGAAACTATATAAGGTCCTTCCCAGTTTGCTGATAGCTTCCCTTCCTTCCATGGCTACGATGCACTTGCCCTCCTTAGGACTAGGTCTCCCTGGTGGAATAACCTTTCTCGCATCTTGGTGTTGTAGTACTTGGCTATGCGCTGCTAGTATGCCACGTTTCTCAGTAGTGCCTTCTCTCATACCTCATCCGGGAAGTCTAGATTTGCTCACAGTCCATCTGTGTAGGTCCTTTCGTTGAAGTGCAATACTCTGTGGAACATGGCGAGGACCTCTACCGGTGCTAGTGCCTTTGTTCTATATGCTAGGCGGAATGGGCTTTCCCTTGTGGGTGTTCTTACTGTGGTGCGGTATGCCCACAGGACACTCAGTAGTTCTTTAACCCACTTCTCTTTGGCTCCTTGCAATCTTTTCTTTATGCCATCCAATTGGGTTTGGTTTGTCACCTCCACCTGACCATTGGCCTGTGGGTATGCGACCGAAACAGGCCGATAGTCAATGTTGTAGCTTTGGCAGAAGGCTCTGAACTTAGGGTTGTTGAATTGCTTCCCATTGTCAGAGACTATGATTTTTGGCACACCGAACCTATAGATGATGTCGTCACGGACAAACTTCTCCATTTCATTCTCTGTGATCTTGGCCAATGGTTTAGCCTCTACCCACTTGGTGAAGTAGTCAATGGCAACCACCAAGTACTTACAGTTGCCTGATGCTGCTGTGAAGTCCCCCAAGATGTCTACTCCCCATATGGCAGAGGGAATAGGGTTGAGGATCGATGTCAATTTAGTGGTAGGTAGATGGGGTACTAGGGCGAACAATTGACATTGCTCGCAAGCCTTGACGTATTGCACCGCTTTCTCTTACATTCTCGGCCAGTAGAGTCCTTGTCGAAGGAATTTGTAGGCTAGATGTCGTCCTCCCATGTGGCTTCCATAGATCCCCTTATGTACTTCTGCCAGGGCATATTGGGCTCCCTTGGGTCCTAGGCACCGAAGCAGTGATGCTGTGGCCCCCCTCTTTTACAGTACTCTGTCCAAGATGGTGTACTTTGTAGCTCTTATCCTTATCTTCCTTGCCTCGATCTTGTCTTCTGGTAAGACGTCGTTCTGCAGGTAGTCGAGTATAGGGTCCATCCAGCTAGGCCCTTCCTCGATCTCATTAACCAGCTTCTCCTGGTATGCCGGTTCATGTAATATTTTCACGTACACTGCACTGGCTAGGTTTTTGAGTTCATCGTTGGCTAGCCTAGACAGTGCATCTGTCGTAGCATTTTCGATCCTGGGTACTCGAACCATCTCGAACTTTAGAAACTGCCCGATCAATTCCCAAACACATGCTAGGTATGATGCCATGCGCTCATCCTTCGCCTCATACTCTCCATTCAATTGGTTCACTACAAGCTGGGAGTTACTTTGGATGGATAGATGTTGACTTGGATGGCTTTGGCCACCCGGAGTCCAGCCAACAGTGCTTCATAATCTGGTTTGTTGTTAGTTACTGGGAAGGCGAACCGGAGAGCATATTGCATTCGGAATCCTTTAGGGCTGGTAAGTATGAAATCAGCTCTGCTTCCTGTGATATTACTCAAACCATCCATAAACATCTCCCATGATCCTCGATCCTGCTCCCCTAGTTCCTGTGCTTTTGTCTCGTTCTCAGGCAGGGTGCACTCAGCTACAAAGTCTGTTACAGCTTGGCCTTTGATGGCTGTCCTGGGTTGGAACCTGATGTCATGCTCACTCAACTCAACCGCCCAGGCGATCAACCGTCTGGAGATGTCGGGCTTGTGCAATACCTTCTTTAGTGGTAGGTTCGTAAGGACTATGATGGTATGGGCTTGGAAATATGGTTTGAGCTTCCTTGCCGCGATTACCAGTGTGTATGCTACCTTCTCTATTCTTGTGTACCTGGTCTCTGCATCAATTAAGACATGGCTCACATAGTAGATGGGCCTCTATATTTTGCCCTCTTCTTTTAGCAGCACTGCAGTTACAACGATGAGGGTCGCTGCCAAGTAGATCTATAATTCTTCATTGGGCTCTGGGGCCCCAAGCAATGGTGGATTCTCGAGGTATACCTTCAATTCTTCAAACGCTTTCTGGCACTCCTCCGTCCATGCAAAGTCTTTAGGACTTCGGAGGTTCTTCAACGTCTTGAAGAATGGCAGAAACTTATCTCTGGACCGTGACACGAACCTTGATAGGGCGGCGATCCTTCCATTCAGCCTTTGTACTTCCCTGACTGTCCTCTGGGGTGCCATCTCCTGGATGGCCTTGATCTTGGAGGGGTTGGCTTCTATTCCTAGTACTGAGACCATGAACCCTAGGAATTTTTTGGACGTTACTCCGAAAGCACACTTCGCAGGATTGAGTTTCATCTGGTTCCTTCTTAGTATGGCGAATACTTCTTCCAGGTTGGCCAGGTGTTGATGAGCTTGGACCCTTTTCACGAGCATGTCATCCACGTATACCTCCATGTTGCGCCCAATCTGTTCCTTGAACATCTTGTTGACCATCCTTTGGTAGGTGGCCCCTGCATTCTTCAGTTCGAACGGCATGACATGGTAGCAGTAATTCTCCTTGTCCGTTCGAAAGGCGGTGTAAGACTCATCATCCTCATATATGAGAATCTAGTTATAGCCGGAGTAGGTGTCCATGAAACTTAGCATCTCATGTCCTACAGTTGCATCGATCAATAGATCAATCCTGGGTAGTGGGTACTCATCCTTGGGACATGTCTTGTTCAAGTCAGTGTAGTTGACGCACATCCTCCACTTCCCATTAGGCTTGGGTACCATGACCACGTTTGCGAGCCAGGTAGGGAACTTTTCTTCTCTGATGAACCCTGCTCGGCTCAACTTCTCAACCTCTTCTTTGATGGCTGCTTGTCGATCGAGGGTAAAATTCCTTCTCTTCTACTGGACTGGCTTCCTGGTTTGGTCTACATGTAGTCTGTGCTTTGCTATGGATCGGGGTATGCCTGGCATGTCTGCAGTCGACCATGCGAAGACATCCATGTTTATCCGTAGGAGGTGTCCCAGTTCTTCTTTCTGCTCATTGCTCAGCAGTGTGCCAATCTGTACTATATTGGAAGGGTCATCCTTGCTGAGTGGCCATGGAACTAAGTCCTCGACCAGTCTTCCTCTTTTTTCTCTCAATTCATCTCTCTAGTCATTGACCAGGTTCTCCATGCACAGTGCCATTCCTCAGGTGTTGCCATTATTTTTCTTCACGAAGGTGGCGTAGCATTCTCTGGCCTTCTTTTAATCACCTCGTACTTCATCCACTCTATTGTCAGTGGGGAACTTCACCTTCAAGTGGATTGGAGATACGATGCCTCTAAGGGCCATCAGAGATGGTCGCCCTAGGAGGCCGTTGAATGACACCACGAACCTGACGACCATGAAGTTTACCATGATGGTCACCTATCGAGGGTGTTCTCCAAAGGTGACAGGTAGCTCTATGGTGCCTCTGATGGAGGCTGTGGCACCCAAGAATCCATGGAGGTAGGTGGGCTCTAGCTTAAGTTGATCATCTCCTAACCCAAATTGGTGGTAGGCTTCCAGTGAGAGTACGTCCACGGACGCCCCTGTATCAATCAACACCCTGTGCACTGGTCGATTGGCTATCTCCACCTGCACTACCAAGGCATCCTCATGTGGAAAGCTTATGCCTTCCAAGTCTGCATCCGAGAAGGAGATCACCGTCTTGGTCCTTACTATTTTGCTTGGCTTCTCTGCTACTCCCACGAACCTGGCGTGGGCCTTGGCTTTTCTGGTTGACTCTTGGCCCGGTCCTCCAAGTATGGTGAGGATAGGGGCTCCCTTGGTGCCACTTGGCTCTATTGCATCTCTTCTCTCGTCAGTGCGGTCTCTTTCTTTATCTCGATCCGCTCTTCTTTCTTCCCTTCTTGGTTCTTCTCTTTCCCGTTCTCGACCTCGATCTCCTTGGCCCGAATGACCATTGCGTCTTCCCTTCACGTATCTGTCCAGGCTTCCTGTTCTCACGAGGCCTTCTATCTCTCTCTTCAGTTGATAGCATTCCTCTGTGTCATGCCCATAGTCCTTATAGAAGAGGCAGTACTTGTGAGGTTTACGCTTCTCAGGTCCTGCCAGCATGGGTCGTGGCCATCGAATTAGGTCACGGTCCTGGATCTGTAAAAGAATTTGGGTCTAGACTGCCTGCTCTCTCACTCCTCTCTGGGCGACGGTTACTTCTTGTGTTGGGCGATCGCCCTTCTCTTGTCGACGTTCAGTCCTTGATCTTTTATTCTCCTTGCGATCATCTAGTGCTGACCTCTTATTGTCGGGGGCCTTACCTTCAATTGCCCTTGTCCATGACTGTACTATCTTGGCCATGTTGGCGAACTGATTACATCGCTCCAGGAGCTCTTTCATGGTCTTGGTCTCATGACTTGCCAAGTCCTTGATTAGTTCCATGTCTCTGATGCCCCCAGCTAGGGCTGCATGTAGGGTCTGATCATCTAGGTTGCGGACTTTCAGGGATTCCTTGGTGAACCTATTGACATACTCCCTGAGGGACTCCCCAGGGTTTTGGATTATGTTCAGTAGGTTGACTGTGGCCTTCTTCTGCTTGACGCTACTCTAGAAGTGGGTCACGAACTGCTCGCATAGCTCTGCAAATGATCCAATCGACCTCGGTCATAGTCTAGAGAACCATGAGGTCGCCGCACCCTCGAGAGATGCAGGGAATGCTCGATAGGACACCACGTCCGATCCACCATATAGTGTCATCATGCCATTGAAATAGTTGATGAGGTCATTAGGGTCGGTGGTGCCATTGTAGAGTTTAAAGGTAGGTAACCTGAACTTGGATGGCAGTGAGGCTGACATGATCTCTTCTGAGAAGGGGTGTTGTCCAGGGATTGAGTGTGTCTCACCCTTGGTTTGCTTCTTCAACCCTTCCAGTTTCTCGTTCAACTCTCGGAGTCTCTTATCTAACTCTTCATCCCGTGCTTATTCCCCATGCCTTGCTGGTCATTCACTGCGAGCTTGTTCACGTCCTCTCCTAGAAGTCCCCTCCTGCCTTGACTGTTGGCGGGATTGTGAGGGGTCACGCCATGATGAATCTTATCTTGAACGTGAGGGGCTCCCTTCACGGTAAGTTCAGCTTCGCTCTGGTGCATGACTTCCTCCTAGTCGACCATCAAACATCGACCTCCGAATGGACCCTTCAAGGGGTGTGTACCAAGAATTGTTGATGGTATTCTCCTTCGATCTGACCATGGCGGAAGGTCTACCATTCTCCTCGGATGCTGGGAGGGATCCCTTTGCTGCCCGGTGTGCCCTTTGGACCTATCACCCCTAGGAGGTGATCTCCTAGGGCTTTGCTCTCGCCTCTGCTCCTGCCTACGACGATGGGTAACCGCTTTCTACCTTAGATATTCGCGGAAGAGAGTCGTTGGTCATCGAGGATCTAATGTTGTAGGTCTTTAACCTGACCCACAGTGGTCAGTGCATTGGGATTAGGTACCAGCTCCACGGGGGCAGCTTCAATGGTTGGTTCAGGGTTAAGGTTGTCCACCCCCACTTATTGGTTCTCAGGGACCTCCCTCTCCTGAGAGACATGATCTGTGGCTCTACGACATGAGATCTCTGGAGGAGATGATCCGTTCCCCTCCCTCGGGGCATTGTTGGTGGAGGGAGTGGTCTTCCTACATGCCATGGTTGATCAGATATGGAAACAAGCTAGTAGAGGTGATGGCTAGCGTCATTCCCATAGACGGTGCCAATCTGTTGTGTCAAGAAATCGCTCAGCGATCCTTCGAGTGTCGTAACCTGCAAAAGACCCTGGGTGACAAAGGAGAACCGGTGTGGTTCCGGCCTTGGACCCTCCGATGCCTAAGTTAGATCTCTCTGAGCAAACAGATGAGTGAATAGTAGTATTCAAGATGAGTTAAGATGTCCCCTGATGGGGCTGTGTACCTTACCTTTTATAGTAGAGCATGGCGGTGTGGAGAGTCCCAGTTGATGTAGAGTGTTTGTCGTAGGTGATAGAGTCCCTGAGTAGCAGGGCTCATCCTTGACAGGTTGTCTTCCCGTGAAACGTGGTGTCACGATAGACTTGGTAATCGTCTTCTTGAGAGACGTAGTGTCATGATAGACCTGGTAGTCATCTTCCTTAGAGATGTAGTGTCATGGTAGACTTGGTAGTCAACTTCCTGAGAGATGCAGTGTCCTTGATAGACTTGGTATCCTTGATGGATAGACCTATCTACGTGGTGGATGAGGTTCCTGGTGCATGAGTCGGTTTAGACTGTGTGACTTGATAGCCAGTGGCCTAAAGTCCTTGGTGATGCGGTCTGTGTCTTATTGATGGCGATGGTTGCTATCGTGTTCAAGGGAGACTGTGCCCAGGGATGACGTGTTTGGGGAATCCGTGCTCGGGGTTTTCGTCCAAGGGGGTTGGCGCCCAAGGAGATCCATGCCCCAAGGGGGGTTGGCACCCAGGGAGGTCCAGGCCCCCAAGGGGGTTGACGCCCAAGGGTGGTCGTGCCTGATGAGGTTCATGCCCGTGGGTGTTGGTGGTCGGTGCCTGCGATTGGTCCTTCACTGGCTCTGTCTTGGCCTACTTTTCTAGGCCGTGACACGTGGCGACCTCTGATTGGTTGGTGTGAATTTGAGTTCATCAAGTCCCAAAAATCCCCAAAAACTGTTACACCCGCACCCCAGATATCCCATAATAGCGGGGGCAGTTTGGACCTTTACCCAATAGGTAATGCCCTATGACTATAGTCAACCCTGATGACCTTGAGTTGGAAATATCATAGAAAGATTCCCCTTGAAGACTTGAAGGTGTGGGCCAAAGCCCTGCCATTATCCTTGAAGTTTGGGCCCTGACAGAAGTACCGGAGTCACGATCGGATCCACTACTGGTGAATCTGATCGATAATCCGCTCGTGCTGTCATCAACCTTTTTGGGTGATTTTTCTATGGGACCCACATGCCCGTGTTCCGGATACCCTAATTGAACCATTGGACCATATGGACACCTACCCTCACCATGGATTAGTAGTATGGACTATGAAGTGAGGCCCACAAGGCTTAACTAGGTGAATAATAGGTTTTAATAACCTAACCTAGACCAAACATACCCTAGTGTACAATTAAGACCTAAACCAAAACCCATTTAAGGACCTAGGGCCACTAAGTGATTAGAGATACCTAATCCAAACACACCCTAAGGCCCATATAACCCCTTAAGGAATACCTAAACTCCTCTCATTCACTTATCTCTCCCCCTCCCCCATAAACCATGGAGGAGAAGAGACAAGAGAAAAGAGAAGGAGGAAGAGGAAGGAAGAAGAAGGAGAAGTAGAAGAGGAATAGGAGGGGAAGGGAAGAAGGTGGAAGCCATGCAAAGATGGCTGGCAGCTCCACACCTCCTCCCCAGCTGGCCGGATCCAAGGGAGAAGAGAAAGAGGAGGAGAAGAGATGGAGAGAGTGGCTGGAAGAAGGAAGCTCACCAAGGTAAGCTCCCTCAACCTTGCTCTCCCTCATTTCTCTTTTATTTTGTTGGTTTCTTGAGCTAGAGCTAACCTAGGGTTCCATTTGGGACTCAAGGTGAAGCTCGGCCCTAGTTGGGAGCACTATTGGATGGTGACCTAGGCCTCTAAGTGCTGTAATTGCAGCCATGGCCATGGATCCCTTGGTTTTGAACCCAAAACCCAACCCTTGGACCAATTGGAGACCAAACCTTGTAGGATCTTGGATCCTTGAGGTGAGCCTAGGACCTAGTGACCCTAGGAAGGCTTAGACACCCTCTCCATGACCCAGAGGTGCTATGGAGCTCCCTTAGTTAGTAAGTTCGGGAACGGCAATTGAACGGGAACGGATACGTACGGCAATTAAACGGACTAGACGGTAATAATACTTTTAAAATTCGCTTCATAAACGCATACGGTAATAATACGATACGCGCTTAATACGTGTATAATACGGCATAGACGGCAATAATACTTTTAAAAAACGGGCATATATTCATTATATAACATGCATTCACCACCTAATAAACAAAATAATATCATGATTTTATAAACTAAAATAAACACAATAATATAATATCTTATATTACATCTCTAAGATTAGCACTTAAAATATCAAAATATCAATAAAGTAGTCTCTAAACGAGAGAGACCCACACCCCATAGTGGAGAAGGTTTTTTTTTTTTTGGTTGAACCATAGTGGAAAATGTGAGAATTTTCAACCAAAAGTGAAGTTGAGGTTAGATTTCCACAAAATTCCAATTTCGACAATGAGAATAAGAATAAAACAGAAATAAGGAGACTCGCAAGGCATCTTAAAACGAGAACACAACAACTCAAGCTAAAAAAAAAAAAGGAAAAATTATGTGATTAACTACAAATGAGAATAGGGAAAAAATAGGGAAACTTGCTGTTTACCAAATTAATTAATCCTTGTAGATAAGAGTGAAACAGAGGATAGGTGAACGTGGATTGTGGTGAGAAACTGAAAATAAAAAGGTTTCCCGTTTCTATTTTCCATGGAGATGCAGCTTGAACTTGTGATTTTTCGCTTGATTAGCAAACAATACGAAATAGAGAAAGGGATACTAACCATGCAGTGGAAGAAGTTCTTCCGAAGAACAACAAGGGAAGAAGAAATAAACAAGGAGAAACGCCGCCATTGCTGTCACTGCCATCGCCGCTGCCGCCGCCATCGCCTCCGCCTATGCCGCAGCCGCCGTAGCCGCCGCTGCCGCCGCCGCCGCCGCCGCCCGTGCTGGGGGGGTCGCGCGTATGGCCGCCGCTGTTGCCGCGGAGATGTTGGCCGGGCTTTGACGATAGCGTGCTGAACGGAGATGGAGGGGCTGCCGCTGCCGTTGCCTTCTAGGTTGGACTTTGGAGTGAAAACGCAAATCACAAAAGAAGAGAAAGTGAAATCGTGAAAAATTCTTATCTTTGGGGTTTTTTTTTTTTTTTTTTTTTTTAAAACATTAGAGTAAAATTTAAAAAGTATAAAACGTATAATACCCGAATTATACGAGTATAATACGCGATCGATTAAAAACGCGTTTTTTATAAAAATACGGGAAAGTGCGGACGGAGTATTATGCGTCAAAAATTCGGCATGCTGTATAATACGCCAGTATTATACGCTGCATTTACTTAAACTCAGGGAGCTCCAAGCTTCAAGTCGAGCAAAGCCCTCTCGCAATCTCGAGAAGAGACTGCCGACGACGAACGATTGGATCCATCTATCGTGGTACCGCCCGTCAGTCCACCTAGTATAAACCCTGTGTGTTGGCCTTAGCGGACGAAGGCACGGATTCACCTTGTTTGCCTCCACCCAGGACCTGTTGCTCTCGGGTCCTATCTTAGGAAATTGAACGGATGCAGGGGCAGACCCAAGATGCACATCTGCCTGTGGATCCGCTCTCTTTTAAGTGTGCCTTAGGTGTCGAATGGATCAACCGTCGGACTCAAGTAAGAAGTTCCGCTCATGGGTCCGCCCGCTCTGTTTTTACCTTTTGGCCTGAACAGAGTCAGGGGCGGAGCCACCTTGTTTTCCTTCGCCCATAAGTCCGCTCGTGCTGTCTTGGTTGAAATCTGATTTTAACCTTTTGGGCCCAATGTGGAACCCATCTATGTATGCTTTAATGAGCATTTTGTATTCCTAGGTTACCCAACTCGATGGTTGGTGGGGAGCTCTGGTGAGATTCATGTCAACCACACATGGCGATGCCTGTGTTAGGTGAGTGGGTTCTGGGTGACTTTGTTGGGTTTGAATATTATATAATTGTTAATAATAAGCATGCTATGATATATTTATAGGCACGGTGCGCATTGCATTTTATTCAATTGTGAACTGTTGAGAATGTTATAGTATAATGCTCACCATTGTATCGGGCTACAGTGTCGGGTGTGCCGGTACCAAAAATCCAATTTATTTAGTTTATTTAAACTATGAAAACTACTATATTGCATCCTGATCTGTATGTGTCGTGCCGTGCTGGTACCTAGGTACTAGATGAAATGGGACGTTGATGCACCCGAAATACCTCTCGGGACGATAGGCCCTGCATATAGTATATCTATGGCTAGGATGCTTGTTCCCTTATGCTACGACCCTTGCCAACAGGGGTTTATATGTTGGATAGTTTGAGCACCTGCGGTCTGTGGAGGTGGGAGAAGCCAGGGCAGGGGTAGTGATAGCTATCGGGGTTTGCCACTAGGTGGTCATGATGGCTTCTACCAGCGCAGGTCCCCAGGTGATAGTTGAGGATTCATTGGGGTGATAGGATAAGTGACCCTTAATGTCTCCCAAGCTATCACAGTAGCATATACTTAACCGATAGAATTGTGTGTTAGGTGGAAAATAAATCTAACATTAGCATGCATCATTCTGATTGATATTGATTGTGTGGTGTATGTGCATTCCCCTGTGCTCCCTCACTAGCTAGTGTAGCTAACCCCGTTGCTCAACCCTTTTTAGTTGATTATGCAGGAGGTACTACTTGGATGAGCACCGTTGAATGCGAATCAAGTGGGACCGACAGCTGTGGCTTGGATGTAGATGTACACCCAAGATTGGTGCTCTTGGGGTATTTCTGTCTTCATCTCCACATGTATGTATAAATTGTATGTTTATGTATAGGGAGAGTAATGAATGGTTACTTATGTTAGAACTGTAATATATGTTATCATTAGAGAATCAATGCTCTATAATTTCACATGATTTGATTTAATTTTGCTTTCGCTAACTCTGTATTTGGAACGGTTTATTTCTTTTATATGTTCCTTTCTGTTATCAAGAAGTGATGACAGGGTGGATTGTGACTCAGGACACTGCATCCACGATCCTGGTAGGTGATGGGATGATGTGTAATTGTCCCAGTCATACCCCTATGTGGCAATATCTATTACATCAGGATAGGGGCATGACAAAAACAGCCAAAAAGAACTAGAAAGCCCTCAAAAGAACCCATTTGGGGGACCGCCAACCTCGATCAACATGATTTTTGGGTCTATTTTCCCACTTTTGAGTGAGTAAGAACCTCGTTCAGCCCTACCTCAGCATTCTACCGAACCCCCTCCTTGAGATTCGTGCTCCTGTTACTCTGTCCACACCTCGAGTGACCCAAATCCATACTTTTACCCTCCAAAACCCAATTTTCTCACTTTTTCCACCTATCTCTTTTGGGTAATCCCTTTAGCTTTTGTGACGCCGTTACTCTGTCTGTAGTACAAGTGGCAAACCCGCTTTGCTAAGCCATTACTCTATCTACGTTGTGAGTGACTCAAACCCATTTTACATAGTTGTTATTTTGTCTAATGAAAGAGAGACAAGCCGTTTGTCCATCTCCACCTGAACTGGGAGATACTCAATACTTTGCACTTGCATTTAGAACGTTTTTTTTTTCCTCTCATTTTTACTTTGTTGGATTTGACTTCAGGTATATATTTCTTCATTGAATTGATTATTTTTGCACAATGTAGACCATTAAAGTAGATTTCTCTTAGTGTAAATAGTAGTATAAGCATATGGAAATAGCATGTTTTGTTTCTTTTAATATATTTGATACATGAAGATCAATTTATATGTTAGCCTTGCATGTTGGTATGGGAATTTTATTACGGGAGAATGTTCGAACCTCAACATCTAGTAGAAAGATTGGTTTTACTGGGCGGTGCTGGGTGCCTAACTACTTCCCATCACGTAACCTGACCCTTAATTGATCTATGATCAGACCATGTGGAATCATATCCATCTCTTTCCCTTGATCAGGGATTGAGCCACGTACCCTTTTATGAATCCTATGACCTAATCCTAGGTGGCAACTCCTTTCACAGCTCGTGTTTCACCAACAACCAACAACCCCCTCTTTTGTCAAAAGAGATGTGGGGGCGGGGGAGAAAACCATTTCAGGTCGTTGTACCTACAATAGGTCATATCAATTTATTCAGAAAATAAAACTATACAAGAAAGTAGGGCCCTAACTTGAGGAAGGAAAGGGACCTACAAATAGGGACTCTATGAAAAGTGTTGGACAAGTGTTGCTGGTGGGTGTTGCTATCCTTCCTTGTGATTGTTAGTTTATTGAAGTTCTGGTTTCCTTAAGGAGAATTTGTATTTGCATGCATCATGTAGTCTTTTAGGACTATAAGCAAGATTCTCAGTGGTGTACCCCTCCTAATGTGAATTGCTACCATAGGAAAGAGTTTTATTTGTCCCTCGAAAGTTCCTCATCAAAAGTGACGTATCTAGTTTGTTTAGTGTATCAAAAATTGTAGCCTTAGATGTCCCTTGAAGAATGATACACTATCTAGTGTAGTACATCAACGATGGAGCTTTAATCATCCCGCAATGAAGGGCACTCTATATTAGCAAAGGATAGGCCGCCAAGAAATTCTCAATTAGGCCCTTTTGTTTGTTGACGTAAGGCAATTTGAATTTGACCTTGAAGGACCATCAAACAACGAAGGATCTATGACATGATTACATCAATTTGTGAGATTATAATGACCTCCCCTGAATAATCCCAAATTCTGATGAAATTCCACCATCGATTACCTGAGTAAGATGTAATCAAGAAGTTAAAAAGCGAATTCATGCATGGACTAATGTTGTGTGTATTTACCTGTTTGTATTTATCTTTTGGTGAAAATAAATAATACAAAATGAATAAAATAAAATCTTTCTTTCCTCGAGTCCAAAAATAAAATTCTCACCTTTGCAAGGCACAATTCCACGGCAAAGAAAATCTTTCTTTCCTTGAGTCCTTATACCGCTTGCTGAGAGAACTTTCTCCCATAATATATACTAAAGAAAATTACTTGGACACCCCCTGTATTATGGCCATTTTGCTTACGATTACCAACGTTTGAAACAATTACTTGACACCCCCTGAAACTTGACGGTGTTAGTCTACTGTTAGTGTTTAAATGGAAATATCCATTTTACCTTTATGAGTTATTTAACTTAAACTTATGAAGTTAAATGACCAACTTACTCTACTCCTTCTCCTTCTCCTTCTTTCTTCTTTAACTTTTTCTTCTTCTACTTCATGCAACTACAGTTCAGCTGCAGAGGGAGGACCGAACCTCACCACCGTCACCATCACCGCATGATGGGTACATCGGGAGGGATTCTCGGTTTCTCGCCCTCTCTGCTCTTTTTCTTCTTCTTCTCTTTTTTTTTTCTATCGGTGGAACCCTAGAGGGAGTAAGGGTGGAGTAATAATCTCAGTTCATCTCACAGCAATAATCCACTTATGCAGCAATAATCTCAGTCCATTTGTAGAGGTCAAAATTTTCAATTGGTGGAACCCAACAAGAACCCAACAGTCCATTTGTAAAGGTCAATCGATGTACACCATTTGCAACTATAATCTCAGAATGGACAAAATCAATCAGCCATACTATCTTCAGCCTGTGATACCAGATACATCAAGCTCTAATAATCCACTTATGCTGTTGGTAATAGGGAACTAATCTAGAAGCATCCCAATTGAATGATAATGAAATAATATTCTTCAAAATCAGAACCATGAGGGCATCGAAAATACTTATCGGAAATCAAGTTTTTACCTCTATGAACAAAGGAACAGGTAGCGGGATCTCAAATTAATTTTTTTTTTTTTTTTTTTTTGTACTTGAATCAGCCATGAAAGAGATTTGTCAGGGTTTAAATCTGAAATCGATTAAGGGTTTTGGGTTATTTTGTTTAAAATTTGTTTAAAAAAAGAGATTTTTTTTTTTTTTTAAAATCGATTACGGTTTGAATCTGAAATTGGGTTGTAGGAAGAAGAAGGAAGAGGGTAAAAGGGTCACTTCACTACCCTTTAAGGGTAGTTTAGGAATTACAAAAATTTAACCGATGACATCATCACTAAACTATCGGACATGACTTGAAAGAAATGGTAAACTATAGGGGGTGTTCAAGTAATTCTTTCAAACATTGGGGAGACTAAGTAATTAAGCCATAGCACAAGGGGTGTCCAAGTAATTTTCTCTGTATAATATTAGGTAAGATTTTTTTCTATGGGCGTGGCCTACTCCAACACTCCCTAGGTCTATCTCTCTCCTCTCCCAATAGGGGGTAGAATCGTACAGAGAGATGTCATTTCATAGGGGGTTGGAAGATAAACACATGGGAGAGCTTGTGTAAGCCACATTCCAGATTTCCAGTTGGAAAACATTTTCCTTTACTCTCCTATGGAATGACATTTCTGCTCTCCATAGGGTGAGGAGAGAGATAGAAATAGGGAATGCAGGCGTAGGGCACATTACTAGACATAAACATTTTCCCATTAATAAAAAAGAAAAAAGAAGTGCTGGAAAATAGTGGGATTGCAAATAGAACCAAAAGATACCCAAAATTTATTATATCTTTTGACAAGTACTTTGATGGAAGTACAAAATTTATTACTCTTCAGGGTCTGGTTTATTGGTAATTAAGCTAGGGTTGACTGAAACAATTACCACCAGGACCCCCAAAATAGATATGGGTCCCTTGCTCCACGGATTGACCAACAATTTTTTTATAGCACTGAGGCAAGTCACTATGACTACGAGTTTCTCTTATATCCACATCTCTCATCTTCCAATGTTCATCGATAATACGAATCCTGGAGATAAAACATGCTCTTCCATAACCTTCCTCCGGGAAATGGCCACTACCCATTTCAGGATAAGGTCTTGGACCATAAGTCTCCCCTCCCCAGTCTATTCCTTCAGCTTTGTCTCTTAAGTGATTGAAGAGCTCCTTGGGCCAGTAACCCATAATCTCAAAATTTTCTCCCCACAATGCCAACCAATTATCAGTTTTCTGGTCCTATAAGTTTGAGATCAAGTCATCCAACGAATTATAATTATTCAAATAAGAAACAAAAAAAAAAAACAAGGGAGAGGGATGGGTATACTAGCACCCTATGTGCCTATCTCTCTCAAAAAATTATCTCCTCTAGTTCCCTGCCCGGCCCAGTTTTCCAGTGCCTCTAATAAGGGGAGTGGACCCTATCTGGGCAGAGCATTCGGGCAATGGTAGGGCAGTCATTGCATCCCCCTTGTTAGAGTTACTGTGGGGAACTGTGTCGGGCAGGGAACTAGAGGGGATAAAGATCCTATCTCTCTCTTCCCCACTTTGAAATGTCTCCTTTACCCTTCAAAGGGAGAAAGAGAGAGATAGACACGCATGCAAGGTGCTAACATACGGTTTACCGCTAGCATACCAAACCTTCTTCTACTTACTTTGATTATACCGAGATGTATCCTAATTTGGGTTCCATTATAAATAGATACTTGATCAAACGATACACCGGGACCAGCATGCTGGCCCACTTGTACGTAACCTTCGCACTCGAAATTGTAACAATGGGTTCTATAACCATCTACCTGATATTGTTCACACACACACACACACAGACATTGAACATATGGTAAGTTATGTATCCTTAAGAAATTAATCCAAAAATAAATGATAAGTTGACAAAGCTTACTGTCCATAGTATAAACAGTCTAGGTTGAAAATCATTATTGAGATGTGGGTATACCTGAAAAATTGGGAACATTTTCATGCATCATTCAGCTTAATTAGATCCATAGAACTTTATTTTTGTGGAAAATATATATATATACCAGTAGAAAACGAATGATCTAACTATATTGTGCTTAAGTGTGTGATGAACAATCAGAGAAAGCAAGCGAGAAAATAAAATAATACACTTGTGTGTGGTGGAAAGCAGGTGCTGCTGATCCAGTATGGACCCTTTGTCACACTCAGAGGGGCTAACCCTCAGCGATCTACCATTTTGCAGGTAGTCTTCTGCCGTGCTTTGTAGGCGGCTGAGCCGGCCAAAAAGAAAGATGATATTTGAAAATTTAAACTTGAAATATATTATTAGAAGAGAGCTTTGATTACAAACACAATCTTGGAATTTGCTAAGGATTTGAGATATTTGATCAGGGACTTGGATACAAGTAAGACAACTAGAAGGGTTAACTTACAAGTAAGGATGAGAACTTGGAAGCTTGAGATATAAGCTTAGATCTTGGGAAGAACACTTGAACTTTGAAAATACAGATCTTTGTCGCAGAACTTTGATTACAAAATTTTTGAAAAATGAAAAATTTGAAGAACTACTTAGTTCTTTTTTATGTTGAAGTTGGAAGAGAGTTGCAGAGTGTTTGCTCTTCTCTTCTCCAAAACTTCTGTCCGCCTTCGAAATGATCCGCCTTGGCTTTTAAAGACGGAAAGGATCAAGGAACGAGGCTCTTGGCAGCCCATAGCCACGTGAAGGAGAATCTTCTTTTTGACGAAATGGTCTTTTCTTTTGGAAAAGCTGGCCAGACGCGACAGTGAAACTTGAATCACGGGCTTACTTTCTTGACATTGGAGACGTTGGGTGGAGAGCACCGAAAGTAATCTTGTCGTGAAGTGGTCTTGATTGGTAATGGGGACACATGGCATTCCACATTTGAGAGACAGGCAGTTTTCCACATTGTGTCCACACTATTTGTACTCAATTATTTAATTGCCAAGTAGTGGCAATAGTGTGAAAGGAGTCATCCTTACGTCACACTAACGTAGACATCCTTTTCCCAATCGGGTTGCCCGGATTGTCCTTTGGCTAGGATACATGACCAAGATCCACGGGTTTTTTGCAAATTTATATATATATATATATATATATATATATATATATATATATTTATATATTTTTTTTTTTTTTTTTTTTTTTTTTTTTGAAAGAGCCCTCATCTGATTTTGTTTGACCTGCGGATTAAATGGTCAGCAATGTTGCCTCGACCTCTTTCGCAGCTCCTATTTGCAGAATGGGCTGAAGAAACTGATTCTGCTTGTTGAGTAAGCAGGTCTTCATGGTCATCAGGGTCTTGGGCAAACTGTCCCTCATGAAGATGATGGGACAAGGAGTCCATACTGAATCTTTCTTCTTCATCGTCGTCTTCCTCGCTAGCTGGGCCAAGTCGAGCGAGTTCTTCTTCAAGTTGTTTTCATCTGAGACGAACTTCCTTATTGGATCCTTGGGAGTGAGTGAATTTTGGAATGGGCTTCAGTCCAGTAATGGCTTTGATGATCTTGTCAGTGGTACAGTGTGTAATATTACATCCGTCTCACCATTTGACATAAAAAATCCTTACCAGAACTGGCAGGGTTACTTCATGTGTTTCAAGATGTTGAACTTGATATTCCCAGTACATTATCCAAGCTAAGTGACATTGCAGGAAGAACCTAAATAAGTCCGATTGTCCTAGGATTTTTGAAGTGATCTCACAGAACTTTGTAAAGACTTCCACAAGGGATGAGGGAAGTACCTCTTCGATTGGTCCATATGTGTGCCACCACTTTGAGAATCAATTTGGGATATTACTCTTGAATTTGTAATCAAAATAGAAGAACCACGAGTGTCTTCCTTTTGAGTTTTGCCAAAGGAAAGCGTGGTGCCAAGCATCCACATAGTCAAAGTAATTATATCCTTTTGGATTATAATGTTGAGAAAAGTCTTTGTGAGGAAGGGGGGACATCCCCCAATCTCCAGCGTTGATGATCTTGAGAATAGTGACTGAGGAGTAAGTCACAAGAGAGTTGTCTTCTTTGTCAAAATTTTGCTTGATTTTGATAAAATCAGTATCTACGAGGATGAATTCGTAGAACTCTTGAGATTTTGTTGGATTTGGAGAATAGAATTGCCAATCTTGGTAAAAGATTCTTTTGGCAATGTCTGTTGCAGAAGTACATTTGTGGGTATAGTAGTCTTCTAAGATGAGGAGGTCTTGAAAAATACCCTTGTTAACATACTGGCTTTTCTGGATGGGCTTTGGTGTTTGTTGGGTGAGCTTTTGAGAGGGAAAATTGGTTACTGATTGAGAGGAGCTTGGTTTTGTGACTGTTTGAGATGTCCCTGCAACAATGTGAGAAAATGGAACAATTGATGTGGTTTGAGAGGAGCTTGCTATCTGTTTTTGAGATGGAGTCTTGGCATATGCAGTCTAGGACTTGACTCTTGAGAGGGGGTTGTCATCTTTGGGAGGCATGATGTGAATGAGATTTATAACCTTGAGGGCCCTGTAGGAATTCTCGGGTGAAAAAATCAGGAATTGAATTTAGCTCTCCTTTTATATATTCAATTTCAAAATCAAAACTGGATAAAAGAGCTTGCCATCTTGCGAAAATTTGTTTTGAAGCAATAGTTTGGACATCATTTTTTAAAACTTGTTGTGCAGCACTACAATCAACTCGGACTAAAAACTTTTTATTTAGTAAATCTCCTTGAAATTTTTGGATGCATAAAACTACTGACAAAATTTCTTTTTTGATGGTACTACAGTTTTTTTGTGCATTGTTCCATAATCCAGATGTGTATTGAACTAATTGTTCTTTTCCTTGGTCCACTTGTTTGAGGATTCCTCCATACCCAAGGTCTGAACCATCCGTTTCGACAATCTTAGGGAGTTCTGGGTTTGCTAAGGTTAGACATGGAATTTCTTTGACCAATTTTTTAATATCCTGGATGGCTTTTGTTTGTGGTTCAGCCCATGCAGGGGCTTTCTTTTTAAGCCTTTGGTATAAGGGTTCACAAATTTTGCTTATTGAAGGGAGGAAATCTTTAACATAATTCAAACTTCCTAGGAATCTTTGTAACTGCTTCTTTTCTAGGATTTGGTCAGGAAACTTTTCTGCAAAGATAATAGTTCTTTCAATGGGAATGATAGTTCCTTGGTAGATATAATGTCCTAAAAATCTTATCTTGGTTTGGAATAAATCCATTTTTTTCTTTGAGAGGACAAGTCCATTGGTTTTGACAACCTAATAAAAGCTTCTCAAGTGTTTGAAATGTTGGTCTATTGATTCGGAGAAAACTAAGACATCATCTATATAAACTGTGGCATAATGGCCATAAGGATTAAAGATGTCATTCATGATATTTTGGAACTCACGTGGTGCATTTTTTAATCCGAAGGGCATTACATTCCATTCGTAATGTCCAAATGGAGTAGTGAAGGTAGTTTTATAGCGGTCTTCTTCATGGATTTGAACTTGCCAGAATCCAGACTTCATATTGAATGTTGAGAATATTTTAGCTTGGTGTATTTTTTGGAGTAAATCCTTTGTATTGGGAATTGGGTATTTGATCCATTGCAGAACTTCATTTAGGGGTTTGTAATTGATTACTAACCGGGGGGTTCCTCTTTCTATTTCAGAGTTTTTGTTTACATAGAAAGCACTCCTAGGGGATCAGCTTTTCCTAATCAATTTTTTATCTAGAAGGTCTTGAATTTCTTTCTTACAGGTTTCTTGAAGTTCTTGGCTCATCTGGATTAGTCTTGCTTTAGTAGGGATATTTTTCTCAGAGAACTCCTTTTCATAAGGAAGTTTGACTATTTGTCTTTTTCTATGCAAAAAGGCATCGGGAAATTCGGAGCAAAGATTAGTCTCAAATTGGATTCTTATTTGGTTTATTTGGTTTTGAATATCTTTCTTTTGTTTTGTTTCGGCAGTTTTTATAGACATGATTTTCCTTTTTAAGTGGCTCAGGTGTTTTTCTTTTGATTTTATTCTGTTTATAGCCGGTTCTTTTGTTATGGCCAAGGCCTTAAGATTTTTTATGTGTTCCATATCAGAAAGTTCTAGGAAGTCAAAACTTATTTTTTGTCCTCCTATTTTTGTAATTAATCCTTGATTTGTTACTTTGAAGGGTTTTATTAATTCTATAAGGGGTTGTCCTAGTATTACTTGGCAATCTAGGTTTTTGACTAAGATAAAGGATTGTTTGAAACATATTCCTTGATTACAAATGTGAACTTCGGGTATTTTGTATTGCACATCAAGGTAGGCTCCACTGGCGGTGGTTAACCTTTGTCCAGTCCTTTCAAAGTATTGGGTAGGAACAAGTCCTTCTTGGATGCAGTTCAGTTGTGCCCCTGAATCAATCAAGGCTACAGATGTGAATTTGTATGATGAGGCTATTGTTAGACTGATCTTGATAAACCATTTTTGAGGGGAAATGCTAACTACAAAATTCTGTTTTGTTTGTTCGATTTCTGTTTCTGGGTTTTCAGTTGGTTTGGATTTTCCTTTGAGCCTTATTAATTCTTCTTTGACTTCTTTTATTTCTCTTTTTAGTTCTTGTGTCGTTACTTCTAGATTTGTGATTCTGGTTTTTTCGGATTTTTCTGTAGATTTTTTGTTCTCAAATCTTTTGAAGACTTGGTTAATATCATAAGGCTTTTGTCTTTTTTTGTTTTCTTCTAAGGCTTGTTTAGCTTCTTCTAAGCATTGTTTCCTAACTTGGATATCTGCTATTTGTTCTATGGCATCAAAAAAGGATTGTATCATCATATTGATGCTTTTGGTTTCTAAACTATCCTCAGAGGAGGAATAAATTTTTATAGCAGAGGTAATATAGTTACATGCTACGGCATCAGGTTCAGAGTCAGTTTCATCACTGGACTCACTTTCTTGATTGATTTGGTTTACTTCATAATAAATTTCATCGGAAACTTCTTTGTCTGAGTCAGACTCAGCAAATATCTTAAAGATTTGGTCTTGAGTTTCATGGCTTAAGTTTAGAAGGCTTACTTTCTTAGCAGCCTTGCAATATTTTGCAATGTGGCCTAATTTGCAATTGTAACATCCCTTTTATCGAGTTTGTGGGTTTTTCTTGTTTTGTGTTTTCTTGGTTTTCTTGGGATGGAACATTCCTTTTACGTAGTATAGTATTTTCTGAGTGTTTCTGTCTAGACTTAAAATGCTTTTTATTTTTTTGTTTGATGGTGGTTTTGGAATTGGGAATCCATATTGTTCACAAAATCCTCCTAATTCTTTATAGGATTTGTTTTCTTTCTTTACTTGTTTTGCTAATTTTAAGTCGGTTCACAAGGCTATCCCTTCTTCATGAATGGTATTGATTAGGTCTCCATAGGTAAGATTCTCATAGGGAATTTCACCATTGTTTGCTTTCCTTAGTCTTTGTTTTATTTTTTCTGAGAAAATGTTTGGTAATCCGGTGATAAATTTTTCTTTCCAAAAGGGAGAATTAGCGTCTTCCCTAGTTAGGACTTTAGTCATGAATATATCTTTATACCATTTGAAATCATGTAATTTTCTACATCTGAGGTTTATTAATTGTTTTGAAGATCTATCTTTTAGTCTAGAGGGGTCTCCTAAGAAATATTTGGTAATACTAAAGATGAGAGTGTTGACTGCATCTTCAACAACACCACCGTTTTCTAAGATTATTGTTCCATCTTCAGTGGTTTGTACTGCGGTTAAGATTTCGGTTTTTTGGCCAATGGTTAGGACATAGTCCCACCATCCTTTTAGTTGGCCGGTAAATCCTGAAATCAGGAGATCAGCCACAACTTGGTCAGAAGTTTCTTTAATTCGGTAGGCATTGGCTACCATAGTCATTTCTTGTAACTTGTTTATTATGTGGTATTCAGACATTCCATCTATGTTCCATTGATAGATGACTCCACTTTAATAAGAAGCTTGGGAATAAATTCCTCAATTTTTCATTTGTAAATCAGGGAAGGGACGTTTTGGGTAGGACCTTTGAAAGTTTTCTTCTATCACATTTATAGTGTTTGGTCTATTGTTGGTTTCTTGGAGATTTATGACTCCTATTGTTCTTCCAATCTCTGAGAGTTGGGATTGGCTTTGGGATTCCTTTTCGGGTGTTTCTGGGATGATTAAGGAGTTTAATCGTTGTTTGATTTCTCTTAGGGCATCAACTTTGTTTAGAGCTTTCATGTTTCTTTTATTCATATTATGAGGAGTAAACATGGGTTTTGTTTTCGAAGAACTGGGGACATCATTGGTGGTCCTAGTACCTTGGGTGAGGGGATCTATCTTTGGTTGTACTAGGGTTTCAATCCTAGATAATTGGTTTCCTATCGTTAAGAGATGGTGGTTTGTGTAGTTTGTTAGGGCCAATGAGTTTCTTTTCGCCTTCAGTGGCTCCGCTTGTTGCTCTAAATGGGGTAGTAGGGATTTCTGCTCCATTAATGGTTAGTTTGAGATTTGCTAGAGGAGGGTGGATAGATTCAATGATATCATTGGAGTCAGTCTTCCAAGAGGTAGTGGATTTCTGATTTGTATTTAGACTAATAAAGGGGTAGTCTATTTCATGGTGTTTGGCATATATCTCCAAATAAGTGAAGAATGCTATGTTAATTTTTTCACTGGTTATTATATTATACCAATGTTCTCTAATTTTGCTTCATTGGTTTTCTGTAGTGGCTTCAAAAAACCAATCTTGTTTATCTTTGTTTTTTGGAGAGTCGAAGTCTTCTCTCAACAAGGGTTTGTTTATTTGGAAGTCTTCTTCGCAAAGAATGACTCTTATTCAGCCATCTTGTGTAGGAGCTGCCATCTGGGAATAAGATGGTGACCTAGGGGTTGTTGGAGTTGAGTCAGATCCTTGTGTTTCAGCTTTGTAATCTTGATACATTCCATGTGAAACGTTTCAATGTTGCCTAAGGTTGGTAAGGCTACTATTTTCTGATTGGTAGGCCATGTGGTAACTATAGTTTGAAGGTGTACTGGAGAACGAAGCTCTGGCAGGTTATTCTTTAGATTTCTTTAACAAGGATCCTACAGGTTCTTTTCCCTTTTGGGTGCCTTGCGTTCTATTGAACTTGATCGAAACTTCTCCATCAATAGTCTGGGTGATGTATTCAACTTCTCTATTATCTATTTGTGGGATAGGAATTTGGCATTGAAGTTTTCATTCTTCTGGGAATGAGATTTCATCCCATTTCGAAATTCTTGGGAGAATAGTCCTGGCGTGAGCGAAGTTTGTTTCTATGAACCTGGTTTGGCCCTTTTCAGATTTCCTTAAGGCTCTAGGAGAAGAAATCTTCTTCATAGCTTTGTACTGGATTCTATGGACAACAGCTATGGGTATTGATCCTGGCTTCATATTGTAGCCATGGGATTTAAGGTTGATTTTGAGGGCATCTAGGATGTTTTCATCTTTTAGGGGCAAACTTATGTCAGGATAACAGTTAAAATGGACTGGTCCATAACACATACTTGTTTCGATGGCTCCCATGAGGGAATCTTCAAATTTGAGGAATCTAGTGTCTCTCAAGGCTAAGAGTATGGATGTGTTTAACCCTTCTCTACGGAGGGGTTTTATGGCAACTTGGATGAGTCGTATATGAATATAGTTATATTTTTGTTTGAGTTGCTCAAGGCTTTTGGGATTTAGCAAGCAGATTTCTTGCATATTTGGGCTGTAGTCTACTGTTTGTTCAACGGTATTGATTGTTTCAACGAAGCTGTAGAGGTCTTGTTTGTAAACATCTTTTGTCAGAACTTTGGGAATGGCCCATTTTCTGAGACTCCCATCTCTCTTTTGTTCGTCATTACTTATGACGCTATAGTTTGAACTCCAGTCTTCCCGAGTACTAGAAGACATTGTCCGACTTAATTGGTCCATGATATGGGTACTATCCCCCCTTTAAAAGTGCATATTGCCGTTCTAAAATGGAAAAAGGCACTATCTCATATTATACCGTACTCACCGGGACTTACACTCCGTCGGCCCTAGAAAACGGTTCAGTGCGAGACCTACTTTGTTACGGTCTCCCCTCGCACCAGAAATCAAGTTCTCCGAGCCTAGCAACTTCGTCATACCAAAGGAAAAAGCAAGAATCATTCAAAATAAGGTTATTTTCCAGACCTTGATATTGGGAAAACGTCAGCCATGACATCATCAAATAAATGGCATTGCAAGTGACATGTGGCAAAAATTCGTGTCCCTATTACTATCCCAGGTTTGGATAGTCAAGCCACTACCAGGCCCATTCAAATATGGTATACCCAGTGTTTGGTTCATATGGGGAAAACTGTATCCTTCTGGATGCTTGGAATGCCCTGATGACCATTCCTTTCGCTATTCTTTGTCAAAAATACTATTCATGAATTGTAAAATTGACTTTTTTGAATAGTTCAAAGTCTCTTCGGTCCGCTGGATCTTGCCGACCCGATGACCCGTTTCCAGCAGCGTCTCAAGACCACGACAAATTTACTTTCGGTGCCTTTTGCCTCAAAAATCAATAGATTCCATCACCTTTCGGTGTGCAGGTCCCATTTGGCCCCATTTGTCAACAGCAGCCGACAAGCCCATGTGATCCTTAGATTCTTTCCGGCTAAGGTTCACTTTTTGGAGCAAGCCTCCTATAAAAGGACCACTTCGTCTTCCAAGAGGAGAGGGAGGAAAATTTGGGAGAAACAAAATAGAGCAGCACCTCTGCAACTCATCTCTTCCAAGTTCTTCTACATCAACAACATCTAAGTAGATCCTCTGCAAGTTTTTTATTTTATTTTTCAAGTGTACTTTTATGTATACAAGTTGTAATTATCTTTCGATGGTAAACCTCCGACGGTAGATCTCCAAGTTCCATAAGCTTTTATCCCAAGCTTTCAAGAGTTCGTCCCATACCTGTAAGTTAATCCTTCTGGGATCCTTACTTGTATCCAAGTCCTTTAGTTCTTTGCATATCTTTGTATGCTTCAAGTTTTATGCCTGTAACAAGTTCTCTAATAAGTTCTCTGAAGATTTAATTTAAGTTTTATCAAGTTTTTTACATATTTCAAGTTTATTTGGCCGGATCTGCCACCTCTTCTTTTTGCATATTTCATTTGCATACTTCAAGATTACTTGCTCTGCTCAGCCGCCTACTAGATCATAGCAGAAGACTACCTGCAAAATGGTAGATCGCTGAGGGTTATCCCCTCTGAGTGTGATAAAGGATCCATACTGGATCATCAGCACCTGCTAAGCACTCACACAAGCGTTTATTTGCATATTTACATAGTTTTCTATTTTACATCACACACAGACCGCACAATTGTAAGGTTCGATCCTTTTTATGGTATATATATATATATATATATATGTATGTTTGGCTATAATGAACAAAAAATGAGGCTTAAGGATGTCATTTTGATACTTAATTGCCTAGATAAATGAGAAACCCTAACCAATCACTTGGTTCTATGCTCATTAATAATCAATCGTGCAATGTATTTAGTATATGCAATATTGATGAATTCTGGCTTGAAAAAGTAATTCATTCATCAACCTTTTTTAAACATGGTTAGAAATTTAGAATAGCATTGTAAGGATCCTTCCTCTATTTCAAAAGCTAGTATGTTACAAAAAAAAAAGTAGCATTAATAATATTTCTATTTGACATGATACATGGATCCTCGGCTCTATTAGTACTTTTAGTCCCTTCCACACTTACAGTTAATCCACAATATACATATGTTAATGAGGAATATGAGTTCTGGAGAGCGTGAGAGCGGCGCCTAGGGTTTCCCAGGAGGGCGCCCCTAGGGTTTTTCATAAAGGAGACGAAGATCAGCCGAAAACCTTGGATCCTGATGCGAGAGAACTGCAGGATCTCAATGGGGGGAACGTGGAGGGTGATCGCCATCGTGAGGAGGAGTCTGGCCCGAAGCAGGTTCCCCAACAAAAGTCCTTTGTAGTGGCAGTAGGTGCGTGACTCCTTGTTCCTAACGTGGTGAGCCTCCCTCAGCCTGTGAGGGACGGTAACATGACGAGCATCAAGATCCCCCAGTTGGCATATGAGGAGCAGATGAGCAGACTCAAATTTTCGCTGATTGGCAGGCTAAACTTCAGGTATTTGTCGATGAATGATGTTAGGAGTTTTGTAAAAGACTCATGGGCCCTCTCGGGGATGGTGGAGTTAAAAACCCTAGGTAAAGGGATTATTTTATTCAGATTTGATTTGGAGTCTGATATGCTGATGATTTGGAGACGAGGGCCTTGTCGTATTAGAGGGCAACTGCTTAGGTTTCAGTGCTGGAGTCCGGATTTCAACGTTGACATGCAATAGATGTCTCATCGGTTAATCTGGATCTGCTTTCCAGGTCTACTGTAGGAGTACTGGCACGATGATATACTTTTTTCCATAGCTAATGCGGTGGGATGGCCAGTAGCCATTGATAGAAAGACCAAAGCCTCGTTCTATGGTCACTTTGCTAGGGTTTGTGTGGAAGTGGATGAAACACAGCCTAGGGTTTCAGAAGTTTTGGTGGAACGGGAGCAGCCTGGGAGTGCTGAGTTGTTTTTGTTTAAACAATCGGTGGTGTTTGAGGATCCACCTTCACGTTGTGGGGATTGCAAGAAGTATGGGCATCGATTGGAGAATTGCCCTACTCGCCATCAGGTGACTCGAGTGGAGGCTGCTATCCTTGGAGCGGAGTATGTTGATGCCAGAGTAGGGAGGAGGAGTAGGAGAGCTTCGTCAGGGGCCTCGGTACGAGGGATGGCAGTGCAAGGAGTTATTGCTTCACAGCAGCCTGAAGTGCAAATCTACCCTACCACCGAGACCTTGGTGGTACATCAGATTGAGGGCTTTGATGGGCGGCATAAGGAGGGTTTTGGTGCCTCAAACATCGGGGTTGCGTGCCAAGGAGGGATTGGTTCTCCGGTTCAGGAGGTGCTGCGTAGTTCCACTTGTGCGGCTATGGTAGTGCATCAGGGGACGGGTGGGGTAGTGCAGCCTGAGATGAGAAGTGAGTCGATAGAGAGGCAGCAAGGCTCGGCCGATGTGAGCATGGGGGAAGGACCTGTTGTGCAACCAAAAATTTCAAGCGTGGGAGGGACTATTGAGGTGGTTTTGTATTGCCAAGGCACTAGCGACTCACAGGGGTCTTCCCCTACACAGGGAGGGGTGCTGTGTGACCAGGAGTTTTTGCCTAGCGGGGAGGACCAGGTTGTTCTTCACGACCCGTCAGTCCCCGTTAGGGCTTTTGATGAGGTCAGACAAGTGGATGCAGCGCTCGTGGGTTCTTTCACGCCAATGTCGAATAAGAGAGCGGGTAAGCAGCTGAAGAAGGTGCGGAATCTGCCACACAGAGCCGCACGAGATGCCGCTAAACCCTCTGGTTTTTAATAAAGGTCGTGTACTGGAATTTACGAGGAATTCTTAAAAGCAACACTAAGGCTGCCTTAAGAATTCTGGTGAAGATTCATGCACCTGACGTGATTTGTGTGGGTGAGCCAATGGTGGGTCCAGAGAAATTTCCAAAATTATTTTTTAAGCACTTGGGTTTCTGTGTTGAGTGCATTCATAATGAAAGAGAGGGAAAGCACCCCAATTTGTGGATTGTCTGGAGGAACAGTGTTTCTAAGCCAGTGATTTTTAGCTCGTCGGATCAACAACTTACTGTGTTGTGTGATGTAAGGGGGGAGAGGTTTTTCCTAACCTCGATCCATGCTAGTAGTTTTCGTGCTCGAAGGAGAGAGTTGTGGGTAGACCTATCAAGCCAATCAATATCAGCGCTGCCTTGGCTAGTTTTAGGGGATTTCAATGCCACACTGTTGGAGTCAGAGAGGCAGGGACCTGGTGCTTTCAATAATGGATCTGCTCAGGAGTTTGCGGCGTTTCTAGATGCCACCTCGCTCTTCCAACTACCGACTAAAGGGAACAAGTTCACTTGGAGTAATAATAGAAGGAGAGGGAACACTGCTGCAGTGCTCAACAGAAGTCTGTGTAATTCGGCATGGCTCGATGCTTATGGTGATGCTTTCCAACATGTGCTTTCGAGATCAGTCTCGGATCATTCGTCAATTCTGGTGACAGCGTATGCAGTGCCAAAACCGAAGAATTGTCCTTTCAGGCTGCAACGGTTTTGGTTGGATCATAATGATTTTATGGCTGTTGTAGAGTGCTCTTGGGCTGACCATGTTGTAGGGACTCCATTCTATGTGGTTACTCAGAAGCTAAAGAGGTTAAAGGTTACATTGAGGGAGTGGTCCAGATCAGAGTTCCCAAACGTGAATGTGGAAGTTGAGCATGCTAGAAATGCTTTGGAGGATGCACAGAAGACCATTGAAACTATGGGAAGCTCGGAGTTCTTGGTGCAGTGTGAACAGTATGCTAGGCAGGATTATGTGAAGGCTATTTCCTTGTAGGAGAAATTGTGGGCAGAGAAGTCGAGAATCAAGTACCTCACCTGTGGGGATCACAACACTAAATTTTTCCACCTTGCTACAAGGATAAGGCGATCAAAGAGTCTTAGTAGGGTGCTGAAGAAGGCAGATGGTTCTCTCCTCAGTGATATTAACTAGATTAGCAGTTATCTGTCTGATTACTATGATGCATTCCATAAACGTACCCCCTCTATGGCCCACCTGGAGTTGCTTTCGTGCATTCCTCAAGTGCTTACAACGGAAGACAATGGGTTCCTTACTGCAGTCCCGAGCAAAGAAGAGATTAAAGCGGCAGTGTTTGATCTGGATCCAGACAGTGCCCCTAGACCCGATGTTTTTCCAGGTGCATTTTATAGAAGGTGTTGGAAGATCATTGAGAAGGATGTGTGCAGGGCAGTTATAAACTTTTTTTGTGAGGGCATCATTACTAAGGGTGTTACTAAAAATTTCATCACCCTAGTGCCTAAAGTGGAGGAGGCTATCACCTTGGACAAGTTTTGGCCGATTTGTGTAGGGAATTTCCTATATAAATTGCTACCAAAGATCCTGGCCAACCGAATGTCGGGGCTCCTGCTTAAACTGATTTCTGAAGAGCAAGGTGCGTTTCAAAAGGGGAAGAACATTTTTTCTAATATTTGTGCGGCCTCTGAGCTCACAAACTCCCTGCATGGGAAAGCTTTTGGAGGAGGAATGGGTTTGAAGCTGGATATTCAGAAAGCATATGACACTATTGAATGGGACTTCATGTTTGATGCTATGAGGAAGTTCGGGTTTAGTGACACTTGGGTTAATCTGATTCATCAGCTCCTGGCTTCAGTAAAGCTCTCAATTTTAATTAATGGAGGTCCAGTGGTTTTTTTTGGAGTTGAGAGGGGGCTTCGACAAGGGGACCCTTTGGCCCCTCTGCTGTTTATTGCCATTGAGGAAGTTTTATGCAGGGGTTTGGCACAGCTAAGAGCGAATGGAAAGATTACCCCACTTACAGGGCCAAGGGGGGTCCAGGTCCCCACCCATTTATTGATCGTTGACGATGTTTTCCTATCTATTAAAGCAGGTGTTCGCCCTGTGCAGTGGCTAAAAGCATTCCTGGGGGATTATCAAAGTTACTCGGGTCAAAGTATTAATTTACAGAAGAGTAAGTTGTTCTTATATAATGTAAGCACTGCTAGGAAGGCTAGGATCAAGGACATCATTGGATTCTCGGACAGCAAATTCCCCGCCAGATACTTGGGGATTGATATCTTTAAAGGAAGGGGTAGGAAGGAAGCTCTGTGTCAATGATGGACAAGTTCAAGTCAAGGCTTGCAGGGTGGAAAGGAAAGTTAATTTCAATGTCAGGGAGAATTCAATTGGTAAGATCTGTCATCTCAAGCATGCCAATTCATACTTTCTCTATTTATTGGTGGCCTACGTCTTTATTAACTATGATGGAGAGGTGGGTACGTAATTTTATTTGGAGTAGGGACCCGGAATCGTCCAAGGGAATTACTGTGAGATGGGAGATGGTATGCAAGCCTCGTGATGAAGGGGGTTTGGGCATTAGGAAGTTAAGAGATGTGAACAAGGCGCTCCTCTGTAAGCTCTGTTGGGATATTAAGTCGAAAAACACACTAATTACCAACTTTCTTCGGGCAAGGTTCACAACAAAGGGATGATTAAAAATTAGCTTAATTCCCCATCCTCAATTTGGAATGGAATTAGGAAGATGTGGGGCTTTGTTTCGGACCATGAAGCCTGGATAGTGGGTGATGACGCAAACATTGACTTTTGGCATGATCGATGGCTACAGGGGACTGTTGTTTCAGCTCACCAAGATCTTCAGGGGTATGGGACCTGACTAAGGACGTTACTCACCCCGCTGGCTGATTTTATTAAAAATGCTGAATGGTGTTTCCCTGCAATGGAATCGGCGGTGCTACAGCAAGTTGTCAACCAGGCTAGGTCCATAGCTCTACCAACCATCAAGACTGAGGACTACAAAGTATGGACCCTATCCCAACAGGGGAATTTTACGGTGAAGTCAGCATGGGAGAGGCTAAGAAGGGAAGGTTGTAGAACGGGTTGGCATTCGGTGGTCTGGGCCTCTTATTTGCAGCCTCGACACTCGGTCTTTGGATGGCGTTTGTTGCATTCTAAGCTGCCAACGGATGATATGGTTACACAAAGAGGCGTCCTTATGGTGTCATGGTGCAGCCTATGCTTGAAAGCAAATGAAACCCAGAAACACATCTTCATTGATTGCTCTTTCTCTATTAGGTTGTGGTAGGGTTTTCTAGCAATGTTTCAAAAAGCTTGGCCGGCAAAGGATTCAATGCAAGAGTTGATAGTATGGTGGAAGGAAAAAGCCCAAACAAGTGCCTTAGCTTCAGTTTGGTTAGTGGGTTTTGTTCTAGTTTCATTTAACATATGGAGTGAAAGAAACAGGCATCGTTTTGACGGGAATGGGGAAATCTTGCGCACTTTAAAGTCAGACCTGAAGGATGCGTCTACTCTAATGAGGTGTACCATTAAATCTCTACAGGACCTGGTTATTGCTCGTGAAATTGGAGCTTCTTTTCCAAATGCCAAGCCCACCCAAATTAGAGAAATCTTATGGAGAAAACCAGATGTGCATTGGAGGAAGTTAAATATCGATGGCTGTTCCATTGGAAATCCGGGTCATGCTAGTGCAGCAAGGATAATTCGCAACAGCCTTGGAAGGCCAGAGGGAAGCTTTGCATAGTACCTGGGAATAAATACAAACTTCTTTGCTGACCTGTCTGCTTTTTTTTTTGGTGTTCAGTTGGCCAGAGATAAAGGCATTCAGCTGCTATGGATAGAGTGCGATGCTGAAGCGGTGGTGAAGTCCATTAGGAGTGGTAAGATTCCATGGAGGTTTCGTCAATTTTGGCTAGAGGTTGCGGGCTACCTTAATAGTATTATATGGAAAATTACCCACAGTTACAAAGAAGCAAATACAGTTGCTGATCTTATGGCGAAGAGGAGCGCTTCAACACAGGAATCCCAGAGGTGGGGAGAAGCACCAAGCTTTGTTCACAATGATATAGAGTGGGACCTACTTGAAAGGAGCAGGTTTCGGTTCCAATGATAGTTGGAAATTTATTTGTTGCTGTTATTTGCCCTTATTTGGCATCATGCTAAAAGGGGATATGAGAGTTGTTTGATGATTTTATTGCCCCTACGGGGGATCTTTCAAAACTTGTAACATTGACACTTGATAGTTAATACACACTTTGCTGACCTTTAGCAAAAAAAAAGATCAATGGTTTAAATTTTTTAAAAATACGATATTCCACAAAATAACCAACATTTAATTAGCATAGCAAACAAGGTTTTAGAACTTGGAATTGGACTCTGATATACGAAGATGACTCGGCTGATCTAGTCCATATGGTGATTGATTGTTGAAGAAACTTGAATAGGATTGGGTACAAGGGCAGATTCACGAGTTTCCTCTTGGGGGCACCTAACTTAATTTGGATATACCTATACTATATGAATGAAAGAGAAAATCTGGGAAGCGAGGATATATGTTTTTTTACATCTACACAAATAAAATATATTAAATTACAGATACATACATTGAGTTTTACTAAAGTTATTTTTTTTGGGGGTTGGCTTTGACGCAGTAGGAAGTATGGTGGCTAGATCTCATTCTAGTGCTCAGGCACCTTCAAATCCTGAAGGTAAAGAAAACCCTAATTTTGATGGGGAAGAAGAGAGTAAACAGAGCAATTTCGTTCATAAGCTTCAAGATACTTTATGTCGTCCAAACAACAACAACAACAAACTCAGTCTTATCCCAACTTAATGGGGTCAGCTGCATTGATCCAAACAAAACAACAGGGAAAACAGAGGTAAAAAAAAATTTGCTAAATGGAAACAGGAAAGAGGACCGTCCAGTAAGTTAGGAAAATCTCAGCTTAATAGAGTCTGCTACATGGATCCTTGCCTTCCAAAAGGCTCTATCCGAGGTCAGATTGCAAAGAAAAATGAAACCTAATTAAAACAAGTAACAAACTAAAATAGAAAAAAAATAGGAAACTAATATCTTGAAATTGCGTACAAAACTTTGAAGGCTACGTAGACCCTTTAAATGCACGAATTTGGCTCCAAAAAGATAGTCCAATGAATTAATTTATTGGATTGCCTATAGAAAATTGGCTTATCTTTTCGAAAAGGTATTATGGCTCTTGTAATTCCATCCAACCAAAAAGTTGTCTGTCGGAAATTGAACTCCAAAATTAATATCTTCGATCCGATCGGGTGGACTTCTGCCGATTCAACCAATCTAGGAATTCTTCGAAAACGTTCCCTACATGAGGCCCTAGGTCCACCCCTAAATGGGTAATATGAGGCTATGACAGCTGATCCTAGGTAGACTTAGACTGATCAAATCCAAAGTTTACTAAAATTGGAAAGATATACATTTTTGAGCAACTTAACATGGTGTAGATATTGAATTTTCTCACCAAAAAGACCCCTCCATATCTTCGTGATTTGAGTCCAACTTTGCTCTTAGAGATCGTACGACAACAAAAAAAAAAAAAATTTTACCACTGGGTGAATTTAGTGCCCAAATCTTATCGGAATTGACCCAAACTTTTAGGATAACTTTGTTTTACCATTTCATGCTTGAATCTATAATTTAGTATGAATAAAACATAGTTTGGCCCTTATTTCAAAAAATATTACTTTGTAGGCTCCCCGCTTCGAGAGCATTTTGACTGTTTTCTCGACCAAATTTGTTATTGATCTCTACTTTAATGGATAATACTTAGAAATACATTTTCCATGATATATGCAGTCATGGTCAGCCAATAAAGCAACTAGAATTAGGGATTCTGGGATTTTGATTCAACTAGAAGGTGCCACGTGATACCCTACTAGTGGCACCGCTAGGTCTCCCCTGGTGGTGTCACCATTATGGCAATGCCAAAAATGCCTCTCCCCGATGGTTTCCTGTAAATTGGGCTCCCCACTTCTCATTTCAACTCACCTCAGAACACCCAAAGATCCGGACAAGGCCTGAAATCCAGAAACGGTTCTAAAACTTCCGAATCCCATTTGTCTTAGAGATTGCAACGGGATAAGTGAATCTTTTGAGAAAATCCCAAAATACCTAGTAAGAATTCTAGTAGGATCGTTGTAGGAGCATCAGAACTTTGTATAACTGAATATGCCAGGCCTTTTTGGCCAAAACATGTATTTCTTTCTCTCCTCGCTATTTTAATTCATTTATCTAATTATTTTATTTAAATTTATAGATAATTAGACTAGTTAAGTACCAGATTAAGATTTTTCCCTAATGAGGAGTTTCTTTCAAAGTGTTTTAAATTATGCATATAATTATCATGTTAGGATCGTATTATGCATATACATGTATATTTTCAAAACCCCTGGTACACTGTTATAATGTAGTGTTCTGTTTTTTAAGTTTTAAATACTACTAAATATACTGATGTGCTGCCTGCTTTTTCCAAAAGAATTAGCCAATACATATATATTACATGATGCCATATTTGTACTATGCTTGACCTGATCCCTATCTAGGTATGTAGACAACTTGACTAAGTGATGCTCAAAGGTAATCCTTGGGAATTACATTTGACCTGATCCCTATCAAGGGTACGTTGGCAGTTTGACTAAATGATGCTCAAGTTCAGTCCACACACACACACACAATCACCTATCTGAACTACATTTGACTTGATTCCTATCCATGATACATAGGCAACTTGATGAAGTAATGTTCAAATTTAGTCCCTCCAATCCCATTTGTATAATATTTCTTTCATATCATGTTCATGTTAACTGTACATGCTCTCTCACATGCTTAATCTACTTTCCAATTTAGCAATCTGGATTAGGGTTAGATGTGTTGCTTTGCTCTACATGATGTTTTGCTGCTTTACTATACATGTTAGTATACAAGACTAATTAGTAGAATTAATAAGCGTAGGAGTGGTCTAAATATAAGGAGACCATCCCCTAGTCGGGCGGATCTGGGTGCCTAAGACCTTCCCATCCCATAATCTTAAACCTACCCAGAGATCTAGCAAACTTCTACCCTATCCATTAGAATCAACTTTCTCTCCCAAAAAGGGGAGGCATGTAAGAGTCCTAAACCCTTATCTATGTGGCGACTCCAAAAAGAAAGAAATCCTTTTTTTTCCCTTCTTTCCTCTCAAGACAAAGAAGGAGAACCCCCAAGGATACATTTTCCCCCTTCTACCTACAAATGACCCAATGGAGAACTGGTTGCCTTTTCTAACTTTATATTTCTATATAACAAAATTTAGCCCAATGTAATTTACTAATTTGGGGTCATGCTGTTAGATCAAATTCATGGGTTCTAGATTGAAACTCTATCTCCATACAAAAACCTAGAACACGAATACATAAATCCATGGTATAGAGATTGGATGTATCTTTCACATTTCGTATTTTGATGACGATTGCGGTATCAAATCCCTTGTTGTAACACCATCAACCATGCCTAGACTTGAGTCTTCCACAACCTTTAATCACTCCACAAATCTCTTCTTTGTGTGAAAAAGAGGGGGAAATTATGACGAAGCTCCAGGGACCAAAGACAAGTATATAAAATGCTGTCCCAACCCTAAATTTAGTTTCACAGTGAATTGAGTTGGCCTATCTCAGTGTGTGACGAAGCGAACTAGTTCATGCGTAGATTCCCTCTGAGTGACTAACCCAGTAATTAATTAAATCCATAATTAGAAACTTCTAACACATGGATCATGCCTTTTCACCTCATCATTGTCATCATCTACTTCTATATAATTTTCTTTATATTGGATCAACTTAAGGGGCATCCCATTAATTAGGAAATGGATTTATGTTACATTGATGATTTGAGGATGTTCAAACAAGATAAAAAGTATGTGCTTTTTTAATTTAATGATTATAACTTTTCCTATTTCAATTTGACTTTCCAGGTGTGTATCCATTTTGATTGTGTTTCTAAACATATCAACTGATCCGCGTGGATTCTTTACTGTTGTTTGTGCTTGGAGTTGCATGGAAATGTTACATATGTAAGTGAATGAAAAAATAAATAAATATTAAATTAATTAATATTTAATGATTATAGCTTTTAATATGGATAGAGTGGGTGTAGAAGCACTTAAACCTTCTACTCCAACCCTTTATTATGCAACTAGTAAACCTTTACTGAAAAAGAAGCTCTTGAAATTGAGTGTTGCTTCCACTCTCTCTCTCTCTCTCTCTCTCTCTCTCTCTCTCTCTTAATATTTTTATTCTTCTAGTTTGATTATAATTAGTTGGGGAAGGTTGTAGTGGATGGCCAGCTGTGTACTTGTGTTCTTGTGTTTCCACATGCCATGGGCACTCAAATTTGGTGTAGAATTTCAGTAAAATAAGGTGTGAAAATGGCCACAGCTGGAAGATATGAGCTACACAGATTGTTTAAGAGTAGCTACTTGTCTATTCCGCCACTCAAATTTGGTGTAGAATTTCAGTAAAATAAGGTGTGAAAATGGCCACAGCTGGAAGATATGAGCTACACAGATTGTTTAAGAGTAGCTACTTGTCTATTCCGCTGGTCTACTTCTTTTTCAAAGTGAAGGTTAAGTATCTTTTGATGTGAAGTTTGGCTTTTTGGTTTTTTTTTGTGATAGAGTTGGTCTTTCTTAGCTTCATTCAATGAGGAGTTTTATATGTTTTTTCTACATTTTGTTTAGTGTTTAACTTTCTTTCTTCTTTTGATCAACAAAGTTTTTAGAAAAAGAAGAAGAAGAAAGAAACAGAAAGTTAAACAAATTGATCTTAATGCACGAGAAAAAACAATACATTGTGTAACATATGGTTAGGTTGGACCACCAAGTTTGTGACATTTTAGGCTCTACATATCCAACAAGTGCAATTAAACCATGCCAATTCGGTTAGACATTTTCTTAGATATGTCTTTGTCTACAAGTTGTTACCATGTCATCATAGTAGGAATGCTTAGCATTTAATTGCTTGGTACATGGTAGACAAGCTATTGAAGTGCTTATTGAATAGTTTTACCTAATTATTTAGAAAAGTGAAATGACTTTGGTTGATCCATTTGAGTGTTTATCCATAAAATTTTCATGCATAAAACCAAAAATAATGAAAATATGTGGGGGTAAAATTCTTTTCTTTTTCTCACATCAAGAAGAAAATCTTTGAGTTTTGGAGATACTAGAGGCCTTGTGACGAATTTCTCTGTAAACAATTATGGTTTTTTGCGATGGAAAACCATAGTATGTATTAACATACCCCCGTATGACATGAGCCTTGGCAGATTAAGAGTCTTATAACTCATCCTTGATGGCTTGGAATGATCTCCTTGTCCTCAATTATTGCTGCTATACTCTCTTAATTTAATGAGGCTTCGGACTCCGAAGTCTTGTTCTTCTTATTTTGGTCAGGAGGTATTGGAACATGCTTTTACACATTGTGCGAGCCCCAACCAATTGAAATTATCTGCAAGGAAGATTTCAAAACCTTCATTATCTTTCTTAAAGTTTGATCAAACCAAGGTTCACTGAATCTAACAGTACCTCAAATCAGCCCTCCATCCTCCAAGAGCTTGAGGCCTTATCCGTTTTGCTGATCCTCAAATCCAACTGAAACTCTCTCTTTCCCTGCTCCAATCCTATCTGTTTGGTCTTTTGTAGACCCACTACTGCGAACCTCTTGCAGTTGCAGGATTCTTATGGTCAAGCGTTCAGAAGAAATTATGACCAATTGACCATGAATCCATGAGGATGGCAACAAAGCCCACGAGTATGTCCCCCACAATCTCAGAAGCTGAGAATACCATGATTGTTAATTTTTCAGTTATTACAGCAAATCTGTTCTAGAAAGGAATGTCCATGATTGGATCTTGCGGGTAAGGGTGTCAATCGATTTGGTTACAGTTAATCGATTCGATTTCGGCTCGGTTTAAGAAACAAAATGTAGATATCAAAATTGAACCGAACCAATAATTTAGGTTTGTATTAGTGGGTTTTAATTTTGTTTCATATTCAATTTATGTCATATTTTAAATGTTTGGGCCAACTTTTTTACATTTTTCACGAATAAAAAACCCTTATTTATTAAGAGCATAGTCCACCAAATTCTAAAATGGAAAAACATTTATCATCCACATTTGATTAAAAAATTTAAAAAAATATATAATTTTATATAATTCTTAATTCGGTTTGAAAATAGGTAATTCAGTTTGGTTTAATGGTTTTATGCATGAAACCGAACTAAAACCAAAACCGAACTGATTTCATTCAATTTGATTCGATTCAATTTTAAACAGCCGATTTCGGTTTCGGTTCTAAATTGACACCCTTACTTGGGGGTCTTGGCCCTTTGGCTTGGAACCAAAGATTTTCAATTTCTGAACTCAGAAATCCAAATTAAGGATATTTTTGACCCTACCAAACACGGGACCCTCGTGCACTAAGTACGACCTTTTTTTTTTAAACTGAAAATGAATCATCTAATATTAAAGCAGGTTACAATTATTGACCCTTAGTGTGAGGTAGGAGAGCGAATGGGAGGCCGATTGTTTGGACAGAGAAGGAGGGCATGTTGAAAGAGGAGTAGGTTGAAGAAGAGTTGCAGGTGAATCCAGCAAATCATTCTACCACTGCAACACTTCCCATACCAGCCATGCGTGTATGCCCCATCTAAGAACCATCCCCTTTTCCCCCACCCTTATCCCTAGCTGGAGGGAGTGCCGTAGAAGAAGCTCTTTTCCTATAAGATTTCATTCAGACAAATTTTCAAATTCACCCCTCCTCAAGTCACTAAAACAGTAGAGAAGAAAATAGCTAGTGAAATGAGTTACTTCACTCTCCTTGGTGACGAATAGAGAGACCCTTTTTGAAAAGATTAAAAAAATGAGAAAAAGAGTAAGAAGTTATTCAATTTGATTTGTTCGAGGCCCCACTTCAATTCATTAACATTTCACTTCTCCTTTCCATTACCCTTTTCTATGGCTTCACTCTATTGGGTTGAACTGTTAAAGTCTTGAAGATAAAACTGACAAGTCACAACCAATAATGCAAAAAGTAAATAACTCATACGTTAGTGCTGACATCACAGATTCAGCCAGAGAGAGCTCCACTTTCGCCCTCCACCACTTTTTTTCTCAGTTGGTTGGCCAGTCATAGATTCCCGTTAAACCAATCAAAATAAACAAAAAAAATTTTTAAAAAAAAGTATAACTTAGAAAGCAAAATAAAACCCCACTGTCTATATTAACCAACTTTACCTTGAGATCTCTTCTCACAACAATTCTAGATCCAAATCCTGATCACCATGGGAGAAGAAGCAAAAGAAGCTACTCACATTGTCATTCTACCCTCACCAGGGATGGGTCACCTCATCCCAATGGCTGAGTTTGCAAAGCGACTTGTTCTCAATCACCACTTCTCAGTTACCTTTACTATCCCATGTGATGGTCCTCTCCCCAAAGCCCAAAAAAAAGTCATTGATTCCCTTCCCAAAATCATAAATTCTGTGATACTCCCACCTGTTAATCTTAATGACCTATCTTCAGATGTACCTCACGAAGTCCATATTTGTCACATCAATACTCGTTCTCTTCCCTCCCTTCGTGAGGTACTTAAGGACTCGAGTACCACTTCTCGTGTCTCTGCCTTAGTTGTTGATCTCTTTGGTATTGATGCATTCAAAGTCGCCAAGGAATTCAAGATTTTGTCTTACCTCTTCTTTCCTTCTACAGCTATGTCGTTGTGGATGTTCTTACAAATGCCAAAGCTAGATGAGATGTACTCTTGTGAGTATAGAGACCTACCCGAACCGGTTAAATTGCCCGGGTGTGTACCGGTTCATGGAAGTGATTTGTTAGACCCAGTTCAGGATCGAACGAGTGAGGTTTATTCATTTATTCTTAATCTCTGTAGACGTGTTGTGGTGGCTGATGGTATTTTATTGAATAGCTTCATGGATTTGGAACCGGGTGCAATCCAGGCTTTTACGGAAGGTGGAGAGTTGTGCTCATTGCAGATCTACCCGGTTGGACCACTCATAAGGACCGGTTCAGGAGATGAGAGCGATCCAAATGAATGCCTCAAGTGGTTGGATGGTCAACCAGATGGGTCTGTTCTGTTTGTTTCATTTGGAAGTGGAGGAGTTTTGTCACCAGAGCAGCTGAATGAATTGGCCTTTGGATTGGAGCAAAGTGAACAAAGATTTCTATGGGTTACTAGAAGCCCATCTAGTAAATCTGTGACTGCCAACTTCTTTAATTCCCAAAGCATTGAGGATCCATTTTCACACCTACCACAAGGGTTCTTGGAGAGGACCAAAGGAAGAGGGCTTGTGGTGCCATCATGGGCTCCTCAGATCCAAGTGCTAAATCATGGCTCGACTGGAGGGTTCTTGACTCATTGTGGGTGGAACTCAACTTTGGAGAGCATTGTCCATGGTGTGCCCTTGATTGCTTGGCCACTCTTTGCAGAGCAAAGGATGAATGCAGTATTGCTAGTGGAGGGCATGAAGGTGGCACTGAGGCCCAAAGAGAGAGAAGATGGAATTATTGGGAGAGAAGAGATTGCAAAGGTGGTGAGGAGTCTAATGGAAGGAGAAGAAGGGCAGAGGGTAAGAAGCAGGATGAGGGAGCTCAAGGATGCAGCAGCCAGAGTGTTAAGTGAAGAAGGGTCTTCAACACAGTCACTCTCTGAGGTGGCACAGAAATGGAGGACCCATTAGCCATTATAGTATTTTGGGCCCATGTTTCTCTTCACTATGGTGAAAATAGATTCTCTTTTAACAATAAGATTTGATCCTATTATTGGATTCTATTTAGTAAAAGAGTATTGGAATTGTTTGTGAAGCTTGAGTTCAATTAAGGCCAAAGAAAGAATTCCTTCTTGTATATATTTATTTCTAGGAGCAAAATAGTGGAAGCTTGTTTGGAGGCTAAATTAAAGATGTTTTTACTTTTTGTCACATTAAGAGCTCAGATGGTTCTTTGGTGTCATTGCCATTTCTTTGTATTTTATTTGGTCCCACAAGAACCAAGTCCTTTATGTAGGATTAAACTCTCCAACAACATATAATCCATTAACCCAATAGATCGCTATAGAAAGATTAAGAACACCATAAATGAGAGACAGAAATTGTAAACCTTAAAAGCATAAAAGTGTACCTTGTTTGGGATCCATTATCACAATGACACACAGCGAAAATCTATAAATCCCTAGAGCAAGATACTTCTCCTCTATTTCCCTCTAGATCACTGGCCAGATGAGAGAACCAAATGCACAAGGAAGAAGAACACTAGTGTGACTCTTCACCTTCTCAAGATATGAGAACTGCTACTTCTGCGTGTTAGGGTTAAAGGAGGGACCTAGCTTTTTATTTATAGAGTTTTCCAACGGGGCCACTCATCATAGGCCCAAAGGTTGACTCAAAAGCCTAACCAACCAGCCCATATTAGACTACTCAGAACCTGTATGTCACACTTATTTAGACCAATCAATTAGCTTAGTTTTATTAAAGTACAAATACCCAATTAATATAAGCTTATATTTAGAAATATTCCAACATTCTCCCACTTGGGTTACATTAATTGTTATCAATTTTGTAAAAATTTGTCTTAAAAAAAAAAAAAAAAACCATCACAGGCTAATGTCCCATTTAAACTCTATGTGTGCACCTTTATTTATTTATTTTTAACAAAATATTGGTCCAGAGACTATTCTAAAAGTCAATCCCATCCTATAGAATGTCAAACACTGAACCATGGCAGTAACTGCATCTTTTAAGCGACACATGACCTTCCATGGTCAAGAGAGCTCTCAACTCTATTGACATGGATCCAATATGGTAGTGTGACAGTTAGACAACACCCACATAGTGGTTACTATTTGAGTTAAAATAAAATCGCAAGCGTACGGGTCAATCGTAGCTACGGGTCGAACACGAGGAGATATACGCCACTCTATTTAACTAACTTAAAAGTAATGCAAAGTGAACCAAATTAAAGTGTTAAATTAAATTGATTAAACTAACGAAAATCAATGCATCCTAACTCATAAGCATCTAACAAAATTAAGGGATTAAATCAGCGTCCTAACACATGAGCATCTAACCTATCAAACTAAAGCGAATTGAAAGGAATAAAAATGCATCCATAAACCACAACCATATAAAATTAAAATAAAAGAAATAGAGGGGGAAGAAGAAGAAGATAGAGAGAGATAGAGGAGATGGAGAATGAGATTGAGAGTTTAGATAGTAAAACCTGGATGTGCTTGCATGAATGTAAATGAAAAGCTTGAATACTTGCATAAACTTACCATGACCTTCTCTTCTAAATCTTCAAGTCTTGTCATCAACTTAAGAACTTAGACTAGAAGGCTTAAAACCTAAACTAGAATTAAGAAATTACAACCCAATTGAAGACTTAAATTGAAATTAAAGCATAAACTAAACCTATTATAACCATTAACTAAAAATCATAAAAGCAAACTAGAACTTAGAAAAGCCCAAAAAATCACAAATTAGAAGGAGAAGAAGAGAAGAAATTTCACTAAGTGAATGAGCCATTTTTACAATAGAGGTAGGGGGTATTTATAGGTGGAAGAGAGGAGAAGAGAGAAGATGGAAGTGTAGGAGAAATATTCCCTAAGAAAAGAGAATATTCTCTTCTCTTTCCTCTTTTACAATGCCTTGAATCCTAAGAAAAATGAAAAAAAAGAAAGAAGAAGAAGAGAAGATTGTTTACATAGACCTTCTATTTCTAGAAAAAATAAACTTCCAATTCTAACAAGTGCTTCCTTTTCTGTGTAGATATCTTCTCCAAACAATAAAATCAAAGCATCTTTGATTTTTCAACCTTCCATAAATGAGAAAATATAAATATATCCTAAGTAGAATTCCAGAAGTGCCCTTGAGAAGTTGGAGGAGAGAGAGAATAAGGGTGATGACTAGGATTCCTTCAAGAATAAATAAAATACTCATTCTGTCCTTCAGAAAACGTGGAGCATGGGGTGCTTATATAGGCCTCACCATTGTGTTCCTTGTGAAAAATCACCCAAAATAGACCCAAATTTCGTCCAATTCGGAGTTGGGGAGCCCAAGATATCTCAAGTTGAAGTTTGACTGTCCAGAGCCTTCCAAATGGAATCTTTCGGGTACAGTAAAGTAACTTTTGATAATTATGTTAGGGCCCCTGAAATCCGAACTTCTGCTTCACTTTGTCCCTGTCCGACTGTCAATAATTATAAATAAACCCCGGTACACCATTTTCGCGCGTCGTTACGAAAACGGCCATAACTTCTTCGTTTCAACTCGGAATCAAGTGTCGTTTGAACCCTTGCGAAGCTGACTCGATGGGCTATGCATCCATACTATTAACACCTCAAAAAAGCTTAAAAACATCTCCTTAGCATCATCTCCTCCATTTTCACAATAATTCACCTAAACCCTGAAAAGCACAAGAAAGCACCGAGTAACTCTGTCCAATGTGATAAAATGTATGTTTTATGCCCTAAGATTTCACACATAAATGTGCTCATCAGATTCCCCCACACTTGAACGTTATTTGTCCTCAAGTAAAGCAAATGATAAACTAACCTAGAATGCAAAAAAAAATCCTAACTCACTTTCGTAGGAATCACGGTTGCACTTAGCATGTGAAATAAGCCTTTCAACCCCTAGGTTACCCCTAGTGGATGAGTTGTGTCTCGTGGGTATTTGCAGTGAATATACAGCCAAAATTCAATAAATCAAAAAGAATGATGTAAATTTTTCTTATGGCATAAGTAAGATAGGGCACACAATCTCAAAGAAATACTCAACTAAAGATTAAGGAGCCAAAGGTTCTCCCACACTTGAATTTTATCATCCCACATCAATTCAAGTAACAAGCATGCATTAAGGTCAAGGGATCTCCTCATATTTTCTGAACACTACTCACCTTCAAGTAAACTACTCATTGTACTGATGGAACCAAAGACATAGGCATTGAGTATTTTTTACCATACTTTCTTTTCCAGTCATTAAGGCAAAAGCTTTTTTTTTTTTTTCTTTCTCAACAAAAAACTCTTTTTCTACTCTACTACTGTTCTCTGAATGACATGGTGGAGCATACACCAGACACCCAAATATTTGGTAGCTTTGCTTTTTGCATGTATCCATAAGACATTGAGACATTGATGCAAGAGTTTTTTTTTTTTTTTTTTTGAGTTTCCTTCCAAGGAATTTCGATTAAGTCACCTTACTTCATGAGGCACAGTGCCCTGTCTAGTCTCAAGGAATTCCACTTTTCTTTCTGTTTCTCTCTCTTTTTTTTTTTTTTTTTTTTTTTTTTCATTCACTTTCTCTTTCATGCCTTGCCACAAACAAATTGGTCTCAACTACTAGCCAAAAGATCAAAGGGGTCCATAAACACATAGAGGAATCTAACCATCACATGAAGTAGCACTCATATTTTCAAACTCAATCCACATCACCGGATACAAACCAACTACCATCCTTGAAAAGGGATTTTTTTTTATTATTTCGCATGCTAGGGCACCTAATTCCCTTTCACTCTCGCTTTGCAAATCGAAGAGACTTATGCACATAACCAAAAACTATCGCCACAATCAAAATTCACAAAATTCACAATTAAAGTCCAACACACCCCCCCCCACACTTAATTCATGCAAGGTCCTCAATGCATGCAGAAAAGAAAGAATAAGGACAAGGGAGGGGATACATACCAGGATATCAGGGGTCAAGGTAAAGAGGCTCATGGAGATCCATGACCTCTTCTTCAACTGGATTAGGCATCTCTATGTACGGCTTCAATCTTTGGCCATTGACCTTCTGTACTTGGATTGAGGACTTCAACAGCCCCATGAGGATAAATTTTTTGAACAATATAGGGGCCATCCCATCTAGAACGCAGCTAACCTGGAAAGATATGCGAACGAGAATTGTACAACAAAACTTTTTGGCCTACCTCAAAAGATTTTCTCAGAATGTGTCTATCATGGAAAGCCTTGGTTTTTTCCTTGTAAATCCGGGCATTCTCATATGCCTCATTCCTAAGCTCTTCCAACTCAGATAGTTGGAGTTTCCTATGGGCACCTGCAGTGGGTAGGTCAAAGTTAAGCTTCTTGATAGCCCAAAAGGCCTTGTGCTCAATCTCTACAAGTAAGTGACATGCCTTTCCATACACCAGATGGTACGAAGATTGACCAAGATCGATCTTGAAGGCTATCCTATGGGCCCACAATGCATCTACCAATCGGTTAGACCAATCCTTGCAGTTCGGGTTGATGATTTTCTCAAGAATTTGCTTGATTTGCCTATTTGAAACCTCAACTTGGCCACTGGTCTGGGGATGGTAGGGTGTGGCCAACTTAGGGATGACACCATACTTTCTCATGAGGGCCTCAAAAGGCCGATTATAAAAATGCTTGCCCCGATCACTAATGATAGCCCGGGGAGTACCAAAACGGGAGAAGATGTTCTCCTTCAGAAATTTCACAACCACCTTGTGGTCATTGGTCTTACTAGCAACTGCCTCAATCCATTTGGACACATAGTCCACAGCAAGTAATATGTACAGGTTACCAAAAGAGTTAGGGAAAGGCCCCATAAAATCAATACCCCATACATCAAACACCTCAACCACCAGAATTGGGTTGAGGGGCATCATATTTCTCTTAGTAAGACGCCCTAAGGATTGGAATGAAGAACATGCCTTGCAATAAGTAAAAGTGTCTTTAAACAGACTAGGCCAATAAAATCCACACTGTAAAACCTTGGCCGCAGTCTTATTAGGCCCAAAATGGCCTCCACAAGCCTGACAATGGCAAAAAGATAAGACAGATTGTTGCTCATGATCAGGGACACATCTCCGGATTACCTGATCCGGACAAGTCTTAAAAAGATAAGGATCATCTCAAAAGAAATATTTAACCTGTGAAAAGAAACGATTCTTATCTTGGGTGGACCAATGTACAGGTGTCATACCCGTAACCAGATAATTAACAATGTTAGCAAACCAAGGTTCACTAGACACTGCCATCAGATACTCATCAGGAAAGTTCTCATTGACTAGAGAGTCGACAGTCAAAGAATTAGACAGCCGGGATAGATGGTCTGCAATCAAATTTTCACACCCTTTCTTATCCCTAATTTCAAGATCAAATTCTTGCAACAAAAGGACCCACCTAATGAGGTGAGCCTTGGCATCTTTCTTCTGCACAAGATATTTGATAGCTGCATGGTCAGTATAAACAATCACATGTGATCCAACCAAGTAGGGCCTAAACTTCTCTAAAGCAAACACAACAGCTAAAAATTCTTTCTCAATGGTGGCATAATTAAGTTGTGCATCATTAAGAGTCCTACTTGCATAATAAATCACATGGCGCAATTTGTTGATTTTTTGCCCAAGAACAGCCCCTATAGCAAAATCAGAGGCATCACACATAAGCTCAAATGAATTGTCCAAGTTGGAGCTTGAATAATGGGGGCTGAAGTCAACACTCTTTTCAATTGCTCAAAACTATCATGACACTCACAAGAGAAATCAAATGGGCAGTCCTTTGCCAAAAAGAGAGGTGAGAGGTCTAGCTATTTGGCTAAAATCCTTGATGAATCTTCTATAAAAACCTGCATGGCCAAGAAAAGATCTAATGTCCTTCACACTCTTGGGTGATTGTAAATTGACAATAAGGTCCACCTTAGATCTATCAACCTTGATCCCTTCTTTGGACACAATGTGACCAACAACTATACCTTGATTTATCATGAAGTGGCACTTCTCCCAATTCAAGATCAAGTTCTTTTCTATGCATCTCTTAAGAACCAAAGACAGATGCTGCAAGCAATGAGAAAAGGTAGAGCCATGAATAGAGAAATCATCCATAAACACCTCTAGGAAGTGCTCTACCATATCAGAAAAGATACTCATCATGCACCTTTGGAATGTAGCAGGGGCATTATAAAGCCCAAAAGACATACGTCGGTAAGCAAAGGTTCCATAAGGGCATGTGAAAGTGGTTTTGTGTTGGTCCTCTAGAGCAATAGGGATTTGGTTATAGCCTGCATAACCATCAAGAAAACAATAATATTCATAGCCAGCTAGTCTTTTGAACATCTGATCAATAAAAGGCAAGGGGAAGTGGTCCTTCCAAGTTGTCGCATTCAATTTCCTATAGTCAATGCACACTCTCCATCCCGTTTGGATACGGGTTAGAATCAACTCATTATTGGCATTCTCAACCACAGTGACTCCTCCTTTCTTAGACACAACCTGCACAGGACTCACCCATTGGCTATCAGAAATAGGATAAATGATGCCATGATCTAAGCATTTTAGGATCTCTTTCTTGATTGCCTCTTTCATCACAGGATTAGCCCTCCTTTGGGGTTCCCTAGAAGGTTTGGAACTCTCCATCAGATCTATATGATGTTGAACAATGGAGGGGCTAATACCTTTGATGTCAGACATGGTTCAACCTATGGCTTCCTTATGGTCCTTTAGAAGCTTAATCAACTCTTCTTCCTGAATAGAAGTGAAATCAGAAGCAATAATAACAGGAAGAGTATGATCATGTCCTAAGAAGGCATACTTGAGGTTGGAGGGCAATGCCTTCAACTCTAATGTGGGGGGCTCAATAATAGAGGATTTGGGAATGGAAGTGGGTAGGGGTCCAAGGGGCTCCAAAGGTGGTTGGATGCTCCAGACCTCAGATAAGGGGGTATCATCAACACCCTCCAATTCCTGCATACATTCTTGAAATCCCGAATCAAAATCAATCTCAAAGATCGTATCAATATCATCGGGAAATCCTTGAAGCATATGCACCTCGTCATCCATGTCAGGCTGCTTGCCCAACCTAAATACATTGAAGTCAACAGAAGTATTGCCAAAAGATAATTTCATGAGACCATTCCTGCAATTGATTAAAGCATTACTGGTAGCTAGGAACGGTCTACCCAATATAATTGGGATTTAGTCCTTGAAGTTGGTACTGGGTTGGGTATCTAAAACAATAAAATCCATAGGAAAAATAAATTCCCCAACCTTCAACAGGACATCCTCAATCATTCCCGTAGGAACTTTAACCGACCGATCTGTAAGTTGAAGAGTAATTTTGGTCGGTTTTAGTTCTCCCAATCCCAGTTGTTGGTAGACATGAAAGGGTAAGAGGTTCACACTTGCACCAAGGTCCAATAAGGCATGATCAATAGTGGTATGGCCTATAGTACAAGAGATGGTGGGGCTTTCAGGATCCTTATGCTTGGCTGCTACTGGCAGTGAGATTAGAGAACTAATGTTAGCACTCAAGAATGCCTTTTTGGGCACATTGGTGGTCTGCTTTTGGGTGCATAAGTCTTTGAGGACTTTAGCATAAGCGGGGATCTGGGCAATAGCATTCAACAAGGGGATATTCACCTGAACCTGTTTGAACACATCCAATATCTTCTCCATAGAAGGAGACTTCTTGCTAACCAACCTATTTGGGAAAGGGGCAGGTGGGGTATAAATTCTTTCAGGGTTGGTCTTTTTAACTTCTTTAATAGAATCCTCTTTGGTTTTCTCAACTAAATCATCTGGTATATCTTTAGGTTCATCAGACAAACCTGGAACAGTAGGCACTTCAATGGCCTCTTCAGAAGGAGGAGAGTCAACAGGAGTATGAGATGGTAAAGACTGAGGTGCACTAGCCTGTTGATACTCACGGCCACTCCTTAAAGCATAAACAACATTTACCTGTCTGGAGGGCCCTTGGTGCTGTTGGCCTTGTGCAACATTGGTTAGAGGAGCTTGGGTACCTTACTGAATATGAACCTGATGCCTAGGATTTGGCTCAGGCTGGCTAGGTAACTTCCCTATTTTCCTCTCATGCAGGATTGTGACAAGCTGGGTGAGTTATTTTTCCATGTTATTGTGGCTTGTCATGAGAAGAGCTATCTTGTTGTCCATCTCATTCAGTCTTGTTGCCTCTCCTGTATTGGTAAACCCTGGGGGTTGCTGATAAGGTGCAAGGAGAGGAGGCCTAGCAGAATTAATAGAAGGTCCTGGATGAGGACGAGAAGGAAAGGGGTTAGGAGACAGTCCTTGGCTTTGTGGTGCATAGTTGGGCCTTTGGGCACCAACCGGGCCTTGATGGTAAAGTTGGATGGGCCTGCTTGGTTCCCTTAATTCCATGAGAAATTGGGGTGATTTCTCCATCCTGGATTGTAAGTATTGCTATATGGGTTATTTTGGTAGAGAGCACTTACATTCTTAGTGCTGGAATTACCCACTAAGGTGCTGGGGCATTCCTCAGAAAGGTGTCCAGGGGTTTGATACCAACTGCATACCGACACATAGTTGACCTAGCTGACCGGATTAACTGGTATAGACTCTTTAAGAACTATAGACTCCAACCGTTTTATGAGGCTGTCAAGTTTGGCCTCCTTGGCTGGCATACCCTCAATGAGATACCCCTTAGTGGTCCTTTCAGCCTCTTGGGAAGATTTCCATTCCCTAGTCTTATCAACCAAGTTGGTTAAGAATGTCCATGCATCATTCTCCTCAGAAAAAGAAGTAAAGCCCTGCTGGACACATAAACTCTACAAGTTGCTTGGTCTAATAATCAATACCCTCATAAATAATTTGGCATAGCTGCCACAAGTCAAAACCATAGTGAGGGCATTCTAAGAGGAGGTCCTTGAATCTTTCCATGAATTTAGAAAAGGACTCATGTGGTTTCTGCCTGAACTGGAGGATGTCACTTTTAAGCTTATTGGTTTTGTGAAGAGGGAAGAATTTTCTCAAAAAGACAATGGTGAACTCATCCCATGTATTAATGGAGTTTGTTGGCAGTCCATAGAGCCACTTCTTGGCCTGGTCTTTCAGGGCAAAGGGTATAAACCTAAGCCTAACTGCATCATCAGTCAAATTCTGGACCTTAATTAGAACACAGACCTCCTCAAATTCCCTAAGGAAGAGATATGCATCTTCATTAGCCATCCCATGAAAATGGGGTAGCATGCTGATGAAGTTGGTCTTGAGTTCATAGTTATTCCCTATAACAACAGGTAGACTAATGCATGAGGGTTGTGCAGCCCTGGTGGGGTAAAACCTATCCTTAAGAGTCTTGGGTTGTTGGTCACCCATGGTCAAAGGTGGTAGAAAATGTGGTCTTCTAATAAGATGATTACTTGAATCACGAGTCCACACCTTAGCCACCTAAACAGATATGAGGTCTCCTTTAGAAAAATTAAAGAAAAATAAAACACTTAAAAAAAAACTAAAAACAAGAGGGAGCCCAAGGTAGATAGTGCATCTCTATCCCTCAAAAAGCAAAACAATGGTTCAAAAGCTATAAGGATGCCAAATAGGTTGACAGCAAGGGAACCCGTATAGTCTTCTATAGCCACCTACGTGCGACTCCAATATGGATTCTGATGTAGAATGGAGGTCTACTATACGTTTATGTTTCCAACACTCTCACTATGTCGCTTTCCTGTTATCAAGAGTGGTCACCTCCAAAGATAAGTCACATGTCAATCCACCCAACCAAGTCAAGATGTAGCGTCATAGGTAACTTAATCCTATGAGGGACACCAAAAGATGGAGGGTTGAAGCATATGAAGGACTTTAGATTGGGCGCACACTATTTGAAACAGAAGAGAAACAAGAAGAGGTTTTCCAAAACTGATTTTTTTTTTTTTCAAAAAAAAGAAGAGAAAATAATAAACTAAAACACTTTGAACTACTTAAAAATCAGATAAATAAAATGGAAAATAATCTCCCCGGCAACGGCGCCAAAAACTTGTTTGAGTTAAAATAAAACCGCAAGCGTACGGATCAATCGTAGCTACGGGTCAAACACGAGGAGATATACGCCACTCTATTTAACTAACTTAAAAGTAATGCAAAGTGAACCAAATTAAAGTGTTAAATTAAACTAATTGAACTAACGAAAATCAATGCATCCTAACTCATAAGCATCTAACAAAATTAAGGGATTAAATCGGCGTCCTAACACATGAGCATCTAACCTATCAAACTAAAGCGAATTGAAAGGAATAAAAATGCAGCCACACATACTAACCACATAAAAAGAAATAAGGGAATAAAAATGCATCCATAAATCACAACCATATAAAATTAAAATAAAAGAAATAGAGGGGGAAGAAGAAGAAGATAGAGAGAGATAGAGGAGATGGAGAATGAGATTGAGAGTTTAGATAGTAAAACCTGGATGTGCGTGCATGAATGTAAATGAAAAGCTTGAATACTTGCATAAACTTACCATGACCTCCTCTTCTAAATCTTCAACTCTTGTCACCAACTTAAGAACTTAGACTAGAAGGCTTAAAACCTAAACTAGAATTAAGAAATTACAACCCAATTGAAGACTACCTATAGAATGGTATAGTTTCGGGGCTTGTAGCCACTATTACTATTAGACAGCCTCATCAGGCACTGATACACTATTGGGAGAGAAGCCTACCCGGGTAAAGGGAGGGAGGATTGTGATAGGGAGCGGAATGCGGCAAGAGGCCCACGCCATAGGGTTACTTATCAAGGGATTGGTAAAGGGAGTAATGACTAATCAAGGATCAGCAAATAGTAGAAGTGGTTGGATCAGCTTTATCAATAAAGGGAGCAGGAGTTATGTATTAGTAAGCCCGGATGCTTAATCATTTGCCTCCCCATATCCCCCGATCTGCTTCATAGCTCCGATCACGGGTATTGTTTGCAGTTCCCCGGATGGCATGAATGTGGGTGGGTGGACAAAATTAAGGGATTAAATCGGCGTCCTAACACATGAGCATCTAACCTATCAAACTAAAGCGAATTGAAAGGAATAAAAATACAGCCACACATACTAACCATATAAAAAGAAATAAGGGAATAAAAATGCATCCATAAACCACAACCATATAAAATTAAAATAAAAGAAATAGAGGGGGAAGAAGAAGAAGATAGAGAGAGATAGAGGAGATGGAGAATGAGATTGAGAGTTTAGATAGTAAAACCTGGATGTGTTTGCATGAATGTAAATGAAAAGCTTGAATACTTGCATAAACTTACCATGACCTCCTCTTCTAAATCTTCAAGTCTTGTCATCAACTTAAGAACTTAGACTAGAAGGCTTAAAACCTACACTAGAATTAAAAAATTACAACACAATTGAAGACTTAAATTGAAATTAAAGCATAAACTAAACCTATTATAACCATTAACTAAAAATCATAAAAGCAAACTAAAACTCAGAAAAGCCAAAAATCACAAATTAGAAGGAGAAGAAGAGAAGAAATTTTACAAAGTGAATGAGCCATTTTTACAAGAGAGGTAGGGTGTATTTATAGGTGGAAGAGAGGAAAAGAGAGAAGATGGAAGTGTAGGAGAAATATTCTCTTCTCTTTCCTCTTTTACAATGCCTTGAATCCTAAGAAAAAAGAAAAAAAAATAAAGAAGGAGAAGAGAAGATTGTTTACATAGACCTTCTATTTCTAGAAAAATAAACTTTCAATTCTAACAAGTGCTTCCTTTTCTTTGTAGATATCTTCTCCAAGCAATAAAATCAAAGCATCTTTGATTTTTCAACCTTCCATAGATGAGAAAATATAAATCTATCCCAAGTAGAATTCCCGAAGTGCCCTTGAGAAGTTGGAGGAGAGAGAGAGTAAGGGTGATGACTAAGATTCCTTCAAGAATAAATAAAATACCCATTCTATCCTTCAGAAAACGTGGATCATGGGGTGCTTATATAGGCCTCAGCATTGTGTTCCTTGCGAAAAATCACCCAAAATAGACCCAAATTTCGTCCAATTCGGAGTTGGGGAGCCCAAGATATCTCAAGTTGAAGTTGGACTGTCCAGAGCCTTCCAAATGGAATCTTTCGGGTACAGTAAAGTAACTTCTGATAATTTTGTTAAGGCCCCTGGAATCCGAACTTCCGCTTCACTTTGTCCCTGTCCGACTGTCAATAATTATAAATAAACCCATGTACACCATTTTTGTGCGTCGTTACGGAAACGACCATAACTTCTTCGTTTCAACTCAGAATCAAGTGTCGTTTGAACCGTTACAAAGCTGACTCGATGGACTATGCATCCATACTATTAACACCTCAAAAAAGCTTAAAAACATCTCCTTAGCATAATCTCCTCCATTTTCACAATAATTCACCTAAACCCTGAAAAGCACAAGAAAGCACCGAGTAACTCTGTCCAATGTGGTAAAATGTATGCTTTATGCCCTAAGATTTCACACATAAAGGTGCTCATCAGTTACTTATGTGTTATCCCCGTTGTCAGTCCAATTTTCTCTTCTTTAAGTGGCTCAGGCACACTAGAGAAAATTCCTTATGGTTCCAATGACCTGTATGTCTTATGCTTAATAACTCGAGCTATTTTTTGTGTTACAAGACATACCTTGAGGCTAATAACTCAATGCCCCAGCCTTTGCTTAAGGTTAACATATATCTTATGGTTAGGTTACATCAAGGATCAGCCCTAAGCCCTTATTTGTTTGTGCTTATCATGGATGAATTAACCAAGAACATCAGAGATGAGGTGTCATGGTGTATGCTCTTTGCCGATTGGTGGATGAGACAACAACAGGGATTACCATTAATTTAGAGTTGTGGAGATCGACTGTGGAAACAAGAGGCTAATATGATCAAAGATGGAGTATATGATGTGCAACTTTAGTCACACTTTTTTTTTTTGCTAAATGTCAGTAGCTGAGTTATATTATATTCACCAAACAATCAAAAGAAATTCAACGTCATTGAGTAGATGGTCCACCTTCGGCAGGGCCATCAGCAGAGCAGTACCCAACCAAACAGGACATTACAAGAATCTATATCTAGGCACGTTTCATGAGAGCATCCCAAGAAAGTTCACTAGTAATAAACGCCGGGGAGCTATCCCAAACATTGCTAGTCGACGTAGTAGCCACATGATTTGCCAGTTTATCCACCACGGTGTTCACCTCCCTGAAGCAATGCATAACCCTCCAAGAGGTGTTTTCCAGATATTTTTTGTAGTGCCACCATCTTTGTTGAAAAATCCATGGAATACGTTGGTTTAAGATACACATCACCACTGAGAGAGAGTCGCATTCCACCCAAAGCGTTCCCACTCCTACATAGGAAGCGAAGCATCACATGGGGGTACCCAAATGATCACAAATAATTCCTCCCGCCCCTGAGCGCCCTGGATTTCCTAGAGAACATCCATCTATATTTAGCTTGGTACCCCCTGGCTAGGGAAAGACCAACAAAGTTCAAGAATCTGTTGCGGCTGATGTGGCACGACCTTCACATGCAAAGTTCTTGAAAGAATCAACTCAAAAACTGATCTCACGGTCAAAGGAACTAGGCTAGAGAATTCAGCCAAAGCCAACAGCACCAGCCTAATTACCATCTTGTATGAACCTCCCCTGGAATCAAACCTCCTTCTATCCCGTTCCCTCCACAGCTGATACGAAATCAGAACAGCTAGGGGAAGCCAAGCTTTCCGCAATAACACAGTCCTCGCTTTTCTCTTCCACCAAGAGAACAGTTCCTCCATCGAGGGAAAGCCTCCCCATCTGACATCAAACCTCATAAGAATTTCAGACCAGACACTCACACTGAATTCACACTCCAGAAATAAATGGCTGAACGTTTCTTGGCTCTTTTTGCAAAGCTCACACCTAGAGACCATTGGGACCTTCCTCTTCCTTATGAGATCATCTGTTGGTAGGCAACCCCACGCCAGCCGCCATCCAAATGTCAAAATGCGAGGCTGCAGGCCCTTCAACCACACCACCCCTGCCCAGCTTCGAGAAGGCGCCCTCTGTCTAAGTCCCTCCGAAGTAGATTGCACTGTGAACCTCCCGGATTCTGCCAAGGACCAAACCCTCATATCCTCCCTCAACACCGTTGATAGATTAATGGCTTTTATCTGATTACATACAGTGTCCAGTTGAGGGGAAGTGACCACTAGCAAGCTCCAATTCCCCTCATGAATAAAATTAGCAACACAGGCTCTCAAGTTCCTAGAAACCTGAACATTGTCCCCAAGCAGATCCATTATTCTGTTCTCCCCCACCCAACGATTGTACTAGAATTTGATTGAGGACCCGTCCCCTATGATCCAGCACTTCGATTCCCCCACAAAAGTCCAGACCTTTCTCAACCCAGGTAGGATGGAGGAGGACTGTAACCTGCGTAAAGACCCATCCAAGTCAACAAACCTGCCTCTCAAGAACGTTGCCAGAACTGAGTTATCCGTTTTAATGAACCATCCCAACTTAGCAAGGAGGGCTAAATTTATGTCCTTTAGTTACCGGATCCCCAAGCCGCCCTCCTTCCTGGGCTTACACACCGCATCCCACCTGACCGTGATGGCCCTAGCCGACGTCGCCTCCCTACTCCAGATAAAATTTCTCATCCATCTCTCCGTAATGGCCAACGAAGAAGATGGCCACAAGTACACTGAAAAGTTGTGAACAGGGATGCTGCATAGAACCGCCCTCACTAACTCCACCCTCCCTGCCATTGAAAGCATACGACTCTTCCACCCTGCCAATCTCTCTTTTATTTTATCAACCAACGGAAGGACCAAATCACTTTTCACCCTGCCCTGGAAAATCTGAATGCCCAAGTAGCGTGTAGGAAAGGAGCACTTTGGAATCTGCAGGACCTCCTTTATGCGCACTTTCCTTGCTGGGGGTAGCAAACCCAAGAAAAGTTTACTTTTTTCAAAGTTAAAAGCCTGGCCAGAATACTCATGATATACTTCCAGGAAGCCCTTAAACTCCTTAATGCCCCGCAAGCCCGCATTCATAAAAATAAACAGATCATCAGCAAATAATAGGTGGGAGGGGGTCAATACCTTTTGTGGGCCAGGAATGCCCTTAAGGAAGCCTTTCTGTTTGAGCCCCTGAAGTCCCTGACACAGCACCTCCTCCGCCAAAATGAATAGCATAGGGGAAAGCGGATCTCCTTGCCATAGTCCTCGTTCCACTCCAAAAAATCCCACCGGACCACCATTAACTAAGACGAACAGCTTAGTAGAAGCAAGGATCTGATGGATCCAGTTAATCCACTTGGCATGAAACCCGAATTTCTTCAGCACATCAAATAAGAATTGCCACTCCAAAGTATCATAGGCCTTTTGTACATCCAGCTTAAGCCCCAAGTTTCCCCCAAAACTTTTTGCCTTCATCATATTCGTTAGCTCCAAAGCAACCCCAATATTTGAGAAGATGATTTTACCCTTCTGAAAAGCTCCCTGTTCTTTTGAAATCAACTTGGGCAGCAAGGGCGCCAACCGAGAAGCTAATATCTTAGGGATAAGTTTAAAGAAAATATTGCCTAGGCATATAGGCCTGAATTGCCCCACTTCCTAGCATTCTCCACCTTGAGGATGAGAGTCAGGAAGTTGTAGTTTACCCGTCTCGTGACCACCCTTTCTTTGAAAAAATTTTGAATGGCCCCACACAATTCAAGTCCCACAATGTCCCAACATACTCTGAAGAACGTACCTAGTAATCCATCTGGGCCTAGCGCACTAGAGGGATCCAAGTCCATCAAAGCTTGCTTGATTTCCTCATCAGAAGGAATTGCTACCAACACATCATTATCTGCCGAAGAAACCAGCATAGGTATGACTAAAAGAAGGTGTTCGTGCTGGACCGAAACACCCTTCTTATGGAAGCCTTCAAAATGGTTAACCACCTGCTGCCCTATCATCTCTCTATCACTGACTACCATCCCTGCCTCTGTGTGTAGTTCACGAATGACACTCTTAGACCTGTGAAGCTTAGTGGATAAATGGAAAAACTTAGAACACCGGTCACCATGTCTCAGCCATTTTTCCCTCAACTTTTCAGCCCACAGCTTTTCCTGCAGCTCCACTGCTTCATCGTACTCCCTCCTGGCTATTACCTCCTTCTCAAATAGGTCATCATCCAGCCCTACTGATTCAATATGACGCTGGATCTCTTCTAAGCAAGATAAAGATCTAGCCACCTCCTGGTCCACATGGGGAAACACCTTTCTAGCCCACTCACGAAGTGGTCCCTTAAGCCTCTTGAGCTTCTGTGCAACAATAAACATGGGCGTTCCCCTCACAGGCATCTCCCACGAAGCTCTCACCACCTCCTAAAACTCCTTATGCTCTTACCAGAAACGATTCATGTGGAAGGGTGCATTTTGTGGCCGAGGCACATCTTTGCAATCCACCACTACCGGCGCATGATCCGAGCAACCACTCACCAACACCCTTTGGGCACAGCCTGGGAAAGCATCCAGCGTTAATATTTTATTAAATTGAGAAAATATAAAGTTCTAGCGATGATTAATTTACTGCCACCAAAGGGCTCTATTAAGTGGCAATTTTTCTAAACCGCTATTAATAATGTATTTTTAAATTACAAATAAAATATTTTATTGGTAGTTTTATACATCTGCCACGAATAATTTTTTTTTTTTTAAAATATAAGTTTAGTAGCAATTTTAGTACTGCCACTAAAAGTTTTTCTTGTTCTCCCCACTCTTCTTTCTCTTCTTCCTGGTTTTAAGTTTAATCCAATTGATGAGGACCTGATCATTTACAATATAAGAAATCAAGCAATGTCAAGGCCATGTCATCTCTCTCTCTCTCTTTCTCTCTCTGGCTTCTTAGACCAGCAATGAATCGCCTCGTGCAGCAAAGCAAGCAGGTGGGGTGATGTCAAGAAACATGGGGCAGAGCCAAGATATGGAGATAGGGCAAAGGGTGGGGGAGGTGGAGGCGGCGGTGCGTGGGGAGTATCTACAGGGGTGGGGAGAGTAGAGGTAGAAGGAGAGGGAGATGGAAGGGCACATGACCATAGGACCGGGGAGGCAGTGGAGCACTGGAGGAGTTACAACAAGTAGCAAGGAGGGGAGTTGTGTATGGGGGTGGTAGGCAGAGGTCCGAACCGGTGGTGGGGGTGGGAGCAGGGTGGAGATGGAGGTGGAAGTGGCGGTGGGGGTGTAGTGGTGTGCAAGGAGTAGTGGTGTGTGAGGGTGGGGGTGGGGGTAGGGCGGGGGCGGGGGCAGGGGCAAGGCGAGGGAGGCGATGGGATTTTTTAAAATATATAATTATAGGGTAATATACACGTAGCTCCCCTAAGATATCGTGTAGTTACAGATCCACCCATGAGTTTTTGATATTTATGCATTTCACCCTTGCTTTCCAAAATAATTAATAAGTAAACTCACTCCATCAACCTGAGACTAAAAATTTTAGAATTTATCATATGTTGACCACATTGCCCTTCCTGCTAAACTATACGTCTTTCTTTCATTACTAGGTCTATGGAGCAATAACAAACTTAAAGGAGAAGCCCTACCTTGCCGCTGCTACTACACCTCCGAGGCGACCACAATTCTTGGCACTAAATTGAAAAAACCCACTAATGGCTTCCGAGTACCTAAAACTTGGTTGGAGAGAGTAAAAGCTTTATGTTGTCATTTTGGCCTGGGGTCAAGAGAATGTGGAGTTTTGAGGCCTCCAATGAACGTTGGGTGTTGGGTAATGGTAAGAGCATTAATTTTTGGAGGGACAGATGGATAGGTCCTAATTTGATGCAACACGTCTTGATGAGGCTATGTTTAGCAAAGATATGACTAAGGCAGGGGAATTCATTGTGGATGGGGAGTGGAAGCTGCCACATGTGGTTTCAAATACTCTCATAGCAGTTTTTCAGGTGATAAAGTCTATTCAAATTCCTAATCCTGCTGTGGAGGATTCTGTGCACTGGTGCCTATCAAATTCTGGAGAATTCTCAGTAGCCTCGGCCTGGGAAGGCCTTAGGGTAAAATCTTCAAAAGTCTCTTGGGCCAGTTTGGTGTGGAATAACAATCTTCAACCTCGGCACTCCATGTTTGCGTGGCAGCTGGTTTATGGCAAGATCCCTACTGATGATGTATTTCAAAAACGGGGCATTAGCTTAGCTTCTAGATGCCCTCTGTGCAAGAAGGAAGGTGAATCAATCCGTCATTTGTTTTTAACTTGTGAGTTCAGCTGTGCCATCTGGACTATTTTCTCTTCTTGGTTTGGCATTGTGTGGAGTCAGGCTTCCAATATTCTGGAGCTTTTTGGGTGGTGGAAAAGAAAAATGAGAAGCTTGAACATTAAGGAGCCGTGGGCTGTTGGTCTTATTGTGGTTTGTGCTTTGATTTGGGACGAAAGCAATAGAAGAAGGCATGAGGGCTTTTCTCTTAACCTGCACCAGCTTAGTGTGCAGTAAAGGGGAGTTAAGGGACTGTTCTTTAGCGATCAAGGGGATAAAAACTGCTAAAGACCTTTGTTGTGTGAGAGCTCTTGACTTGGCCACCTCTACTTCTCATTGTCCGCTCGAAGTGCTTTGGTGCAAGCCTCCGATCAATTGGATCAAGCTCAACATAGACGGGAGTTTCTTGGGGAATCCAGGAAGAGCAGGGGCTGGGGGTGTGTTTCGCAACCACCATGGCCAAGTGGTTCATTCTTATAGCAGGTTTTTGGGGGTGTCGAACAGCTTTGTGGCTGAATTCAAGGCCCTTGTGGATGGCATCTCTATTGCGAGGGATCGTTGCTATAGTAACCTTTGGATCGAATCTGATTCAACGTCGGTCGTGACGGCCATTCATGCCTCGAACATTCCTTGGTTCGTGCTCCAAAGGTGGCAGGTGATTAAGCCTTTCCTTGAGACTTGCAACTGGAAAATTTCCCACTGCTTCAGAGAAGCAAATCCAATTGCGGATTACATTGCAAAGCTTGCGGTCAAATCTGGAGTTTCCTCTTCTAATTTGGTTTTCCCTAGATCCATTGAGGAGCAGCTAGCTCATGATGCTTTGGGGTTGCCGAGATATAGATTCTGATTGTAGTGGTGCCTCTTCTATGGTTGGAGGCTAGTCTGTGCTGTTTTGGTTGTTTTTTGTTCCTTTTGTTTTTGTTCTGCCCTTCTTAATACAAGGATCATTTAGCAAAAAAAAAGTAAAAGCTTTATGTTGAAGATGTGTTGAAGATGTGTTGAAGATGTTTGACTGATGTAGTTCTGAACAAATACAACCAATCTTTGATGTATCTACACCTGGAAGAAAATCCAGAATTTGAATCTTAAGTTCAGTCCAGACCATCTCCATCAAACCCAAACGGTGGAGATTCTGAATGTGTGGTGTAAATGGTTATGAGCTCCAATTCTCCATCAAGAAATAGCCATCAATCCATTTTGATGAAAATGAAACCTTCCCTTTACGTTTTTGTTTTTCGTTTTCTTTAATCCTCTAACTCCTCAAATTTATGACTCAAACAAAACCCTCAATGGCTTCTACGGTATGTGTAAAATACACAGTCCCTTATCTTTTAGGCTCTGGCGGCGAGGTTGTAGAAACTGTTGTCTTGAAGTTTCTAAATTTGGGGAAAATCATTAATGTTTATGGGTCTTAAGGGAAAAAGGGTTCAGATATCTATGCACTGCATTTGGATGAATCTCTTTTCATGCCATCGAACTTAAGATAAAATCGACATAAACAAAACACTCTGGATATCTGTATCATAATCATTTGAGAGTGCAAGAAAGGAGGAAGCCATGAGATGATTTTTTCCCCCTCTGTACAGAGAGAGAAACCGAGAAAGGATTTTCGATGAAGAGGTAAGGGTGTTGGGAAGGAAGGAGTCGCATTTGGATGAGTTGCAGGTGTTCTTGCACAGAGATGATGCGTCTTCAAACCCTAAACGGTGGATTGTGTTCTTCGGCATAGATCATGTCATTCTACCCTATCAATGGTATATTGGTCATAAAATGTCTAAAACAATCTTACCATTCGCAACTAACGAGAACAACTAATGTAGTGGATATATTTATTTATTAATTAATTTGGAAAGCAAGGGTGGCATGCATAAATATCCTAAACTCACTGGTGAATCTATAATTATGCGATACCTCAAGGGAGGTACATGTAAATTACCCATAATTATATTTAGTAGCAACAAATAGACGTTTGTAAAGAGTTTTTACTTTATGGGTTTAATAATAAAATAAAGGAAAGAGAACAACACCCTATCGCGTAGAGCACGCCGCCCCTGCGCCCTGACACAGGGGCACGGGAAATGACCATCGTACCCCCTTGAATCCCGAAATTGACCAAGGGTGCAGCGGTCATTTTGTGCGCCCTTGTGTTAGGGCCCAGGGGTGGCGTGTTGCGTGACCGGGTGTCATTCCCTCTCCCATAAAGTAAATACATTTTCTAAATTTACTACCACTAAAAGTGTTCTTTTTAGTTTTTGAAGTTTGTAAAATTACTTCCACTTGTTAACTAAAAAAAATTACTGCCGCTTAAAATCGCATACAATGGCAATAGCTAATACCACTATATATCAAAAGCTATAGGACGTTTAGCGTCAGATTTTTGAGAAAAAAAAAAAAAAACCCCACTGGTAAAGGATGTCGAGGAGATTTTCTCTTACCTTTGGCGGTGATAAAGCCCTGTTTTCTTGTAGTGTACATTACTTGCACTTATTCTGAATTTTAAATTTGCATTAATAATAAAATCTGTGACTAAGGCTTAACAAACTAAATGGTTATTACTGACATAACAAACCACAAAAGATTTAGAGATTGTCATAAAAACCAAATGAATGTCTTCAATAATTGGATGCATTTTGCAATCAGCCTTCTAAGAGTTTGGAAACTAGAAATTGCCAACATACATCACTTCAAAGTTCAAAGAGCAACAACACACATGAATATGAGACAGAGAGAGGTGTTACGTCATTGAATGCAAAATCTCAACAGGATCTTTTTCGAACAATAACCGCAAGCCCTCCGACCTCCTGATAAAGAAACAAAAAAAACAAAGACAAGTTAGAATAGAGCAAAGAAGCTCCACAGTCAAAAACTGTGTAAACCAAAAGTTTTGGCATGGTAGGTTCAACTTACCTTCATTTTACCAGCAGACATTTGGCGGGGTTGCCATCCCTAGCTACAAATTAATAATCTTTTTCAACGATGACATTTCTGGGGAGCTCCTCGGGGCTGTAGTGGGCTTTACATTCTGGACTTAATCTTAGATGTCGGAGTGAAGACAAGTTTCTCAATCCCTTGGGTAGTGATTTACAATCATGGATATCAAGGCCATAAAGATTTAGAGGTAGAGTATCTGTCTCATCCAGAAACTGAACCAACCCTTCCATCTTATACCCAAGACGAAGATTTTTGAGTGAGGTGAGTCTGCTTAGTCCTCCTCCTGCATGAGTAGGCAACATCCTGAGCTTTGGACAGCTCTCCAAACGCAATTCACATAGTCTCGGACTTGACAGAAGCGGCTGTGGTAGTATCCTCAGTTCTGGACAGTCATAAATGGATAGTTTTCGGAGGCTAGGTAATTCATCAGTTTCCTCCCCTCTACAGCTGCTGCTGCTAGATGACCACTCTTCCAACTTCTTCATGCTTAGTAAGAATAGAGTTTCCAATAGGGGTAGCTCCCCAATCGGAGGGAGGCCTTGGCATTCAAAGCAGTTGTTGAGTTCCAGAGAGACTAGCTTGTTGTAGCTTGGCGAATCGATCATCAACCATCGTAGAAATGTTAACCCACTGTATCTGAAGATACCTAAACGCCTCAGCTGATCAGGGAGAGGTTGTAAGCTTTCAAAAACCTCAACATCTTTATCACCACTTTCATCCTGGCCACCAAAATTCTAACTCATCAATTTTCGGCTTACTCATCAGATCAGCTTCCCGAGCATCCAGAGGATCAATCACATTCTGTAGTGACCTGATTGAAAGTGCGCCCTCAAGCTGCCTCAGCTCCTTCAACTCCCTTATCCCACAACCATCATCATCATCTTTCAAGACAGGAAACTTTGACAATGTCTTGAGACTACTTAATCTCCCAATTCCTTTTGGCATGGATCGTAAGGAAATGCAATCACGAAGGTCTAGATGCTGGAGATTGTGTACATACTTCATGCCTCTAGGTAACTCACATATTGTGGGACAACAACGGAGTATCAGTGACTGTAGATTGAAAAGATCGCATAATGACTCCGGTAATCGTTCTATGTCATGAGCAAATGAGAGGTTAATATAGTGTAGGTATTTCAAATCGCCAATATCGTCCGAAAGCATCTTAATTTCAGAAGCATACAAATCTAAGACACGTAAGTATCTCACTCCTCCAAAAGATTCAATATGGTAATCCCCCCCCCCCAAAACAATTATAACGAGGTAGGCATATCCATGTGGATAACCTCTTCTTGTGATCAAGATGATCTTTGTCCTTGTTTATGGATTTTAGACAACATATTGACGAATAACGAGTCTCTTTGGAGCTATGGCTCGATTTCCGGCCATCAAATCTACCATACACATCTCCTGAAACTGCTTCTGCTAAATCATGTACAAGGTCATGCATTACAAATTTATACATAGATCCACCTTTATTGTAGTTCTGAAAGAAAGATCTCTGCAGTAATTCATCAAAATATTGGCCACCTGCTTTGTCTTTCATTCTTGTGTCGGTTCTAATAAAACCTTCTGCACTCCACAGTTGGATGAGACGATGCTTCCTGAATTCATAATCTTTAGGAAAAACAGAGCAATAAGCAAAACACTGCTTCAAATGTGTGGGAAGAAAATAATAGCTTAGACTTAGTGCAGCTGGCAAATCTTTGCTCTCTTCTAAGTCCCACATGGAACTATTCAAGACTTCTTCCCAATGGTTTAAATCTGATGAACTAGAAGAGCTTAAAAGGCCTGCAACCGTACTTGCTGCCAAGGGCAATCCTTTGCACTTCCTCGCAATCTTCCTACCCACTTCTTCCAGGCTGGGAGCAATAGAACAATAATTTAAAGATATGTGCCTTTCCATGATTGACCAACACTCTTCATCAGATAAAATTTGCAGATCATGTGTATACATGGGGTGCATGATTGATGAAACTCTTCTACTTCGAGTTGTTACTATCATTCTACTTCCTTCTTCCCCTGCCTCCATGAATGCAACTCTCAGAGGTTCCCAATCCTTGTTCTTTTCAGTCCAAACATCATCTAAGATGATTAAAAATCGCTTCCCCCTTAATTCATCTCTCAACTTATGTTGAAGTGGTTCTAGGTCGCTCAAGTTATTATTTTTCTTACTCAAGGACTCTAGAATTGCAGAGGTTAATCTAACAGCATTAAAATCAGTAGACACACAAACCCAAGCTCTACTTTCAAAATGTTTCTTTACATCAGGATCATTATAGACAAGCTGGGCTAGAGTTGTCTTACCTAAACCCCCTAATCCAACAATGGCAATAACAGAAACCTGTTTTTGGTTTTCATTTGGATTTGATGACAACAACTTATTTTTTATTGCTTCTACATCTTCCTTCCTCCCCAAAGTAAGAGATTCATCAAGTAGAGAACCACTCTTTGGCCTAGTATCTATTTCATCAATTACACTACCACCATGTAATTTCTGATTTCCTGATGACTCACTGAGATAGTAATGTTTAAGTTCCTTCTCAATCTCCCCTAGTTTCTTTATGAGTTCATCATTTATAAGAGGCACGATTTCTTGCTTACGTAAAAGACCATCTGATTTTAAGTTAGAGGGGAAGTGCAAACGTACCTTTCCACCTCCATATCTTTCATCTTTTTCGTAACAATGCAAGCTTCATAGATGAACTCATCCAATATGTCCTCAGCTCCGTAAGCAACTTCTCTGAGATTCCTAAGGCAGTCTTTCACCAAGATATTCCTTGCTTGAGCTTCCTCTGCAAACTTGAGCAATTTTTTAATTTTCCCATGAACATCTGAGAGTGCACATAGCTCACTTCCTTCCATACCTTCTCCCTGCAAGAAATTGAACAGAACAACAAAGATGAGTTTGTTTTGTTTCTTCTCCACACCTTTAGATTTTTCAAAGATAAGGGAAAAGATGTGTGATTACAAATTACACATGTATACTCAACATTAATTGTGAAAACAAATTGATTTTCCTTTAGTAGTAATGCCAACACTCGTTAATTTCCACAAGAAGACATGAAATTTTGGGTGTAGTTTAACCTTCAACAATAGACGCCAAACAACATTCCTAATATGCTGATTGGAAGATGAAGCAGTTGGAACTGGGTTTTTATTATCGGAGGGAATGTTTAAAACGCTAGTATCAAACTTTAGTAGTCAAAACATTATTTCTTGTGTAGGGGCAAAATAAAAAATCATCATGGATTTAATTATCCAATAATAGAATCTTAAAAATAAGAGAATCAATATTAGGGAAAAAGATTTGCCAGCTGCCAGAGTACAATTTCCCTCACATGTTCTTTTTATTTATTTATCATTTTGTCTCTTTTATTTTGATTATGTAGGTCCCATATGAATGATAACTTTTTTAAGACAGCCATTGGTGTGGCGTGCAAATGCTTTCCCATACTGGTAGAAATTCCAAAGGCTAATAGTAATGTTGCTTGGCATTTTTAATTAACCCAATATAAGCATGGGGGGATTTTTTACCTAGACTTCCAGATCACCTAAAGTGCTTTAGGTGGGCTTCGTTTGCGGTCTATGTATTTTTCCACACATTTAGGGTTGGAATTTTTCAAAATATTGATGTGGACTTTTAGTCCCACATCGGCTATGAAAGGAAAGCTCATTGGGTTTATATGTGTTAGTAGTTAGTAGTTATTATTATCACATGTAATGCTAGAAGAGATTGTACAGTGCACTTGCGAGCGAGGACGGTGACCGTCCGAGTACGTACTTGTACGCGTACGCGTGCACGTGAGCGTGCGTGAGGCTTTGCACTTCACAGTATGTTGCCTTAATCTTTTCGGGATCGACGGTGTCTGATCAAAGGGTGCGTAGGATCGATCCGACCGTTGGATCGGTGGCTGATCAAAGAGGGAGTGCAACCCTTGGTTCAACATTGACCCCAAGAGTTGCAGCACACACGAACAGCCAAGAGAGCCCAGCCCAATAGTCATGACCTGTCAGGTCAAGCCATATGAGCCAATGGGTGTGACCCATCCGAACAGGCCTTGTGGGCCTATAAATGGGCCACGAATTCTCTCAGTCTAGATATCAAAAAATCTCTGATAGCTTCACAGTGTTACTGTCTCTACAACCAATAACAGCCCGCCTGATTTATCTTGGGAGGCAGGTTTGCTGCAAACCTTTGCAAGATTAGGAGGGTGCAAATACTGTCTTAAGGACAGAACGATTTCGTTCCACTCAGGCCATCTTTCTGTCCTCTCCTTTTTTGTTTTAGCTTTCTAACATTTAGCTTTCATTGGGTTTGCATCAAATGATTGGACCATCACATAAACTTCTTTTTCCAATATACATTCTAAATTGATTTTGTATTTTTTGTAGTTCAAATTGAAGTGAATTTGTACTGAAGTAATACAATTATTTTTTTTTAGGGAAGCAGTTTTCTGTCCGGGAGTGTGGCCTACACCAGCACTCCCATATATCTATCTCTCTCTTCCTTAAAATAAGGGGCAGAGGTGTCTTTTCACATGGGGAGGGGAGAGATAGACTCATAGGAGTGCTGGCGTAGGCCACAGTACTCCCGGACAGAGATCTTTTTCCCTTTTTTTAAATACGCATTAACATTAGATTCTTGCTCTAGCTAAGTTGGCTTCATCAGATCTTGTATCAAGTCGTAGATCTTCCCAATCATCATCATCCTCTTTGGTGAAATATTGATCCACCATTTCATTTGTGATCAATTCAAGTTTTGAAAGCTTCCACTATTTTCCAAAAAAAAGAAAAGAAAGGAGAAGTCAGTATCAAATTTACAAGAACATTATTATTTATGTAAAAAATTACGATTGTTTTTAATTTATTAATAAAACTATCGATTCTTTTTTGCACCTTTGGTTGGTTATCTTTATCAAAAAATATTGCACTACAACCCTGCATTTAGAGAAAGTATTAGAAATGTCAAATGAATAAGTTATAGCTTTTATATCAATATAAAATAAAAAGTTATTACCGATCTAAGAAATACTTTAAGGCTAGTTGGAGATGCTGCTTTCATAGACTTGATTGCTACCACAATCCAAATAGTTCCCCATTCTTAGCCTCATTTTCCTACAACAAACAAGATTATTTTCTTCAGACATCATCATATCTTATCCATAGTAACAACTAATTATGGGAAAAAAACAACTGGAAAAAAAAAACATAATTGAAAACAATAAAGAAAATGAGAAATTAAATATTAAACAAAATGGTCCTCTAATTTTTTTGGTGAACCAAGAAAATTATATTACTAAAAAGATGGCAAATTAGTACATTATTCATACATACGAGAAAGATAATGTCTAGTAGCTGCATTAGCTTTTGATTTTAACCAAGTTAAAATCCTATCATTAGTAATATTTCGGAATTGGATATTCTTTGCCATGTCCGAAATCTGCATAAAAAAAAGGGTTAGAAGCTCGTAGGGCCAAGGAGATTGGGATGGAGTTGGAAGAAATCCAATCAGAGAGTTATTTGAACACCAAACTTCTTTCAACTTCACACGTCTCTTGGAAGCAAAATTTAACCCGTGAATTATCCTAGTCAGCTTTGTTTCTAGAGTATGATTGCTCTTAATAAAATCTGCATTCACCAAAATGAATTTGCCATCTAACAAAATGCCAAAGGCCCAACCAGAAGTGTTTAGGTCTCTGGAATCAACCTCTGCTGTAAATGGATACTCGAAAATCCAAATCCGATCCTTGTTCGAATCCGTTTAGGGCTATCCGTATTTGAAAAATTACCATCCGTATTCGTTTGGAAACTATCCGTATCCGTTCAATAACTAATCGGATACGGATTCGGATAGATCCCCATTTCTGATAGGATATCTAAGCCGTTTAACTTTCCATTTACACATTGTGTGGATGACTATACTATTGCCTAAAATGACCATAGGTGAGGTTTTGAAGAATGAGTTGCATATTTTCGGTCTTGTGCCCAGTATGCCCTTAGATAGATCCTTTTGGAGGGCAAGGATCTACGTTATCGACACCATGTAGCTAAGATTTTCCTGATTTTCTGGGCTATCTACTTTCCTCCTACTTTCATTTTCCATTGTTCTCTTTTCTTATCCAATTTCTTCATTTTTATTCTTCATTCCTCTTACTTCCCACCCCCCCCCCCCTTTGTGAGGACCTCAGTTCTCTCTACTTTAATTTGAATGGAACCAAGTAGCCAACCCCATTTAGTTGGGATAAGGCTAAGTAGTTGTTGTTGTTGTATTCTGTTCGGTTATCTATTGTAAGTCTTGTGGATACCTCAAAAGATTATAGAGAGAACTCCACTTTTACGCTCCACCACTTTGTTCTCAGTTGGTTGGACAGTCACAGACTCACCTTAAACCAATCAAATTAAACAAAAAAAGGTATAACTTAGAAAGCAAAATAAGCCTCTACTGTCTATATTAACCAACTTTACCTAGGGATCTCTTCTCACAATAATTCTAGATCCAATCCTGATCACCATGGGAAAAGAAGCAGAAGAAGCTACACACATTGTCATTCTACCCTCACCAGGGATGGGTCACCTCATCCCAATGGCTGAGTTTGCAAAGCGCCTCGTTCTCTATCACAACTTCTCAGTAACCTTCACTATCCCATGTGATGGTCCTCTCCCCAGAGCCCAGAAAGAACTCCTTGATTCCCTCCCCAAAACCATAAATTCTGTGTTACTCCCACCGGTTAATCTTGATGATCTCCCCTCCGATGTACTTCCCGAAGTTCGCATTTGTCTCACCATTATTCGTTGTCTTCCCTCTCTTCGTGAGGTACTTAAGGACCTAAATACCACTTCTAGTCTCTCTGCCTTAGTTGTTGATCTCTTTGGCATTGATGCATTAGAAGTTGCCAAGGAATTCAAGCTTCTCTCTTTCCTCTTCTATCCCTCTACAGCTATGTCGGTGTGGTTTTTCTTATATTTGCCAAAGCTAGATGAAATGTACTCTTGTGAGTATAGAGACCTATCCGAACCGGTTAAATTGCCCGGGTGTGTACCGGTTCGTGGAAGTGATTTAGCTGACCCGATTCAGGATCGAACGAATGAGGCCTATTCATTTATTCTTAACCTCTGTAAACGTGTTGTGGTGGCTGATGGTATTTTGTTGAATAGCTTCATGGATTTGGAACCGGGTGCAATCAAGGCTTTTATGGAAGGTGGAGAGTTGTGCACATTGCAGATCTACCCGGTTGGACCACTCATACGGACCGGTTCAGGAGATGAGGGTGATCCAAATGAATGCCTTAAGTGGTTGGATGATCAACCAGATGGGTCTGTTCTGTTTGTTTCGTTTGGGAGTGGAGGAGTTTTGTCACCAGAGCAGCTGAATGAATTGGCCTTCGGCTTGGAACAAAGTGAGCAAAGATTTTTATGGGTTATTAGAAGCTCGACTCGTAAATCTGTGAATGCCAACTTCTTTGATGCCCAAAGCATTGAGGATCCATTTTCACACCTACCACAAGGGTTCTTAGAAAGAACCAAAGGAAGAGGCCTTGTGGTGCCCTCATGGGCTCCTCAAATCCAAGTGCTAAACCATGGCTCGACCGGAGGGTTCTTGACTCATTGTGGGTGGAACTCAACTTTGGAGAGCATTGTCCATGGTGTGCCCTTGATTGCTTGGCCACTCTATGCAGAGCAAAGGATGAATGCAGTGATGCTTGTGGAGGACATGAAGGTGGCACTGAGACCCAAAGAGAGAGAAGATGGAATTATTGGGAGAGAAGAGATTACAAAGGTGGTGAGGAACCTAATGGAAGAAGAAGAAGGGCAGAGGGTAAGAAGCAGGATGAGGGAGCTCAAGGATGCAGCAGCCAGGGTGTTAAGTGAAGAAGGATCTTCAACACAGTCACTCTCTGAGGTGGCACAGAAATGGAGGACCCATTAGCATTATTTGTTTGAATAATTTTTTAATAAAAATTTAGGGGTTAGCCTGGGTCCCTGATAATATTTGGGTTAAAACAAAAAAACTTTAACCATTATAGTATTTTGGACCCATGTTTCTTTTTATTGTGGTGAAAATAGAATCTCTTATAAGTTAACCCAAAAAAAAAATAGAATCTCTTATAACAATGAGATTTGATTTTATTATTGGATTCGGGAAGGGTATTTTCCACTTTGTTTAATAGGGTTTTGTTTAATAGGGTTGGGAGTTAATGATCAACCCATAGTCCAATCATGACTTCACATCATGAATGACACCATGGTTCCTATGAGGGGAAAATTAATCCTATAATTTTTGTTTTTATTATTATTATTATTATTATTTTGGCTGGAAAGATCCTGTAATAGTAAGTTGACTATTTTTTAGTAAAAGAATCGGAAATGTTTGTGAAACTAAGAATTTGTTAAGTTTTAGTTCAATTAAAGTCAAAGAAAGAATTCCTTCTTTTTGAGACGGTTCAATTTCCAAGCTACATTGCTGAAGAGCTTGGGATTGACTTGATGTCAAGATCTAGATTTAGATTCTATTAGTAGGGGGTAGTTCTAGTTCTTTAATTGGGATTGCCCAGGTCTTTGTTACTTTATATTTAATTTTCTTTCCTTCTCATTAATGAATCCTCTTAGCGAGAAAAAAAAAAAAAAAAGGCCAAAGAAAGAATTCCTTCTTGTGTATATTCATTTCTAGAGTATGTTTGGAGGCTAAATTTAAGATGCTTTTAGTTTTTGTGGAATGTGTTATATAATGGTATTCTTGTCAAACAAATCTTAAAAAATTGGATATATGTTGAAAATAATTGTGTTTTTTGTAATGATCAATAATGAATCAATATGACATCTTCTCTTATCATGTAGTTTTTCTAATAGAACATGGGTTGCTGAGCCTGTGGGACTCAAAACAGGCTTCATGGTTGATTATGGCTCTTTGTCACATTTAGAGCTCAGATGGTTTTTTTGGTGTCATCTTTGTATTTTATTTCGTCCCACAAGAACCAATTCTTTTATTGAGTTGAATATGTTTGCTTCTGTTGTTGGATATATGTGTCCATCAAACCCAGTTTGGATTGTATTGAACCATTTATACATGTTTGTTTATTATTATCACACGCGATATGAAATTATTGAGCATTATGTGTCCTTAAATTTACACTTAAAATGGTAGTCACGATCAGGGTTTGGGATGGGCACCCTTAACATATGGTCGTCGCATTAGGTACACTTAGGCATGTTGATGTCAGGGTACGAATGCGAGTACACATATTGTTGTGTATTGACAAAGAATCTATTTATGTCGATTCCCTCATGCGTTACTGCCAGATATAAGTAAGGGATAGACATACGTCATTGAGACCCAGTACCTGAGAGGATCTTGTCACTACAAAATGTAAAGACATTCTATGGTTTATCAATGACTGAAGTTCTAAGAACCAAAGTAGGTATTATGATAATGTGCGAACATTTTGTGAGTGAAAGAGTTACTCAGCATAGTCGCCACTATCCGATTGGGGAACATCAAATAAGAGGTTGTCTGTGGATGATTGGATGAGAATCAGGATCCTGTGACATTTTGGATTTTATTTTGCAAAACTTATTTTCACATAAAATGATAGATAGTATGTATGTTTTTTATTAAAAATGTTTGATCACATTTTACGGATTCCTATCACATACACAGATGCTCTGATATGGACATGTACTATGGAATGGGGTTTGGCCGTATATGTATATATGCACCAGATTCTTTAATGATGATGTTGATTAGTGGAGGGTCGGTATATAATAAGTTGTCATTATGTAAGGGAAAATTTGGGATTTCCTAATTAATTAATTAGTTTATTTAATTTAATGGATGTGGTGCTATTATTTAACTATCCATTAAATAAAAAATAAATAATTATTTATTATTCCCCTTAAGATTCTGCTTCTTCACCAATTAGAAGCACACTGGGATTAAACAGGTTCAAGTCAAAGAGGTAAGAGAGTCAAAACTCTCACTGGGAAAGCAAAAATATTTATATCTAAGGGAGGGTATCGGCCAAACACTCTTGGCTGAAATTTCTCTGTCTCTCTCTCTCTCTCTCTCTCTCTCTCTCTCTTTGTCTCTTCTCCTTCTTGCTCTCCAGTGTGTTTGAGCGTGTGGGTTCTGGAAACCCTGATTTGTGTGAAGCTTTGAGGAGACATTGAATTGACTTTGAGAACCTGGGCTGCACCAAAGAAGGTTCAAGATTGTTTTATCTGGTGTCCTCATTGGAGGAAGAACCACTATCTGGAGGAGAAGCAACACTTGAGGCTCTTCAGATTAGCAAATCTAACTAATTCTTTTGTGGTTACTCTTGTATTATTTGCTATTCATGGGATGCAAAAGAAAACTCAAATCGATCTCTTTCTGCTACGCATTCGGGTATGGGATGGTTTCCTTTTTCCATGTGATGGAAAGAGATATTCTTTTCTCTTCTTGTCTTTTCCCTAATTCTTCTGGGACAAAAGAAGAGATTGGTGTGATAAATTTTTATCTTACCACAAATCCAATTTTGATTGATTTCCCCATCTACCCGGAATGGGATGGACCAAGGGATGATCCCATGACTACCAACATCTGTGAGTCCGATTGCACCCCCATTTTCCTAATTTCTTGATGATTGTGATGTTTGTATCTTGAAATTACCAATGCTACCCATGTTTTGTCATCCTTCGGTGATTTTTTATACATGTTTTAATCCCTCTACTAAAGAAGGAGGTTTGACACCTGCTATTGTTGTTAAAGGACAACTTATTTTGATGAGAGTACGTGGACTATGGTACAACAGAATGTAAAGATAAGTTTGCTACTGGAACTCGAAGAAGCAAATAGAGTTAAAATATTACGAGCAATGACTATAAGACTAATCTGACTTTTGTAGTGCAGTTTGGATATCACATAAATGACTTTGTAGCAGTTGATGTAGAACTTGAGAACACCAAAGAAATTCATCCAAGCAATTCCTCTTCTTGCAGCAAAATGAATGGCAACAGAGTTGAGTCGTATCAAAAGACATTGTCCTTAAGCTTTTTAAACACCCCAATGCATGCATTTCCAGTTGACCAAGCGTTAATACTCCAAGATAAATCAACTATTAAAATCAATAAGTTGCACTTCTAAATGTGATTAAGTAAAGAGTCTGAAGGCTATACTCATTAATCCACTAACAAATTAAGAAAGGGAAGGAAATAGTGACAATAAACAACCATTGATAGAATACGAAGTAGAAGGAAAACTATGATAGAAACCAATACTCTTTGTAATGCTACAAAGACACAAAACACCTCAGAAGTGTAGAGTCAGAGACACATAAGCACTCTCAGTTTGTAAGTATTGCAGTTAAACAATACGATTTCAGTCCTCTAATATTGTTTATATGGATGAGTTAGTGCCTTATACATATGAACATATATATACCATATACAAGTGTCTCCATAGGTGTATATACGCTCTGTATCTGTACAAAGGTGTCTTTGTACATACAAGTGTACTTGTACGATGGGACACCACCTGTTACATTTGGTACCTAGAAAATGATTAATTTCAATGTTAATTATGGTTGATAGGTGTAGACACCCCATTTTGTCCTCCCCCCGAGTGGCCTTAGATGATGATAATCTTAGAATCTTTCTAAAGTATGGAAGTGATCCACTCGTTATATTTCATAGTATCGCCCTGTCTTCGGTAGTTTTCTTTGTTCCTATGATGGTATAGGTGGCTAAAATTAAAAACAAATTTTCAAAATAATGGTAGATGGTTTCGATACACTTAGACATACCTAAACTGACCCGAGAGACCAAGACCATAGCTAGAATAGGTTTAGAACCTGGCTAAAACCCTCCCCTTGGTGCTATTTCAGTCCAAATTCATCCTAACTGAAAACACCAGTTGCAAGAGAAATGACACTGTTTTCTCCCACTGCATTCCGTCTAGGATTCATCCCATGCCATTTACCAATGTTTTAGGGATTTGGTGAATTTCAGCTTGGGATTCAATTTTTATTTCCTATCCCAAGACCTTAGTTCCACCTAAACACCTTTTAGGACCTAAAAGATGTCCAAGAAGACCCTAAAAACCTTCCATTGGCGTGTGGATGTGATCTCCTTCCATCCAAGGCCAATATTGACCTCTCTTATTAAAACAAGAAGATCTCATTAAAATGGAAGCTAAGAACCCATACCTTACACAATTTTGGGACCCTAAGGCTATAAGTAGGTCACACCTTTCACGTTTTAGGGGGATTCCAACAATTACACACTCATATGATACGCACTCTTGTGCATTAGAGTGTTATTTGGAACTTGAATTTCTCTTCTACTACGTCAGTTCTGAATATATTGAGGCTTCTCAAACCTGAGTCTAGGCCACTCAAACTATTTTACTCCCTTCACGAAAGTTGTCGGCAAGGAGTCTTCTACCTTTTCATTTCATTTCAATTTTTTTGGTGATTTTATATATCTTTTTTCTATTAAGTACGCGTCATTGATTCCCTCTGTGAGGCAACAGTGTTGTGCATAGTTATATGGATTTTTAGATGGGATTTGCAAGGAGACATTTTACACCATGTTTTACTTTCTCCTTTGCCTTTCTTTTCTGATTTGGTTTTTGGAATTTTTTGCCGTTATTTTAGTAATTTTTCTTAAGTTTTCCTTTCAGTTTAGACTGGTTCTATCGTTGTTTTCTTTTTTCTTTTTTTTCTTTTTTTTGCTAAAGGTCAACAAAGAATATATTAAAAAAGAAAGAAATTACAACTATTTAACGTCCAGGCATACCCAGACGATTACAAAAAACACAAATATAAGGAACACATCCCTACCAAAAAAGGACACAAAACACCAAACCATTGTTTTCTATTTTCTTAGGTCGCCATTTTCATCATTTTAACCCCTTTTTTAATGCTTTGATTTGATTATTTTTTGTCTAACTAGGATTTGTTAGTTATTTTACCATTGTTTTTACTAGCTTTCTTTTATGTTTTGAATTATAGATCCATCCCCCTCCCCTTTTTCATGACTTTCATCTTTTTAAGACTAGATATATCCTAGGGTTATTTTCATAATTTTCCATCCAAGATTTTTATTTATTTTCTTTGAATTTTTTATATAATATATGTCTCTTTTCTATGCTTAGATTATTTAATACACAGGGTTCACTATGTATGTCATGATTCCCTTCCTTTTCATGCTTATGATAATGAATTTCATGCTTGAATGCTATACATGAGATGGTGAATCTGTAATTTCCGGCATGTATGATGATGTCTACAACATATTTAACATAGGATTTTCCTTCCAAACATGTCGTGTATGCTTTAAATTCCGGTATACTAACCTTGTAGGTAAAGCTGGATTAAAGTATGTTCCTTCTACTTTTTTAATGTACGTGCGATTTTTAGCATGTTTGCCCTTTTTAAAATTTGGCCCATTCATAATACATTGACCTAGGATAGAAGTCCAATTTTTACCGAGTGGACTAGGGTGTCTAACACCTTTTCTGGACTACAACCTAATATGGACCCCAACCTTTAGATTGGATTAGTTTGGATGGAGTTATTTTTTGTTTTATTTTTAGCAAGGGTCCTAGACCCTAATCTAGGTGGTGAATCCTTCTCAATTAAGAAATTGAGGGAGGTTTACCCCAAAACCATCTATCCTCACAACAGATACGGGTTTATTTTAACGAAATCGGGCTTGTGTTGGTCTAATAGAAGGATATTGAGAATTTCAGGTCATTTTGGATCATGATGTTATGAAGTTAGATAATGTGAATTAATAAGATTATTTAAATGATGAATGGCTTAGAGGACCCAATGTTATTAAGAAAGACTTAAAGTGAATTAAGTTGACCATGAGGTTGACTTGCGGCAGCTAGAGACATCGAGGCTCGAAAGGTCGTGACTGTTAGTTGGGATGTGGTTTGCAAGCCTAAGATGGAAGGCCGTTTGGGCATTCGCAGGCTTCGGGACATTAATAAGGCTCTTCTGTGTAAGTTGGCTTAGTCCATTAAACATGAGAACTCGGTGTTGTGCAACTTCTTCATTCTGATGGGTCTCTAAAGTCCCCCTCGCCTCCTTCTTCAATTTTGCCAGGTATCCGTAAGGTGTGGGACTTGATTGAGCAAAATGAAAGATGGGTTATTTGTAATGGCAAGTCTGTTCGGTTTTGGATTGATTACTGGCTGGGTAGTGAGTCTATTGCTATTGCTTCGAGGCTTGGATCGGATTTATTTATGGATAAAACAGCCCGTGTGTCTAATTTCATTGAGGGTACTTCTTGGTCCCTCCCTCAGGTTCGGTCTCGGTTCCTTGGTGACATCTTTGAGTCTATTAAGTCTATCACTCTGCCTAACCCGCCCTCCTCGGACTCCTGCTTCTGGTGTGGCACCCCTTCAGGTAGGTTCTCTGTGAAGTCTGCGTGGAAGGTGCTTAGAAGTAAATCTCCCACCACTCACTGGGTAGCCTTAGCCTGGAACAAATCTCTCCTTCCTAGACACTCTTGCTTTGCTTGGCGGCTAGTTCTTGGTAAAACGCCCACTTATGTGGCGTTGGCTAAAAGAGGAGTGTGCTTAGTGTCGTTGTGAGATGTGCACATCACATGAGGATTCGGATACTCATTTGTTTTTTGAATGCCCTTTTTCTCTTTGCTTATGGCAGAGGTTCTTAGATATGTTCAATGCTCAATGGCCAAGCCCGGTTTCATTGGAAGAGTTTTTGCTTTGGGGGAAAAGGAAAGCTAGAGTGGTTCCTATGAAGGATGCCTGGGCAGTGGGACTGATCTTATTGATGTATGGTATTTGGCTGGAACGTAATAATAGAAGATTTGAGGGGTTCGTCTAGGACGTGGAGAAGGTTTGGTCTGATTTCCTTGTGTCTCTACAGGAGCTCTCTTGGTCTTTTACCAATCCGGTCTCCTCTGTTCTTGAGTAGTGCTGTGCTAGAAGACTGGGCATTCCCATCCTCCCCAATCCTTCTAGGATGACAGTTGAAGTGAGGTGGCACTGCCCTTCCCCTGGTTGGGTGAAACTCAATGTGGACAGTTGTCATTAGGGAACTTGGGCAGTACTGGAGCGGGTGGAATTCTTAGAGATGATCGAGCCGTCCCTATTGCTACTTTTAGCATGTTTCTTGGGACCGTGACCAATTATAAGGCTGAGTTCAGGGCCATTTTTCTTGGTCTAATGAGAACAAAAGAGATTGGGGTCACTCAGCTTTGGGTGGAGTGTGACTCTTTAGCTGTGGTGGAAGCGCTTTGCGCTAAGTCTGTTCCTTGGTTTGTCACTCAATAGCGGATGGGTTTGCAGCCTTTCCTCCGCTCCATTTCTTGGAAGGTAACCCATTGTGTCAGAGAAGTGAATCCAGTGGCGATCTTTTAGGCGAAGTTGGCTACGAAAAGGGTGACTTCCTCGCTCTGGTTTTTGGATTTTCCCCTTCGACCTAGGCTGTGCTGTCGGATGATGCTTTAGGTAGGCCCTGGTTCAGATTTGCCTAGTGTCCTAGGCTGGTTCGTTTGTTTTTGCTAGCCTTGGTGTTAGTGAGGTGTTTTTGTACTCGTCTGGGTTTGCCTGGACTTTTCCTTCTTGTACTCTTTCTTATTCTTTTAATATAATATTGCTGATCTTTAGCAACAAAAAAAAAAAGAGGTTGACTTTACCCTAGTGTTAGTCCACACTTGAGTGATGAAACTATCAATTGTACATTTGTGAGTGAAGCAACGACTTCATATGGTTCTTTGGAATGTATCTAATTAGAATTTGACGATATCTGAAACTGTACAAAACATGAGGAATGAAGGTAATTGAATTAACTTTCTAACAAAAAAAGAATCAAGACAATCGAAGTTTGAACGGAGAAGATGCAGTCTTCTTCTGAGTACAGAAAGGTCAAAGGACTAAACCTAGAAAATAGGATCCGGTTAACCAGATCATGATGGTAGTTGACAAGATGACCATCATACAGTACCTCATAGTGAGCAACTGGACATGATCGGATGATTAACTAGTTGACCGGGTTAGTCGAGAAGAAGCGGTCAACTGGTATGTGTTTGAATAGTTCAACAACTTAGTCGAGTGATCACCCAGTCAACCAATTGGTCATGGCAGTCCACCGAATGAGCTCGAGTTAGGCAAATTAAGTGAGTTTGGCTCCAAAAAGTTAGTCCAATTAATTTATTTATTGACCAGCCTATAATGCACTAGCTTCCCTTTTCGAAAAAGTATTATGATCCTAGTGAAAAGTTATGGCCATTAGAAGTTGAGCTGGAAAATTAATATCTTCGACCTGATCGGGTGGACTTTTGTCGGTCCAACTGACTTAAGAATTCTTCGGAAACCATCTCTACATCAGGCCCTAGGTCTACCCCTGAATGGGTAGTATGAGGCTATGACAACTGATCATAGGTAGACTTAGACCAATCAAATCCAAAGTTTACCAAAATTGGAAAGATATACATTTTTGAGCAACTTAACATGGTATAGACATTGAATTTTCTCACCCAAAAGAACCCTCGAAACCTTGGTGATGTCAGTCCAACTTTGCTCTCAAGAATCGTAAATGAAAAATGAATGTTTTACTCCTAGGGTGAATTGAGTGTTCGAATCTTATAAGAATTGGCCGAAACTAGATAGCTTTGTTGTACCATTTCAAGCCTGAATCCATAATTTGGTATGAATATGGCATAGTTTGGCCCTTATTTCATAAAATATCATCTTTGAGCAGTTTTTGACTATTTTCTCGGTCAAATTTGTGATTGATCTCTTCATCATTGGATAGTACTTAAAAATACCTTTTCAACGATATAAGGTTTGTCATGGTCAGCTAATAAAGCAGCTAGAATCAGGGATTCTCGGTTTTGATTCAACCAGAGGGTGCCACGTGGTACCCTACTGGTGGCACCGCTAGGTCTCCCTGGTAGTGTCACCATTATGGTAATGCCAAAAATGCCACTCCTCTATGGTTTCAAATAAATTGGGCTCTCCCCTACTCATTTCAACAAACATCAGAACCCCCAAAGCTTTGGGGAAGGCCTAAAATCTAGAAACAAATCTGAAACCCTTGCATCCCATTTTTTTTAAAGGTTGTTTGTTTGATGGGGAGGCTGGGGTGGGAATGTTGTTGGATTGGGTCCCACAGTGTGGTGGGTTGGGGAATAGAGGTAGGATATTTACTTTTCCCTTAAACAGTAACCAAAGTCCCACCAATTTTGTAGTAGAATGGATAGGATATGGGGTGGGATTTTCAAGTGCCAATCAGCAAACAAAGCATTTAATGCTGTTCCTTGAGCTTTTGTAAGTTAATAACCCCAAGTTAACCAAACAAGGTTGGGCTGGGATTTTGAAGTGCCACATCAGCACTTTCCCACCCCACTTAAGTCCTTGTTAAACAAACAACCCTTTAGAGATTTCAACGGGATAGGGGAATCTATTGAGAAAATCACAAAATACCCTTGAGAGTCGGAATTCTACTAGGATCATTGTAGGAGCATCAGAACTTCGTAGACTGAATATGCAAGGCCTTTTTGGCCATGTCTTTGTTTCTCTCCTTCCTATTTTAATTCATTTATCCAATTAGTTTAATTAAATGTAGATAATTAGACTACTTAAGGACCTAGATTAGGGTTTAGCCTTAATAAGGAGTTCTTTCAAAGTATTTTAAATTATGCATATCATTATCATGTTAGAATAGTATAATACATATACATGTATATTTTCAAAACCCTTGGCACATTGTAATAGTGCAGATTTTTTAAAGAATACTACTGAATACGATGTTGTGATGCCTGCTTTTTCCAAAAGAATTTCACAAAACATATATATTGCATGTAATATTTTAGATGTCATATTTGTAGTACACCCTTGATCTTTATCTAGAGTATGTAGGCAAACTAGACTAAGTGATTCTCAAGTTCTATCCCCCCAATCTATAATCATCCAATCATCCCCAAGGTAATCATTGGGAACTACATTTGACCTAATCCCCATCGAGAGTACGTAGGTAGTTTGACAAGGTGCTCAAGTTCGGTACACCATACACACACACACACTTATCCCGAACTACATTTGACTTGATCCCTATCCAGGATAAGTAGGCAACTTGACGAAGTGATGTTTAAGTTTAATTCCCCCCTCCCCACAACCCCATTTTTATAATATTTCTTTCATACCATATTCATGTTAAATGCACATGCTCTCTCACATGCTTAATCCGCTTTCCAATTTCTCAACTTGGATTAGGGTTAGATTTGTTGCTTTACTCTACATGATGTTTTACTATTTTACTATAAATTTGCTCTACATGATGTTTTATTGTTTTACAATGCATGCTAGTGTACAAGACGAGTTAGCAATACTAATAAGCTTAGGAATGGTCTACACATAAGTACCAGCCCTTAGCTAGGTGGTTTGGGTGCTTAACACCTTTCCAGCCCAGAATCTTAAACCTACCCAAACATCTGAGCATACTTCTACCCTATTCATTATTGTCAACTCCCTCCCCCCACAAGGGGGAGACATTTAAGGATCATAGACCCTTATCTATGTGACGACTCCAAAAAGAAAGAAATCGTTTTCTCCCCTCCTTCCCAAGAGAATGAATTTTATATTTCTATATAACAAAATTTAGCTCAATGTAATCTACTAATTTGGGGTCATGCATCATGCTTTCTTCCCTCATCATTGTCATTGTTACTTCTATTTATTTTTCTTTATGTTGGATCAAGTTAATGTGCATCCTGATACATATAAGATCTGACTCCCAATTATAAGGCGACGCGTGTAATGGACCTGAGCCAAAAGTAGCCCATGAAATACGGGCCAAAGGTCCATATTAAACCTCCAGCTCTTGGCTCCTCATGCCAATCCAACAACGAGGAACTTTACATGTGGCTTGCAAGTGGGATAACTCTTGACAACACCAATTCAGCTACGGACAAATTCTGTTAACCGTTACCGCTCAGATCTCCCGCCTACCTAAGGAATGCGCAATCTAGAGGAAAAAAAGAGACGTTCCAGAAGGACCATATAAATTTGGCAACAATACTCAGAAGAAGGTAAGTTCACTCTGATCCGACTCAGTCCATCTTGTTCATTCTTGTGTTCTACTACTGACCTTCCTCCTCTGGCCCCATTAACTGTTGTTTCTCTGAGATTTGACTTAGGCATCGAAGAGTCCCTCCCCCAGGAACCAAGTCTGAGCTACTCAGCCACTATGCCTCCTGGTTCTCTTGTGTTCAGGCTTGAACCGGACCCCAATAGATATCACTAGCAACAGATTGGCACCCACTGTAGGGCTTAATGGGAAAATAGTAGTAGGACAAAGATCTATCGGAGATGACTATTCGTAACAACGAAAGGAAGAACAAACTCCAACCAAAGATCATAGATTCTGCTCTAATGATGGCAGATACCCATCCAACTATCTGGCCACCAATGAATTCTCATAATTAAGGCAACCACAGCCAACATGAGGAACCTCTCCTCCAACATTGATACTAATCTAGATACTCCGGTCACCCAAGGCCAATTCATTGCAATGGACTGGAAACTTGAATTCTTAATGGAGGCGATCCGATGAAATCAGGAACAATCAGGAAGCAAAACTCACGACCATCATTATCGTAGCCAACATATGCAGGAAGAGGCATACAGCCGATCAGATTCTAACAAATCTGGAAAATACACCACTCACCATCCCGCGGACAATCTGATCTCAAAGATTGCCCTGATCGAGCCAAAACCGATTGGTGGAAACAAATTGATAATGATCGGCAGCAATCTCAATAACAAGCGCCAAAGGGATATGATTAACAACAATATCAGCAGTCGACACTAACTGGAAGCGACCAAAAGACAAAACCACCAGAAATAGATCCTCCTAGAGCAAACTCTAGAAAGAGAAAGTTAGCTAGATCTAGCCAAAAGAATTCAAGAGTTATAGGAGCAACTCCAGAGGAACCAACTACTAGGCCATAACACTCGCCAGACCCGCATAAAAGACCGATGTTGGAGTTGACCCAACCCCACAAGACACAAGATTCTACACCCACGCCTCACCAAAAGCAACATCAATCTATTCGACAGCAGCTAATTGGGTCAAAATAGCGCGCCCATGAGCCAAACAACAAGCAAGTCCTTCCTATGACTACAATAACATCGACAGTAGAAAAATCCAGCAAACAAGCTCAACCCCATTCCAATTATACTCCATCGACTCTTTACAAGACTCGAAGGAGTAGGGGACTTATGATATACCAACAGCTGATCGGCAAACCATCACTCACCACATACCATGTACCCCTAACAGCAGCACCTCATTTTTCAAAAAAAAAAAATCCATTTTACTCCATCGACTCTTTACAAGACTCGAAGGAGTGGGGGACATATGATACACATAGGTTCTGACTTGCAATGATAAGGCGACATGTGTAATGGACCTGAGATAAAAGTAGCCCATGAAATAGGGCCAAAGGTACTTATTAAGCCTCCAGCTCTCGGCCCCTCACGCCAAATCCATGAATGAGGAACTTTACACGTGGCCTACAAGTGGGGTAACTCCTGACAAAACTAGTTCAAGTACACACAAATTCCGTTAACCCTTACCGCTCAGATCTCCCACCTACCTAAGGAATACGTGATCAAGAGGATAGAAGGGACATTCCGGAAGGACAATATAAATAGGGCAACAATACTCAGAAGAAGGTAAGTTCACTCTTATCCGACTCACTCTATCTTGTTCATCCTTGAGCTCTGCTACTAACCTTCTTCCTCTTGCTCCGTTAACTATTGTTCTCTAAGATCTGACCTAGGCATCGAAAAATGCCCCCTACCAACTCTGGGGCATTCATCCACTCTGCCTCCTAATTCTCTTGTGTGCAGGCTTGAACTGGACCAATTAATTAGGAAAGAGATATATATTATATTTGACAATTTGAGGATGTTCAAAAAACAAGATAAAAGTAGGGTTTTTTTTTTTTTTTTTTTTTTTTGAAAAGAGCAATTTTATTGAATATATAAAAGGGGGCAAAAAAGCCTATGACAGAATACTGACAAAGAAAGTTCAAGCTTAAAAAGGGGGAACTCAGTCCTAAACCATATTGGCGAGGGCTTACCCGAGAAAAATAATAAAACAAGCCTACGGGGGATTTGCCAGGAGCACCGAAGGGGTCCTTGTCCTATTCGAACTTCGGGGGATTTCAGCATATACACCAGGCCGATCAAAAGCCACACGAGCCAAAAGAGCCTCCTCCTCTGGTGAAAAGGGAGATGAAGTCTCCTTTTCAACCAAGGGTTGTTCTACTGCCGTGTCCACCGCTTTAACACCAGGCTTTGCCTTCTTTTGACGACGAGTTCTACCAATAACTGGAGTTGCCATACGGCCACACATACAACCACCTCGAGGGGCATTCCTACGGCCATCACAATTTTTCCGACCCAAGACCTGAGTCCACCCACCTTGCATCTCCTCATGATCCCACCCACACACATCTTACCCAGATACACAAGCAGAACCCATACCCATATTTAGGCCCGAATCCACTCCATCCGACCCACCTACGTGAGAAGATCGCTCCATATTTGAACATAAAGACTCCTCTCCTTTCCCAACTCAATCTCCACCTCCTCGTTACTTTTAAAATCCTTATTTGAAATTAATGAGTCCTTTCCCAACTCAATCTCCACCTCATCATTATTTTTAAATCCTATATTCCTTTTTGCAATAAAATCTCCATATTGATTGTCATCATCTTCATCTACAACCGTATGAGAATCCACAATGCGATCAAGAAGATTAATATCTTTGATAGACAAATCTTCACCTAACAAATTAGCACCAATATCTTCACTATTGGACTCCAACAAATCCTCCTCCAAGTCCACCAACAATGCAAAATCGTTATCAACAATAACCGACTTTCCTCTATTCTCTCCAAAGGTTTCAAAATTTAAATTTGAATCTTGAACTTGCGAAATTTGTTTCATCCCCTTGCCACCTTGGCCGGCTGTCGGATAACCTCTTCTCCACTCAAAACCACCATTATAGGCAGTGAAACGCCATCCTTGGCAGCAACTTGGGGAGCATTACCACCTGCTGCACCCCCCTCCACATGCGCACAAACCGACGAGGGTTCACCCACCTCCAAGATACCCCTTTCCAGATCGCTCTTGTGATTGTTTCCGTTATCTCCTTCAGACGTCAGCCCCACCACCAATGGGTCCTCTTCAACGCAATTGCCATGATCTCCTTCTGCAGGTAGCACATTATAACTTTTCGTATTTCAGTTTAACTTTCCAGGTGTGTATCCATTTTGATTGTGTTTCTAAATATATCACTTGATTCTCTTGGATCCTTTACTTTTGTTTGTCCTTGGATTTACATGTAAAAGTTACGTATGTAAGCAAATGAAAACAATAAATAAATATTAAATTAATTAATATTTAAAGATTATATCTTTTAATATGGATTGAGTGGGTATAGCCACAATTGACCTAGAAGCACTTAAATCTTCTAGTTTGAATATAATTAGTTGGGAAAGTTGTAATGGATGACAGATTGGTCACTTGTGTTCTTGTGTTTTCACATGGCATCAACCCCAGGTACTCAAATTTCAATTCGACTCTTTACTTTCGCCTGCCCCTACTTTCGTGTGCACCTCAAACATAAATAAGGCAGAATAGATTATCGTATCTCTACTCAAGCGCCTTGCCCAAATGGAGATAAGGCGATACTTTCAGTCGCACTTGTGTGTGGGGGCACACGGCAGTTCCGGACAGGCAGAAGTAAAGGAGTCGGATACAATTTTTTATGTAAAGGTAGGCCTTCCATTCCTTTCACGTTCCACACTCTTTTCTCAGTAGGTTGGCCAGCCACTGACTCACCCTAAACAAATCAAATAAGGGGCAATTACTATCACTATCCTACACTTAGCCTATATTTATTAAAACTACCTTACCTTAAAATTCTTTTCTAAAACTACCCTGCTTTTAAACTTTTACATCTCCTTCTACCCTCATATTTTTAAATACCCAGATTGCCCTTCCTTTTCACCTAGTAACCTGCTAATCTATTTAACCTACTATTCATCTTCTACTTTTTACTATTTTTGTCATTAAAATAGTGAAAGTACCCACCCACTTCTTCTCTCTCCCATTTTTTATTCTGTTCGGTTTTTTTTTTCTTCAATTTTTCTATTTAATTAATTTTTTATTCAACATTTCATCCTCATCGTTCTTCTTCGAACAGATCATGGTTCTAAGTATTGGTATTGTATCACCCATATAGGGCAATACGTACCGGTTTTGCTAGTCACCGATATCGTGCCGATACCGTATCGGTAGCATGGTACGAAAAGGGGGTAAAATGGTTAAAAAAAAAAACTCACTTTAAAGGAGATTCAAGGGTAATTTTGCTTGATACAGCTAATCCAGGCCGATACTGTATCGATTTTGCAGGTTATCGATACCCGTTCCGAAACCGTGCACTAAAACCATGGAACAGATAGACTCTCTTCAAAACACCCCACTTCTCTCTCTTCCTCTTTTTATTCAATTTACTTTTTACTATTTTTGATGAGAGTTGATCTGTTCCATGGTTTTAGTGCACGGTCAATCGGTAACCAACAAAATCGATACGATACCGGTACGGTATCGGCCAGGATCGCCTGTATCGGGCAAAATTACCCTTGAATTTCCTTAAAAAATGAGTTCTCTGACCATTTTACCCCTTGTCATACCATGCTACCGATACAGTATCAGCATGGTATCGGTATTGGTGACTAACAAAACCGGTACATCGCCCGATACGGGCGACACGATACCGATACTTAGATCCATGATCTGTTTGAAGAACGATGAGGATGAAATGTTGAATAAAAAATTAATTACATAGAAAAATTGAAGAAAAAACAACAAAAAAAAACATTGAATGGAGTAAAAAACGGGAGAGAAGAAGTGGGTGAGTGCTTCATTTTTTACTATTTTAAGAATAAAAATAGTAAAAAGTAGAAGATGAATAGTAGGTTAAATAGATTAGCAAGTTACTAGGTGAAAAGGAAGGGCAATCTGGGTATTTAAAAACATGAGGGTAGAAGGAGATGTAAAAGTTTAAAAGCAGAGTAGTTTCAGAAAAGAAGTTTAAGATAGGGTAATTTTAGTAAATATAGGCTAAGTGTAGGGTAGTGATAGTAATTGCCCCCATCAAATAAAGCAAAATAAGCCCCCACTGTCTATATTAACCAACTTTAGCTTCAGATCTCTCCTCACACCAATTCTAGACCCAAATCCTGATCACCATGGGAGAAGAAGCAGAAGAAGCTGCACACATAGTGATTCTACCCTCACCAGGGATGGGTCACCTCATTCCACTAGCCGAGTTTGCAAAACGACTCGTTCTTTATCACAACTTCTCAGTTACCTTCATTATCCCATGCGATGGTCCTCTCTCCAAAGCCCAGAAAGAAGTCCTTCATTCCCTCCCCAAAACCATAAATTCTGTGTTACTCCCACCTGTTAATCTTGATGATCTCTCCTCCGATGTACGTCCCGAAGTTCGCATTTGTCTCACCATTACTCGTTGTCTTCCCGCTCTTCGTGAGGTACTTAAGGACCTAATAAGTACCACTTCTCGTCTCTCTGCCTTAGTTGTTGATCACTTTGGCCTTGATGCATTGGAAGTTGCCAACGAATTCAAGCTTTTCTCTTACCTCTTCTTTCCCGGTCCAGCTATGTCATTATGGTTGTCCTTTTATTTGCCAAAGCTAGATGAGATGTACTCTTGTGAGTATAGAGATCTACCTGAACCGGTGAAATTACCCGGGTGTGTACCGGTTCATGGAAGTGATTTGTTCGACCCAATTCAGGATCGAAAGAATGAGGCCTATTCATGTATGCTTAACCTATCTAGACGTGTTGTATCGGCTGATGGTATTTTATTGAATAGCTTCATGGATTTGGAACCGGGAGCAATCAAGGCTTTTATGGAAGGCGGAGAGTTACAGATTTATCCGGTTGGACCGCTCATAAGGACCGGTTCAGGAGATGAGGGTGATCCAAATGAGTGCCTCAAATGGTTGGATGATCAACCAGATGGGTCTGTTCTGTTTGTTTCATTTGGAAGTGGAGGAGTTTTGTCACCAAAGCAGTTGAATGAATTGGCCTTGGGATTGGAACAAAGTGAACAAAGATTTCTATGGGTTACTAGAAGCCCATCTCATAATTCTATGAATGCCAACTTCTTTGATTCCCAAAGCATTGAGGATCCATTTTCACACCTACCACAAGGGTTCTTGAAGAGGACCAAAGGAAGAGGGCTTGTGGTACCCTCATGGGCTCCTCAGATCCAAGTACTAAACCATGGCTCGACCGGAGGGTTCTTGACTCATTGTGGGTGGAACTCAACTTTGGAGAGCATTGTCCATGGTGTGCCCTTGATTGCTTGGCCACTCTATGCAGAGCAAAGGATGAATGCAGTGATGCTAGTGGAGGACATGAAGGTGGCACTCAGGCCCAAAGAGAGAGAAGATGGAATTATTGGTAGAGAAGAGATTGCAAAGGTGGTGAGGAGTCTAATGGAAGGAGAAGAAGGGCAGAGGGTAAGAAGCAGGATGAGGGAGCTCAAGGATGCATCAGCCAGAGTGTTAAGTGAAGAAGGGTCTTCAACACAGTCACTCTCTGAGGTGGCACAGAAATGGAGGACCCATTAGCCATTATAGTATTTTGGACCCATGTTTCTCTTTACGATTGTGGAAAGAGATCCTCTTTTGACAATAAGATTTGATCCTACTATTGGATTCTATTTTACAAGAGAATCCTATTATGGTATTTTTCACTTTTTATTTTTATTTTTATGGAAATAGGGTTGGGAGTTCATGATTGATAAGGATAGAAAAAGTGAGAGAAAGAGAAGAATTGGGAGACTGGGTTTTACGTGGTTCGGTTGTAACTCCAACTTATGCATACGGAAAGCTGTTATTTATCCACTATGAATGTTTGAATGTACAATCCTTATCACTAATCCACTTGCCATATTTTGTTTTATCACATGTGCTCTTGCTGAGCTGGGTGTGTTTGATCTTATCACAAAGGATTTTGTCGAGCTGGGGATGAGCCATGAAGGTGAGATTTCCTCTAATACTCCCCTTCAAACTCAAGGGGGGTGATGACACCTTGAGGTTGGCTAAGATAGTGTTGAACCTTATGGTAGATAACGGTTTGGTGAATATTTCTGTCAGTTGATCTTTAGTTGATATAAATCAAACAACTAGATTCCCTTTTGCTACTTTTTCTCAATAAAATGGAAGTCGATTTCGACATGCTTCGTTCTTGCATGGAAAACTGGATTTGCATAAGATATGTTGCAACAAAATCTAGAAGTTGTGTTGGAAGGTCTTTGCAAAGTGAAATGTTGATCAATTAAGAAATTGATTTTCTTATTGACATCTCTTAAGAGGTCAAATAATTCATAATATTACATTTTTTTTTATTTTCAATATGACATATAACGTTGGTGTGTGTGGTGGGGAGGAACCTGAATATCCGTCAACGAAGCAACGTACCTCTTCGTCTGGTTGAGATTTTTTGGGTCTGTCCCCCTCCTGGTTGGGTGAAAATCAATGTTGACAGCTGCTCATTGGGGAACCCTGGTCGTGTTGAAGCGGGAGGGGTGTTCCGCAATGAAAATTCCCAAGTAATGTTTTCTTATAGGGAATTCTTGGGTGTTGCTACCAACTTTGAGGTTGAATTCCAGCATCTTCTTTTGAGTTTGGAATATGCTAGAGATCAGGGTCTTACCAATTTTTGGATTGAATGTGACTCAGTTACAGTGTCGCTGCTTGTTTCCGAGAACAAAGTCCCATGGTGTGTATGGCAGCGTTGGTGTAGCCTTCAATCTTTTCTTGGTTCTATTGAGTGGAAGATCACGCACTGCTACAGGGAAGCAAACTTAATTGCAAACTTCTTGGCGAAATCTGCAGCTACTTCGCAAGTCTGTTCGACTATAGTGTATTTCCCTCCTTTGGTTCAGGACGATCTCTTATAGGACGCGCAATGTAAACCGAGATTTCATGTAGTTTTCTAATTTTTTTTTGGAGTGTTTTCTCTTTGGCGGTTGTTTTTCCCCATCAATGGCATTGCCAAAGGTGGGGAGAGGCTTATGCAACTTGTGTAGTTTGGCTTTGTTTGTTTTAGGCTTTTTGACCTAAGCCTTTGTTCTTTTATTTTTCTTTTTTCCTCAATACAAATGATCTTTTAGAAGAAAAAAAAATCCCTATCAAAATGGATCTCGCTCGAGCCAACTTGTGTACTTTGTGGTTATTGTAATGAAACCATTTGGCATCTATTTCTTTCATGTGATTGGACTAAACATATTTGGGCTTCAGGCCCTCTGGGTTGAGAACAGAGCTCCTCTCCAGTTCTTTTTAGGCTGATTTTTAGGCCTCTTTTCTCTTGTCAAATGTCCTTGACAAACAATCATTTATTTGGTTTTTCTCTGTCCTTATTATTACATTTTATTTTATTTGGAAACTTAGGAACGAGGCCTCTAGAGAATTATCCACAACTAATCCTAATATAATTACACGGTCTGTAGCTAAATGGTTGGATGATCTTAACGTTCCCCGCTCCCCCCCCCCCCCAATGGTTTTAACCCTCTTTGACATCAATCTACTGGATTCCCTATTAATATGAATAACTCCAACCATACTCTTGGTTTTCCTATTTTAATCTGCGTAGGGGCAAGTAACCCAACCTTGAATTCTGTAGGTTGGGCTTTTTGTATGATAGATGGACAATTAATTTTGAATACTATAGGGTACCTTTGCACAAGAGACAGTGTGGAAGCTGAAAATTTTGGCATTTTGCAAGGATCGGGTGGAGGCCCACAGATCAGAATGTTTGTTATATATGAACTTAATTATACACATATAACAAACGGGAAGCAGTTTTCTGTCAGGGAGTGTGGCCTACGCCAGCACTCCTATGTGTCTAAGGGACATAGGTGTCTTTTCATATTAAAAAGAGAGATAGACTTATGGGAGTGCTGGCGTAGACCACACTCCCGGCAAAGTTCTTTCGCCCATAACAATATTTCCAATAATAAAGAACTTCAATTAAAAAATCAGGAGAAAAGAAAAATATAAAGAGAAGGGCTTTGTGTCTCTTGATCTTTTTTCAAATGTTTTGTGCCATTATATCGGTCAATACTCATCTACTTCTCATTGTCCTTATTTAAAGAAGAGACCTCCTGTACTGGAGGCCCTAGAGTCTCTCTTGTTCGCTTTGCTTCAACTGGCCTGTTTAGAATCCTGCAAGTACGCTCTTCTTTTTTCCTCCTCTCTTTCTTTCTTTCGTTTTTTAATTTTTAATTATTTTTTTGTTTCAAGCAAAACAACTAATTGATGTTTGAAGTATGTTATCAGCCCCCGAATATATTATTATTGCCATCAATATAAGGCAACAATATATATATATATATATTAGGTCCACCTTCTATATTCAACCATTTTATATATATTGTGTACGTACATGATCGTGATCTTGCTTTCCTGATTCAATCTGGTATATATATTGGTAGGAGTATGGTAGGTGTAGCTGGTGGAAGAGAATCCTTCAAAAGTAGTAGTAGTAGTAGTAGTAGTAGTATGGAGATACAGTTGTATCTCCCACTTGGGGAGTGGGGATCATCATCATAGAAATCAACCTTCAATCTTCAAAAGGCTGTTTGCAACCGTGGATTCTTTATGATGGCTCCAAATTAGTGGATACCATCTACCAAGACACTACAACGGCCCTTGTGCTTAACTGACTCCACCACCTTAGTCATCGTCCGCATTTCACATCCCAAGAAACATCCTTCTGATCTCTTCCATATCTATGCTCTTGGGTCTAACATCCTCTCCCCACAAGACCGACAAGTGTTATTGGCGTAGGTAGCTCGAATGTTAAGGATATCAGAAAAGGATGAAAACAAGATTCTAAAATTCCATGAGTTACATGTTAGGATTTTTTGTGGGCTTAATTAATTATGTCATACCTATTGATGTGGATCCATAGGCATAAACCTTGTTTGGGAATTGTTTCAAGGATATTGGGGCATGCTAGAATTTTACATTGTGGGGGTGGATTGGACTAGGGTTTGTATTTATTATAAATACTTGGTTAAGGTCCCTGCAGTCTCTTATTCTCATTCTCTATTCTTCTTACAAGAAAGGGAGCCAAAGTGGGAGGAGAAGGCTGTGAAAGATCCAGACCGAGGGACATCAATTATTGTTCGAGGATGAAAAAGCTTTGGAGCTTTTCTTTGTTTTTGTTCTTCGTCAACATACGTGGGTGACAGATACACTTTATTTTCTCGTTCTTTTATTCAATCGTGTTCTAGATCTCTATATGGACATGGATTCGGGTTTGACAAAAACCATGGTTTTTCTAACAAGTGGTATCAGAACCATCCATACAGACCTAGAATCCATTGTTTGTTTGTGTGAGTACTTAAATCGATTTTTAACGACGAAGAACGAATTTTTTCGGACGAACCCGTACTTGTTTTGGTCGCTATTGGAATTTTTCATCGGTGAAATCGGATAAATTTTATACTAGAATAAAGGGCTCGGTGAGACGATTGTTTTGATGGGTGGATCGCCACTGCCGACGGCCGGACGCGTTGCCACGAGACGCCCAAAGTGGCGAGTGAGATCCACTCTCTGACTGATTTTTAAAAAAAATAAAAAATAAAAATAATTTTGACATCATCGTGACATCAGCCATTGTGACTTGCAGGTTACCTTTGACCCAGTAAGAGAAGGACCCGATCCGGTCAACTGCAACCAACTCAAAGATTCTCTGACCCGGTTAAAGTCAACCCGACCCCGAGACCCGTTGTTTGACCCAAATTTTGTACCCAAAAACCTGGTCTGGTGAACCAGTGGTTTGGTTCGGTTGAACCGGACTGGTTCAATTCAGTTTGTTCGGCCTGGTTCGGTTCGTTCTTTAAAAACCAGAAAATTCCAGAGGCTCGTTTGGATGAATTTTGAGGTGCGGTTTTTTATGGAACTTCTGTTTTTTCATGCTCTTCGTTTTGATATGCAATTTGGCATATGTTGAAAAATCAGAGACTATAGTTTTGGCATTTTTTGCATTTTTCTACAAACCTTAAATGCATGTTTAGGTCAATTATTATTTGTTAATGAGCATGGAACTGTAACCAAGCATTATGTGATACATGATGATCCTTTAGTGCATTGATTTCTACTGTAATCCCGCACATATTAACTATAAAGTAGGATTACATGATATTATGGTATAATTAGGCAGGACCCACTAAAGTGGCATGCTTAATTCTGTTATAATGCCCTATAATTCAAGGTTTTATGATCAAAATTACCATGGCAACAAAGTAGATAATGTTAACCCAAAGGTTACATTGTCAAAGTTAAAGGTTAATGCACAAGAAATTGAGAGGCATGGCCTAGGGGTTTCTTATCACCCAAAGGTGAAGAAGATTTTCGAACGTCATTGCCCCCTCGCAGTAATTACGATAATTGCAGTAAGAGGACCAGTGCATTTCATCAACCCAAAGGTTGAGAATATAGTGCGGTTGAAACTCTTGTTTAGCTAGTTTTGTTACTGGCAAGGTTTATTAGGTGTGGATGTACCACATCAAAGTGTTTGCTGATTGATTGTTGCAATAGTTATTTATTTGCTTTAAATGTTATCACCAAGATGGTTTCCAGCCTCAGTTTTTTGAACTCTGTCCCTGTCCTCTCTAGGGATCTAGTACTGCTGAAGATAAAACTAATTTCAAACAGTGGGAAGATGCGAACAGGAAAAGTTTGGCACTAATTGAGCATTCCATACCTGAGGAAATGCGTGGCAACATAGGATCTCATACTCTTGCAGATGATTGTTTGGCGACTGTGAAGTCTATGTTTGAGGAAACCAAGAAGTCAGAAGCCAAAAATCTGATGACCAAACTTATAGGAACAAAGTTTGAAGGGAATGGTAGCGTGAGGGAACACATACTAGGAATGGTAACAACAGCTAACAAGATCAGGGAATTGGGCATCAAGTCTGACGATGATTTTTTTATCACCCTAGCTCTCAACTCTTTGCCGGAGGATTACAAGACTTTATATACTACATACAATGCTTTAAGGGAAACATGGACACTGAGTGAACTTATCAGTGTTGTAAAATAGGAGGAAGGAAGATTCAAAAAGAACATAATGGAAAGCGGCAACCTAACTGAGAACAAGGGAGCGTCTGGCAGTGGTTTTCATACAACTGGTAAGAGAAAGAACAGGCCTTTTAATAAGAACAACAGGAATGACATAGAGTGCTACTGGTGCAGAAAGAAGGGGCACATCAAAAGGGACTGCAATGCTCGCAAGGCATGGCTGAAAAAGAAGAAGGGTACTAGAGCATCTGGTCAGGAAAATCTCAAGCAAGGCTGAATATGAATTCAGAGTTTTAAACATTTATTTTGAACTATTTCCTATAGTTTGGACTATTTACTTTCTTTAGATGATACATTGCTTGTTTTGGTTAATCAGTGGGAGCTCAGTGGGAGCATGTTTTATTTGCTTAACTAGTATGTTAAAACTTGTTTTGTTAAGCATGGATATTTATTGGAATGTCTTTTGTTTTCACATTGTTGTGTATGTGATTGTTTGACATGTCAAAGTTAGGCGGTAATTGCCAAAGTTAGATGTTAACAAGGTTGTGGCGGTTTGCCCAATGTCGGTTAACATCAAAGTAAGGACCTGTTAAGGTCGTGACAACAAGGTTGTGATCACATGGTGGTTGTCATGATTTTATATCCCAATGCGATTCTGGTTAACAGATAGACTTGTATTTGTGATTGGCAGAAAATTGTGCACCGGATATGAGGTGTAGTTTCTGCTATTGTCCGATATGAGTCGATTTATTAACTGAATCAAGGATTCAAAACTACTATTTGTGGTGTGACTCACTGGCCAAGCCAGTAGGGAAGTAAGTATAATTAATGTAGTCCAAGTGTGAGATTGTTAGGATTTTCTGTGGGCTTAATTAATTATGCCATACCTTTTGGTGTGGGTCCACAAGCATAAACCCTGTTTGGGAATAGTTTTAAGGATATTGGGGGCATACTAGTCTTTTCCATTATGGGGGTGGATTGGAGTAGGGTTTGTATTTATTATAAATACATGGTTAGGGTCCCTGCAGCCTCTTAGTCTCATTCTCCATTCTTCTCACAAGAAAGAGAGCCAAAGTGGGAGGAGAACACTGTGGAAGATCCATACTGAAGGACATCAATTATTGTTCAAAGACAAAAAAGCTTTGAAGCTTTTCTTTGTTGTTGTTCTTCGCCTACATATGTGGGTGACAGGTACACTTTATTTTCCTGTTCTTTTATTCAATCGTGTTCTAGACCTCTGTATGGAGATGGATTAGGGTTTGACAAAACCCAAAGTTTTTCTAATAATCCATTCCATACTTTATTTGGTTAGAAAGGAACAACAGAAGGTTTGATGAGAGGGGCCAAAGCCAAGCTCACGTCTGGGGCCTTACGCAAAGGGAATTAGGCTTGGCCTTTCCTTCTGCCCCTAGTGGAAGATCGTCTATCCAAGACCTTGTGGTGGGGAGGAACCTCAATATCCGTCAACAAAGCAACGTACCTCTTCGTCTGGTTGAGATTTTTTGGGTCTATCCCCCTCCAGGTTGCATGAAAATCAATGTTGACGGTTGTTCATTGGGGAACCACGGTCGTGTTGGAGCGGGAGGGGTGTTCCACAATGAAAATTCCCAAGTGATGTTTTCATATAGGGAATTCTTAGGTGTTGCTACCAACTTTGAGCCTGAATTCCAACCTCTTCTTTTGAGTTTGGAATATGCTAAAGATCAGGGTCTTGCCAATTTTTGGATTAAATGTGACTTGGTTGCGGTGTCACTGCTTATTTCACAGAACAAAGTCACATTGTGTGTATGGCAGCGTTGGTGTGTAGCCTTCAATCTTTTCTTGGTTCAATTGAGTGGAAAATCACGCATTGCTACAGGGAAGCAAACTCGATTGTAGACTTCTTGGCAAAATCTGCAGTTGCTTTGTAAGTCTCTTCGACTATGGTGCATTTCCCTCCTTTGGTTCAAGACGAGCAATGCAAACTGAGTGAAGTTTCCTATTTTTTTTTTTGTGTTTTCTCTTTAGCAGTTGTTTCTCCCTATCGATGGCATTGCCAAAGGTGGGGAGAGGCCTCTGTAGCTTGTGTAGTCTAGCTTTGTTTGTTTTAGGCTTTCTGGCCTAAGCCTTTGTTCTTTTATTTTTCTTTTTTCCTCAATACAAATGATCTTTTAGCAAAAAAAAAAGTCCCTATCAAAATGGATCTCACTCGAGCCTTGTGTGCTTTGTGGTTATTGTAATGAAACCATTTGGCATCTGTTTCTTTCATGTGATTGGACTAAACATATTTGGGCTTCTAGCCCTCTGGGTTGAGAACAAAGCTCCTCTCTAGTTCCTCTTAGGCTTAATTTTGCGTCTCTTTCCTCTTGTCGAATCTCCTGGACAAACAATCCTTTATTTGGTTTTTCTCTGTCTTTATTATTACGTTTTATTTTATTTGGAATCTCAGGAACAAGGCCTCTAGAGGATTATCCACAACTAATCCGAATATAATTATGCGATCTGTAGCTATGTGGTTGGATGATCTTACCATTCCCCGCTCCCCAATGGTTTTAACCCTCTTTGACATCAATCTACCAGATCCCCTTATTAATATGAATAACTCTAACCTTACTCTTGATTTTCCTGTTTTAATCTGCGCAGGGACAAGTAACCCAATTTTGAATTCTATAGGTTGGGCTTTTTGTATGATAGATGAACAATTAAGTTTGACTACTAAAGGGTACCTTTGCACGAGAGACAGTGTGGAAGCTGAAAATTTTGGCATTTTTCAAGGACTGGGTGGAGGCCCACAGATTAGAATGTTTGTTATATATGAACTTTAATTATACATATACAACAAACGGGAAGTAGTATTCTGTCAAGGAGTGTGGCCTACGCCAGCACTCCTATGTGTCTAGGGGAGATAGGTGTCTTTTCATATATGGAGGAGAGAGATAGACTTATGAGAGTGCTAGCATTGACCACACGCCCGGCAAAGTTCTTTTTCGCATAACAATATTTCCAATAATAAAAAACTTCAATTAAAAAATTAGGAGAAAAGAAAAATATAAAGAGAAGGGCTTTGTGTCTCTTGATCATTAACCTACAACTCCAAAGCTCTAATCTCAACGTCATACAACACCTAAAGATAATTAAACACTTTTGCACAAATGCATACGTACACCTATAACTGTGTATCATAAACATCATAAGTACGCATTCAAGTGCTAGCCTCTAACCATACATGATGAAGCCCATGATAGGCTTGATCTATAAATTAAGTAGGGTATGTATGGGTGAGGCCCGAGCCCAAGCCTAGGCCCAGACCCAGGCCTTTCCAAGTTGGGCTTGGGGTTCGGCTTCTTTGAAGTAGAACGTTCTAGTGCAAAAGATACATGTTCTTTTAAATGTCAGACCTAAATGTGAAATTCTTGAAATGAGACCAGTGGATTCGGATAGGTCTATAGGATATAGGAAAATAATGAGGGGTATTATCGACTATTCATAAATAGGGGGTAGGCATTGACATCCATTGATGGGTTGTACTTTTTCATCACATACGGTGAATGAAAACTGTTGTGTGTATTCAATTCTTGTACCCGTTTCAAAGTTTGCCTCGCTCCTACATTCTTAAAGGCAATCTAAATGGAAATTCTTGTGAGGTCTGTGATGGTAGCAAAGGGCTTCGGCTGATAGGTTGGATCCAATGGATCAACCTGACTTGGAAGAGTATTTCCATGTAAAGCATCAAATGTATGAAAATATACACATATAAACAGATTCAGATGCATGTAAGACATTTAAAAAGGGCATACCTAGTGCATGAGGCTGCCGTTATTGTAGGGTCTGAGGAGGGTCATAATGTACGCAAATTTACTTCCACTTTGCAAAGAGGCTAGCTGTTTCCCACTTCAAAGCCATGACCACTAGGTCACAATGAGGCAACCTTACTTTTGTGTCGAGGTCCTATAAGACATTAGTGGTCATTCAATTTGACTTGTTTGTGCAGCTTGAATTGGACTTGACTGACCACAACCTGAATTTCCGTAGCCCAACTTTAGCTGCCGTAAGTTGAAATTTACAGCCATAAGAGACCACAAGCTAGGACCAACCATAGGAGCTGGCCCAACCCCAAATTGTACTACACAGATCTTCTATGGCGCGCTGCCCTGTCCTACCTGTACTGCACAGACACAGGGTCATGCGCAATGACCGCCTTACCCCCGCTTGGACAAGGCGCTCGGCCAGGGGTAAGCTAGTCAATGCGTGCCGCCTTGTATCTACATAGCACAGCAGGCTGGGCAGCCCGCGCCATAGAAGATCTGGATCCCAAATTGTATAGTCGTTGTGTATCCCAACCTTGAATTCTGCAAGTTGGGCTTTTTGTATGATAGATGGACAATTAATTTTGACTACTGCAGGGTACCTTTGCACGAGAGACAGTGTGGAAGCTGAAAATTTTGGCATTTTGTAGGGATTGGGTGGAGGCCCACAGATCAGAATGTTTGTTATATATTGACTTTAATTATACATATATAACAAATGGGAAGTAGTTTTCTGTCGGGGAGTGGGGCCTACGCCAGCACTCCTATGTGTCTAGGGGACATAGGTGTCTTTTCATATTAGAAGGAGAGAGACAGACTTATGGGAGTGCTGGCGTAGACCACTCTCCCAACAAAGTTCTTTTTACCATAACAATATTTCCAATAATAAAGAATCAATTAAAAAATTAGGAGAAAAGAAAAATACAAATAGAAGGGCTTTGTGTCTCTTGATCATTTTTCAGATGTTTTGTGCCATTATATCAGTCAATACTCATCTACTTCTCATCGTCCTTATTTAAAGAAGAGGCCTCCTATACAGAAGGCCCCAGAGTGTCTCCTGTTTGCTTTGCTATAACTGGCCGGTTTAGAATCCTGTAAGTACGCTCTTCTTGTTCCCTCCTTCCTTTCTTTCTTTGTTTCTTTCTTTCATTTTTTAATGTTTTCTTATTTTTTTAAAGCAAAATAACTAATAGCAGTAGTAGTAGTAGTAGTAGTAGTAGTAGTAGTAGTAGGAGTATGGTAGGAGTATGGTAGGTGTAGCTGGTGAGAGAGAATCCTTTAATAGTAGTAGTAGTCAATCTTGAAAAGGCTGTTTGCAACCATGGATTCTTTATGATGGCTCCAAATCAGTGGATACCATCTACCAAGACACTACAACGGAGCAGTAGTAGTAGTAGTAGAAGTAGTAGTAGTAGTAGTCAATCTTGAAAGGTTGTTTGAAACCATGGATTCTTTATGATGGCTCCAAATTAGTGGATACCATCTACCAAGACACTACAACGGCCCTTGCGCTTAGCTGACTCCATCACCTCAGTCGTCGTTCGCATTTCACATCCCAAGAAAGACCCTTCTGATTTCCTCCATATCCATGTTCTTGGGACTAACTTCCTCTCCCCACAAGACCAACAAGTGTTATTTGCACAGGTAGCTCAAATGTTAAGGATATCAGGGAAGGATGAAAACAAGATTCTAAAATTCCATGAGATCTATTCCATACGTTATTTGATTAGAAAGGAAAAATAGGAGGTTTGATGAGAGGTACCATAGCCAGGCTCACGTTTGGGGCCTTGGGCAAAGGGAATTAGGCTTGGGCTTTCCTTCTGCCCCTAGTGGAAGATCATCTATCCAAGACCTTGTGGTGGGGAGGAACCTCAATATCCGTCAACGAAGCAACGTACCTCTTCCTCTGGTTGAGATTTTTTGGGTCTGTCCCCTTCCTGGTTGGGTGAAAATCAATGTTGACGGCTGCTCATTGGAGAACCCCGGTCGTGTTGGAGCGGGAGGGGTGTTCCGCAATGAAAATTCCCAAGTGATGTTTTCTTATAGGGAATTCTTGGGTGTTGCTACCAACTTTGAGGCTGAATTCCAGCCTCTTCTTTTGAGTTTAGAATATGCTAGAGATCAAGGTCTTACCAATTTTTGGATTGAATGTGACTCGGTTACGTTGTCACTGCTTGTTTCCGAGAACAAAGTCCCATAGTGTGTATGGCAGCGTTGGTGTATTCTTGGTTCTATTGAGTGGAAGATCACACACTGCTACAGGGAAGCAAGCTCGATTGCAGACTTCTTGGCAAAATCTACAGCTGCTTCGAAAGTCCCTTCGACTATAGTGCATTTCCCTCCTTTGGTTCAGGACGATCTCTTATAGGACGCGCAATGCAAACCTAGATTTCATGTAGTTTCCTTCTTTTTTTTTGGAGTGTTTTCTCTTTGGCAACTGTTTCTCCCTATCGATGGCATTGCCAAAGGTGGGGAGAGGTCTCTGCAGCTTGTGTAGTTTAGCTTTGTTTGTTTTAGGCTTTCTGGCCTAAGCCTTAGTTCTTTTATTTTTCTTTTTTCCTCAATACAAATGATCTTTTAGCAAAAAAAAAGGTCCCTATCAAAATGGACCTCGCTCGACCCAACTTGTGTGCTTTGTGGTTATTGTAATGAAACCATTTGGCATCTGTTTCTTTCATGTGATTGGACTAAACATATTTGGGCTTCAGGCCCTCTAGGTTGTGAATAGAGCTCCTCTCTAGTTCCTCTTAGGCTGATTTTTGCTCCTCTTTCCTCTAGTCAAATGTCCTGGACAAACAATCATTTATTTGGTTTTTCTCTGTCTTTATTATTACGTTTTATTGTATTTAGAATCTCAGGAACAAGGCCTCTAGAGGATTATCCACAACTAATCCTAATATAATTATGTGGTCTATAGCTAAATGGTTGGATGCTCTTAACATCCTCTCCCCCCCCCCCCAATGGTTTTAACCCCCTTTGACATCAATCTACCAGATCCCCCTATTAATATGAATAACTCTAACCATACTCTTGATTTCCCTGTTTTAATCTGTGCAAGGGCAAGTAACCCAACCTTGAATTCTACAGGTTGGGCTTTTTGTATGATAGATGGACAATTAATTTTGACTACTGCAGGGTACCTTTGCACGAGAGACAGTGTGGAAGCTGAAAATTTTGGCATTTTGCAGGGATTGGGTGGAAGCCCACAAATCAAAATGTTTGTTATATATGGACTTTAATTATACATATATAACAAACGGGAAGTAGTTTTCTGTCAGGGAGTGTGGCCTACGCCAGCACTCCTATGTGTCTAGGGGACATAGGTGTCTTTTCATATTAGGAGGAGAGAGATAGACTTATGGGAGTACTGGCATAGACCACACTCCCGGCATAGTTCTTTTTCCCATAATAATATTTCCAATAATAAAGAACTTCAATTAAAAAATTAAGAGAAAAGAAAAATACAAAGAGAAGGGCTTTGTGTCTCTTGATCATTAACCCACAACTCCAAAGTTCTAATCTCTATGCCATACAACACCTAAAGATAATTAAACACTTCTGTACAAATGCATACTTACATATATAACTGTGTATCATAAACATTCATAAGTAGGCATTCAAGTGCTAGCCTCTGACCATACATGATAAAGCCCATGATAGGCTTGATCTATAAATTAAGTAGGGTATGTATGGGTGAGGCCCGAGCCCAGGCCTTTACAAGTTGGGCTTGTGGTTGGGCTGCTTTGAAGTAGAACGTTCTAGTGCAAGAGATATATGTTCTTTTAAATATCGGACCTAAATGTGAAATTCTTGAAATGAGACCAGTGGATTCGGATAGGTCTATAGGATGAGGGGTATTATCGACTATTCATAAATAGGGGGTAGACATTGACATCCATTGATGGGTTGTACTTTTTCATCACATACGGTGAATGAAAACTGTTGTGTGTATTCAATTCTTGTACCCGTTTCGAAGTTTGCCTGCTCTTACATTCTTAAAGGCGATCTGATTGGAAATTTTTGTGAGGTCTGTGATGGTAGCAAAGGGCTTTCGCTGATAGGCTGGATCCAATGGATCAACCTGACTTGGAGGAGTATTTCCATGTAAAGCATTCATATATGCAAATATACACATATAAATAGATTCAGGTGCCAGTAAGAGATTTAAAAAGGGCATACCTAGTGCATGAGGCTGCCGCTATTGCAGGTTCTGAGGAGGGTCATAATGTATGCAAATTTACTTCCACTTTGTAGAGAGGCTAGCTGTTTCCCGCTTCAAACTCGTGACCACTAGGTCACAATGGAGCAACCTTAATTTTGTGTCGAGGTCCTATAAGACAGTAGTGGTAATTCAATTTGACTTGTTTGTGCAGCTTGAATTGGACTTGACTGATCACAACCTGAATTGTTGTAGCCCAATTTTAGCTGCCGTTAGCTAGAATTTACGGCCATAAGAGACCACAAGCTAGGACCAACCATAGGAGCTGGCCCAACCCCAAATTGTCCAACACAGATCTTCTACGGCGCGCTGCCCTGTCCTGCCTGTGCTGCACAGACACAGGGCCGTGCGCAATGACCGCCTTACCCTCTCGGGCAAAGCACTCAGGCAGGGGTAAGGCGGCCAATGTGCACCGCCTTGTATCTGCGCAGCACAGCAGGCCAGGCAGCCCGCGCCGTAGAAGATCTGGATCCCAAATTGTATAGTCGTTGTGTACTTTTCTACGTAAGTTTTTGTTTATACATACTTTCTAGTAGTACAAATAATTGTGCAATATCATATTAATTTTTATTTCTGGATTATAAAAATTTAAAAAAAGAAGAGAGGGTAAAGCGAATCCATCATTCCAGCCTCAACAATATTTTCTTGATTAAGTGGCTGACTCCTGCTCGAATGGGTTGTGTATGGTTGAGGCCTCTCAGCTTGATGGGCTTGATTAGGTTTGGGAGTAGCTTTAACTTGGCCCAAATAGGCCCAAGTTACACCTTCATTTGCGTTAGGCTTCAACTATCTGTATGTGCGTTCGGTTAATAGTTTAAAATTACGAATTACATTATGGGAGAAAGCTACCTGGGTACGTGCGGTGCACTGCCCCTGCGCACAGATATAGGGGCGCAGAAAATAACCATTGCATTCCCATAGAAAGGCAGAAAATCTCGGGGGTGCAAGGGCAGCACACCGCATGTGCCCAGGTAGCGTTCTTTCTCCCTTACATTATATGGCTTTCAATTTTAAAAAACCCTTTTTTTTTACCCTTGCAATTAAATAACTTTTGGGAATAAAACCAAAAAAAAAATAATTACAAATTTATTGAAACCTTTGCGGTGTGAATAAGAAAATCTCATTATAGAAATACAAGGATTAAAGTTAGATTTGGTATGATTTCTATTTCAATTTCAAATTGATTTCATGAAATAGTCAACAACAAGTTGTTTGACCAAGAAATTAAAATTGTTTTGATTGCATCAATTTGAAATAATTCAAGAATAAAAAAATCATTTGGTAGTATAATTTTCGAGAAGAAATTCTCTATATTTCTTTGGGAGAGGATTGTAGTGGCAGGAACTGGGGCGGAGGTGATGGCGGGGACGGGGGTGGGGCTAGGAAGGGTGGATGGTGGTGGTGGTGGTGGTGGTGATGGCAGGGAGATGGTGATGGCAGCTATGGTGGTGGTGGCGGTGGCGGTGGCAGTGGTCGTGGCATGATGGTGAGACCATAAGGAGAAGGGTGGTGTTTTTTTTTTAACATGAAATTACTGCTTTGCCCATCAAATTAGCCATGTCCTCATTAAAAAGTAAAAGTGTAATCAATTTCAAAATTGAAACAGCTCAGCTATTTCAGAATTTCTATTTCATTTGATATCTATTAATTGAAATAAAGTGCAAAAATCAAATCAAACAATTTCTGAAATATAAATCACCCCATGAAATTGAAATAGAAATTATACCAAGAGAATCTCATCTCCACTGGTGATGTGAACTGTGTGGTTAAGGCCAGATTTGGTATGATTTCTATTTTCAATGTCGGATTGATTTCATCAAATAGTAATCAAATAGATTTTTGCTCAAGAAATTGAAATTGTTTTCATTGCATCAATCTGAAATATTTCAAGAATAAGAAATCCATTTGGTAGTTCAATTTTTGAGAATAGATGCTCTATATTTCTTTGGGAGAGGGTAGTGACAGCGGCGGTGGCGACGATGATGATAGTGGTGGTGGTGGGGAGGTGGTGGTGATGGCCGGTGGGGGCATGGTGGTGGTGAATACGTGGGGGTGTCAATTCCAGGTCCTGCAGAACCGACCGAGCCCACCCAGCCTGGCCCGACCTATTTACTAGATGTGTCGGGCTTAAGCTCGACACGTTTAGTAACCAGGCGGACCCAGTGTGGAGTCCTAGCCCGACGGGCGCCCGACTGGACCAACCGAATGCTACCCCGACCTAGCCCAACCTATTTGCTGGTTTTGAAACCTTGTGAACTAAATATTTATAAATTCTAGTGGAGTGTTTGGTCTTTGGATGATCGATCAAGTTTTAAATTAGGGAAAAAATTCTCTGTCCGGGAGTGTGGCCTATGCCATCACTCCCATGAGTCTATCTCTCTCTTCTCCATGTGAAGACATCTCTGTCCCCTTATTTTGAGGAGGAGAAAGATAGACACATGGGAGTGCTGGCGTAGGCCACACTCCCGGACAAAGAACTACTTCCCTTTAAATTAATATGGGTCTTGAAAATTTTCAGCTCTTGGTCGATGGATTAGGTTATTAATACACACATATATGTTATAATATGGTTTCACTCTCATATCAAAATTGATGCATTAGCTTAATCCCATGTAGCATGAGTAAGCCCAAAAGACGTTAGACTTTTTTTTTTTATGAGAAAATAAAATATATTACTGGAAAGATATGAGAGTCCGTACAATATTGTGATGAAGAACTACTTGTTCTTTGTGAACTGCTACATATTTAGTTATAAAATTCGCAAAACTAGAAATATATATGTTCTGAGGACAATTGATTGGAATGCCTCTGGTTCCATCAGCTGCTTGAGACAAAAGCAGAATAAATCTCCATGGTCGTACCACTAAAGTTGGGTCTTGAAGTAAAGGAGGGATTTCCATGTTCGAGCACCAGATTTCTTTGATGTTGTCACCTAGTCGGGATGCATATTGAAGACCCTTTACAAGGCCAAAAATTTTTGTCTTCAAAAAATTCAATAGTACCCAAAAAATCAGCGGTTGTTAGTAAAATTTGTCCTTCCAACAAAATAGAACACATCCATCCCGATCTCTTTAGGGATAACTGCATTGTTCCTGCACAAATCAAAGCATTATAGTTTAATGTGGGAAAAGATTTCAAACATAAATCTATAGGCTGGTCATTATTACCAGAAAAAAGCATAGGAGACAACGAAGTATGGGTTGGGGGGAAATGTTTAAGTCTATCAACCATCTGCGGATGTTTGAAATAACACAGACAGGGTCAGGTTTAATAGAATTATGGACTACCTGGTTCCTGACATGCCAAATAAAGTAACAGGTAATAATAAAAACCGAGAAGAACCACTTGGAGAGCCGCTTATCCCATAATTTATCAGTTAGAAAATAATTACAAAAATGAATTAAAGATTGATAGGAGAGGTATTCCATTCTCAACCCTAGAGGGCCAGCTACCCAGATATGCTTAGACCAGTCACATGAAAGGAAGAGATGCCATATGGATTCCGGACAAGATCCACATAAAACACAATGAGGATCGATCTTGATCCATTTCGAGAGAGAAGCTTTAACAGGGATACCTGCAAGTAAAACATGCCAAAAGAAATGTTTAAATTTAGGATGAATGGGTAATTTCTAGAAAAAGCGCCACCAACCAGGGAACCTAGGGTGAAAAGACGATCTTAACGGAGATGTAAGAAATTTGGCTGCAATTCGAGTGGAGAAATTACCACTTTTTGAGATAGAATATATCCAAGAACCATAGTTATTAGTGAGAGACACAGATGCACAAGCAGTAGTAAAAGCATAAGGAATTGGGGGGGAAGTAAGTCAGCAATAAATCTATTCTGGGCGAAATACTTATAGACCAGATCCCCCCTGGAAAAATCTTGCATAACGTTAGTAAGACAAAAACCTGGAATTTATTTACCCATGGATTAGTCCAGAAAAAAGAATTCTTCCCATCACCAATAATACGAAAAGACATCGATTTTAAAATATGGAGTAAATGGGCAATGCTGTTCCAAGACCATGAACCTCTTTTAATGATAGTTTTTGGATCAAAAACTGAGAAATTGGGAAAATATTTTGCCTTTAAAACCATAGCCCATAATTTAGGATTATTAATGAGTCTCCAACCAAATTTAAGAATTAAGGATTTATTTTGAATTTTAGTCTTCCTAAGTCCTAATCCACCAGAAGCTAAAGGTAAGTAGATTTTATCCGAGACAATAGGATGGTGATGTTTACCAGAGTCAAAGCTACCATTCCAAAAATTGAAACAAATCGAGTCAATAAATATACAGACTTTTAAAGGAAATAAGAAAGAGGACATTAAATAAGCAGGTATGGAACTAAGAACAGACGGCATGAGCACCATTCAACCTGCATAAGAGAGATGGTTAGCTTTCCAAGTTGAGAATCTAGATTTGATCTTCTTGACAATACCTGTTAATTCCTTTGTCTTGGATCTTGAGTGAATTAGATTGGTGCCTAGATAAATATTCTTAGATGAATCTTCAGAAATTCCTATAAGAGAACAGAGCCTATTTCTCTCAAGCAAGGGAACATTCTTACTGGAAAAAAGGCAACTTTTGTCAAAATTGATTTCTTGACCTAACAGATCATTAAACAAATCCAAAATGGCTTTTAATTATAGTAAGAATATCATCATCAGTAGCTATGCAAAACACAAAAGTATAGTCTGCAAACAATAGGTGTGTGATTTCATATGCATATTTGGCAATTTTTATACCTTTGAAAAGATTCAATTCTCTGTAAACCTTGAGAAGTCTAGAGAGAACTTCCATTATTAAAATAAAGAGGTATGGGCTTAGAGGACAGCCCTGCCTAATGCCTCTGGAGGCAGTGAAAAAATCAAAAGGACTACCTTTCATTTTAATAGAAAAAGAAGTAGTAGAGATAAGATTCCACAAGAGATCACCCCCACGATTATCAAAACCTAAAAATTTAAAAAGATCTTTGAGTAAGCTCCATTCAATCCTGTCATAAGCCTTAGACATGTCAAGCATACTAGCAACATACCCAAGTTTACCTTTTTTGTGAGATAAAAAGTGAAAATTTCTTAGGCAATAACAATATTATCAGAGATTTGTCTACTAGGCATGAACGCTGCCTGAAGGGGACAGATAAAGGAAGGGAGAAAACCATTCAGTCTATTAGCCAAGATTTTAGCTAAGATTTTGTAAGATACATTGCAAAGGCTAATACGACGGAAGTTAGAGACTCTCACTGCATCCTCCTTCTTAGGAATTAAGCAAAGAAGAGTATGGTTAACACCAAAAGGAAGTTGCTTACCTTTAAAAAAATCAGAACCAAATTGAAAGACATCCAAATTAATCAAATCCCGAAAATCTTGGTAAAAACATGCCTGGAAACCATCCATCCCTGGAGCTTTGAGAGGACCCATAGAGAAGACGACCTTCTTAATTTGATCAAGAGTAAGGATGAAAAGAAATGATCTCAAGTGGCCTCATCCAAGATAGGCTCAAAGAGATTCACAATAAAAAAAGCATCCAAATGTTGAGATGAAGTGAATAAATCTTTAAGATGAGAGGTAAAGACGTGGGCTATTTCACTTGGATTTTCCACCTTTGCCCTATCATCAGAGATTAAAATGTTAATGCTTCTTTTACGTAAATTGATTTTTGAAACAGAGTGATAATACCTGGTGTTTCTGTCTCCATCCATTACATTAAAGTGTCTTGACTTAGATTGATATCTTGATTAGCTTATTTACTCATATTTTGAGGACCACATGAGAAATTGTCTAGATGTACTAGATTAAAAAAAAAAATTGAGAAACATCGCTACCTGGTCGCATGCGGTGCACGGCCTCTGCACCTAGACACAAGGTTACGTGAAATGACCACCACGCCCCCATGGAAAGGTGGAAATTCCTAAGGACGTGGCCGTCATTTTGTGCGGCCCTATGTCTGGACACAGGGCCATAGTGTTCTCTTTCCCAAAAATTACTTGCAAAACAAGCAAGTTTGACTTAGGCTACGTTTGATAACGGTCTGAACAAAGACCACCCATTCTTGACTAGAAACGTTCTTTGGTGTTTCTGGTCTGAAAAGTGTTATGTGACAAAAAATAATCGTTTGGTAACAGTCTCAAGAACGTGTTCAGAACGAAAATGTTGTTTGGTAAAACCTGTTCTTCCAAATTTGATTTTAATTACAATAATGCAATTTCCTTCTAAATTATACCAAAAAACACTTGTAAAATCATTTTCTCTCTTACTAACCTTAACATAAAATTAGATATCTCATTAACACAACCAAAGTAATTATAAAAATATTTCAAATTTCAAAGATGCCATTAAAAATTGGGTTCTTGTGTGGATTAGTGCCATAACTGACTATGCTATGATCATTTGAATAAAAAGGGCCTTGGTGGATTCGAACCACCATCCCCTTGGAACATGCTCATATTCCAAGTGCTCTACCAATTTGAACTAAAGACCGATCGAGTAGTATTCAATCAGTGGAGACAAAAGGTATTTCAGCAGCTAAGATGAACCAGGGAAAGAAGCACTCAACAGATGAATTTGGCTTTAGATTCTAAGCACACAAAAGATCAAAGAAGCATACAACAAATGAATTGAGATAACAATATGATGGGAAAATGATTCAAGTAATAATGAGCAGCACACCCATTTACTTGTTAGCAAATATAAAGAAAAGTATTGACTTGGTCCTGCAATTATTAGGCTAAAATAGTACAATCCAATCACATACTTCCCCCTTGCATACGTCCATTCACAATAGTAGTCGATCTTAACTAGGACTTAACCAAATCAAATATTAACCATTTGTACTTTACTTTCTCCACTCACCCAAACACACACATATTTAACCCTACCTAATTTTTTAAACAACTGGGTCCATTCATGAATGGGTACTGCATCACTTTTTTTTGCTAAAGGTCAACAATTTGTATTAGATAAAGAAAGAAATTGGTTACAATATATGGTCACAACTTAATAAAAGTACATCATATCCTCAAAGCTATGAAATGGAGCCATATCATGTGAATCTGTAATGCGGTCTCCCTAGAGCTTCCCAACTCACCACTTGAGTGACAAAGCTTGGTGCTGAATCCCAATTTGCAGAGGTCCTTCCTTTTGCTGCATGAGTCGCTAGGGCGTCTGCAGCCAAGTTCGCTTCACAGAAACAGTACGTGATTCTCCATTGAATTGAGTCAAGATATGTCAACACTCTCCACCACTCTTGCATATATTGCCATGGAAATGTTCGGTTGAGGACTGCTGCTACAAGGGCTGCAGAGTCACTCTCAATCCACAATTTATCAATACCCAGCTCTTGCGCCTGCGCAACTCCAGTGAAAAATGCTCCCAACTCTGCCATGTAGTTTGTTCCCACTCCCTGGATTTTCGCAAAGCATCTTCTAACTTTACTCTGCCTGTCTCTAAATATACCTCCCGCTCCCATCAGTCCTGGGTTCCCCAAAGATGACCCGTCAATGTTGAGCTTCCACCATCCATACAAGGGCTGCCTCCAACATACCTCAATGATCTTCCTTCCCATTGGCTTGGAGATTACGCACTTCAATCGCCTGGCTATAACAAGATCATTGATTGATTTAACCTGCACCCCTTGCATCCTAGTGCAGTTCATAACTTCTGCAAAGCAGATCTTAGTTACCTGTGATGGATTTCTTCTGTGGCCATGAAAACGACACCTGTTTCTTGCATCACTAATGTTTGCTATTCGACCCAGACTAGAAGAAATCCATGTTTCTTGCAGCAATTTAAAGATTGGAATGGGGTGGGAAAGAAAAATAACAATGTCCAAATTCTCTGCATATAAAATAGATAAAAGGCAAATGCACACAAGTAGTTAATCTATACCTTGAGTTCATCAAGCTACCAGTCAAATTCACAGAAGCCTAGACTTTCAATTCAATGACTTGTTTAGTTGTTCAAGAAATCAATCATAAACATACTCAATGATCATACAACATTCATAAAATCTATACCCAAAACAGAGACACAGAGAGGCATAGAACCGGTGTAAAAAAATAGACAAAGTGATTCAGAATTACAGATTGAGCCAGATTTGCATTCTGTAATGGGAAATTATCAAATAAATATGGATTGGCTTTGCTTTTCTTAACTCTGTTTGGGCCTCTGACACTCCAAGTTGTAAAGATATGCCATCCCTAGTAACGGTAGTAGCATGCATGAGGTTATGAGGTTGTTCTTCTTCAAGTCTTCTCTACCTTTTTCTTATCTTCATGAACCCAATAAGATACCCCATTTTCTTATCTTCTTCTTCTCCAAGTGGGCTCCCATCTTTGACACTAAAAAGCTGTGGGCTAGCAAGTGTCTTTTCCATCCATTCTACAATAAAATCCTATCCTTATATAATAGGTTCAACATTTAAACTAATTTAAGAAGTACTGGTGCAATCCAAGGCTCTTCAAAGCATGGGTAAGGAGGGACTGGGGTACGGAGTTTTCTCCTTTCTATTTTGCAATCTCTTATTTCTTGTAATTTTCCTCGAGGGTGTGACATGTGGCACAATTAAATTTAACGGTCTATATTTAAATATCAACTTTTAACTCTCGACTAACCCTGGTTACACCAACCCCTAGTTAACCCGGGTTGGTGTAACCCAACTTAACCCTAACCCATGATTTAACCCAACTTTTTGAAAACAATTCTTCAGATTGGGGGATTTCCTATTTTTAAACTTGTGCCTTTGTTCGCCGTTGCCGGAGATGAGAGCAAATGAGTTGCTCCGCCCTTTCTGCAACCAAACCAACACCAAACCCCTTCCGCGTCCCACCCCTCACACTTCAATCTCCTTCTACCCCATCCCTCCCCCGAATGATCTAGTTGATCCGTGATTGAGCAAATGGTAAAGTTGCTTCTCTTTGCAGTTCCTTTCAGGGCTTCCCATGAAGAAGCAACCAACTAACAAGTAGACAAAGGGATGCAGAAGTTTAGTACTGCTTCAGAACCACGGAACTGAGGGTAATGGATCTCAGAACAACACAACAGAGACACAGTAGAGATGAAAATTGACTAAAGAGGAATAAATACTTAATTACGATCAAACAATTATAACACTAAAATTACAGGGCACACCATTAATTTTTTTTGTAACCGTAGACCCTGTTCTTGAGCCCCCAATCATCATAGTGAACACTGTGCTCTCCTTGTTGGTTATTGATTGAGTTAGGTTTCTATGTATCTATGATGGTAGTGCTTCCCCTCTTACATTCTATGCCCTCTTCCAAGCATCAATATTTATGTATTTCTCCAATGAGTCCAACGGAGCCATCAATGTTCTCTCACCGGAATAACAATGAGTGGGGCGGGGTTGCTGAAGGGGGTGGTGGTCTGGGTGCAGGGATAGTAGAAAAAGGGGTAGGAGCGCCAAGGGATGGGGTCTGGGGTCTGGATACAAGGATAGTTGAAAAGGGGGTTTGAGCACCAAGGGCTAAGGTCGGGGTTTGTTGGAGAGAGAGAGAGAGAGAGAGGTTGGAGTCGGGGTTGGTAAGGTTGCAGAAAGGATGGGGAACATGGAGACGGAAGACGTGAAAAAGCACAATTTGGATCCTCTACTGCCGAGCTGCCCGGCAAGACCCTACTGCCAAGACACAGCAAGGCGGTGAATGACCGCCTTACCCCCACTCGGGCAAGGTGCTTGGGCAGGGATAAGACGGTCATTCTCCGCTTTACTGTGTCTTGACAGTAGAGTCCTGTTGGGCAACTCGACAGTAGAGGATCTAAATCTGAAAAAGAAAGAAACAAGACGATTAAAAAAAGAGAGAGAAAAGGACGAGAAATGAATAAAGTAATAAATAAAAGAATAAAAAATTGAGTTAAACCATGGGTTAGAGGTTAGGTTGAGTTACACCAACCCAGGTTAACCTAGGGGTTGGTGTAATCGGGGTTAGTTAGGAGTTAAAAGTTGATATTTAAATACAGACCGTTAGATTTGATTGTGCCATGTGTCATATTTTCAGGGGAAAAATTACAAGAAATTACAGATTGGAAAATGGAGAGGAGAAAAATCCCCCTGAGCTACAACCTAGAACTAGAGAATTTTAGAGGGAAAAATTGGGAAAAGTTTTCATACACGGTCGTGTAAACCATTTATGTGAAAAGGTCTCTCACAAAAAGTTGGAAAAGTCTTAAATTCTCACCCATTAATTAATGCCTTGAAACTCCCACCCTCTCACATACACGATTTACACAATCGTATATGAAACCTTTCTAATTTTATGAAATAAGTGACTTCAAATGTCCTATAAAATGCCTGAAGGCCCAAAACCTCCTCTAAAAAAAAGACTGAAGTTTCCATGTACAGATATAGACGCTTGGCAAAGGTCAAGCAGAATTATAAAAAAGGGAAAATATAGTAGCTCACTGCCATTAGCTATACAATCCCTTCACTACAACCGTCTCAAGACCAAAAAGAGGGAAAACAGCCTCGGATACAAAAAATAGATTTGTCACTTGGTGAAGAAAACAAACTCCAACAAAAACGGTACACACATAAGCAGTGGGCACACAATAGATAATAAACTAATAATAAAGCATAAATGAACAAAACAACAGACGCTTTGAATATCATTATCACAATAAATATGCAAACGTCAGCACTAACCAGCAAACAGCTCCAATTTTTACCATCACAATCTCAACTAACAACTGCAAAGTGCAAACACTAAACACAAGTTAACGAGCTTCACCCTCAACTAGGATGTAAACGGATCGGATTCGGTTTGGATGGTGCTATATCCACATTCACATATGATTATCTTGCGGATGGATTCGGATAGTGCTAAACAGATACAGACACGGATACGGATCGGATATTTTATCCATTTACATTTAAATATAGCTTTTCGGATAGCTATAGTCTATCCGTATCCGTATCCGTTTAACTTTCGGACGGATTCGGATAGTGCTAAACGGATACGACACGGATACGAAAACGAATGTCAGCTATTCATTTACATCCCTGCCCTCAACCCCACCCCCTCCCAGCCAAAAAAAGAAGGGATGCATCAATAACCATATTTCCCCCATGATTTAGGTATTAATCACCATATACACCATCAAATGAGAGAGAGAGAGAGAGAGAGAGAGAGAGAGAGAGAGAGAGAGAGAGAGAGATCCCTAAAATCCAGACCTAAAAATCAATTTCAGATAACAGTAGCTAACAATAAAATCCATAAAATTCATACCTATAATTATATAAATCAAATTTGCTGAAGAAATTCCTAAAGTCCATACCTTTTCGACTGAATCCTTCCAATTATAGAGATGGTGATCCAATTCCTGAGACACAATGAGAGAAAAAATAAAGATATGGTTAGATTTTCACACAAAAGGGATGACCGAGAGAGAGAGAGTGAGAGAGCGACCGAGAGTTGCAGATACTACGAGAGAGAGAGAGAGAGAAAGCGAGAGAGAAAGAGAAGGAGAGAGCGAGACAGATAGAGAGAGAGAGACAGAGAGACAGAGAGACAGAGAGAATGAGATAGCGAGATAGAGAGTGAGAGAAAGAGAGAGAGAGAGAGAGGGAGAAAGAGCGTGAGAGAGTGGTGCGTTGTTCTTACCTTGAAGGCCGAAGTTGTAGGTAGAGGTCTCCTTCTCTGCTCCTTCTCTTCCCCAGTTGATCGCAAACCACTTCCTCAAAACCCAAGAAATCAAGGGTTAGGCTCGATATTTGGGCAATTTCGTTCTTTACAGACCGTGTCTGAGACGGTCTGTAAAGAACATTATTTTCATCTAGATTCCCTTCAGTTCGTTCTGAAAGACCAAAAAAATGAACCAGCAATCCAAACAATTTCATGTTTTTTTGTTCTCAAAGAACGGAAAAACAGCAACAAACGTTCTTTGGACCGTTACCAAACGTAGCCTTAGTTTTTGCACTTTTCTTGTGAACCAAATCTCGTAGATCTAGAAAATTAACCCAAAATAAAAATTATTGTTTCAACAGATGACTATGCTATAAGCTTCATTTTGTCTCACATAATTTGTGAGGTTAGCATTTTCCATATTCAATTAAGGAACTTCATGGTCGGCAGGTCCACACAGTTAGTAGAACTCAATCAAAGGTGAACATGTGTGCTTCAGACTTTCTTGCAGAGAAAATAGGCAAAGAAGCATGTACATAATTCTTGAATAAACATATCATTTGCTACTCATGTGTCAAATTTGATCCAAATTAAACATCAAGTTTCATAATAAAGGATTAAGAAAATTTCATGCCTACAGCTGCAAACTCACAAGAGGTAGCCCAATACATGATGGATTCTATGATTAAGATGGATGTTTGGTTCACTTGACATGTTCCTAAAGATTAATTACCCCATATATCTGATTGTTTAAGTAGTAAACAGGCCATCTAAACAATAACCATAGGAACATTTTATTAATAAAATCATCACAACGAAAGGGACACTTGATATTTTGACAATTATTATGAGATTTCGTACATCTTTTGACAGTTACTATCTTTACTTCTCATTTGATTATTCAGATGGACGTGTCAAGCTCGTAGTTGATAAGATACATGACTTAATCAACCACGGAGTGGAGTTAGGCCATTCTGTCGTGACTAAACATAATACACCTTTTTATTGATGCCTTTTAATTTCCCTCTCTACTAACAAAGGCTTGTAGGTTCGCGTTCTAGAGTCGCGGATTACTACAATATCCTCATGTAGGTCTTCCATTTGTGTGTCACCTCCAAGAGAGATTTTGTAGAAGACCCATCTTCTCTTAAAACCTTAGCAGCAGCATCCTTGAGCTCTCTTATCTTGTACCGGACCTTCTTCCCTTCTTCCCCTTCCATTAAGCTCTTCACGACTGTTCCAATCTCTTGCCTCCTTATTACACCATCCTCTCCTACTTTAGGCCTCAATGCCACCTTTATATCTTCCACCAGCATCACTGCATTCATCTTTTGCTCTGCATAGAGTGGCCAAGCAATCAAGGGCACACCATTTACTAAGCTCTCTAATGTTGAGTTCCACCCACAATGGGTCAAGAACCCTCCTGTTGAAACATGGCTAAGCACCTGGGTTTGAGGAGCCCATGAAGGAACCACTAGTCCCCTCCCTTTAGTCCTCTCCAAGAAACCTTTGGGCATGAAAGGAAATGGGTCTTCAATACTTTGGTCACTAAAGTAGGCTGTACCCATTCCTATTTGAGAAGGGCTCCTAACAACCCATAAGAATCTTTGCTCACTTAGTTCCAACCCTGAGGCCATTTCATTCATTTGCTCAAATGAAAGAGCCCCACCACTCCCAAAACATACAAAAAGAACTGATCCATGGGGTTGATCATCCAACCACTTCAAGCACTCAGACTCACTAGCTCCATCACTTGAACCATTCTGTATGAGTGGTCCAACCGGGTAGACCGGTGGAATACCTGGGAATTCCCCTTCTTTCAAGACCTTGATAGCCCTTGGTTCCAAATCCATGAAGGTATTTAACATAATACCTTCAGCTAATTTGTAACGTTTGGAATGGTATAGAAGCAATTTGTAGGCCTCATCTGTTCTATCTTGTGCTGGTTCCAGGAAATCTCGTCCATGAATAGGTAAGCACCCAGGAATCGAAACCGGTTCACGAAGATCTCGGTACTCACAAGAGTAAATTGCATCTAATTTGGGCAAAAGGAAGAGCCATGATACCATCATAGCTGTTGTTGGAATGAAGATGTAAGGCAAAACATTGAATTCCCTAGCCACATCCAAAGCATCAGTACCAAAGGGATCAATCACTAAAGCAACAAGCCTAGTAGTGGTGATCAAGTTCTTCAATGTCTCACGAAAAGCAGGGATGGAACGGAACAGAGTGAGACAGATACGGGTCTCAATCTTTACATCTTCATCAAGGTCATCAAGGTTAACTGGAGGAAGAAATATTGAATTTATTCTTTTGGGGAGAGCATCAAAGACTGCTTTCTGGGCTTTAGGGGAAGAACCAATGTTTGGGATGGTAAAGGTGACAGAGAAATCATGGAGGTGAACAAGTCTCTTTGCAAATGCAACAAGTGGGATAAGGTGACCCATACCTGGTGAAGGTAGAAACACAATGTGAGGTGTTTGCTGGGCTTCTTCCATGGTGAATGGTTTCAGAAACATGTAGGTCTCCTAGCTGAATTGCCAAAAAGACTTACTTTTTAGATGGACTATAAGCTGAAGAACTGAGGAGCTGAGTGACGTTGTGAGAACTAGAGAAGAAAATTTTTTTGGTAAGTAGAACTAGAGAAGATATTGGTTTATATAGATGGGGCTCTCATATTATTTATGGGAAAAAGAACTCTGTGATGGAGTGTGGACGTTGAACCTAGTCACAGAGGGGGGGTGAAATGACCGCTCTGTCTCTCATGAAAAGTGAAAATAACCATCCAGTTGATTCTTCTGCATGTGCTCCCATAGGCCTCGTACAGACACAGGGGCTATGCTCCTTCCCCAGAGAACTTCTCCCATTATTTATTTTTTGGAGTTCTAAGGTTTGTCCAACTCTTTTGGATTTTTTTACCGAGTTTTCCTTCACCCACAATGAAAAGAGAACATCTTAAGTCATCATATATGACTCTTGACCCTTCAAGCTTCCATTGGACTGGGATATAGTATTTTTGACTTCGTACAATAGGGACAAGAATTTAATGATGAAACTCACTGGATTGGTCCACAAGTCCAATCGTAGGACTACATCACCTTCGATGAAGAGTTTCTCTCTTCACCCTGGGTAGGTGGCGAAAAATCACTCTCCTTATTGATTGTTTTGTCTAATTAATTTTTGGGAGAAAGAACGCTACCTAGTTGCGTACGGCATGCGGCCCCTACGCCCAAACACAGGGTCGGGCAAAATGACTGTCACGCCCCTATGGAATGGTGGAAATCCTTGGGGTCACAGTAGTCATTTTGCGTAGCCCTGTCTCTGGGTGCAGGGTCCGCGCACCGTACATGATCAGGCAGCGTTCTCTTTCCCTTAATTTTTATATAAATTGTATTATTGACAGCTCTCAAGGTGTCAAATAATTTTTAACCTTACTTCTTTGCCCTTTTAGTATAAGTACAGTTTTTTCGAACGAAGCTAAATATTGTCATTTCACATGTATACTCGAAAAATATGCACGACAATGATACCTTTTGATAATGATAATAATATGTCACTTTTAAATTTTTGAAAACCCTTTTATACCCTTAACTTAAAGATCTTTTGAGAATAAAACAAGAGGCAATTAAAATGTGTCAAGTTCTAAACACAACTATCGAGATCTCATTCAGACATTCTCATTTTTATATGTTTATAGTTTTTAAATAGGACTGAATTTCCTTTCACCCATTGTGAAGGAAGAGTCCCCTCATCATAGTCATCGAGAACACCAGATTGACATAGTGAAGGTAGTGTCAACCATATACAATAGAGGTGACCGTTAATGATAAAAAAGTTCAATCACATGATCACATCACTAGTAAAGAGTAGATGAAAACTTTATTCCTCCAAGGGAGTGGTAAAGGAATCTCTTGGACGGGGAACAAAGACAACCATATATTGGCAGCATTGATGATGTTTGTTCTAATGCATGCCTTGCACCGTTCACATACATAGGCTGCACTTATTTGTCTCCATTCTCTTAATTCATTTATTTTACAGAACTGTCACACCAAAGAGTTAAGAGGTAGTTTTTCTTTGTTCGTTGAATGGAACAGAACCTTGAACAACAAAGAGAGAGAGAGAGAGAGAGAGATTCTTGGACAAGTGGTTTACAATTCCATGTCATGATTAACTCATCTACTAAATTTAGGCTGCACTTATTTGTCTCCATTCTCTTAATTCATTTATTTTACAGAACTGTCGCACCAAAGGGTTAAGAGGTAGTTTTTCTTTGTTGGTTGAATGGAATAGAACCTTGAACAACACACACACACACACAGTTTCTTGGACAAGTGGTTTACAATTTCACATCATTATTAACTCATCCGCTAACAAAACTGAGAGAGAGAGAGAGAGAACAAGTTTCTTAGACAAGTGGTTTACAACTCCACATCATGATTAACTCATCTGCTAAATTCAGCCAAAACCAAGTATAGGCATGCATCCCCACGTGTATTCATGAGTGCCGACTATATTCTGAGTGTGCACCTTCTCATGCTCATATAATTTTCAAAAGTCTTACTTTACTTTTTGAAAAACTTCGTTTGGACTGAAACTTGACATATGAGTAAAGGCCTTAAACTCTATCGGTTCAAAAATTTGAGTCCTATCTGATCTATCATGTAGTAGATTTTTAGGGTCATTAGGAAAGACATCCTTACTGGTCCATTTAAGAGTAATGCCCTATTAAGAGATAATAAAAAGGTTTATGAAACTCCCAAGTTTGCACAAAAGTATATTTAATTATCAAATGAGCTGATGTTGACATGCCCTAAACCTTTGCAAATTTCCTATTGACATGCTTTGTTATTATCATTTATACGGGTAAAATAAATCGACCACCCAAAATGTGACACATGGACAATGAAGATCTCCAAAAGCATTGGTGAGTTGGACCCCCGTGCCAAGTCATAACTTCCCATACAAGAACCAATTCCAAATCAAGCACTTACTATTAGCATCCTACTCGGAATAGGAAATAAGCATCACCCTGCCATAAACGGTTCAAGAAGATCTATGAAAGTGGGATTGAACTCCCAAATTAGCAAGGAAATCACCCCAAGACCTTCGCAAACCCATAATAGGATTCTCCATGCATATTCCATCTCCCAAAAGGAAACTACTAATTGGGAAGACGATGTACCCAAGGACTCTAATCACCGCCTTACATCACAAGATACTGCACTATCAATAAGATCTTACTCGAACAGGTATGGATCAAACTCTATGTTGTGTGAATTTGCTCTGTTGTTCTTGACTGCTACCAGAGAACTGACTTATGCATCAGAGAGTCCCCGGCGTATCCCGCTCAGTCTACTTCTGGTGTCTCTTCCTCTTTGTACGTTGCAAGTCATCCATTAACCGCACATCAGAACGCCACCCTAACAGTTTTCTGCCGCAACAATTTGGCGACATCTATTGGAAACGAGTGCAGAGTGATTCAGCAGCTTTTGCAACATCTAATATGGTACAGACAAGAACCACCTTTGCATCACCTCTTAAAGAGGCACAATCTATTCTGGGAGCCGCAACTATCGCGGTCGACGGGCTCCTCCACTACCTCCAGGGCACGCAAAGAACATGGTTGCATATCTAGGGGAATAGCTACCCCTAGGACTCATGATCAGTCAATCATTGGCCACCCTGACCCTCAGTTTGGGGCAACCAACGTCTGCTTAGATGCCATGCAGTTGCAGATTCTGAACATGGGAGAACTTGCTCCACAATGCCATACGATAAATCACTTTCAAATCCAGGAAAAGCAACTATGAGCAAGCGCACGCGACTAGCGTCGCGACCAAAGTCCATGATGGACGAAAGCCACCAAAAGAGTTGAAGAGGTCAACCTTGGGAGATAGAGGATGGGCTAAGCAAACAACTCAAGGAGGTCAATGAGCAAATGCAGAAGGTCTTGAAGAGACAAATAGGCACCAAAACCCTCAACTTCTCTAACAGCAATGTTTTATCTGATGACATTATGAAAACCCCACTTCTAACAGGGTTTAAGCCCCCAACTTTTGAGATATATATGGGAACACAGATGCAATCGACCACCTGAATTATTTCAAGTCGACCATAATCCTAACCGGAGCACCAGACCCCATTGTCTGCAGGGCATTCCCAGCTACCTTAAAGGAACCCTCTCTGTCTCTCTCTCTCTCTCTCTCTCTCTCTCTCTTAAAGCAAGAATCTTTTCAACAACATACAATTACAGATAAAATCAATAGCATGGATTGAAAAGAGAAAAATCCTTAATATATGAGTGTTTTTCTACTCTGAATGCACGCCATTTATATGTTTTCCTACCTCTAATCGAGTGATGGGTGGTGGAGGCCTGGAGGGCAATGGAAATTAAAAAGATGGTATCTATCATTCTATCTCATCTCGGTCTCATGTTCTCATCCTCATCCACATGAGGATTTGGATACTGCAACTGTGTTCATTTTCTCTTCACGGTTCACTATCAACACGAATCTCTACTTCTGGTGAAGTGTGCACCTGCGGTGTATTCTTTAAAGAAGAGTGTCGACGCTATCAAATCATCCATCGATTCGTTATCTATGGTTGAAAGGTTGGCTTTCTCAGTATTCCAAGTTGGAGCAATGATCCATCAAAAAAGTTGGAAATGCACTCAAATAAATATTGGGGCCATATATATTAAAAAACAATGACATTAGTAATTTTAGGTGATAATTGAATCACTTATTTATTTGAGAACATTTTTTTAAAATAACCTTATTATTGAGAACATTTTCATATATTAAAAAAATAAATAAATAAAATAAAATTTTCAACCGACAAACTGAAGATAACCAAACAGTTTTTCAGATAGATTTAAGGTGATTCCAACTAACAGACTCAGGGTAACCAAACAGTTTTTCAAATAGATTCAGGGTGATTCCAACTGATAGACTCAGGGTAACCAAACAGTTTTTCAAAAAGAATCACGTCACAGAATCATGATAACCAAACAGTTTATTTTCTGGAATTACGATTCAAATGATGGTAACTCAAGTGGATGACCATCCACAATCAGACCACATCCAAAAGATTTACGCAACCAAACACTTCCTTAAGACATTCATTTGGATCACCCTCATCTCCTGAACCAGTTCTTATGAGTGGTCCAACAGGATAGATCGGCTGTGTGCACAAATCTCCAACTTCCATAAAAGCCTTGATTGCATCCGGTTCCAAATCCATGAAACTATTCAATAAAATACCATCAGCCAATAAAACACCTCTACATAAGCTAAAAATACATGAATAAGCTTCATTCTTTCGATCTTGAATCGGGTGAAACAAATCACTTCCATGAACCGGTACACACCAGGGTAATTTCACCGGTTCGGGTAGGTCTCTATACTCACAAGAGTACATCTCATCTAGCTTTGGCAAATAAAAGAACAACCATAATGACATAGCTGTACAGGGAAAGAAGAGGTAAGACAAAACCTTGAATTCCTTGGCGACTTCGAAGGCATCAACCCCAAATAGATCAACAACTAAGGCAGAGAGACGAGAAGTGGTTCTTAAGTCCTTAAGTACGTCGCGAAGAGAGGGAAAACAACGAGTAACGGTGAGACGATTACGAACTTCGGGAGGAACATCGGAGGAGAGGTCATCAAGATTAACAGGTGGGAGTAACACAGAATTTATGGTTTTGGGGAAGGAATGAAGGACTTCTTTCTGGGCTTTGGGGAGAGGACCATCCCATGGAATAATGAAGGTAACTGAGAAGTGGTGATAAAGAACGAGTCATTTTGCAAACTCGGCTAGTGGGATGAGGTGACCCATCCCTGGTGAGGGTAGAATGACAATTTGAGTAGCTTTCTCTGCTCTTCTTCCATGATGATTAGGGTTTGGATATAGAATTGTTTGTGAGGAGCTATCTCAAGGTGAAGTCAGTTAATATAGACAGTGGGGGATTATTTTGCTTTCTAAGTTATACCATTTTTGTGTATTGGATTGGTTTAGTAGGATAAGACTTTGAGTGGCCAACCAATTGAGAAAAAAGTGGTGGAGGGTGAAAGTGGAGTTCTCTCTAGAATCTTTGATGAATCTATGATGTCAGCAGTAGCGTATGAGGTATCCACTTTTTGCATTATTGGTTGTGACTAGTCAGATTTATCTCCAACAGTGAGGGCCGGGTTGGGCCGGGTTTTTTATAACCCTAGCTCAACCCTGAGTCATGATCTTAGCTCAACCCAAGCCCGACCCTGACCCCGGGTTGAGATTCTCATCCCAGGCCCAATCCTGTCGGACTCAGTCCAACCCAGTTCGGCCCTGATTGACCTTGATCGAGCCGGGATTGGCTGATGTACCATGATTTTTGTTAGGGCCTGGCTGGCCCTGATTGACCAGTCTCATGTAATTGGTTGTTGGTTTGTTTCATACTCAATTGACTATTACAATTTTCGTCTGATTAAAAAACTTAATCCAATCTTAAAATTTTAAATACTTTTGTTCAATAGATAATTAGTCTTTTTTTTTTTTGGGTAAACCAATAGATAATTAGATATTAAACAAAAATTAGAAAATGTAATCAATAAATTGTAAAGCATAACCTAATACAGGCCAGGCCGGGCTAGGGTTAGCCTGAGGCCTCAACCTTGGCCCAACCCAACCCTGACCCCGGGCTTGAAAATTTCAACCCTAACTCGCCTTCAGGGTTTAAAAATCCAGCCCAGGCTCTGTTCGGGCTCAAAGCAGGCTCGAGCCGACAGGCCCAAACTTACACCCCCAAGTTCAACCCTCCCCTGCGGCCTGGAGTTGACCGGCCATCATGCTGTCCTCAACTAATAGGCCACCAAGGGGGAATAATGTTGATCGGTTGGTAGATGGTGATCTGGTATTTTTTATTATTATTTTGAGCGGCAATTTTGAATTTTGAATTTTGAATTGTCTTCATCTATCAACAATCAGATCGCATTACTTCCACATGGCGGCCTGTGAGTTGAGCACAGCACGATGGCCGCTCAACCCTAGGCCGCAGGGGATCCAAATCCATACAATGCGTACCGAAAAAAAGAAAAAGGTAGAAAAAGGAAATGAGAAGAAAATGATACTGAAATAATAGAATATTCCCTTCTTCCTTGTTCAGTATCATTATCTTCTCATTTCCTTTGTCTACCTTTTTCTTTTTCTTGGTACGCATTGTATGGATTTGGATCCTCTGTGGCCTGGGGTTGAGCGGCCATCATGCTGCGCTCAACTCACAGGCCGCCATGTGGAAGTAATGCCAATCCAATGGTTGATAGATGAAGACAATCCTTCCCCTATCTTCTAATTGGTTCTTCTCAACTTTTATTATCACTTGGTATTTTATTTGGCATGTAAGGAACATAGTTAGTAAATTCATGTATTATACGTGTATAATACGTGCATCCAAATGTTTAATTCAAAAATCTAAGTTTTCCCGTATAAGTCATCAGATACAGATTTATACGCGATTTTTATGGTTGGCAGTATTATACACGTACAAAATGCGTATGATTAGTAACTTGTAGAGAATAGAAATCAAGGGAAGTAATACTGTTGTAACAGAACATAGAAAAGGGGAAGTGAATTGTCAATAGAACTTGAGATCAATAGGATGAATCTACTGCCATTCTGGTACTAATAATCTGATCTGAAAACTAGAATAGGTTGAAGAAGATGAAGAAGAAAAAGGGATGGTGTACTTGTTGCTCATCAATGACTTCTTATCTAATGAGAAACAATTGATTTTGATATTCCTCTTCAATAATTTTTTTCCAGCTCTTTTACATGATCTCTTGTTTTGTTCAATACATGTGAGAATATTAGGAAGGTTTGTGGCAAGGTCACCATTGGGTATTATCATTGAAGCATGGTTTGTGGCATGGTCTCATGGTTACTTGTAAATTTCAAACTTTACTTGTTGGGTCTTTAGCTCAATTGGTAGAGCACTTGGAACATGAGGATGTCTCAAGCATGTTCCAAGGGGATGGTGGTTCAAATCCACCAAGACCTTTTTTATTCAATTGTTCATAGAAGACAATCATGAGTATCATACAACGTCTAATTCTTTGTGTTTTTTTTTTTTTTTTTTTCCCTTTCTTCTATTGTTGATAGTTTGAATGAATTTTGTTGCTTCTCTGGTTTAGAAGATGCAAAAATAAATGAGACATTTCCTATTTATATTCTTTAAAACTTTTGTATGTCTAATTGATCCATAAACTTTTGCAATTTATAGTGTTAATGGTATTTCAGTAATTTATAGTAACCTATTAGTACATCGCAGTCTCTTTTTTTTAATATACACTTTATTTGAATTTTTAATAATTTTTAGAGAAAATTACTTGGACACCCCCTGTACTATGGCCTAATTACTTGGTCTCCCCAACGTTTGAAACAATTACTTGAACATCCCCTGCAGTTTAGCATTTCTTTCAAGTAGGTCAAGTCTGTTAGTTTAGTTATGATGTCACCGGTTAAATTTTTTGTAATGCCTAAACTACCCTTAAAAGATACTAAAGTGACAGATTTACCCCCTTCTTCTTCTTCCTGCAACCAAAAAAAAAAAAAACCAACAACCATGGCTACTGTTTCAAAAACCATTAGGGCATCTTGTGAGCATACCGCGGCCAGGGAAAAAAGCCCTAACTTTTACCATAAATGCTTGCTGAAACACTATCTCCTATATGTAACCCTAACCTGGAACCTCCACCACAAGCCACGGCATTAACAATGAAGGTGGTGCCAACGACACAACAAATTGGGCTAGAAGAAGAGTACCAAAGGAGGGATAATCGGTTTCTGTTTGACGAATTGATCTCATCCTTGATCTCTTCCACTTCAAACTCCTCTTCCTCTAACGAATCTTTTGCTCTCTCTTTATTTTCTCCTTTTCCCATTACTACCTTCGTTTTGTGTTTTCCAAGTTGATTATGGCAAATGGGTTTTGCATCTTCTGGTGTTTCAAAAGTAATTTATTGTAGGACACTGGGGCAGGGATAATGGGTTTTTCTTCTATTGTTTTTTCTTTGGTGGGTAAGGGAGGTTTTGGTTTCTTGTGCTATAGGTGGGGTTGAGAATGGGAATTTTGTGATAGATTTCAGGAGATAATTGTGGGTTTGTGTCAATATTGTTATATTTTAGGGGATTTGTGGTGGTTTTGAACTTGAGATTGGTGGTTTTCAAGTCCAGTTTAGTGGTTTTGAGGGCGGAAACTTTTAAGCGGTTCAGTTCAAATTCGAAAGTTCGCAACAGTTTGGCTATTTGAGAGCGTTTCAGAAGTAGATCGAGCACCTTTGGATGCAGTTATTTAATTTTTTGGAATGATGAAGGACAAAAGGTGGAAGATCCCAAAGCAATTGCCCATATTTTTGCTGGGTTTTTTAAGGACCTCTTTACTTCTTCTAAACCCTTGGAGGCCAATTTCATTGAATGCCAGTTTCCCGCTGTCCTTTCTCCGGGGGAGATGGGGTCCCTTTCTTTCCCTCCAACGTTGGACGAAATCAAGAAGGTTGTCTTCTCCTTTGGCCCTCTGAAAGCTCCTGGAATCGATGGTTTCAATTCTGGTTTTTTTCAAAAATTCTGGGAGCTGGTTCATCTGGATCTTTTGAACTTAGCCTTGGACTTTTTTAACATTGGTCACATCCCTAGCGGACTTAACCATACCCTAATTTGTCTTATCCCCAAATCTGATAATGCTTCACATGTTGGGGACTTCAGACCAATTAGTCTCTGCAATGCTACATATAAGATCTTATCTAAACTTATTGCCACCAGACTCAGAGGCACTCTTCAGTCTTTTATCTCTCCCTTTCAGGTTGCCTTCATTCCCGGTAGGCAGATAACAGATAATATTATTATTGCTTAGGAAATTTTTCACTTTCTTAAGCACACTAGAGGTAAAGTGGGTTATGTTGCCATAAAAATCGATATGTCAAAAGCCTACGACAGGATTGAATGGGACCTAATTATCTCTATTTTTAAATTTTTGGGATTTGGAGAAAATTGGTCTAGTTTAATTTTTGTTTTCATCTCTTCTACTTCCTTCTCTATTAAAATGGAAGGCAGTCCTTTTGAATTTTTTCATGCTTCTAGGGGTATTCGACAAGGGTGCCCCCTTAGCCCTTACCTCTTTATTGTGGCCATGGAAGTTCTCTCCCGACTTTTTTCGGCCTGTCGGGACCTGAACATGTTTCACGGAGTGAAAATTTCTAGATCAGCTCCGGAAATCTCTCATCTCCTTTTTGCTGATGATATTTTCATCTTTTGTCGTGCAACTCATGACGATCTACTCACCATTAAAGCCATACTGGATCTTTTTTCTGATCTCTCTGGACAAGAGATTAACCTTTCCAAAAGTGGGATTCACTTTAGCAGAATGTTCCCGTATCTGAAAGACGATCCCTCAGTTCTCTAATTGGTATTAAGGAGATGTCTAAGGACTCAATCTACCTAGGTACTAACATTTTTCATGGCAGGTCCAAAGTAAGGGAATTAGAAGGGGTGGTATCTAGAATGCAAAGGAAGTTATCCCCTTGGAAGACCAATTTTCTATCTTATCCTGGACGCAGTGTACTTATGCAATCTGTTTTGGCGTCAACACCGGCATGCTTAATGAATTGCTTCCTCTTTCCCCTCAAAATTTGTCGAAATATTGACTCCCTCTGCCTTAATTTTTGGTTGGGGAATGGTAGTAGGCACAAGAAAAAAACTTCCCTCATTTCTTGGGAAAGAATGTGCACCCCTAAGACTACTGGGGGATTGGGTTTTCAGAAAGCTGAACACTATAACCAAGTTTTACTCTTGAAATTAGGATGGAGATTGATCACTGAACCAGCCATGTTGTGGGCCCGAATTTTAAAAGCCAGGTATTTCCCAAAATTGTCTTTCTTTGACCCCCTTACTCGAGCTAGAAAAGGTTCGTGGACTTGGAATAGTATTTCACATGTTATTCCTCAACGGGAAAAGTTTGTGATAAAAAAGATTGGCAATGGCAAAACCACCCATTTCTGGTTTGATAAATGGGTTCCCTCCATCTCAGGTAATCTCTCTCATTTTGGTAAACACCCACTTACTACCTCTGATAGGGTGAAATTAGTGGATAGTTTTAAAGAAGCCAGCGAATGGAAAATTGATCGAATCTATCAATAATTGTATCCCTCTACATCTTTCATCTCGTATCCAAGCCTTGAACACTTCAGATTCTGAGGATAGATGGAGGTGCCTTAAGGCCAAGAACAGTAACCTCACCACTAAATTAGCTGCACATGAATTAATCTCACTTTCTGCTAATGATTCTTCTGATTTTATTTCTTGGTAGAAATTCTTTTGGAAATTTCAGATTCACCCAAAATTTAAGTTATTCTTCTGGCATTTGCTAAATGCAGGAATCCCTACCAAGGCTACTCTATCGAAATGGATCCAGATTGAATCCTCCTTTGCTCTTTGTGGAAATGGTGTTGAATCTTCATGGCACCTTTTCTTATCTTGTGATTGGGTTAAACACATTTGGGCGGCAGGACCCTTGGGGTTAAGAACTGATTTCCTGGAATTTGAAAGTTTGAAACAATTCTGTTTGTTTTTTTATCTTTAGTTAAAGTATGTTAAACAAGATGTTTTATGGTTTTTTAGCGTATTTATCATTACGTGTTATTACATTTGGACCGTTAGGAACAAAGTAGTTATTGGCTCGGAGAAGCCTAATCCAAAGTGGATTATGGATCACATCCACAAATGGTAATTTGATCTAAAGTTATTCCCCCTCCTTAACATCCCAGGCTGTAATACAATAGAGTCCAGTGGTCTCCCATAACACATATTCTTTTAACTTACCCTTGCTCAATTTCCATGTTTTAATCTGTGTAGGATGCCATATACCTGGACTGAATGTAGCAAGGTGGTCCTATATCTTTTTTATAGATGGCAGGTTTAAGTTTTTTGCTGCAGGAAATATCCGAACTACTGAAGAGCTAATTCCAGACCTTTATGGGATTCGAAAAGGACTTGACCATGCTACCAGCTTTGGGTTGAAGATTAAAGAAATATGGTGTGCCAACAAAAGGATCACTGATGTTCTTCCATCTCCAACCAAATGCCCCTAGCCTTGGAATTTTTTTAAGGACCTATTATATATATCGGACTTATCTCAAGATGTACATTATAGGACTCCAGGAGACACTTTTTGTCAATCTATAGCAATGAACTTGGCTAAGAATGCCCACAATATGAACTCTGTAATTTCCCATTATGTTTAATATATATATTTTTTATTTTCCATAAAAAAAAAAAACAATGGTATCAATGTAATACTAGAAGATGTTTCCAGCCAAACAAACAAAAAAATGAAAAAGAATCTTGTAGGACTACATTTTTCCTCATGGATCCAGTTTCCAGCCAAACAAACACACAAAAAAATGAAAAAGAAAATTATAGGACTAAATTTTTCCTCATGGGACCCATGTTGTCAATTCTAATGTGAGGTCATGATTAGACTATGGGTTCATCATTAACTTCCACCCCTATTGGACATAACAGAAAATACCCAAAACCAATCCAATAATGGGATCAAATCCCATTGAAGAAGAGATTCTCTTTTCACCATAGTGAAGAGAAACATGGTTCCAAAATTCTATTAATGGTTAATGGGTCCTCCATTTCTGTGCTACCTCGGAGAGTGACTGTGTTGAAGACCCTTCTTCACTTAACACCCTGGCTGCTGTATCCTTTAGCTCCCTCATCCTACTTCTTACACTCTGCCCTTCTTCTCCTTCCATTAGACTCCTCACCACCTTTGCAATCTCTTCTTGCCCAATAATTCCATCTTCTCTCTCTTTGGGCCTTAATGCCACCTTCATGTCCTCCACTAGCATCACTGCATTCATCCTTTGCTCTGCAAAGAGTGGCCAAGCAATCAAAGGCATACCATGGACAATGCTCTCCAAAGTTGAGTTCCACTGACAATGAGTCAAAAACCCTCCAGTCGAACCATGGTTTAGAACTTGGATCTGAGGAGCCCATGAGGGCACCACAACTCCTCTTCCTTTGGTCCTCTCCAAGAACCCTTGTGGTAGGTACGAAAATGGATCCTCAATGCTTTGGGAATTAAAGAAGTTGGCATGCACAGATTTACGAGTTGGGCTTCTAATAACCCATAAAAATCTTTGCTCACTTTGTTCCAATCCAAAGGCCAATTCATTCAGCTGCTCTGGTGACAAAACTCCTCCACTCCCAAATGAAACAAACACAACAGACCCAGCTGGTTGATCATCCAACCACTTAAGGGTGCGTTTGGTTTCGTAAATCAACAGAATGGTGTTCTATCGGATCATAATTCTAAACTAATAAAACCGTTTGGTTGCTTAATTCCAATGGATTACAAGAATTGCATGATTCTGATTTTTACACTAAATATGATCCATATCTGAGTTTACCTCTTTAGGTGAACTCAGATATGAATTACAAATTCTAGGGTTAGTATAAATACCATCATCCAAAAGTGAATGATAGCTTCTTGCCTTGAATCAAAAAACAAATCGTGAATTGCGACCTGTGTTCTCTCTCTCTCGACTCTCTCGACTCTCTCTCGACCTAGGGAAACAATGGTTGTTCATCCATGGCTTGAACCTGCGTTCTCTCTCTCTGACTCTCTCGCTTCCTCTCTGCTCTCTTTCACAAACTCAAGTGAAAACGAAAAGCTTTGAGAACTTGCAGACTAAGGAAGCTTGGACGACTCCTGCTGAGAAGTGCTGCTGAAAAAAGGCCTGCTAGGGTTCCTGTTCAGGTGAAGTTCTATTTATGTTCTTTCCCTATCTCAATTGATTACACACGCACTTGTTCTACTTAAATAAGATGAAACCCTAAATTCTATCCAAAACCATTGTTAATGGAGGATTTTCAGATATGTTTAGGAATAACGGTTGAAGGTTAAGATTTGAGAGAGTTCAGGAGAACTGCGCTACTGCGGAAAGAAAAGATAAATTTGATTTTGAAACATATAATCGAAAATATTAAAAGAGAATTTTGGGGAGATGGGTTGTGGTAGAGGCCGAGAGGGAACGTGTCTGTGTGTGTGGTGTGTCCTTATCCACAACTTTGGAGAGCTCCACTCGGCTCTCAGCCTCTCATAATATTCGACAGTAAAGAGATCGGCAGACTATGATCTGAACGAAAACCATTTCATAACTGGGATTCCGATAGAGGTAATTGATTTGGGTAAGGTAGGTGAACGAAGGTTAGAGCTACGATCATAATGAAACTAAAAAGTACCCTGAACCAAATCACAATCCCTTTATTTCAAAGACAAAATGCTTCCATCAGAACTTGAACAGTAATCCAAACACCAAATGCAGTTGAATGTTAGGATTAGACGTCCGAGGAGGTATGTCTTCTTGACTCAGAGGATAGCTTCGGCACTGAATCATACCAGGCTTACCAAGCCCCTGCTTTAACCTTCATCTTTGTTACTCTTTTGCCCATACTTTACTGCCTATTGTGGTGCACACTCCATGTAGAAATCAAGACACTGAGAACCAAATGCCTGCCTACAGTTTTTTACTGAGAACCAGATGTCAATGGCTTAATGCTGCTAAAATGCTCACATAAGCATTTCCATTGCTGTGCTTAGAGTTTTCTCTTAGTTTATGATTTAACCAATTGTCACTGTCCCATTTTCTTTTATTTGTTGTGCATCTCCAGCCCCAAGTAATAATTTTTACCCCTTCCCCCAATAAATCAAGTAATCGACCTCTGCACTTGGTCTTGTACACATTAGGCCTCATTAAGAGTTCTTTTTTGGTTTTCGGTTATAACATGTGTTGTTTCTGTGTCTCTTCTTTGGGGTTACTTTGGCACGATACCGGAGCTTTTTTAAAGTTTAATTAGGATAAGATGTTGTGGGCTCAAGCTAAGGAAGTAGGCCTAATTTATTCATTGGATACCTGATTTTTATGTTAGTTGTTTCTATACTATAAGGGGTTGAAACTCATTTTATTTTATTTATGAGATTGATTATATGGAAGTTCAAAAATGTAATTGGATTGAACAGCAGTTTATTTTTTTTTATTTTCTTGTTTTAATTTTCTAGGAGAATCAATACATCTAGTTTGAGTCTGTTTCATGTCTACTCGAATTCTTCACTTTTTTCTTCGCATATGAGTGACTAGTGCTCTACATTTTGCATTTTGTTTTTCCTCCGCAGTAGCTTGATGGACTTAGTATTAAATTAGTTATGATTTTCTGTTGAAATTTAGCAATATCTAATGGGTATTGAAGAGAAATGAAGAAGTTTAGAAGGTCAAACTAGTTGGAGAACGAAAAGTTGTATGCAGGACCTGGAAACAAGTCAGTTTGTAGGCCTAGAAACCTGTTTTTGTGAAATTTTGGGGATTGCATGGACTGTGGGGATAATATAGATTAATTGAAGTACTGGTGCTGCATAAAAATTGGCAAAGATTTGTTCTATAGCTCTACCTACCCCTAACAGGTGTCTTTGTTTCAAACATTTCCATTACATACGGGATTTTTTGTCTATCTAGTAAGATTATTTCAACAAATAAACGAATAGGTAAATTCTTATTTCTCATCTGAGTGCTGCAACCATTCCAATAATACATTTAATTTGGCTACAACTACTGAAGATATTTAATCATAGAAATTGGAATTCGTCTACTATTGATGTGTAGTTAGGAATCCATTCTATAACTGCTCTGTTTCTTTGTTTGCAAAAAATATCACACAAACACCAAACCATATCCTCTTATGTCCAATAAAACATCCTGCCTACCCAACACCTCCCAAAAAATTTTCATTTGGTGCGTGATTAATTGCTTACCTACATTTTGCAATCATATTGTTTGCATTAGATTTAATTTTCTTCTTCATTTATATTTATAAATTGATAGTCTGAGACATGAACACGGAATGACCCTCTCTGTCTCCAAGATATTCAGATCAATTAGTTAAGTGTTGCTACTTCTTTCACATATTTCTCCCCCATTGTTTTCTTTTATAGTTTACCACAACTGCTGTATTGGTGCAACTCTTCTTAATTAGCTCGAAGTTGAAGTTGATTTAACTGTGTGGCTACTGTTGTCTTTGTTGTCGTTCTTGTTATTATTATTTTTATTTTTTTGATTTGATCCACTCAACATTATGCCAGTTGCTGTCAAGTCCTGTTGATTTACAACCAGTTCTTGCTGGGCATTTAGATAATAAGGAAGAACAGCAGAAAATAAATGATGTTGGATCTGTGGGTTGGCTTCAAATGTTTTTTTTTTCGCTTTTGTTCAGTTGCTATATGTTTTTGTGACATGGTTTATGTAGGTAGGTGAGTCTTTAGCTCAAAAGGAAGAGCACCTGGGTTTGTTCCCAGGAGATGATGGTTCGACTCCATCATGACTCTCATGTAGCAGTAGCTTCTTGTTTAATTTCTTATCTTGAAGTGAACTGATTTACCCATCAGAATAGGGTGAGGCTTGGGGGAATCTGAACTTTTGTTTTACTTAAATGAAAGCTATTGAGTCATATTGAGTCATACCCTCTACGTTGTCATACCTAAGCACACAGTCACCCCCACCCCTTGCTACCCATACACCTGAACACAACACTGACACAGTCACCCCCACCCCTTGCTGCACCTACACCTAAGCTCACACTCACACATAGCAATGGCATATTAACAATTTTAGGTTAAATAAGGTAGGGTGGTAATTGGATTTAATTAATTATTTGAGAACATTAATATGGTAATTGTATTTTTTTTTTTTGGTTAATGTGTCTTATACTATTAAATGTAAGGTTTAGTAACTGACAGACTTAGGGTAACCAAACAGTTATTCAGGTAGATTCAGGGTAAATCCAACTAACAGACTCAGGGTAACCAAACAATTTTTCAAATAGATTCAGGGTGAATCCAACTGACAGACTCAGGGTAACCAAACAGTTTTTCAGGAAGAATCACATCACAGAATCATGACAGCCAAATAGTTTATTTTCTAGAATTACGATTCAACAGATGGTAACTCAAGTGGATGACCATCCACAATCAGACCACATCCAAAAGATTTACGCAACCAAACGCACCCTAAGACATTCATTTGGATCACCCTCATCTCCAGAACCGGTTCTTATGAGCGGTCCAACCGGATAGATCGGTTGGGTGCACAAATCTCCACTTTCCATAAAAGCCTTGATTGCACCCGGTTCCAAATCCATGAAACTATTCAATAAAATACCATCAGCCAATGAAACACCTCTACATAGGCTAAGAATACATGAATAAGCTTCATTCTTTTGATCTTGAATCGGGTGAAACAAATCACTTCCATGAGGTCTGGAGCATCCAACCACCTGTGGAGCCCCTTGGACCCCTATCCACTTCCATTCCCAAATCCTCTATTATTGAGCCCCCCACATTAGAGTTGAAGGCATTGCCCTCCAACCTCAAGTATGTCTTCTTAGGACATGATCATACTCTTCCTATTATTATTGCTTCTGATTTGACTTCTATTCAAGAAGAAGAGTTGATTAAGCTTCTAAAGGACAATAAGGAAGCCAAAGGTTGGACCATGTCTGACATCAAAGGTATTAGCCCATCCATTGTTCAACATCATATACATCTGATGGAGAGTTCCAAACCTTCTAGGGAACCCCAAAAGAGGGCTAATACTGTGATGAAAGAGGCAATCAAGAAAGAGATCCTAAAATGCTTGGATCATGGCATCATTTATCCTATTTCTGATAGCCAATGGGTGAGTCCTGTGCAGGTTGTGCCTAAGAAAGGAGGAGTCACTGTAGTTGAGAATGCTAATAATGAGTTGATTCCAACCCGTATCCAAACGGGATGGAGAGTGTGCATTGACTATAGGAAATTGAATGCGGCAACTTGGAAGGACCACTTTCCCTTACCTTTTATTGATCAGATGTTAGAGAGACTAGCTGGCCATGAATATTATTGTTTTCTTGATGGTTATGCAGGCTATAACCAAATTCATATTGCTCTAGAGGACCAACACAAGACCACTTTCACATGCCCTTATGGAACCTTTGCTTACCGGCGTATGCCTTTTGGGCTTTGCAATGCCCCTGCTACATTCCAAAGGTGCATGATGAGTATCTTTTCTGATATGATAGAGCACTTCCTAGAGGTGTTTATGGATGATTTTTCTATTCACGGCTCTACTTTTTCTAATTGCTTGCATCATCTCTCTTTGGTTCTTAAAAGATGCATAGAAAAGAACTTGGTCCTGAATTGGGAGAAGTGCCACTTCATGGTAAAGCAAGGTATAGTTCTTGGTCACATTGTGTCCAAAGAAGGGATCAAGGTTGATAGATCTAAGGTAGACCTTATAGCCAATTTACCACCACCCAAGAGTGTGAAGGACATTCGATCTTTTCTTGGCCATGCAGGTTTTTACAGGAGATTCATCAAGGACTTTAGCCAAATAGCTAGACCTCTCACCTCTCTTTTGGCAAAGGACTGCCCATTTGATTTCTCTTCTGAGTGTCATGATAGTTTTGAGCAATTGAAAAGAGCGTTAACTTCAGCCCCCATTATTCAAGCTCCAATTTGGACAATTTCATTTGAACTTATGTGTGATGCCTCTGATTTTGCTATAGGGGCTGTTCTTGGGCAAAGAATCAATAAATTGCCCCATGTGATTTATTATGCAAGTAGGACTCTTAATGATGCACAGCTTAATTATACCACCACTGAGAAAGAATTTTTAGCTGTTGTGTTTGCTTTAGAGAAGTTTAGGCCCTACTTGGTTGGATCACATGTGATTGTTTATACTGACCATGCAGCTATCAAATATCTTGTGCAGAAGAAAGATGCCAAGGCTCGCCTCATTAGGTGGGTCCTTTTGTTACAAGAATTTGATCTTGAAATTAGGGATAAGAAAGGGTGTGAAAATTTGGTTGCAGACCATCTATCCCGGCTGCCTAATTCCTTGACTGTTGATTCTCCAGTCAACGAGAATTTTCCTGATGAGTATCTGATGGCAGTGTCTAGTGAACCTTGGTTTGCTGACATTGTTAATTATCTAGTTACGGGTGTGACACCTGCACATTGGTCCACCCAAGATAAGAATCGTTTCTTTTCACAAGTTAAGTATTTCATTTGGGATGATCCTTATCTTTTTAAGACCTGCCCGGATCAAGTAATCCGGAGATGTGTCCCTGATCATGAGCAACAATCTGTCTTATCTTTTTGCCATGATCAGGCTTGTGGAGGCCATTTTGGGCCTAATAAGACTGCGGCCAAAGTTTTACAGTGTGGATTTTATTGGCCTAGTCTGTTTAAAGACGCTTTTACTTATTGCAGGGCATGTTCTTCATGCCAATCCTTAGGGCGTCTTACTAAGAGAAATATGATGCCCCTCAACCCAATTCTGGTGGTTGAGGTGTTTGATGTATGGGGTATTGATTTCATGGGGCCTTTCCCTAACTCTTTTGGTAACCTGTACATATTACTTGCTGTGGACTATGTGTCCAAATGGATTGAGGCAGTTACTTGTAAGACCAATGACCACAAGGTGGTTGTGAAATTTCTGAAGGAGAACATCTTCTCCCGTTTTGGTACTCCCCAGGCTCTCATTAGTGATTGGGGCAAGCATTTTTGTAATCGGCCTTTTGAGGCCCTCATGAAATCGTCCATAAGTTGGCCATAAGCTTAACTTTATGTAATCGTCCATAAGTTGGCCACACCCTACCATCCCCAGACCAGTGGCCAGGTTGAGGTTTCAAATAGGCAGATCAAGCAAATTCTTGAGAAAACCATCAACCCGAACCGCAAGGATTGGTCTAACCCGATTGGTAGATGCGTTGTGGGCCCATAGGACAGCCTTCAAGACCGATCTTGGTCAATCTCCGTACCGTCTGGTGTATGGAAAGGCATGTCACTTACCTGTAGAGATTGAGCACAAGGCCTTTTGGGCTATCAAGAAGCTTAACTTTGACCTACACACTGCAGGTGCCCGTAGGAAACTCCAACTTTCTGAGTTGGAAGAGCTTAGGAATGAGGCATATGAGAATGCCCGAATTTACAAGGAAAAAACCAAGGCTTTCCATGATAGGCACATTTTGAGAAAATCTTTTGAGGTAGGCCAGAATGTTTTGTTGTACAATTCTCGTTTGCATATCTTTCCAGGTAAGCTGCGTTCTAGATGGGATGGGCCCTATATTGTTCAAAAAGTTTATCCTCATGGGGCTGTTGAAGTCCTCAATCCAAGTACAGGAGCTACTTTCAAGGTCAATGGCCAAAGATTGAAGCCGTACATAGAGATGCCTACTCCAGTTGACGAAGAGGTCATGAATCTCCATGAGCCTCTTTACCTTGACCCCTGATATCCTAGTATGTATCCCTTCCCTGGTCCTTATTCTTTCTTTTTTGCATGCATTGAGGACACTGCATGAATTAAGTGTGGGGGGATGTGTAGGACTTTAATTGTGAATTTTGTGAATTTTGAATTTTGTGAATTTTGATTGTGGCGATAGTTTTTGGGTATGTGCATAAGTCTCTTTGATTTGCAAAGCGAGAGTGAGAGGGAATTAGGTGCCCTCCTAGCATGCGAAATAATAAAAAAATCCCTTTTCAAGGATGGTAGTTGGTTTGTATCCGGTGATGGGGATTGAGTTTGAAAATATGAGTGCTACTTCATGTGATGGTTAGATTCTTCTATGTGTTTATGGACCCCTTTGATCTTTTGGCTAATAGTTGAGACCAATTTGTTTGTGGCAAGGCAAGGCATGAAAGTGGAAGTGAATGAAAAAAAAAGAAAAAGAAAAAAAACAAGGAACAGAAAAGAAAGTGGAATTCCTTAGGACTAGACAGGCATCGTGCCTCATGAAGCGGGGGTGACTTGATCGAAATTCCTTGGAAGGAAACTCAAAAAAAAAAAAAAAAAACTCTTGCATCAATGTCTCAATGTCTTATGGATATATGCAAAAGCGAAGCTACCAACTATTTGGGTGTCGGTGTATGCTCCACCATGTCATTCGGAGAACAGAGTGGAGTAGAAATAGAGTTTGTGGTTGAGAAAGAAAAAAACTTTTGCCTTAATGCCTGAAAAAAAAAAAAAAAAAAAAAAAGTATGGTCAACAATACTCAATGCCTAAGTCTTTGGTTCCATCGATGCTATGGGGGGTTTACTTGAAGATGAGTAGTGTTCAGAAAATATGAGGAGATCCCTTGAACTTGATGCATGCTTGTTACATGAATTAATGTGGGGTGATAAAATTCAAGTGTGGGGGAACCTTTGGCTCCTTGATCATTAGTTGAACACTTTTTGGGATTATGTGCACTGTCCTACTTATGCCATGATTAAAATTTGCAGCATTTATTTACAATTGAATTTTGGGTGTATATTCACTGCAAACACCCACGAGACACAACTCGTCCACTAGGGGTAACCTAGGGGTTTAAAGGCTTGTTGCACATGCTAAGTGCAACCGTGATTCCTACGAAAGTGAGTTAGGATTTTCTGCATTCTAGGTTAGTTTTTGTTTTTGCTTTACTTGAGGACAAGTAACGTTCAAGTGTGGGGGAATCTGATGAGCACATTTATGTGTGAGATTTTAGGGCATAAATTATACATTTTACCACATTGAACAGAGTTACTCGGTGCTTTCTTGTGCTTTTCAGGGTTTAAGTGAATTCTTGTGAAAATGAAGGAGATGATGCTAAGGAGATGTTTTTAAGCTTTTTAGAAGTGTAAATGGATGCATAGCCCATCGAGTCAGCTTCGCAATGGTTCAAACGACACTTAATTTCGAGTTGAAACGAAGAAGTTATGGCCGTTTCCGTAATGACACGTGAAAATGGTCTGCAGGGGTTTATTTATAATTATTGACAGTCGGATGGGGACAAAGTGAAACGGAAGTTCAGATTTTAGGAGCCTTAATGAAATTATCAGAAGTTACTTTACTGTACCCGAAAGATTCCATTTGGAAGGCTCTGGACAGTCCAACTTCAACTTGAGATATCTTGGGCTCCCCAACTCCGAATTGGATGAAATTTGGGTCTATTTTGTGTGATTTTTCGCAAGGAACACAATGGTGAGACCTATATGAGCACCCCATGCTCCACGTTTTCTGAAGGACAGAATGGATATTTTATTTATTCTTGAAGGAATCCTAGTCATCACCCTTACTCTCTCTCTCCTCCAACTTCTCAAGGGCACTTCTGAAATTCTACTTGGGATAGATTTATATTTTCTCATCTATGGAAGGTTGAAAAATCAAAGATGCTTTGATTTTATTGCTTGGAGAAGATATCTACAAAGAAAAGGAAGCACTTGTTAAAATTGGAAGTTTATTTTTCTAGAAATAGAAGGTCTATGTAAACAATCTTCTGTTCTTCTTCTTTCTATTTTTTTCTTTTTTTCTTAGGATTCAAGGCATTGTAAAAGAGGAAAGAGAAGAGAATATTCTCTTTTCTTAGGGAATATTTCTCCTACACTTCCATCTTCTCTCTTCTCCTCTCTTCCACCTATAAATACCCCCTACCTCTCTTGTAAAAATTTGCTCATTCACTTAGTGAAATTTCTTCTCTTCTTCTCCTTCTAATTTGTGATTTTTGGCTTTTCTAAGTTCTAGTTTGCTTTTATAATTTTTAGTTAATGCTTATAATAGGTTTAGTTTATGCTTTAATTTCAATTTAAGTCTTCAATTGGGTTGTAATTTCTTAATTCTAGTTTAGGTTTTAAGCCTTCTAGTCTAAGTTCTTAAGTTGATGACAAGACTTGAAGATTTAGAAGAGGAGGCCATGGTAAGTTTATGCAAGTATTCAAGCTTTTCATTTACATTCATGCAAGCACATCCAAGTTTTACTATCTAAACTCTCAATCTCATTCTCCATCTCCTCTATCTCTCTCTATCTTCTTCTTCTTCCCCCTCTATTTCTTTTATTTTAATTTTATATGGTTGTGGTTTATGGATGCATTTTTATTCCCTTATTTCTTTTTATGTGGTTAGTATGTGTGGCTGCATTTTTATTCCTTTCAATTCGCTTTAGTTTGATAGGTTAGATGCTCATGTGTTAGGACGCCGATTTAATCCCTTAATTTTGTTAGATGCTTATGAGTTAGGATGCATTGATTTTCGTTAGTTTAATTAGTTTAATTTAACACTTTAATTTGGTTCATTTTGCATTACTTTTAAGTTAGTTAAATAGAGTGGCGTATATCTCCTCGTGTTCGACCCGTAGCTACGATTGACCCGTACGCTTGCGGTTTTATTTTTACTCAAACAGCATGTAAGGAACATAGTTGGTAAAATTCGTGTATTATATGTGTATAATACGTGGATCCGAAAGTTTAATTCAAAAATCTAATTTTTCCCATATAAGTCGTCAGATACGGATTTATACACGATTTTTATGGTTGGAAGTATTATACACTTATAAAACGCGTACGATTAGTAACTTGTAGAGAATAGAAATCAAGGGAAGTAGTACTGTTGTAACAGAACATAGAAAAGGGGCAGTGAATTGTCAATAGAACTTGAGATCAATGAGATGAATCTACTGTCATTCCGGTACTAATAATCTGATCAGAAAACTAGAGAAGGTTGAAGAAGAAGAAGAAGAAGAAAGGATGGTGTACTTGTTGCTCATCAGTGACTTGTTATCTAATGAGAAACAATTGATTTTGATATTCCTCTTCAATAATTTTTTTCCAGCTCTTTTACAAGATCTCTTGTTTTGTTCAATACATGTGAGAATATTAGGAAGGGTTGTGGCAAGGTCACAATTGGGTATTATCATTGAAGTATGGTTTGTGGCATGGTGTCATGGTTACTTGTAAATTTCAAACTTTACTTGTTGGATCTTTAGCTCAATTGGTAGAGCACTTGGAACATGAGGATGTCTCAAGCATGTTCCAAGGGGATGGTGGTTCAAATCCACCAAGACCCTTTTTATTCAATTGTTCATAGAAGACAATCATGAGCATCATACAATGTCTGTTTCTTTCTGTTTTTTTTTTTTTTTTCCTTTCTTCTTTGGTTGATAGTTTGAATGAATTTTGTTGCTTCTCTAGATTAGAAGATGCAAAAATAAATGAGACATTTCCTATTTATATTCTTTAAGACTTTTGTATGTCTAATCGATCCATAAACTTTTGCAATTTATAGTGTTAATGGTATTTCGGTAATTTATAGTAACCTATTAGTGCATTGCAATCTCTTTTTTTTTATATACACTTTATTTGAATTTTTAATAATTTTTAGAGAAAATTACTTGGACACCCCCTCTACTATGGCCTAATTACTTAGTCTCCCCAACGTTTGAAACAACTACTTGAACATCCCCTGCAGTTTAGCATTTCTTTCAAGTAGGTCAAGTCTGTTAGTTTAGTTATGATGTCACCGGTTAAATTTTTTGTAATGCCTAAACTACCCTTAAAAGATACTGAAGTGACAAATTTACCCCCTTCTTCTTCTTCCTGCAACCAAAAAAAAAACCGGCAGCCATGGCTGTTGTTTCAAAAACCATTAGGGCATCTTGTGAGCATACCGCAGCCAGGTAAAAAAGCCCAAACTTTTACCATAAATCCTTGTTGAAACACTATCTCCTATATGTAACCCTAACCTGGAACCTCGACCGCAAGCCACGGCATTAACAACAAAGGTGGTGCCAACGACACAACAAATTGGGCCAGAAGAAGAGTGCCTAAGGAGGGATAATAGGTTTCTATTTGACAAAACGATCTCACCCCTGATCTCTTCCACTTCAGACTCCTCTTCCTCTAACGAATCTTTTGCCCTCTCTTTATTTTCTCCTTTTCCCATTACTACTTTCGTTTTGAGTTTTCCAAGTTGCTTATGGCAGATGGGTTTTGCATCTTCTGGTGTTTCAAAAGTATTTTATTGTAGGACACTGGGGCAGGGATAATGGGTTTTTCTTCTATTGTTTTTTCTTTGGTGGGTAAGGGAGGTTTTGGTTTCTTGTGCTATAGGTGGGGTTGAGAATGAGAATTTTGTGGTAGATTTCAGGAGATAATTTGTGGGTTTGTGTCAATATTGTTATATTTTAGGGGATTTGTGGTGGTTTTGGACTTGAGATTAGAGGTTTTCAAGTTCAGTTTACTGGTTTTTAGGGCGGAAACTTTTAAGCGGTTCAGCTCAAATTCGAAAGTTTGCAACAGTTTGGCTATTTGAGAGCGTTTCAGAAGCAGATTGAACACCTTTGGATGTGGTTATTTATTTCTTTGGAATGATGAAGGACAAAAGGTGGAAGATCCCAAAGCAATTGCCCATATTTTTGCTGGGTTTTTGAAGGACCTCTTTACTTCTTCTAAACCCTTGGTGAATGCCTGTTTCTCGCTGTCCTTTCTCCGGGGAAGTTGGGGTCCCTTTGTTTCCCCCCAACCTTGAATGAAATCAAGAAGGTTATCTTCTCCTTTGGCCCTCTGAAAGCTCTTGGAATTGATGGTTTCAATGCTGGTTTTTTTCAAAAATTCTGGGAGCTGGTTCATCTAGATCTTTTGAACTTAGCCTTGGACTTTTTTAACACTGGTCACATCCCTAGCGGACTTACAATACCCTAATTTGTCTTATCCTCAAGTCTAATAATGCTTCACATGTTGGGGACTTTAGACCAATTAGTCTCTGCATTATTACATATAAGATCTTATCTAAACTTATTGCCACCAGACTCGGAGGCACTCTTCAGTCTTTTATCTCTCCCTTTCAGCCTGCCTTCATTCCTAGTAGGCAGATAACAGATAATATTATTATTGCTCATGAAATTTTTCACTTTCTAAAGCACACTAGAGGTAAAGTGGGTTATGTTGCCATAAAAATTGATATGTCAAAAGCCTACAACAGGATTAAATGGGACCTAATTATCTCTAATTTTAAATTTTTGGGATTTGGAGAAAAATGGTCCAGTTTAATTTTTGTTTTAATCTCTTCTACTTCCTTCTCTATTAAAATGGATGGCAGTCCTTTTGAATTTTTTCATGGTTCTAGGGGTATTCGACAAGGGTGCCCCCTTAGCCCTTACCTCTTTATTGTGGCAATGGAAGTTCTCTCTTGACTTTTTTTGGCCTATCGGGACCTGAACATGTTTCACGGAGTTAAAATTTCTAGATCAGCTCCGGAAATCTCTCATCTCCTTTTTGCTGATGATATTTTCATCTTTGGTCGTGCAACTCATGACGATCTGCTCACCATTAAAGCCATATTGGATCTTTTTTCTGATCTCTTTGGACAGGAGATTAATCTTTCCAAAAGTGGGATTCACTTCAGCAGAAATGTTCCCGTATCTGAAAGATGATCCCTCAGTTCTCTAATTGGTATTAAGGAGATGTCTAAGGACTCAATCTACCTAGGTACTAACCTTTTTCATGGCAGGTCCAAAGTTAGGGAATTAAAAGGGGTGGTATCTAGAATGCAAAGGATGTTATCCTCTTGGAAGACCAATTTTCTATCTTATGTTGAACGTAGTGTACTTATTCAATCAATTTTGGCACCAACTCCGGCGTACTTATTGAATTGCTTCCTCTTCCCCCTCAAAATTTTCCGAAATATTGACTCCCTCTGCCTTAATTTTTGGTTGGGGAATGGTAGTAGGCACAAGAAAAAAACTTCCCTCATTTCTTGGGAAAGAATGTGCACCCCTAAGACTACTGAGGAATTGGGTTTTCGGAAAGCTGAACACCATAACCAAGCTTTATTCTTGAAGTTAGGATGGAGATTGATCACTGAACCGGCCATGTTGTGGGCCAGAATTTTAAAAGCCAGGTATTTCCCAAAATTGTCTTTCTTTGACCCCCTTACTCGAGCTAGAAAAGATTCATGGACTTTGAATAGTATTTCACATGTTATTCCTCAATTGGAAAAGTTTGTAATCAAAAAGATTGGCAATGGTAAAACCACCCATTTCTGGTTTGATAAATGGGTTCCCTCCATCTCAGGTAATCTCCCTCATTCTTCTAAACACCCACTTACTACCTCTGACAGGGTGAAATAAGTAGGTATTTTTAAAGAAGGCACCGAATGGAAAATTGAATCTATCAATAACTGTATCCCTCTACATCTTTCATCTCGTATCCAACCCTTGAACACTTCAGATTCTGAGGATAGATGGTGGTGCCTTAAGGCCAAGAACGGTAACCTCACCACCAAATTCGTTGCACATGAATTAATCTCACTTTCTGCTAATGATTCTTTTGATTTTATTTCTTGGTGGAAATTCTTTTGGAAATTTCAGATTCACCCAAAATTTAAGTTCTTCTTCTGGCGTTTGATAAATGCAGGAATCCCTACCAAGGCTACTCTATCGAAATGGATCCAGATTGAATCCTCCTATGCTCTTTGTGGAAATGGTGTTGAATCTTCATGGCAACTTTACTTATCTTGTGATTGGGTTAAACACATTTGGGAGGTAGGACCCTTGGGGTTAAGAACTGATTTCCTGGTATTTGAAGGTCTGAAACATTTCTTTTTGTTTTTTATCTTCAGTTAAAGTCTGTTAAACAAGATGTTTTATGGTTTTTTAGCGTATTTATCATTACGTGTTAGTACATTTGGACAGTTAGGAACAAAGTAGTTATTGGCTCGGAGAAGCCTGATCCAAAGTGGATTATGGATCACATCCACAAATGGTTGTTTGATCTAAAATTATTCCCCCTACCCTCCTTTTCATCCCAGGCTGTAATACAACAGAGTCCATTGGTCTCCCTTAACACATATTCTTTTAACTTACCCTTGCTCAATTTCCATGTTTTAATCTATGTAGGAAACCATATACCTGGACTGAATGTAGCAGGGTCGTCCTATATCTTTTTTATAAATGGAAGGTTTAATTTTTTTGCTGCAGGAAACATCCGAACTACTGAAGAGCTAGTTCCAGACCTTTTTGGGATTCGAAAAGGACTTGACCATGCTGCCAGCATTGGGTTGAAGATTAAAGAAATTTGGTGTGCCAACAAAAGGATCACTGATGTTCTTCCATCTCCAACCAAATGCCCCTGGCCTTGGAATCTTTGTAAGGACCTATTATATATATCGGACTGATAAACCCAAAATCACACCGGCCAATCACAAGCAGCCATGTGTCCTAACCCAAGGAGGTGGACCATCCCAGGCCCGGTGGAGAACCAGCTCTGATACGATCCACAAGCGCGGCCATGAGCTCGGACCAGACAGGCACGGCCATAGGCGTGGACCAGAGACGGGTGCAGACCAAGAGAGGAGCGTGGACCAAGAGAGGGGCGCGGACCTAGATGGGTGCAGTCCTAGATGGGCGCAAACCTAGATGGGTGCGGACCAGAGACGGGGGCGGACCTAGATGGGCGCGAACCAAAGGCGAGCGCAAACCAAGGCACACAAGCGCAAACCGAAGCGGATCGAGGCCCAGGGACGCGGACCAGGACAAAGCACGGACCGAAGTAGATTGATGCCCAGGGGCGCAGACCCAGGGCACAAGCGCGAACCGAAGTAGATCGAGGCCCAGGAGCCTGAACCCAAGGCACAGGCGTGGACTCCTCACGGGCGTCGACCCCCCATGGGCGCGGACTCCCTTGGGCTCGAACCCCTATGGGCGCAAACCCCCATGGGCACAGATTGCCTATGGGCGTGGACTGCCTAGGGGCATGGACCTCAGACAGGCATGGACCTAAACTCGGGTACAGATCTGACCGCGGACGTAGACCCTGACATAAGACCAGGCCACTACTGCCGCCATCAACAAGACATGCACCATCTCAAGGACTCTGGATCACCACTTACCAGCCACGTCGTCCCTGACGGACTCAAACACCAAAGACCTTATCCAACAAGTGCAAACGTATATCTACTAAGGACATCAACCCTACTGGGACACTACCTCCCTTAGGGAGACATCCAACCAAGGAAGAACCCTGCTACCCAAGGACTCTATCAACTACGAGGATTACTCGCCATCGACTGGGACTCTCCACACCGCCACACTCTACTATAAAAGCAGAGGTATTCCACCCCATCAACCCATCTGGAATATCTTGAATTCTAACTATTCATCTATTTGCCCAGAGAGATCTACTTAGGCATCGGAAAGTCCTAGGCCGGAACCACACTGGTTCTCCTTTGTCACCCTGGTCCTTTTGCAGATTACGGCACTCGAGGAACCACCGAACGATTTCTTGACGCAACACGGACTTATCTCAAGATGTACATTATAGGACTCTAGAAGAAACTTTTTGTCTATCTATAGCAATGAACCTGGCTAAGAATGCCCACAATATGAACTCTGTCATTTCCCACTATGTTTAATATATATATTTTCCATAAAAATAAAAAAATAAAACAATGGTGTCAATGTAATACTACAAGATGTTTCCAGCCAAACAAACAAAAAAATGAAAAAGAAACTTGTAGGACTACATTTTTCCTCATGGATCCAGTTTCCAGCCAAACAAACACACAAGAAAATGAAAAGAAAATTATAGGACTAAATTTTTCCTCAAGGGACCCATGGTGTCAATTCTGATGTGAGGTCATGATTAGACTATGGGTTCATCATTAACTTCCACCCCTATTGGACATAGTAGAAAATACCCAAAACCAATCCAATAATAGGATCAAATCCCATTGAAGAAGAGATTCTCTTTTCACCATAGTGAAGAGAAACATGGTTCCAAAATTCTATTAATGGCTAATGGGTCCTCCATTTCTGTGCTACCTCAGAGAGTGATAGTGTTGAAGACCCTTCTTCACTTAAAACCCTGGCTGCTGCATCCTTGAGCTCCCTCATCCTACTTCTCACACTCTGCCCTTCTTCTCCTTCCATTAGACTCCTCACCACCTTTGCAATCTCTTCTTGCCCAATAATTCCATCTTCTCTCTCTTTGGGCCTCAATGCCACCTTCATGTCCTCCACTAGCATCACTGCATTCATCCTTTGCTCTGCAAAGAGTGGCCAAGCAATCAAAGGCACACCATGGACAATGCTCTCCAAAGTTGAGTTCCACCCACAATGAGTCAAAAACCCTCCAGTCGAACCATGGTTTAGAACTTGGATCTGAGGAGCCCATGAGGGCACCACAAGCCCTCTTCCTTTGGTCCTCTCCAAGAACCCTTTTGGTAGGTACGAAAATGGATCCTCAATGCTTTGGGCATTAAAGAAGTTGGCTTGCACAGATTTACGAGTTGGGCTTCTAATAACCCATAAAAATCTTTGCTCACTTTGTTCCAATCCAAAGGCCAATTCATTGAGCTGCCCTGGTGACAAAACTCCTCCACTCCCAAACGAAACAAACACAACAGACCCATCTGGTTGATCATCCAACCACTTAAGACATTCATTTGGATCACCCTCATCTCCTGAACCGGTTCTTATGAGTGGTCCAACCGGATAGATTGGTTGGGTGCACAACTCTCCACCTTCCATAAAAGCCTTGATTGCACCCGGTTCCAAATCCATGAAACTATTCAATAAAATACCATCAGCCAATAAAACACCTCTACATAAGCTAAGAATACATGAATAGGCTTCATTCTTTCGATCCTGAATCGGGTGAAACAAATCACTTCCATGAATCGGTACACACCCGGGTAATTTAACCGGTTCGGGTAGGTCTCTATACTCACAAGAGTACATCTCATCTAGCTTTGGCAAATAAAAGAACAACCATAATGAAATAGCTGGACCGGGAAAGAAGAGGTAAGACAAAACCTGGAATTCCTTGGCGACTTCGAAGGCATCAATCCCAAATGGATCAACAACTAAGGCAGAGAGACGAGAAGTGGTACTTAAGTCCTTCTTAAGTACGTCGCAAAGAGAGGGAAGACAAGGAGCAACGGTGAGACGAATGCGAACTTCGGGAGGTACATCGGAGGAGAGATCATCAAGATTAACAGGTGGGAGTAACACAAAATTTATGGTTTTAGGGAGGGAATGAAGGACTTCTTTCTGGGCTTTGGGGAGAGGACCATCCCATGGGATAATGAAGGTAACTGAGAAGTGGTGATAAAGAACGAGTCGTTTTGCAAACTCGGCTAGTGGGATGAGGTGACCCATCCCTGGTGAGGGTAGGATGACAATTTGAGTAGCTTTCTCTGCTTCTTCTTCCATGATGATTAGGGTTTGGATATAGAATTGTTTGTGAGGAGCTATCTCAAGGTAAAGTCAGTTAATATAGACAGTGGGGGATTATTTTGCTTTCTAAGTTATACCATTTTTGTGTATTGGATTGGTTTAGTAGGATAAGACTTTGAGTGGTTATCCAATTGAGAAAAAAGTGGTGGAGGGTGAAAGTGGAGTTCTCGCTAGAATCTTTGATGAATCTGTGATGTCAGCACTAGCGTATGAGGTATCCACTTTCTGCATTATTAGTTGTGGCTTGTCAGTTTTATCTCCAACTGTGAGGGCCGGGTTGGGCCGGGTTTTATATAACCCTAGCTTAACCCTGAGTCATGATCTTAGCTCAACCCAAGCCCAACCCTGACCCCGGGTTGAGATTCGCATCCCAGGCCCAATCTTGTCGGACTCAGTCCAACCCAGTTCGGCCCTGATTGACCTTGATCGAGCCGGGATTGGTTGATGTACCATGATTTTTGTTAGGGCCTTGTTGGCCCTAATTGACCAGTCTCATGTAATTGGTTATTGGTTTGTTTCATACTCAATTGACTATTAGACTTTTTGTCTGATTAAAAAACTTAACCCAATCTTAAAATTTTAAATACTTTTGTTCAATAGATAATTAGTCTTTTTTTTTTTTTGGGGTAAACCAATAGACAATTAGATATTAAACAAAAATTATAAAATGTAATCAGTAAATTGTAAAGCATAACCTAATACAGGCCAGGCCGGGCTAGGCTTAGCTCGAGGCCTCAACCTTGGCCCAACCCAACCCTGACCCCGGGCTTGAAAATTTCAAACCTAACTCGCCTTCAGGGTTGAAAAATCTAGCCCAGGCTCTGTTTGGGCTCAAGGCAGGCTCGGGCCGACAGGCCCAAACTTACACCCCCAAGTTCAACCCTCCCCTGCAGCCTGGAGTTGAGCGGCCATCATGTTGTCCTCAACTAATAGGCCACCACGTGGAATTAATGTCGATCGGATGGTAGATGGGGATCTGGCATTTTTATTTTATTTTGAGCGGCAATTTTGAATTTTGAATTTTAATTGTCTTCATCTATCAACCATCTGATCGCATTACTTCCACATGGCGGCCTGTGAGTTGAGCACAGCACAATGGCCTCTCAACCCTATGCCGCAGGGGATCCAAATCCATACAATGCGTACCAAAAAAAAGAAAAAGGTAGAAAAAGGAAATGAGAAGAAAATGATACTGAAATAATAGAATATTCCCTTCTTCCTTGTTCAGTATCATTATCTTCTCATTTCTTTTGTCTACCTTTTTCTTTTTCTTGGTACGCATTGTATGGATTTGGATACTCTGCGGCCTGGGGTTGAGCGGCCATCGTGCAGCGCTCAACTCACAGGCCCCCATGTGGAAGTAATGCCGATCCAATGGTTGATAGATGAAGACAAATCTTCCCCTATCTTCTCATTGGTTCTTCTCAACTTTTATTATCACTTGTTATCCTATTTGGCATGTAAGGAACGTAGTTAGTAAATTCATGTATTATACGTGTATAATATGTGGATCCGAACGTTTAATTCAAAAATCTAATTTTTTTCGTATAAGTCATCAGATACGAATTTATATGCGATTTTTATGGTTGGAAGTATTATACACGTATAAAATGCGTATGATTAGTAACTTGTAGAGAATAGAAATCAAGGGAAGTAGTACTGTTGTAACAGAACATCGAAAAGGGGTAGTGAATTATCAATAGGACTTGAGATCAATGGGATGAATCTACTGCCATTCCGGTACTAATAATCTGATCTGAAAACTAGAAAAGGTTGAAGAAGATGAAGAAGAAGAAGGGATGGTGTACTTGTTGCTCATCAGTGACTTGTTATCTAATGAGAAACAATTGATTTTGATATTCCTCTTCAATAAATTTTTTCCAGCTCTTTTACATGATCTCTTGTTTTGTTCAATACATGTGAGAATATTAGGAAGGGTTGTGGCAAGGTCTCAATTGGGTATTATCATTGAAGCATGGTTTGTGGCATGGTTTCATGGTTACTTGTAAATTTCAAACTTTACTTGTTGGGTCTTTAGCTCAATTGGTAGAGCACTTGGAACATGAGGATGTCTCAAGCATGTTCCAAGGGGATGGTGGTTCAAATCCACCAAGACTCTTTTTATTCAATTGTTCATAGAAGACAATCATGAGCATCATACAATGTTTGCTTCTTTGTGTTTTTTTTTTTTTTTTTTTTTTCCCTTTCTTCTTTTGTTGATAGTTTGAATGAATTTTGTTGCTTCTCTGGTTTAGAAGATGGAAAAATAAATGAGACATTTTCTATTTATATTCTTTAAAACTTTTGTTTATCTAATCGATCCATAAACTTTTGCAATTTATAGTGTTAATGGTATTTCGGTAATTTATAGTAACTTATTAGTGCATCACAGTCTCTTTTTTTTAATATACACTTTATTTGAATTTTTAATAACTTTTAGAGAAAATTACTTGGACACCCCCTGTACTATGGCCTAATTACTTGGTCTCCCCAACGTTTGGAACAATTATTTGAACATCCCCTGCAGTTTAGCATTTCTTTCAAGTAGGTCAAGTCTTTTAGTTTAGTTATGATGTCACCGGTTAAATTTTTTGTAATGCCTAAACTACAATTAAAAGATACTGAAGTGACATTTTTACCCCCTTCTTCTTCTTCTTCCTGCAACCAAAAAAAAAAAAAAACCAGCAGCCATGGCTGCTGTTTCACAAACCATTAGGGCATCTTGTGAGCATACCGTGGCCAGGTAAAAAAGCCCTAACTTTTACCATAAATCCTTGCTGAAACACTATCTCTTATATGTAACCCTAACCTGGAAACTCCACCGCAAGCCACAGCATTAACAACGAAGGTGGTGCCAACAACACAACAAATTGGGCAAGAAGAAGAGTGCCAAAGGAGGGATAATCGGTTTCTGTTTGACGAATCGATCTCATCCTTGATCTCTTCCACTTCAGACTCCTCTTCCTCTAACGAATCTTTTGCCCTCTCTTTATTTTCTCCTTTTCACATTACTACCTTCGTTTTGAGTTTTCCAAGTTGCATATGGCAGATGGGTTTTGCATCTTCTGGTGTTTCAAAAGTAATTTATTGTAGGACACTGGGGCAGGGATAATGGGTTTTTCTTCTATTGTTTTTTCTTTGGTGGGTAAGGGAGGTTTTGGTTTCTTGTGCTATAGGTGGGGTTGAGAATGGGAATTTTGTGGTAGATTTAAGGAGATAATTTGTGGGTTTGTGTCAATATTGTTATATTTTAGGGGATTTGTGGTGGTTTTGGACTTGAGATTGGTGGTTTTCAAGTCCAGTGTAGTGGTTTTGAGAGCGGAAACTTTTAAGTGGTTCAGTTCAAATTCGAAAGTTCGCAACAGTTTGGCTATTTGAGAGCATTTCAGAAGCAGATCGAACACCTTTGGATGCAGTTATTTATTTCTTTGGAATGATGAAGGACAAAAGGTGGAAGATCCCAAAGCAATTGCCCATATTTTTGCTGGGTTTTTGGAGGACCTCTTTACTTCTTCTAAACCCTTGGAGGCCAATTTCATTGAATGCTTGTTTCCTGCTGTCCTTTCTCAGGGGGAGATGGGGTCCCTTTGTTTCCCCCCAACCATGGACGAAATCAGGAAGGTTGTCTTCTCCTTTGGCCCTCTGAAAGCTCCTGGAATCAATGGTTTCAATGCTGGTTTTTTTCAAAAATTCTGGGAGCTGGTTCATCTAGATCTTTTGAACTTAGCCTTGGACTTTTTTAACACTGGTCACATCCCTAGCGGACTTAACCATACCCTAATTTGTCTTATCCCCAAATCTGATAATGCTTCACATGTTGGGGACTTCAGACCAATTAGTCTCTGCAATGTTACATATAAGATCTTATCTAAACTTATTGCCACCAAACTCAGAGGCACTCTTCAGTCTTTTATCTCTCCCTTTCAGGCTGCCTTCATTCCTGGTAGGGAGATAACAGATAATATTATTATTGCTCAGGAAATTTTTCACTTTCTTAAGCACACTAGAGGTAAAGTGGGTTATGGTGCCATAAAAATCGATATGTCAAAAGCCTACGACAGGATTGAATGGGACCTAATTATCTCTATTTTTAAATTTTTGGGATTTGTAGAAAAATGGTCCAATTTAATTTTTGTTTGAATCTCTTCTACTTCCTTCTCTATTAAAATGGATGGTAGTCCTTTAGAATTTTTTCATGCTTCTAGGGGTATTCGACAAGGGTGCCTCCTTAGCCCTTACCTCTTTATTGTGGCTATAGAAGTTCTCTCCCGACTTTTTACGGCCTATCGGGACCTGAACATGTTTCACGGAGTGAAAATTTCTAGATCAGCTCCGAAAATCTCTCATCTCCTTTTTGCTGATGATATTTTCATCTTTTTTCGTGCAACTCATGACGATCTACTCACTATTAAAGCCACACTGGATCCTTTTTCTGATCTCTCTGGACAAGAGATTGACCCTTCCAAAAGTGGGATTCACTTCAGTAGAAATGTTCCCGCATCTGAAAGACGATCCCTCAATTCTCTAATTGGTATTAAGGAGATAGATGTCTAAGGACTCAATCTACCTAGGTACTAACCTTTTTCATGGCAGGTCCAAAGTTAAGGAATTAGAAAGGGTGGTATCTAGAATGCAAAGGAAGTTATCCTCTTGGAAGACCAATTTTCTATCTTATGTTGGACGCAATGTACTTATTCAATCCGTTTTGGCATCAACTCTGGCATACTTAATGAATTGCTTCCTCTTCCACCTTAAAATTTGTCGAAATATTGACTCCCTCAGCCTTAATTTTTGGTTGGGGAATGGTAGCAGCCACAAGAAAAAAACTTCCCTCATTTCTTGGGAAAGAATGTGCACCCCTAAGACTATTGGGGGATTGGGTTTTCGGAAAGCTGAACACCATAACCAAGTTTTACTCTTGAAATTAGGATGGAGATTGATCACTGAACCGGCCATGTTGTGGTCCCAAATTTTAAAAGCCAGGTATTTCCCAAAATTGTCTTTCTTTGACCCCCTTACTCGAGCTAGAAAAGGTTCGTGGACTTGGAATAGTATTTCACATGTTATTCCTCAACTGGAAAAGTTTGTGATCAAAAAGATTGGCAATGGCAAAACCACCCATTTCTGGTTTGATAAATGGGTTCCCTCCATCTCAGGTAATCTCTCTCATTCTGCTAAACACCCACTTACTACCTCTGACAGGGTGAAATTAGTAGATAGTTTTAAAGAAGGCACCGAATGGAAAATTGAATCTATCAATAACTGTATCCCTCTACATCTTTCATCTCGTATCCAACCCTTGAACACTTCAGATTCTGAGGATAGATGGTGGTGCCTTAAGGCCAAGAACGGTAACCTCACCACTAAATTAGCTGCACATGAATTAATCTCACTTTCTGCTAATGATTCTTCTGATTTTATTTCGTGGTGGAAATTCTTTTGGAAATTTCAGATTCACCCAAAATTTAAGTTCTTCTTCTAGCGTTTGCTAAATGCAGGAATCCCTACCAAGGCTACTCTATCGAAATGGATCCATATTGAATCCTCCTGTGCTCTTTGTGGAAATAGTGTTGAATCTTCATGGCACCTTTTCTTATCTTGTGATTGGGTTAAACACATTTGGGCAGCAGGACCCTTGAAGTTAAGAACTGATTTCTGGAATTTGGAAGTTTGAGACAATTCTGTTTGTTTTTTATCTTCAGTTGAAGTCTATTAAACAAGATGTTTTATGGTTTTTTAGCGTATTTATCATTATGTGTTATTACATTTGGACAGTTAGGAACAAAGTAGTTATTGGCTCGAAGAAGCCTGATCCAAAGTGGATTATGGATCACATCCACAAATGGTTATTTGATCTAAAATTATCCCCCCCCCCCTTAACATCCTAGGCTGTAATACAACAGAGTCCAGTGGTCTCCCTTAACACATATTCTTTTAACTTACCCTTGCTCAATTTCCATGTTGTAATCTGTGTAGGATACCATATAGCTGGACTGAATGTAGCAGGGTGGTCCTATATCTTTTTTATAGATGGCAGGTTTAAGTTTTTTGCTGCAGGAAACATCCGAACTACTGAAGAGCTAATTCCAGACCTTTTTGGGATTCGAAAAGGACTTGGCCATACTGCCAGCATTGGGTTAAAGGTTAAAGAAATATGGTGTGCCAACAAAAGGATCACTGGTGTTCTTCCATCTCCAACCAAATGTCCCTGGCCTTGGAATCTTTTTAAGAACCTATTATATATATCGGACTTATCTCAAGATGTACATTATAGGACTTCAGGAGACACTTTTTGTCTATCTATAGCAATGAATCTGGCTAAGAATGCCCACAATATGAACTCTATAATTTCCCATTATTAATATATATATTTTGTATTTTCCATCAAAAAAAAAAAACAATGGTGTCAATGTAATTAATACTAGAGGATGTTTCCAGCCAAACAAATAACAAAATGAAAAAGAAACTTGTAGGACTACATTTTTCCTCATGGATCCAGTTTCCGGCCAAACAAACACACAAAAAAATGAAAAAGAAAATTATAGGACTAAATTTTTCCTCATGGAACCCATGTTGTCAATTCTGATGTGAGGTTATGATTAGACTATGGGTTCATCATTAACTTCCACCCCTATTCGACACAGTAGAAAATACCCAAAACCAATCCATTAATAGGATCAAATCCCATTGAAGAAGAGGTTCTCTTTTCACCATAGTGAAGAGAAACATGGTTCCAAAATTCTATTAATGGCTAATGGGTCCTCCATTTCTGTGCTACCTCAGAGAGTGACTGTGTTGAAGACCCTTCTTCACTTAACACCCTGGCTGCTGCATCCTTGAGCTCCCTCATCCTACTTCTTACACTCTGCTCTTCTTCTCCTTCCATTAGACTCCTCACCACCCTTGCAATCTCTTCTTGTCCAATTATTCCATCTTCTCTCTCTTTGGGCCTCAATGCCACCTTCATGTCCTCCACTAGCATCACTGCATTCATCCTTTGCTCTGCAAAGAGTGGCCAAGCAATCAAAGGAACACCATGGACAATGCTCTCCAAAGTTGAGTTCCACCCACAATGAGTCAAAAACCCTCCCGTCGAACCATGGTTTAAGACTTGGATCTGAGGAGCCCATGAGGGCACCACAAGCCCTCTTCCTTTGGTCCTCTCCAAGAACCCTTGTGGTAGGTACGAAAATGGATCCTCAATGCTTTGGGCATTAAAGAAGTTGGCATGCACAGATTTACGAGTTGGGCTTCTAATAACCCATAAAAATCTTTGCTCACTTTGTTCCAATCCAAAGGCCAATTCATTCAGCTGCTCTGGTGACAAAACTCCTCCACTCCCAAACGAAACAAACACAACAGACCCATCTGGTTGATCATCCAACCACTTAAGGCATTCATTTGGATCACCCTCATCTCCTGAACCGGTCCTTATGAGTGGTCCAACCGGATAGATCGGTTGGGTGCACAAATCTCCACTTTCCATAAAAGCCTTGATTGCACCCGGTTCCAAATCCATGAAACTATTCAATAAAATACCATCAGCCAATAAAACACCTCTACATAAGCTAAGAATACATGAATAGGCTTCATTCTTTCGATCCTGAATCGGGTGAAACAAATCACTTCCATGAATCGGTACACACCCGGGTAATTTAACCGGTTCGGGTAGGTCTCTATACTCACAAGAGTACATCTCATCTAGCTTTGGCAAATAAAAGAACAACCATAATGAAATAGCTGGACCGGGAAAGAAGAGGTAAGACAAAACCTGGAATTCCTTGGCGACTTCGAAGGCATCAATCCCAAATGGATCAACAACTAAGGCAGAGAGACGAGAAGTAGCAGTACTTAAGTCCTTCTTAAGTACATCGCGAAGAGAGGGAAGACAACGAGTAACGGTGAGACGAATGCGAACTTCGGGAGGTACATCGGAGGAGAGATCATCAAGATTAACAGGTGGGAGTAACACAGAATTTATGGTTTTAGGAAAGGAATGAAGGACTTCTTTCTGGGGTTTGGGGAGAGGACCATCCCATGGGATAATGAAGGTAACTGAGAAGTGGTGATAAAGAACGAGTCGTTTTGCAAACTCGGCTAGTGGGATGAGGTGACCCATCCCTGGTGAGGGTAGAATGACAATTTGAGTAGCTTTCTCTGCTTCTTCTTCCATGGTTATTAGGGTTTGGATCTAGAATTGTTTGTGAGGAGCTATCTCAAGGTAAAGTCAGTTAATATAGACAGTGGGGGATTATTTTGCTTTCTAAGTTATACCTTTTTTGTGTATTGGATTGGTGTAGTAGGATAAGACTTTGACTGGCCACCCAACTGAGAAAAAAGTGGAGGGTGGAAGTGGAGTTCTCTCTAGAAACTTGATGAATCTGTGATGTCAGCACTAGCGTATGAGGTATCCAATTTCTGCATTATTGGTTGGGACTTGTCAGTTTTATCTCCAACAGTTCAACAAGGGGTGAAATAGGGTCGAGTTGGGTCGGGTTTTTTATAATCCTATTCTAATCTTGAGTCATGATCTTAGGTCAACCCAAGCCCAACCTTCAACCCGGGTTGAGATTCTCATCCCAGCCCAATCCTATCGAACTCAACCCAACCCAGTTCGGCCTTGATTTACCATGATTTTAGTTAGGGTCTGGTTGGCCCTGATTGACTAGCCTCATGTAATTGGTTATTGGTTTGTTTCATACTCAATTGACTATTAGATTTTTCGGCGGATTAAAAAACTTAGTCTAATCGTAAAATTTAAATACTTTTGTCCAATAGATAATTAGTCTTATTTTTTTTTTTGGTAAACCAATAGATGATTAGATATTAAACAAAAATTGTAAAGCATAACCTAACACAGGGCCGGGCCAGGCTAGGCTTAGCTCGACGCCTCAACCTTGACCCAACCCAACCCTGACCCCGGGCTTGAAAATTTCAACCCTAACTCGCCTTCAGGGTTGAAAATTTTAGCTCAGGCTCTGTTTGGGTTCAAGGTAGGCTCGGGCCGACAGGCGCAAACTTACACCCCCTAAATTCAACCCTCCCTTGCGGCCTGGAGTTGAGCGGCCATCATGCTGCCCTCAACTCATTGTCCACCACCTGGAATTAATACCGATCCAATGGTTGGTAAATGGTGGTCTGGCATTTTTTTATTATTATTTTGAGCAGCAATTTTGAATTTTGAATTTTGAATTGTCTTCTATCAACCATTGGATCGCATTACTTTCTCATGGCAGCCTGTGAATTAAGCGCAGCATGATGGTCGCTCAACCTCAGGTCACAGGGAATCCAAATCCATACAATGCGTACCAAAAAATAGACAAAGGAAATGAGAAGAGAAAGATACTAAAATAATAGAATATTCCAATTTAAGATTCTATTGACTTTTTGGGTTGATACTTGTTCCGTATGGTTAATAAAATCTTATAATTTTATTTCTAATTTTTGTTTTATGTGTAACCAATTTTCTTTTCCTTATTAAAGCAAATATCAACCATTAATAAAGCATAAGTTCGAAATAAAATTATAAGATTTTATTAACCATACGGAACAAGTATCAACCATTAAACTCAATGGCATCTTAAATTGGAATATTCTATTAGTTCAGTGTCATTATCTTCTCTTTTCCTTTGTTTACCTTTTTCTTTCTTTTTTTTTGGCACGCATTGTATGGATTTGGATCCTCTGCGGCCTGGGGTTGAGCGGCCATAATGCTGTGCTCAACTCACAGGCCGCCATGTGGAAGTAATGCCGATCCAATGGTTGATAGATGAAGACAAACCTTCCCCTATCTTCTCATTGGTTCTTCTCAACTTTTATTATCACTTGTTATTTTATTTGGCATGTAAGGAACATAGTTAGTAAATTCGTGTATTATACGTGTATAATACGTGAATCCAAACATTTAATTCAAAATTCTATTTTTTCCCGTATAAGTCGTTAGAGATGGATTTATACGCGATTTTTATGGTTGGAAGTATTATACACGTATAAAATGCGTACGATTAGTAACTTGTAAATAATAGAAATCAAGGGAAGTAGTAGTGTTGTAACAGAACATAGAAAAGGGGTAGTGAATTGTCAACAGAACTTGAGATCAATGGGATGAATCTACTGCCATTCCGGAACTCATAATCCGATCTAAAAACTAGTAAAGGTTGAAGAAGATGAAGAAGAAGAAGGTTAGAAAGAATAGGAAGAAGGGATGTTGTACTTGTTGCTCATTAGTGACTTGTTATCTAATGAGAAACAATTGATTTTGATATTCCTCTTCAACAAATTTTTTCCAGCTCTTTTACATGATCTCTTGTTTTGTTCAATACATGTGAGAACATTAGGAAGGATTGTGGCAAGGTCACCATTGGATATTATCATTGAAGCATGGTTTATGGCATGGTCTCATGGTTACTTGTAAATTTCAAACTTTATTTGATGGGTCTTTAGCTTAATTGGTAGAGCACTTGGAACATGAGGATGTCTCAAGCATGTTCCAAGGGGATTGTGGTTCGAATCTACCAAGACCTATTTTATTCAATTGTTCATAGAAGAAAATCATGAGCATCATACAATGCCTGCTTCTTTGTGTTTTTTTCTTTCGTTTTTTTTTGTTGATAGTTTGAATGAATTTTGTTACTTCTCTGGTTTAGAAGATGCAAAAATAAATGAGACATTTCCTATTTATATTCTTTAAAACTTTTGTATGTCTAATGAATCCATAAACTTTTGTAATTTATAGTGTTAATGGCATTTTTGTAATTCATAGTAACATATTAGTGCATCGCAGTCTCTTTTTTTTAATATACACTTTATTTAAATTTTTAATAATTTTTAATGTCTTAACATCATTGATTTTATATGGATTATAGTATAAATAGTATTTCTATAATTTATGGTAACCATTACAAACTGTTGCAGAAACAGGTTTTATCAAACACCTTTATAATACTAAAAGTATTCTGAATATGTTCCTGGAACAGGTTTATCAAACACCATTTTGCAACCCAGAAACATTATTCTATAAACAAAAACACCAAAATATGTTTTTGATGAGAAACGAATCAGAAACACGCATAAGTTATCAAACGGTGCCTAAATATGTTTATTTAAAAAAATAACCATAAATTTTGATTTATGGTAACAAGAACACTTGAAATGTAAGAGATCTATCAAACGGTTTTTCTGCGTACAGAAACACCAGAAACATAACGCGGTTTTAGCTCCCGACTCCCGAAGACCCGAACAACGAAGTCACTGAAACCTGAATAACTCCCCAAACCCTCGTCCCCCACTACCTCTCTCATAGTCGCGGATGCCAAAACCTTAGCCCCCATCTTCTCCGTCATCGTTCCCGGGTGATTTTAGGTTGGGGACTAAGGTTCTTCAAGAGATCAACGATTGCAGCGACCTGCAAAATTGGAAGCTCCAACGGCAATTACAGCGGCAGTCGGTTCCTCTTCTCCATATCTTCTCCATCGACGATTGTAGAGACCTGCGAACTCAAAACCGTGTTTAACTTTATAGCAATGTCTGTCCGTATAGAATAGATTTGATATTATAGAGAGAGAGAGATTGGGAAGGAATCGATCCTCTCCTTTTTGAGATTTAGATTGCCATTTCAGTCAAAGCTTTTGAGGATCAGCAAGAGAAGTGGGAAAGTATTTTCTCACATATGCACACATGGTTTTGACTTGAATATTTTTCCTATCTTTCCTTTAGCTACTGATTTGAATGAGAATAGTTAACATAAATCAAATTGTTGCATGAAAAAAAAGAGATTGGGGAGGGGGGAAAAAAAACTATTAGGAGCTCCTACACTTTGAGTGAACGATGTTGATTTAGCATCGAGGAAGGTAGAGGAAGCAGGTCTATGCCATGACTTCACTACCTTTTTCCTTAGTAGGATTTGCGTTTTATGTCTATACTAACTTTTACTCCAAAAACTATTTAAGCAAATAGAGAATTTTATGTAGTGGATTTTATTTCTGTTGAAATTTCTGTTCTTAAGCAAATAGAGAATTTTAAATAGTGGGTTTTATTTCTGTTGAAATTTATGTTCTATTATTGTGTTTATTAGGTGTACATCTCTACTATATCCTGAATATATGCCCGTATTTTTGTTTCCAGATTTTTACAGAGCAACTGTATCAAACACGTACCGTATCATTGTTGTACGCGTTATGTTGCACTGGATTTTTTAAAAGTATTATTGTCGTCTAGTCCATTTAATTGTTGTACGTATCCGTACCCGTTCAATTGCCATTCCTGAACTTACTAACTATGACTAAAGAACAAGGTGGTTCAAGGATTAGCGAAAGCTGATCCTCTTTTGATAATTCGGTCTGTAAATAAGTGGCTCTCAGATTTGAACATCTATCCCCCATCTATAGATCCAAGTACATCTATAATCCCTTCATACATAATCCCCCTTCATACATACAACCTCCCCCCCCCCCCTCTTTTTATATCTATTGTTTCTAATCAGGTATTCAAATATCTTGTGTTAATTTATGCAGGCATTTCTGACCTTGAATTAGGATTAACTGGTTGGACTTTTTGCATTTTGATAGCTGGACAGGACACTCTAACATCTGTAGGTTACTTAACAATGTAACATCAAAGGACAAGATGGAAGCAGAACTTTTCAGTATCTTGACGGGGTGGAGCATGCTAGGAAAGCAAAGATCAAACTCAAAGAGATTTGGTGCAATTGTAGAGATCTCAATGACCTTTTACATCCCACTGATCGATTACATAAAAGTTTCATGGAACTTGGTTAATACCTTTCTTGAGTTAGCATACCTAACTAGTAATTTCACCAATAGTAGTTTTCTTTGGAATAGGGATGATAATATCTTTCATGCAGTAAAATCTCTAGCTTATAAAGCAATGGTAGACAAATGTATACATCCGACTGGCGACTATGTAAATCTTTTTTCTTCTCTATAAATAGTTTGTTTTGTTCATCAATAAAAAAAGGGGAAAGTTTTCATACACGGCTGTGTAAGCCGTGTTATGTGAGAGGGTCTCTCACAGAATTGGAAAAGTCATAAATCCCCTCCCATTAATTAATGTCTTGAAACTCCCACCCTCTCACATATACAGTTTACACGACCGTGTATGAAAACTTTTCCCAAAAAAAAAATATGATGTAAAAACCTTTTCATGTCATTTTATATACCTCAAGGAAATTGTGACAAAAAAAAAATACATTTTATACATTGTTTAAGATTTAAACAGTTGATCACAAATGTCTTGTAGATATATGAATCTGTTTAAATGTGTATAATTCGCATATATGGATTCTTTACGTGGACTACTTATATAGTTGTATATATGGGTGCTTTACTTCGACTATTTGTAGGCGGAAATGATACTAAATTAGAATTTTTTAGATCCTTATAAAGAACCGATCCTCACGTAATAGGATATTTGAATCAACTATTATAATGCAGGTTTAGGCATATCTCGTTTGTGCACATTGCAAGCGAAGCACTTCCAACGATTCACAATACTTGAACACGGAACCTGTAGAAGTAAGAATCAATCTTCACTCAATGCTTTGATAGCTAATATCACAATGGAATCCTCCCTCGAATGATGGCAACCTCCAACAGTTGGAGAGAGAGTGTCTATGATTTGGGAGAGAGCTCTCTATCAAATTGTATGAGATAATAATGACTTGTACACTTTTCTCTCGTCTTATGGTTATTATATAGCCAAGCCACATTCATTTCTTACTTTAGTCTGGTAGAGTCAAATGGTGCGATCCTATTGGGTTGTACACCAAGGCAACCCACATTGAGTCACACTCAATCAGCTAATTAAGTTAATTGTCCACAAGCACATCCTTAGTATTGTATAGTCAGAAAACTCATAATTGATAGCAAACATTATGTGTAGGTCCCTCCACCTTACAATCTCTCACAACGGAACTCAGGGCATGGAATTAAAATATTTTCACTACCCTAGTTCACAATTATGGTTGCATTCATTAATTTGAAGTGCAGCCTAGAACTTATGTGCTTATACAAAAGAAACCAAATTAGATGGCTTCTTCCTCTTTTCTTCCTTTTGTTTGTTTTTTCAAAAATGCTAATCTTACAACCCATTTGCTGTGTAAAAAATAATTTTTTATTTTCTAACCTCCATATTTTATGTGATTTCTAATGTGAAATAATCTATAAGATAGGGTTTTTATTTTGGATTCAGATTTTCTTCACCTATTGTGAAGGGAAAATCTCCATACACCATGGAGATCTAGACCCCTTGATTAGCATGTGAAAAGGTATTTTTGATCCTATACAAAAGGGTGTGAGAATTAATCACACAAGAGTTCACATCACCAGTGGAGAGAAGATTCTCTCTTCTCCACAGGTGAAGAAAAACTTAGGCCTAATTTGGTATGAGTTCTATTTCAATTTCATGAGGTGATTTCTATTTTGAAAATTGTTTGGTTTGATTTTTGCACCATATTTCAGTGAAAATAAGTCAAATGAAATAGAAATTTTGAAAAAGCTAAGGAGTTGTTTCAATTTTGAAATTGACTTCACTTTTGCACTTTAATGGGCACATGAATGATTAATTTGATGGGCAAAGCAGTAATTTTATATTAAAAAAAAAAAAACACCACCTTTCTTCTCCTAAAGGTCTCACCACCACCACCACCATCCCCTCTTTCCGGCCCCACCACCACTTCTATCCCCGTCGCTACCACCACGACCCTCTCCCAATGAAATATATAGAATTTACTCTTGGAAATTGAACTACCAAATGGATTTCTTATTCTTGAATTATTTCAATTGATGCAACCAAAACAATTTCAATTTCTTGATAAAAAAAAAAATTTACTTGTTGATTATTTCATGCAATCCGAAATTGAAATAGAAATCATACTAGATCTGGCCTTAATTCTTGTATTTGTAGAATGAGATTTTCTCTTCTTTTTTTTCTTTTTGGTTGAAAGAAAACCTATTGATCAGAAGAGTCATTACAAGTGCTTCTGCATTATAGAGTTACAGAAGCCACGAAGTGGTAAGTGGCCAAACTATCGGAAACTCAACCGATAGGGCGACCTGGCCAAAGAGTCCGCCACAGAATTGGAGGATCTTGGAACATAAGAAAAACAGCAAGAAACAAAAGACTGTTGCAGATGAAAAATATCTTGACAGATGCTATAAATCTCGATCTCCAGAGGTGACTTAGAGCATAATTGGTTAACCAGATTATAACAATCCGATTCAACCAATATCTGGTTGAAACCATTCGTAGCAGCGTGGAGTAGACCAGATCTAATAGCATAAGCCTCTCCAATAATAGCTGACTCGCATTGTAGGCCATAGGAATAAGCCGAAACCCTAAAGGCCAAGATGATTTCCAAAAATAAGACCAATACCTCCACGTTTTGACTCTTTATTCCAAGCCGCATCACAGTTTATTTTGACAACATGAGGAGGAATAGGAGTCCATTGAGATCTGATCATTCTCTGTGGATTTGAAGGGTTGTCCATGATAGGAGGGGGGTCTTAGAACCACTTTCTGTAGCTGCCCAGAATTCTTGATAAGCCCTTTCAGCAACTTTAATAACTTCTTCTGGAGACCATTGGTGTTTCTTAAAGATGAGATCATTACGGGCTCTCCATAAATACCAAAAAATAAAAGATGCCAGGGAAAACCAATCTTGAACTTGCTTTTTATCAGATTGGAATATGGGATCCCAACAAGTAAACCAATCACTTAAAGTAGGGGATTCAATTTGAAGAGTTAAATGAGCAAGAGGAGAGCCAAACCACACCGCCCTAGAAAAGGGACAAGAAAGAAAGATATGACCCACCGATTTCTTCTGATGACCACATCTTAGACATGAAGGATCTAAAGGAATATTTCTGTCCACTAGACCTTCACCTGATGCAATACCATCAGCACAACTTTTCCATAAAAACATCTTAATTTTAGGTAAGGTATGAGCATTCCAGATCCTTTTCCAATAGAACTCTTTCATCAAAGGATAAGCTTTATGAGATGATGAAGAGGAGGGCCTGTTATGAGAGAGCATATCCTTGCGGTTATTGAGAAGATGGTACATAGAGCGAACAGAAAACATACCTGATTTGGAACCTCCCCAAACCAACTTATCCGCTTGTGGATAGAGACTAAGTTGGATTTTAAGAATTTCTTGTTTATCGACAGGTAGGAAGAAAGCATCAAGAAGATCAAATCTCCAAGTCCTTGTTCTTTGATCAATCAGCTCCGAGACTTTCTCCAACTGACAATCGACTGGTTTAATAGAAAGGATTTTAAAATTTTTGGAAGTAGGAATCCAATTATCGTTCCAGATAGAAATGTCCTCTCCATTTCCTACTATCCAAAGAAGGCCAAGAGAAAGGCAACTGCGACCTCTATGATGCTACGCCATCCCCAAGATGGTTGATGTCCCAACTTAGCCTGCAGAAAATCACCATTTGGAAAATAAATACTTTGATCAATCTTGCCCATGGAGATTCTAGAGAAGACCAAAGCCGCCAAGCTGTTTTAGCAAGCAAAGCTTGGTCATGAAGGTGTGGATCTCTGAAGCCAAAGCCGCCCTTTTGTTTAGATTTACAAAGCCTATCCCAAGAAACCCAGTGTAATTTGCGATTATCTAAAGAATCCTCCAAAAAAAAATTCGAAGATGCCTTTTTAATGTCATCGAGGATAGACTTTGGAACTTTGAAGTGAGACCTTGCAAAGTTTGTCATTGGAAGAACTTAGGATTTAATTAGCACTTCTTTGCCGGCCATAGAGAAAAGAGATTTTTTCCAGCCTTGTAATTTGGAGAGGGTACAATCTTTGAAGTTCTGAAAAAGAATTTTCTTAGAAACACCAAATTCAGTAGGTAAACCCAAATATTTAGAAGGCCCATCCTCATATGGAATTTTTAGGACTCTAGAAAACCATCTTTTGAATTTGTTGTGGGAATTAGGGCTGAAGACGATGCAAGATTTTTTCAAATTGATTTCCTGGCCAGAGGCATTGCAATCGAGATCAAGGCAAGATTTCCAGGCTAAGATTTCTTTAATATAGGCCCTGTCAAATAAAAGGCAATCATCTGCGAATAAAAGATGAGAAATTTGATCTCCTCGATTTTTAACTCTTATTCTTTGAATATCTCCTTTAGAAATCGCCTTATTGATTATGGAAGAAAGAGCTTGAGCACATATGATAAAAATGGCCGGTGAGAGAGGGTCACCTTGTCTGATACCACGAGAAGGAGAAATGTGGCCACATTCTGAGCCATTAATCAAGAGGCTATAGGAGGCCAATTTAATACAGGACATGACAAGGTTAATCCATGCAACAGAGAAACCCAAAGTGAGAAGCATCTTTTCGATAAAAGACCAATTCACTCAGTCATATGCTTTTCGCATATCAAGCTTAATGGCCATAAGTTGAGAATGGCATTTTCTTTTTCGATGTTTAATATAATAAAATAAGTCATGCGCTATAAGGATATTGTCAGAAATATACCTACCAGGAATAAAAGCTGACTGAGAATGACCAATCACCAAATCCAAAACTTTTTTTAGGCGCAAAGCAATCAACTTTGTAATGATCTTAACCATCACCGAACAGAGACTGATAGGGCGGTATTGATCTAGAGAATCAGCATCCTTGGATTTAGGTATAAGACATATGAGAGTTCTATTCAAAACCGTAGAAAGATTGCCATTGATAAAGAAGTCCCCCACAAATGCAAAAATATCCTCTTTGAGAAAATCCCAGTATTTTTGGAAGAATTTTGGAGGAAACCCATCAATACATGGCGATTTTAGAGGAGCCATAGAGAATAACACAGATCTCACCTCCTCAAGATCAGGGATTTTGTAAAGAGATGAATTCATCTCTTCTGAGATTAGTGGTTGTTTTCCTTGGGTAACCTCCAAAATAGCCGCTTCATTAGTTGGTTCTTCTTTGAAAAGATCCTTGAAGTGGTTGTAAAGAAGATTTTGAACCTCGCCATCAAATTGTGTCCAAGACCTATCTGGATATTTTAATTTTAGAATTTTATTATGATGTCGCCTCTTGAGAGTCACCACATGAAAAAACTTTGAATTACAATCTCCTTCTCTTAGCCAATCAATTCTGGATTTTTGTTTCCAGAATATTTCATCCTTTTGAAACTCCTGCTCAAGGGCCGAAATGATCTCAGTTTCTCTATCTTGAGAGAATTTATCAATTGGTTGAGATTGAAGATCTACCAAAGCATCCTTCAATTTCTGAATTTTGACATGGATATTTCCAAAACAATTACGATTCCATCTTTTAAAGATAATCTTAGAGTTATCGAGCTTCTTATAGATTTTTTTAGCAGGAGAACCAGAGGGAGAGAAGCACCATCCTTGTTTTGCCACTTTGCCACAGTCTGGGAGAGTGAACCACATTTCCTCAAACCTGAAAGGTCGAGCCTGTTTAGGTTTAATGCCGAAAGTATTGACAATGATAGGAGCATGGTCCGAACCAATGGTAGCTTTAACTAGTACAACATAATCAGGGAAGTCCTGCAACCAAGTCGGATTAGCAAAACCTCTATCCAATCTAATCCGAATATTTTCAGAGCCCAACCTTTTGTTATTTCAAGTGTAGAGAGGCCCATTATATCCCAAGTCAATTAAGTTACAGTCATCAATAAAACTTCAAAAAGCATCACAGTCTTTGTTACGAGACTGACTACCACCAGACTTCTCCATCCAGGAAAGATAAGAATTGAAATCACCTACCATGAGCCAACTATCATGCCTTTGAGAACCAAAAGATGAAGAAATGCAATCCCAAATACCTTGCCTGAGGTGTTTCTTAGTTTCCCCGTAGACACAAGTAAGGAAGAAAGAGGGGTAACCCTGGAGAGACTTTAGCATCAATAAAATTATTTGTAGAAGTGATTATATCAATCTAAACATCATTCCACCAAAGTAAAGCAGGCCGCCAGCAGTATTGATAAGGTCAACAACAAAACAGCCATGAGGAGGAAGCTTCCTTCTAAAATTCTCAAACCTTTGTCTATTCTTTTTTGTCTCCATCAGGAACAGAATGTGAGGTCTTTCAGACTTGAGGAGATTCTTCAGAGTTTGAATTGTCAAGGGGCTCCCCAAATCTTGACAATTCCAGCTTAAAATTTTCATGATGACCCGTGGGGTTGATTTCCCCCAGCCACAACGGGGCCGTATGATAAAAAATGCTGAGAATCTGTATTTTCATCTTTGATCATCAAATCAACCTCATCATTAATGCATGTTTCCTTATCAAACTCCCTACGAGGTCTCTTAGGAGAGGGTGACATCTAAACCAAGGATTGATCGAAATTAGAGTGGTGATGGATTGGTTGTGAAAGATTTATTGGATTTGGGTTAGTGGGTGGAGGTTCATTAAGGTTAAGTGGAGTGGGTATAAGTGGTTGAGGTAAAGTTGGTATATGGGCATTAGGATTTATAGAGGAAGGAGAGCAATTAATGATAGGGTTGGATAGGGACATGTTGGAGAGATAAGGGAGAAGATTCAGGATTGTTTGAGAAATTTCAGGGTGTTGAAGAAGATGAAAGGCTGAGATTGATTGAAGTTGTGAGGTGGAGATTGGCATGTCATTAAAGTGCATGGAAATAGGGCAATCTTGCATGGAAATAGGGGAATCTGATGTATTGGGAACCAAAGGCCGTTATGGATGAGTGATAGACAAGTTCGAGGTAACATGTGGAGACTGAACAGAAGAGTGATTAATGATAGGTGCAGAATGTGTACCTCGAGAAACACGATTAGCATTTTGGGAGATGAAAGGGCAGTATGGTAGCATGCTGGTCGGAGTATTGACGGGAGTAGCGGAGCTCGTCGCCGGAGTGGGATGAGAAACCGGGAAACTTTAATTGATGTTGCCAGAGTTAGCAGCGTCAATCCCTTGGAAACCTTAGTAGGGGTTTTTTCACATACCCAAACATCTGGAATTATTCCCCTAATATTAAAGTTATAATGGCGTCGAATAAACTCCGGACAAGGTGGCACTGCTGCACATCTGTGGATGCTTCGGTGACGAAGTTCTTCATCATATAATTTAGTACAATGTTGTTCTTCATGATCAATGATACCACAGTAGAAACAAAACAATGGAACCTTTTCATATTTGATGAGTAACATATGAGATGATCCATCCCTTCTTTGAAGCCTATAATGTTGTTTGATTGCCTTTGTAATATCTAAAAGAACTCACAGCCTTATGTAGTACAATCTGCTTCCACCTTTAAAAGAGTGAATAATCATCGTTGTTGATGGCGAACCAAATCTGATTGTTATTTTTGCAGCAAAATCCAAATTTAAAAGTTCTTCTGGGACTGCATGCAATTGTATCCAAAAAAGAGAATGAGTAAAACTACAATCATTGCTGGGGCGCCACTTCTCCAGGATGATGAGATTATTTGAGACTGACTAGAGGCCTTCATTGATGACATTTTGCAAATCTAGGCCATGCTGAAAATGGAACAGATAAAGATCTTTATCATACAAGGCGACAGTAACTGGGAATCTCGTATTCCAAGCTTTACGAAGTGCTTCATCGATAGCTTGACGCCTATATGGTTTACCCGCAATGACGAAACCAACTAAAGTGAGGTCCCATGTGTGAGAACTATTGCCTTTTGAGTTCTCATCAACCAGGAAGACATCTTCATCTTCAATGTCACTTTCTTCAAAAGTTTCCACAGAAGGGTAGTTCATAATATTAGTAGGAGAGGGTGTATGGTGGTGTAAGGGCTGTGGGAATGCAGATCTCTGAGGAGGGGGTGGAGTTGGTAGTGTAGGGTGTGGTTGATGCATAACTACGAAAAAAATATCAAGGGATAAAGAGGGGAAGACTAGAATCGAAGAAATCAAGGAGAGAACAAGGAAGAGATGAAGGGAGCAGATGAGTCACACCAGTATGGTGGAAGAAGAAGCACGCCAAAGAGCGGAAACAGGCTGTTGTTAGGATAGATTTTCTCATTGACACCCTAAAGGTGTCAATAAATTTTTAACCTTACTATTGTGCTCCTTATTTTATTCCCAAAAGTTATTTAATACAAGGGTAAAAAAGGGGTTTTTTAAAGTTGAAAGTCATTTAATGCAACATTTAATGCAATTCCCATACAAAATGACAAATTTATCCTCATTGAAAAAAGTGCATTAAATATTTTTGAAAATAAAACAAAGGCATTTGAATGAACCTATCAGCTTCTAAATATGGCTAGAGACGCGTCATTGACACTTCCATAAATCTGTATTGGGTTATGGATGAATGACTTTCCTACATATTCCCTGAGTTTAATAAAGCCTTATCTTTTCATTTCTAACATTTTGTTTTTAGTTAGTTAATCAAAAGAGGGGTTTTTTTTACTCTTTACGATTTAATTGGATCAGATAAGGAGGCCAAACAAGAAGGTGAAACATGGGCCTATTAGGGCCAAGTCAAAACTACTCCCAAACCTAACCAAGCCCACCAGGCTGAGAGGTCTCAAGACTCTCAACCCTACATAAGCCATTCGAGTTGGAGTCAGCCAGTTAATCTTAAAAATATTGTTGAGGTTGTGCTGAGTTTAAGCAAACAATTTTTATTTTTTGCTTGCGCTTGGAAAATTTTACGCGACAAATTTTACTTCGTAAATGTAAAATTTTACATGTTGAAAGATTTTCTAATGTTTGTTTCCATTAAAAAATAAAGAACACTTTTCAACATTTAAAATTCTACATCTAAAATTTTTTGAAGTGAAAATTTTCAAGCAAATTTTTTCAGGTAAAATTTTACGCCAAAACAAACGGAGCCTTTATTTCCCCTCTTTTTTTTAATAATCCACAAATAGAAACTAATATGATATTTCATAATTATTTTTATACTAAAAGGTATATATAAAGAACTTTAGTGGGGGTAAGGTTGCATAGATTATGACCCTCTCCAGACCTAGTGGCAGTAGTCTCGTGCATTGGGTACGTCCTTTTTAAATGTCTATTAGTCATTTAAATATTTTTATATGTGTATACTCGCATATATGGATGCTTTACATGGACTTTAATTATACATATATAACAATATTTCTAGTACTAAAGAACTTCAATTAAAAATTATTAATTAAAGAATAATATAATGAAATTATTTTTGGTATTTTCACGTTTCAACTTTCTCACATCCAGATGTTGATCATTAACCAAAACATGCAATTGTATTGTTGATAGCTTGGCAAGGAAGGCCCTATCAATTTCGTGTAAGTCGGAGTGGTCGCATTCCAGTCCTTGGCTTCATGAGTTAGTTGTTCAGAAAGCCTTGTGTAGTTCACGATTTTCTCATGAATGAATCTTCCATTTATCAGGGAAAAGAAAACAGATGATGATCATTAACCTACCACTCCAGAGTTCTTATTTGAGAGGATGGGCCTTGGTGACGATAAAGGATGCTCTACTGTGACCAAGCGGTCACGAGTTCGAGTATGGAAACAACCTCTCTGTGAAAGCAGGGGTAAAGTTGCATACATTATGACCCTCCCCAGACCCCATAGTGACGGGAGTCTAGTGCACTGGGTACGCCTTTGTTTTTTCAAAGTTCTTATTTCTATGTCATACAACAGTTAATGATAATTAAACACTTTTGCATACATGTATACTTACATATATAATTGTGTATTATAAGCATTCATAAGTAGTTTCTAAAAAAAAAAACATTCATAAGCACACATTCAAGTAGGTATAAAAATGGGTTAAGTGCTAGCTTCTGACAAAAAATGATGAATCCCATGCTAGGCTTGATCTATAAATTAGGGTATGTATTAAGGCTCAGGCCCGGCCCTGGTCCAGGCCTTGCCAAGTTGGGCTTGGGTGTGGGCTTGCTTGAAGTAAGTGCGTTCAAATGCAAGAGATATAAGTTCTTTTAAATGTCAGACCTAAATATGAAAATTCTTGAAATGGCAAAACAAATTACAAAGAAGCGAGTTTTCCCACACCTATGTTCAAGGGAAAATCCCTTAACCAATGGATTCGGATAGGTCTATAGGGTATAGGGAAATAATGGAGGTATTATCAATTATTCGTAAATAGGGAACAAATATTGACAGCCAATGATGGTTGTACTTTTCCTTCACAGACAGTGAAGGAAAACTTTCTCCAATAACTTTCTCTGAGATGGGGTAGGAGCCGTATGATAGTAGGCGGTAGAGAAGAGATCGTAGACGATCATTGTTGAGAGGAGAGTTGCAGGCGAGCTTTGGGGAGCAAAGAACGAGAGGAGAGTTGCAGACGAGCCAAAGCATTTGAGAGGAGAGTTGCACAAGTCACAGGTTTTGGCCCTTTTTCTCGATCTTCACTCCTTTTAATTTGTTCTCGTTCTTTACAGACCGTGTCTGAGACGGTCTGTAAAGACCGTTCTTTTGATGAAGATGCCCTCCGGTTTGTTCTGAAAGACCAAAAAAGCGAACCGATAATTCAAACACTTTATCCTGTTTTTTTCTTCTCAAAGAACGGAAGAATGGTAAAGAACGCCGTTCCGGCCGTTATGATAAGCTTCTCAAGATGGTCCACCATTTTCAGCCACATGAATAGTGTTTTAGCTGACTGACCATTGTAACCCACCCATGCATGTTCATGTATCATTTTTCATCCATTCTTGTATGTCCATGCACCCCTCTTGTAGTCCTTAGATTTTCAAACCTTTATATTACTACTTGTCTGGTTTGAAACTTGACATTGTGATCTATCTGGCTATAAAATTTGTCCCCTCGAATCTGCTATGTGGCAAATATTTAGACCGTCATGAGAAGCTTATTGGGACAAGCTGTCCTAGGTTGTGTTTGATGTCTAGTCTTCATAATTTCAAAGTTTATCATCTCAGAATGCATTACCAAACTAGAATACATTCCAAAAATGCATACCAAACGCAACTCTAGATACATTTGGTCCTAACTAAAATCCCTTAGTCATGAAAAATGCCTTTTATCCAACGGATAAGAAAATTATACCTTATTATTAAACAAGTAAAGCACTCATTTTTATTTATTTATTTATTTACTAGCATTGCATACTTTACATGCATGTGTATATATAATCTAATACCAAACCAATTCAATTTACCTAAGTATTCTTAAGTTTTAAGCCCATAATAGCCCATTTGAAATCTCCCACTCATATGGTTAATTTGTTTATGGGTGCACGTTCTTTGTCCAGGAGCGCATCTAGGCGCAGGTTGCGTCAAGACACATGAGGTGGGATAGGGGCAGGATAGGGGCGGGAGTTTGGGTCATTGGGGGGGGGGGGGGATGGGCGGGCTGGTCATTCCATCCACCTCCACCCCCATGTGTCTGGACGTACCCTACACCCCCAGTGCAGAGAACTTTATCCTTTTGTTTATTGTTCTAAAGAGAACGTAGTCAAGACAATATACAATTTAACAAAACAAAGGAGAAAGTGATTGAAAGGTAGGATAGTTGGCTAGTCCTAATTGGATCTCGTAGTGTTTATCCGTTTATTCGATCCGATTACTTATTGGATTACTCATTAATACTGGATTGGATTTGATCAACAATGCCCTTAATTATATATGCCTTTATGTGAATGGGTTTTTTATTATCTTCAAATAAAAATTTGATTTATTAATAGTAGTTAATAACCCAACTCTAACTTCCCACCATCATCACCCTTATTGCCATCACTAATTTTGAATCTCTAGAATTTTAATTCCTTTAAAATGAAGCTGCCTACCTTGGCTTCGACTCGAGAATAACCATAAACACGTGAGATCTTTCTTAATTGAAGTGTTGGAAGTGTCTAAATGATTTCTCTATAGATGTATTTAAAATTTGACATTTTCTTTTAGTTGTCCCTTGTCTTTTTCTTTAAAAAAATTTATGACAGAGATATAAAAGGATTTTTAAAAATAATTTTAAAGTAATATATGTTTTATATTTATCAAAACGTGTCACTAATATGCATATTATTTGAATTAAAAAAAAAAAACACAATACCTTCATTAAAAAAAATATTATATATTATAAATTAAACGAATAAAAAAATAAGATTATGAATTATTTAATACCTTAAGAAATGTGAATAAAAAAAATCCCTTTCTTAATTGACCAGCATTTTATTTTGCAAAGACCTTCCAACACAACTATCAAACAATTAATAACCAAGATTTCCAAGAGAGTGTAATGCAGGGTCCATCAATCCATTAATTTGGCACTTCTATTTTAGTTTTTTGTTTTTAGTTTTTAGTTTTTTGTCAATGAATACGTCTCTGCTAGTTTGTTTTGTATTAAAGCCGCTGAGACTAGAGTTCCAATATTTAAAGCAAAAGTTGGAATGTCAATATAACTCCTCTTCCTTTTCAAACTGAAGCTGAAAGTATATGATTTGACAGGATCTGATGGAAGGAACGGCAAGCTTCGTGTTGGAAAGATCAATCAGGTACGTCTCCTATGTTTTTTTCCGTAATTTAGGTACGACTCATATGTTAAAAGGATGCTATAAGAATTTAGTTCGTCTTTAGGGAGCCCAGCATGTTCAGGGTGCATCTAACCATTGGATTGTGTTGCACATATTTCTAGGCATGTATTGAGATATGTACGGCATAGCTCAATTGTTTGATGCCCCTTAGATGCACGCTGGGTTTTCTGGAGACGATCCTGATCCTTATCTTAAGAAGAAAAGAAAGAAAAAAAAATTTGGTAGAAAGAAAAAAAGAAAAATAGAAATCTTTATTACTTTTGGTTTGTTTTTTTCCCAAACCAAACACCAAAATTTACTAAGAAATAGAAGAAAAAAAAGTTTTAACTTGGAACTTTTATGCTCCAGAAACAAAAAAGAGAAATAAAGGAGGAGTTGATATTTAATGAGCACATGGTTAATTAGATGGGCAAACAGTATTTTCATGTTCAAAATAAAACATCACCTCCAATGCAACTTCAACCACCACCATCGTTACTACTACCACTACAGTCACTGCTATCGCCCAACCACCACTGCCACCTCGCCACCACACCTCCACCTCCACCTCCACCGCCACCCGTTCCACCAAATTTTTGGGTATTCAATGGCATTTTAAAAAATTTATAAAAGTTCAGAAAAAGAATTTATTGTGCATAACAAACGCGTTTATATTTCTTTGCTAGCTCAAAAACGGAAATTACTATGTTACTAAACTCGTTTTTTCCCCCCAAAATTTAAGCCCAGAGCAGAAATACAAAAAACTATTTTTGGAATAGAAACATGGCACAAAAACACAAGTGTTTTAATGTAGGGTCTTTCTACCCAAAAAAAATGCAAGGACATTATAAAAGTATTGGTATCACTAGACATCGATTCCAGTATCGTTCCGATCTCAAATCGTGGAAAAGTACAAACCAAGGGTAAAACAGTTAAAATCTCAAACTTTAGAAAAAAAAGGACAAAGCTATCCGATATGGACCGATCCGTGTTGATTTGTATCGGTATTGTATCGGTTTCCAAGGTGACCAATACCCAATCTAATACTGTGCACTAAAACCATGGTTATGAGTTATCATATTACCAATCAAGGGTGAGTGAAGATCCATACTACTCAAAGTTTCAGTTCAAAAATTTAGGGAAGTTCTTAAATGTAATTTTAATGTGAAAAATTGCATGTCATTTGATTATGTGATATTAGAATGACATTTTAGAATTTGGAAGAAGATTTTCTGATTTGGCGGTCCATACAACAAAGCCATGGTTGGGTGCCTATATTTGCAATGTGATAGATTGGATCCAAGGGCTTCTACTCACATGTCAAATTTCAACCCCGAATGGAATAGGCCATGTGGCAAAATGGATCATTATAAAATCAAAGAAGTTGACATGGGTGCAAATGTAGGCTATTACATGAGGATAAATGATTGAATCTGGTCTGAAAATTCATACATGGTATCCAATGATCATATTTATCACTCATCCTTTCACGTGGTGGAATTAGGAGTATTTACTTTTACCAAAAAAAAAAATAAAAGGAATTAGGAGTATTTACCAATTTTTGCCTTAAAACTTATATTTTAAACTCATTTTTTAACCACTTGTACTTGTAGTACTCAAATTTTAAAACTTAACCAATGATTGTTGTGAGATCTTCTATCATAGACCCAACCAAGAATACCAGGTCCAAAAGACAAGACATTTGGGTAATAACAAGTATAAAAACTATGGGAAGTAGTTTTCTGCACAGGAGTGTGGCTTACGCTAGCACTCCCATGTGTCTATCTCTCTCCTCCACAAAACAAGGGGGTAGAGGTGTCTTTTCAAATGGAGAGGAGAGAGATAGACTCATGGGAGTGCTGGCATAGACCACACTCCCGGACAGAGAACTTTCTCCCAAAAACTATATAGGATGTTTCATGCTTTTAAAAAAATAAAAAATAAAAAAAAGGAAAAATTTTGCTGTAGCCAAACTTTGTGAATTAGAAGTTGTAACCTTAATTCTTTTTGTTTTTTTTGCCCCTTTTACTATCGCACTTTTTTTACCAAAAAAAAAAATATCACACTTTTTACTTTAATAAGGGTAAAATCCATTTATTTCATATGTCAACTTTAAAACATGCAAGACAATGATAGCTCTTGATAGTGAGATAATAGTAAATATTCATTTTTACCGTTAACTTAAAAAAACTTTGAAAATAAAACAAGGGGCAATCAAAATAGGGTTTACCAATTTTGTGACAACAAAGAGCAATATACAAAAAGGTATTATAGATATCAGGTAGGAACATGCATCCATCTTCGGTCTTGCAATTGACTCTTTTGTGTGGGTCGGAAGGAGAAGGAGGGATTATGATTCTCTCTTTTCTTTTAGGAAATTGCCATCTAGATAATGGTCCAAGACTCATAAATGTGTGGGGGAGAGAAAGTTGACTCAAATGGTAAGGCAAAGGTTTGCCCAAATCTTGGGAGTTGCTACCTAGATAAAGATCCAGGACCCATAAATGTCTAGGGACTACTGCAGTGTTGTGGCCATGGAAGAGATTATATAGATATATGATGTTCAAACAAGGTATTATGATTATCTAACTATCAAGTGATTGAGTTGTTATACAAACAGAATAAGTAGACTCATTTTGCAAAATAAATGTTTTTTTCAATTTTTTTTCTTAACACAAATTGTATGAGATAATTATAATATGGTCTTATGGTCCAAGTGGGACACTCTAGGGATTTTATTCCATTAGTGTAACCCACATGACCAATTAAGTAACTAGTGAGCTACCAAATATCTCATTGTTTTGATTTGATTTATTTATTAACTTTAATTCGAAATAGTTGATACCCATTCCATAACAGTTAAGTTAATTGAGAGAATCAGAGTCAAAAATCTAATTGTTTTCCTTAATGGGAGGATTGCATTGGTTGTCAATAAATAGAGGGTCCTTGGTCCTTTTTCTATCCCATGTTAATATTGTTTAATAACTTCCATTGTTGAGAAACATTGAAGGGCAGAAAGAGAGAGAAACTTTTGAGATTCCATAACCAGCATAGTACGTGATTCTTGGAGACGGCTCACATAGAGCATTCCACGATGAATGATATATGTTTTCCTACTCTAATTTTACTATTTGTGATTCAAGATTTACATAGGCTAGATCCTATTGTTCATGGATTTATGGGGATGTAAAAATCCCAAATTCCGTGCATGACGCCTTCCACCATGATATTGCAATTCGAGAGGTATTATCAGTACGTCATCTCGAGCATCAAAACCTTCATAGGAAATGGAGCTCTCGAAGAAACTGTCCCCAAGATTCAAGAGTCAGCCAGTGAACTCCATTTAAAAGGACCAAAGAACCGCCATTAATGTTGTTCAAACTTAGGAGCTCTAATTGGGTGGGAGGGGATAAATCAAGGGGTTGCTCTTGAGAATGAATTAGACCCAGGATGTAAGTACCGCAAGCTACTGCAATTCTTCAAACGGTCTAAAATGGTTCCATACACAAAATTCAGACCCAATTTCTGCAAGAATTTAAGCTGGCAGAGCAAATCACCGGGAAGAACATTGACCAGATCGATTTTTGTTAATTGTTGCACCATTGCAGCACTATGTTGCATTAGGAAAGGGAGAGAAAATGAGAACATGAGTCAAAGGTCTGACCAAAACTCATTGAGAAGAAAACAGAAGAGGACATTGTGAGGAAGAGAGAGAAGAGAACAAGAGAGGTGGGAGAGAGAGAGAAAACATGAACGGGGTAGAGAATGAGGTACAAAATATTATCAATGGATTTCCATTTCAATATAATACCATTTTATGTGGGTTTTGACATTTTTTGAGAAAAGTTAGGTTCACCCATTGAATTTTACTTTTGAAATTACATTTTTTTGGTTTTTTCTGTAGTGAATCATTGTGGGTAGTTTCAGCCTGTTAGACCAATATGGGTCTAAGTAGTAAGACAAGTAGAAGAAATAGAAATACCAAAATACAAAGAATAAATTCTGCCAACTTACAAGTTCGATTAACGACAAGTTGATGAAAGCGATGTCGCCAAAACAGTAACATACGAACAAAAACAAGTTGAGACGCACCAAAGAGATGTTGTCCTTAAGGTCTAAAAACGCCCATGTGTGAGTGCAACCGGGGTTTCTTGCGCTTTCACCTCCAAGATTACTCAACCTCAAGTGTACTAGTTGCACGAAGTGTTTGACTGTAGTGAGAGGGCAAGGCTAGGCTTACAAAACAACGTTTGAAAAGTTTTAATGCAAACGATCAATGGTAAAACATAGCAACAAAGCAGCCTACAAATACAAGTACTGTATTTAATATTTGTATACAAGTATTTTGAACAGAAAGCAGAACGCTTGAAGTGATTATTTACCCATACGTGTAGATGCCTATGACACCCTTACACATATGTATAGATGTCTATGACACCCTTACACATACGTATAGGTACTAATAGTACCTTTGTATGTGTGTGTACAGGTGCGTGTGGTGTATCTTTTTTTTTTGGTAGAAAATCAATTTATTGAAGATGCCGGAAACAACTCCTATCGTCTACCACACATGGATAGCTAGGCAGGGATCGGAATTTGGCCAAACAGTCCGCTCCGTAACAGACTGGGCCCTCCTGGCCAAGGTGTCTGCCACAACATTAGCAGCCCTGGAAATATGATGAAACTGACAGGAATCAAAGTAAGAAGCCAAATGCAGGGTATCCTTAATAAGAGGACGGATAGAAAGCGCAGAGTTGTGGCCCTGGTTGAGCAGCTCATTGATGACCCCAATATTGTCACTTTCCACATTAACCGAGAGAGTGCCTTTAGAGATAGCCTCAAGGAGACCTTGCCTGGTAGCCATAGCCTCCCCCACATCCACATTAGTGAAACAAATTGGGTTAGAGACCGCCAGGATGCATCGGCCATATTGGTCCCTAATAAGAAAACCGATACCACTCTTCTTTCTCTCCTTACTATAAGAAGCATCCCCATTTATCTTCACACAACCCGGGAGGGAGGAGACCAGACCTGAGATATGGGGGGGTCACCTGCAACCTCGCCATCACAACTGAACTGTGAGCCCCTAGAAACTCCCTATAGGCCTTAGAAGCTGCTCGAATCACCTCCTCAGGGCTCCAGACTATGTTGTTGAAGAGCAGATCGTTCCTCGCCGTCCATAGATACCAAATGATGAAAGAGAGAGAGATTGGTTTGCTTTGGCGAGCTCCTTTGGGTGATGGCTAAAGGTCAACCACGAACTCAGCCACTCATGCATTTTCACATCTTCGTTCGCAAGGGCTCTATGCGAGAGAGCACTGCCAATCCAAACGCTCCTTGCAAATTGGCAAGATAATAGGGTGTGCACACTAGTTTCCTCAGAAATACCACACCACTGACAGGCTGTATCCACCTAAAACTGTCGATGACGAAGAGCTGAGGCCGTAGGCACTCCACCCCTGTACACCCTCCATAGAAAATTCTTGATCTTCGGTAGCGTCTCAATCCTCCAAATCATCTTCCACGTAAGCTCAGGGACCTCTTCCCAAGAGTGGAGGGAAGAAGAAGAAGCTCTCTGTCCTGTTCTTGATTACGAAGGACATAGTAGGAACTTTTCGCTGAGAAAGCACCATCCTTCGATCCTCCCCAAATCAGCCTGTCTAAATTATTGAAGAGGCGCAACTAGATTTGTAGGATAGCCATCTGATCAGAAGGGTGGAAATATTTTTCCACCAAGGCACGATTCCAAACTCTGTTATCCTGGTCAATCAACTCGGCTACTTTAGTGAGGGGGCAGAACTCGCGGAAGGGTGATTTGGTTTGAAACCCTGAGCTTTTGGTATCCATTTATCATGCCAAATATCAATGCAATCCCCAGTTCCCACCTGCCACAGGAGACTAGCCTCAAGCGCCTGACGCCCCACTAGGATACTCCTCCAAGCCCAAAACGGGGACGATCCAAGAGAGGCGTCCATAAAATCACATTTAGGAAAATAAATACTCTTCAAAAACTTAGCCCAAACCGAGTCTGCTTCTTTCCAAAGTCTCCAGGCCATCTTAGAGAGCAAGGCCTTATTTTGAAGCTCTGGATCCTTAAAACCCAACCCTCCCTTCCCCTTGGACTTACAGAGCCTCGACCACGACACCCAGTGTAACTTCTTCTTGCTAGAACCATCACCCCAATAAAAGTTTGCTGCAGTCTTGCGTAAGTGGGCATGGTGAGAAGCCGGCAGCTTAAAGTGTGATGCAGCATAATTAGGGAGGGAAAAAGCCACAGCCTTCATCATGATCTCCTTTCCTGCAAAAGAGAGTAAATGCTTCTTCCACCTTTCAAATTTCTTATCTGCCTTATCCGAGATCTCCTTAAATAAAGCTGCCTTGGAAGAACCAAAATAAAAAGATATTATCAACCTTGTGTGTGGTGTATCCATGTAAACATGCAACTTTTCAGGACAAAGCTGAAAATAAAAAGATATTATTATAAGGGATACTTCTCTTTAGAATCCCAACCCTTAGGTTCCAATCCCCATTTATAAGTTTGGGAAACCATTCTTCCACTTCTAATGTGGGACTAAAAGTTGTGCACTTTGTTGCTTTAGCTCACATTACCAAATGCAAGAATTCAAATATTGAAGGGAAAGTAAAAAGTGCTTTTGAAATATTTTAAAACCAAATAAAATACAACAAAGCCATTGAAAATAGGTTAAAATTTTTCATAATGAATTCAATTGTTATGTGGGTCTCAAATTCTTGTATCCGTCTCGAAGATTAGCCCATTGCGACATTTTTTGTGACAATCCAAGTGGGATTCTTTTGAGATCTATGATGGTAGTTCAAACATTTTTGTTGATGCCTTCGTGGTACGGTATGACCCGACCTGATGGATCGACCTGTCTTAGAGGAGTATTTCTATGTTTTATTGTCTTCTTGTGTAAGCAAAAAAAAATATGAGATTTGAGGATTTTCGAGGGTTTTTCTAGGGAGAGTTATTGCTGCAACTTTTAGTGTTCTTGAGAGATCTCCACTGTGCTTTTCTTCCATCACACAAATCGTATTGGTGTGTGAACCACATTAAATCTTTGTGTCATCTTTGCTCTATTTTGTTTCTTCGTGTTTGCGTTAGCACTAATGACAGCCAGCTCCTCCTTTTAAGAAATCAGTGACTTCTAAATTCTCTAAAATTAAAAGAGATCGAATGGTTATTTCCAATCCTACTTTTGTTGTTCCTAAACCAAGCTTTCATTTCAGAAGTTTCCATGCATTACAATGGAATCTTTTGTCATGAATCAATAAAACATTAGTAGAAATTATTGTTTTTCAAGAAAAACCAATCCACAATCCAAAAGTATATTGAAAGAACTCTCTAAAAATGGAGACACATGATGTGATAACGATAGTATTCATTACAATTTTTATCCTCTCAAGTGCGGTGCACTGCCTATGATAAAATGTTGTTGGCATGGAATCGGTAGCACGAAGTCAAAGAGTGACAAATGCAAGTAATGACTTGCATGACAAAATGAAAATGCTTACTTCATGTTCTTGCTGGTCGTTTGTATCAATTAATGAAGAAGAAATTAGAGAAGAAGAAAAGGGGGCGCCCGTTATGGTTGACACAACCCTTCATTGATCCCGTTGGTTGAGTTGGCTCTGATACCAATTGAGTCAAAAATTCGCACACTAATCGGCACAGTTAAAAACTGAAGCGTGTAATAAGGACAAACTCAGAAAAGAAAGAGATGCAAAGACATAGGATTTACGTGATTCGACACAGTGGCTTACATCCACGAGACAATAACATGGAACTCACTTCACTAATATAAGAAAAATTATAATCCACACCCCTCACTCACAACACTATATGTGGGACCCACTCAATAAAGAAACTCTCACTTATAGTATAATTCTCACAACTCCCCAAATTAAAAGAGATGCAAAGATAATATACCCAAAGGTATTTCCTACTAGTGAAAATCCAATCCAAGCTCAAGAACACTCTCAAAGCTTTTTGAGAATTTCGTTCTTGGTTCATTGTCTTTTATTTTCAAAGATCTCTCCCTTCCTCTATTTATAGACGAAGGAGAGCAGGAGAAAGATGTATTGAATTGGTTCCATAGCTGACTCAACCACTGGGGTCGGTGGAGAGTTGTGTCAACCATGGCAGGCGCCCCCTTTTCTTCTTCATTACAAATTGATATAATATATCAATTTTAGTTCGAAATGTGGCGGGATATGGAGTAATCTCTCTGAAGAAGATTCACACCAACGACAACGTTGCAGATATTTTGACGAAGCCTGTTGCGAGGGAGAAGTTCATATGGTGCAGAACTTCTCTTAAGCTTGTAGTTTCCTGAGAGGTGACGCTTGGGCAATTCAGAGTTGTGAAGACTATTTTCAAAACTAGTCTTCAAATGGGAGAATATGATAAAATGTTGTTAGCATGGTGTCGATAACATGAAGTCAAAGAGTGATAAATGTGCACGACAAAATGGAAATGCTTACCTTATGTTCCTGCCATGGTCCGAGAACTCGCGAGATCTCGTTGAGATTCTCGATTTTTTGAAATTCCAAGTCGAGATGGGCATCGATACACAAAGGGCAATATCTCGCCGAGATCTCGGGTCATAGGCATATCTCGGGTCTCGGACCATGGGTTTTACCCATTTAACTTAAGATATAAGAAGCCATCTCGACAAAACTTGCTAATCTCGACGAGTTCTATCAAGAGACCTCTGTTACCTCTCTTCTACTCTTCATTTTTTTCATGGATTGAAAGCTTTGGAAGATGATTTTGCTCCAAACAAAATATTGAAGTTCACATTTGCAAGATTCATCAAGTTTTTGAAGGATTTTTGAAAGGTAAGCCATTTTCTCTAAATCTATTTTTTTCAAAAAAAATTGATGAAACCTTGGTAGATTCATGCGATTTTAAGTTATGTTACATAACTTTGGCCGATCTATCACTTGATGGAGTCCGAATTTTTTTTTCGATTATGAATTTTTTTATTATAATTTTTGAAAAAAATTGAAAAAAATAGGATAAATACTTATTGTTTGAATATGATTTTCATATCTGTTAGACAAGTTTCGATGCTCTACAACCTCATCGTCATTTTTTTTTTCACCCATTAAAAAAAATATTTTATTTTTTAAATTTAATAATAATATTATTAAAATATTTAAATATATATATAAAATTAAGGAAAAATACTTGTTTTTATTGGAAAATTATGCACAACATATGTACATAGTGTCCAACTTCAAATGGTGTCTAATACATCATTATGTTATAATATTTTATACTTTAAGGTATAATTATTTTTAATAAAAATTATAAATATTATTTTTAATAAAAATTATTTTTAATTAAAAAATTAATACTAGGATTAGGGAATAAATAAGAGATAGGTATTTGATTGTTCTAGTAGCTTCACATTATGTTTAATAGTTTTGAATACAATACTTTAAGTGTTTAATGCTTTACTTTAAGTCTGTAATAGTTACTAATACATGTTTTTTTTATGTAACAGTGTAAAAAATAAGATATTTCTTACACAATGGGGGATATAGCATGGCTACATGGAGTCCCGATGTCCGAAGACAAAAAGAAGTCAAAGTGTAACTACTGTGGAAAGATTTTAAATTCTAGATGAGCAACTAGGTTAAAGCAACATTTGTCTGGTACAGGCAAGGATGTTGCCTCATGTCGAAATGTTCCGAGCCAAGTGAAACTGGCTATGACACAAAACTTGAGAGGAGTACGAACAAAAAAAGCTGAGAGGAAAAGACAACAAATAGCTTTTGATGAGGCAGATCTAGAGAGACCTGGTGTGGAGATCTGTGAAGGAGATGATATTGAATATAGGCCTACAGCTGGTGAATTCGAATCACAGGCTGAATGGAGGATTTACCAGCAAACTTTGGCAGAGAGTAGACAAAGTTTTCATTTTGAGAATATGAGAGCATATGAGCAAGCAATAGGAGCTGATGGATCTGGGTCAGCTGTACCAGTGCAAGAAGCTGAGAGGAGGAGAAGCACTGGCACAAGAGATATCCCACGGCCCTAAGCCCAACCACGAGCACATTCTCTAGATCCCATTTTTGAGTAGGATCCATCTACCTTTAGGCAACAAGATGCCTACCAGCCATCCATCCCACAAGTGTTTGGCGGTAAACAAGAGGAAGCACAGAAAGCCTTCGGTAAGTTCATGCTATACAATGACATTCTAGCTAATGTAGCACAAGGAACATACTATAATGCATTCGTTGACGCTGCAGGGAGGGCTGGCCCAGGATGGAAGGGGCATTCACCATATAAGTTATATATAATGTTTATTTGCCTCAAGAGGTAGAGGACCTGAAAGAGTACATAGAGGGTTTGAAGCTAAGGTGGGACACATATGGGGTTACTCTTATAGCTGATGGTTGGACTGGACCTACTAGACAATCCATTATAAATTTCATGGTGAGTTGTAATAGGAAGACTGTATTTTTGAAGTCTATCGATGCATCAAAGCATGTAAAGGAAGCATCATACTTGTATAAGCTACTGAAGCAAGTGGTGGAGGAAGATATAGGAGCAAAGAACGTTATCCAAATTATGATGAATAACGGTTCTAATTTTAAGAAGGCTGGAGAGAAGTTGATGAACAAGAAGAGTAAGAGGATCCGCCTCTTTTGGACTCCATGTGTAGAACATTCCATTGATTTAATGCTAAAGGACATGGGAAAAAAAGCTTTGGTGGCTGGTGTGGTCAATAGGGCAAGGCAAGTGACCAACTTTGTGTATAACCATAGTTATGCTTTAGCCATGATGAGGAAAAAATGCAAGGGAGATTTAGTGAGGCTTAGTGTCACTTGATTTGCCATCAATTACATTGCATTGAAGAGCTTTCAGACGAAGGTGATAGGTCTGAGGTCTATGTTTATAAGTGAACAGTGGTTTGGTTAGCAAGGTTCTAGGTCAGAAGAAGGGAAGGCAGCACAATAGACCATTGCAAGTGATCAATTTTAGAAGGACTTGCATAAAGTTGTTGCCAAATTAAAGTCAGTGGTGGCAGTACTAAGGATGGTTGACACAGAGAAGAAGCTTACCTTACCCCACATATATGCTACCCTAGAGAAGAAGGAAATGGTCTGAGCTGCAATACCCCGAAGTGCTCGATCATACATTAACATTATTGATGAGCGGTGGGAGAAGCACTTGAGTCATCCATTGCATAAAGCTAGTGAGTTCAACACTTCAACATACTTTACAATTTATATGAGTTTTTACATTTACATATTCAAAACTCAAAAGTATTAAGTCATTGACAAGTTATATTTGCGGTTTTCCCTTTACTAGCATACTATTTGAATCCAAAGTACCAGTACTCACATGATCTTGGGCTAGACACAGATTTGTTAGTGGCAGTTCAAACTGTTATTGAGAAGTTAGAGCCCAATGCCAAGATACAAGCTGACTGCAATGACGAGGTGAGAGTATGGGACTTTGGTACTTTGGTAGTAAGTAAAGGAATGTAATTACTAAATAGCAAATATTAATGCCTCAAACAATGCTTGAAATTTAAAATGAAAATAGATCAAATTCTTCAGAGAGGCCTCAACAAGTTTCAGTCGAAAAACTACAGTAGAGAGTAGACAAAAGTCAGACCCTGGTAGGTGGCATGATATTACATTTATGAATTATAATTTTATCCCTTTAGAATGCACATAAATGAAGCTGACTGATGGGTGCTTTATGGTACAAGTTTACCCAACCTAAGGAAGTTAGCAGTGAAAGTGCTCTCACAAACTTGTTCATCCTCCGGGTGCGAGCGCAACTGCAGTACATTCGCATTGATACACTCAAAGAGGTGGAACAGATTGGGTAGTCAACGACTTGAGTAGCTGGTGTATGTGCATTATAATATGAGACTAAGGATGAGGCACATACATGAAGAATTTGAGACCAATGACAAAGATCCCATCGAACTAGCCAACATATTCTAGGAGGACTCTGATGATGATGAGGATCCCCTATTCCAGTGGGTGAGGGATCGTGGTGCACCAGATATGGATGAGCCTGCAGGTAGGCCCGACTCCATCATTGCGTTTGTAACCGGTATAGATGTTGAGGATTATATGTCGTAAATGGGCCGTGCACATTTAGAGTCACCGAGACCTTTTGAGGCTGCAACAGGAACTGCTCCTGATGATGATGATGGTGATGGTGATGGTGATGACCCTGCTCGTGGTGATGCTGGTGGTAGTGGTGGTGGTGGTGGCAGAGTGATGGTTATTATGATGATCGTCATGAGGGGATGCGTGAGCAATACCAGCATGAAGTGGGAATGCAGGTGGATCTTGTGCGTTCCACAGATGAGTCTCAATTTACACATGCCACACAAGATCAAGACCATGGTAGCCATAGTAAAACATACAAGACAATGACGGGTCGCAAACACAACCAACCTCAGCATGATGACACGAGTATGAACACCATGCTAGCAAGTTTTGGAAGCATGAGTATGGATACTGGTAGTGAGCATCAGTTGTGACACTCATTTCAGCCTCATCATCACTATGATTATGGCTAGGAGAGCACCGCTAAATATAGTGCCTATGGTCAATTTGGCCAGTCAACACATGAGTATGACAATCAAAGCACTAGGTCTGGTATTGGGCCCACATTCCCAGTCCCATACATGCCTCAATATGATAGTAGCAGAAGCAGTGGATCTCACACTTCATGGCAACCGTCTCACGCCACATGGCAACAGCTATACCCTAGGATAGGGGCCTTGCTATATGTGGATGACAACTCTTGTATGAATGCTGGGGAGAACTATATGCAACAGTGGAGCAACAATATGTCATGGGAAGACTATGTGGGACAAGTGGGGAATGAATATGTGATTCAATCTCATTTTATGTGATGATAGTTGTAACTTATAACATTGTTAAACTTAAGCAATTTGATGTATCACTTTAACATTTATAATGCTTATTAAGTTGTTTTACTATTAATTGAATGTTTTGCTAGTTTTCTATTACTAAATTATGCCATTAATGTATAGAGTATGGTATTTTAGTACATCGTCGCCTACCAACTTAGGGTCCGATGTAAAAGTCCTATTTGGACTTTGTTTTTGCAAAATCAGATAATGCCATTGTGTTTAAATGGCCTAAAATAGGCTGAATACCAACTTTTAGACCCAAAATATGTCTAAAACCCACCGAGATGGGGTTTTGAGTCAGAAAAAAAAATACAAAAACTCGCCGAGAGATCTTGACTCGACTCGATTTTTGGCTGGGCAAAGATGGCTCCGAGACCCAAATTTTTGAACCTTGGTTCCTGCTGGTCGATTGTATCAATGAATGAAGAAAAAAAGGGGGCGCCTGTCATGGTCAGCATAGCCCTCCACCGACCCCGTTGGTTGAGTCGGCTACGTAACCAATTCAATACATCTTTCTCCTGCTCTCCTTCGTTTATGAATAGAGGAAGGGAGAGGTCCTTAAAAACACAAGATAGAAAACTAAGAATGGGATTCTCAGAGATCTTTGAGAGTGTTCTTGAGTTTGGGTTGAGTTTCCACTAGTAAGAAATATCTTTGAGTATATTATCTTTATATCTCTTCTAATTTGGGGAGTTGTGACAATTATACTGTAAGTGAGAGTTTCTTTGTTGAGTAAGTCTCACATATAGTGTGAGTGAGGGGTGTGTCTTGTAATTTTTCCTACATTAGTGAAGTGAGCTTCATGTTATTGTCCCATGGACGTAGGTCACCGTATCGAACCACGTAAATCTCGTATCCTTGCATCTCTTACTTTCTGTGTTTGCCCTTATTACTCGCCTTAGTTTTGTATGTGCCGATTAGCGTAGGACAAATTTCTGCCACACTGTCCAGTGCATTTTTAAAGTGCATTCGACAGTGACCGAGAACATGTTTTTGGATTTTTATCCTCTCAAGTGCAGTGTCCATCATCAGATGCACTTTAAATGTGCACTAGGTAGTGCACCACACTTGAGAGGATAAAGATCGTTGTTTGGTTGCCCATATTCACTATATTTGTAATGTAAATAAATCGGGGCAAGAGATCGTTGCTTGGTTGTGCAGCCTCTGCACCAGTACAGGGCCAATCAGAGTGCATGCATGGGGCATCAACATGAATATGATTTTTTTATTTCATAAGGGTGAGACAGTAATTTTATGCACTCTTGTGTCTAGACACAAGGGCGATGCAATCAACCATCATTCTTTTTCACATAAAATCAAATATATTTTTAATATTAAAAAATTTACCAGCCAAAAAAATTGACATAAAAAAGGCCAAACGTAATGAAGGGGTTAGACATAATCAAACCTTTTACAAAAAAAACAAAAAAAGACATAATCAAACCTAACAACTATTATATTTATGGGTCGATTTTCTCTATGAGGAATGAGGCCCTTATACGTACGAGGGCTAATGAGAACACAGGTGTTTGCATCTTGGAGAATGGGATTTTCGATTTACATGGGGGGGGGATGTTCATTTCGTCACGTTTTATAGGTGGTAGGTTGATATCTGGGTTTTAAAAATCAGATCAAATTAGTAGAAGTTTGCAGAATGGGCCTAATCAACTAATAATCAATGAGGGATGAGTTTTAGGAATCGATATCTTATCCACCGATCCATAATGGTATCGGTCGACACTTGGTCAATATTGGATTAATGATACAGTATGGATAGAAGGTAAAATGGTAAAAATATAGTAATGTATCGACATTGCTTTAGGTCAAAAACGTCTAATACGGATCAACACCTATTGGATAAGATATTAATCTTGGAACTAGCTGATACCCAATAGGTACCATGAACTAAAGACCCTGATTAGGGGGGTGATTCTGAATAACCTCGATTCTATGTGCTCTAAGTCTAACCAAGTCTAGGAAGTTTGATTGAATCCAGTCCCTTCTCAATTGATTCTAAGATAATTTGGATGACTTTGGTTCCTCTGCACAAACATGTGAAAGGTAATCAATCACATGTCCAATTTTTGCCAGTTACAAGGGGAGGAGGGGTATTTATGGAAACAAATCGAATAGGTGGTTAACTGTATGTAGGGCTATAAATGGATCGGATTCGGCTCAAATTGTGCTATATCCGCATCCACATCCACATCCGATTAGCTATTAGACGGATTCGGATAGTGCTAAACGGATATGGACATGGATACGGATCGAATATTTTATCCATTTACATGTAAATATAGCTTTTCAGATAGCTATAGCCTATCCATATCCACATTTGTTTAGTTTTCAGACGGATTCAGATAGTGCTAAATGAATACGGACACAAATACGAAAACGGATTATAGCTATTCATTTACACCCTTAACTGTATAATGTATGTTCACTTGTACGTACATATGATCCATTCTCCATTCGAAATAAAATCAATCGATGTAGGTCAAGGAGGAAATAGAGGAGGTTTTTGTCTTCTCATGTGAGAAGGGTCACAGCCGTGCATAAAATCTTGGCCCGAGAGAATACCGCCTGGGCTTCTAGAATCTGCACGTGCCCTTTGCCCGTTGCCTAGTTGTAATTCCAATATTCCAACTCACTAAAGATTAACTTATGCCCGTTGGATTTGGATTTTGTGTCGGATTGATGGTGCCTAACCCAAATTTCCCATCCATTGATAGATTTTGTTTCTTTAGATGTAATCGAAAGTCGCATGGGATTCCCTCATGATGGAAGAGAAATTGTGAGAAAAAGACACCAAACCGCAATCAAAGAGCCCGTCAAATCCATCACCATCATCCCATACGGCCTAGCAGAAGCTTTAATGCTTGCTTACCTAACCCACCACCCAACTCCTGAACTCCTCAAGTTTTTCTGATCTAATCATCAATTTGAAACACATGTAATGAGACCCATCTTAGACAGATCCAATAATCCTAGCCGTCTGTCTCTAATTCATCACATTGACGTAGAATTTGAATCTTCTGTTTCCATGTATAAGCTCTTCTTGGATCCTCAAACACCTATTTTCAAATTCTGCTTCATCCCCTTGCATCTCTGCCATGTTGGTTGTGGGCCCCATCAAAAGTTTTGGTTTTAATTAACAAGAAAATGTTCGTATGTAGGAGATTCTTCTATCAACTCTATTAAATAAAGGATGTAAGGGATTTTGTCATTTTAGATTCGTATTTATGTCAATCTAACGGCATTTAAGATAGATCATGCATATGCATGATTGTACAGGAAAATTTTACCCATACGGACTTTAAGATCTATTAAAAAGTTTAAGTTAAAGTCAAATGCTTTTTACGCTGGACACATGGGGTATCCGAACTAACCGCCCTGCCTTGTATGGCAGAAATGGATTGATCTCTTCTCATGGGATGATGTCCAATGCAAATCGTCCAATTAGGGTGGCCTCGATCCACATGCCACTACATTGGGATATGTGTGATGATGTGGATCGGAGCTCTCCAACCATACGATGTGCACTGGATATCTTCTAAAACACAAGTGCACTGAAGAGGAACCGAATCCGGCAGAAATACCCATCCCATGTGTCAGGCGCAGCGACACAAAAAATATTAGCCCACTAAACTAAATAACAAAAAAGGTCATTTTGCAGGGCTCTTTTGTGTAAAATCCAAACTTTTGAACATGCTTTCAGCATCCCACATTCCCACCTCAATGGCCATATTCCCCATTCTCATCATTAATAATAAATAATACCTTTGGGCGTGTAAAACCACCCTGGTTATGCTGACGTGGATTTTCAGTGGGTCCCACCCGGTCATAACTCACCTCGTGTGACCAAAATAAGGGTGTTGGGTACTTGGGTTTGGTGGTCGTCCATCTTTCTCTTTCACTGGGCCCCACTGTGATAAAATTTTCTTTTATCCCGAAACTACCCTTCATTACGGTCACTCTGCGCTCTTTCTGTATTCGAGTTTCTCCGCCAATCATCTTTCTGCTGGTCTCTTTCTTTCTGTTTTCCTTTCCTCGTTGATGGAGAAATCAGAGAAGCTTTTATCGATAGATTTTCAGAGCATGGAAAGCTAAAAGAAGTAAATTCACAGATTCGAGCTCAGAGTGACTTTAAATTTTTTCTTTTCAGGTATTTGACTTTTCTCCACTGACCTTTTTGAAGTTTTCTTCAACTTGTCTTCCTTTCTGAATCCGTCCTTTTTTTTTTTTTTTGTTGTTCTAGGGTTTCTGCTTTCATTGAAGCTTCGTTTTGACTCTAGTTTTCAACCTTTGGATTTTGATTCAAGTCGAAGAAGATTTCTTTTTTTTTGAATCCGTCTTCGTTTTGGATTTTTGATGGTAAATCCTACCCTCTCCTTGCTTCTAAAGATGGAAGTTACTCTGTTTGGAGTAGAGTTTAGTGTAGAAGTTTCGACTTGTTGTTTTCATAAATTTTTGACAAGTTTTTGTTTGAATTCGAAGGTACTTTAATGGATGGCTCCGCCTTGACCCTAAAGTTGCGGCTTTGGATGGTGACTTTTTCTGGTTTTAGCAGTGGTCTTAGCCATAGCAGCCATAATGCAATTTCTTTCTGGTTATTTATGAGTGTACAGGGTCGTGTTCATACTTCACTGCTTTAACCAGATTGATTTAAATCTGTTCAGTTAGTTTTCAGTGTCTTTAAGTTTGAGAATAGGGTACACAATACAAGTTTAAGATAGATTTGCTTTGTTGTTTTGGGAGAAATGGGAGAAAAGGCTGGAGAGAACTGGAAAGAATTGGTAAAAAAGATGCTACCACCTGGAGCTACTCTGCCTGAGGGAGCAGAGAATCCCGATTACTCAATTGCTATGGAGTATGAAGGTCCACCTGTCTCCTATGAGGTTCCTAGAGTTGAGCCATTGGAGGTAACTTATCCCACAAATCCTATGGCTTCAACGGCCGAATCTTTCTCTGATTCACAGGGAGTAGCTATCTATACAGTTCCCCCTGTAATTGAACCAATCCTTCTGCCTGTCTCTCGTATTGCTGGTGTTACAAGCTCTTCTGTTCAAAGCCCTAGGGTATCTGGTAGCACGGAGTCTGTAGTATCTGTGTTGCAGAATCCTGAGTTCTCGTCGGCTTCCCCTTCGGCTTCTCCTGCTTCTGTTCATAGCCCTCGAAGTAATCCCCTGAAGCAAATGGTAAATGAGATAAAGAGAGTTCCAATGGTCACTTTCAATACTGTTGATAAATCTGAAAGGGAAGAGCTTGATGTGGAAAAACCAGTCTTTCCTGAATATGTTGGGGTTTCTAAGAAGAAGGAGAAGAAGAAGAGGGTTTGTTTTAGGTGTGGAAAAGGGAAGTGGGAAAGTAAGGAGACTTGCTTGGTTTGTGATGCTAGGTATTGCAGTAATTGTGTTCTTAGAGCCATGGGATCGATGCCGGAAGGGCGTAAATGTGTCACTTGTATAGGTCAGCCGATCGATGAATCTAAGCGGCTGAAACTGGGAAAGTGTTCGAGGGTTTTGTCACGATTGCTCAGTCCTCTGGAAGTCAAGCAAATTATTAAAGCAGAGAAAGAATGCCCTGCAAATCAGCTTAGACCAGAACAGCTTATGGTGAATGGAGTACCGATGAGACCAGAAGAAATGGCAGAACTGCTCTCATGCCCATTGCCTCCACGTAAGTTGAAGCCTGGAAGATATTGGTATGACAAGGAATCAGGTTTGTGGGGAAAGGTAAGTACGGCCATAATCCAGTGTATTTAGTTGAATTCTCTACTGCTTTTTTTTTTTCCATGAATTTTAGTGCAGTACGGTGAAATTCTAAAATTCCATATCGATTGATCTGACAGGAAGGAGAAAAGCCAGATAGAATCATTAGTTCGAACTTAAATTTTTCTGGGAAGCTTAAACCCAATGCGAGCAATGGGAACACTGAAGTTTTCATTAATGGAAGGGAAATTACAAAAATTGAATTGCGAATCTTGAAGGTAGATATTTGCTGTGAGTTATTCTTCTTCTTTGCCATGCTTGTCTAATGAAAAGAGGGGGGTGGGGGAAGCTTAATTGGCACTGGTTTTTCCAACACCCGTTTTTTTAAATCTTTCTTAATTACTTACCTTCAGTGTGGGGCCAGGTTGCTAAATTTATATTATACCATATTTGGTTGGCCTTTTTGAATCCTGGATTAGAACAGTAAAGCACATTGTAATGCATTTTTCTTCATGATCAACACTAGTACTATGAGCAAAGAGACAACTATTATATATAGGATAAAATAAAAAACTATCATAGTAATAAACTAAAAGATCTTTGTATAATCAGTATTTGAGTTTCGAAGAATCAAATCCTGCTTGTGCTTGATTTATGTATGTATTTGCATTTTTTTAGATTCACTTATATCATGCGAGTATCTTTTTCCTGCTTTGGAAAAAGAGAGAGAAACTTAATTTCGAAGTATGTGGAAATAACTGTAGGAAACTGATTATCATCCTTCTATACAGTACCACTCCTTTTTCCTCAATCTATCCAGTTATCCTTCTTGTTTGTAAAACAGGGAACATCCAAAAGAAATTAATCAAGTTATGGACAGAGAAAAAATATCACAACCAGGACTATGTTCCAGCATTGAAATTAAAAGAAAAAAAACCTCACCTGCTTGCTTTTCAAAATAGAGAATCTTTTTGTTTTGTTTTCTTCCAACTCTTTTTGGCGGGGTTCTCGGTTCTCCACTCTGTATGGAGCAATGGTCCTGTGATTTGTTAATTTTCCATCATTTTCTGGTTAGCTTTCACACACTTTCTTTATGTATTCATATTTATGTATATTTTGTATAGTTTCAAGTTGTAGTCCATTTTAAAAGAAGACTAATGAAGAATATAACATTTTCAGTTGGCAAAGGTGCAGTGTCCTCGTGATACACATTTCTGGGTCTATGATGATGGTCGTTATGAGGAGGAAGGTCAGAATAATATCAGGGGGAACATTTGGGAAAAGGTGTATAAGAGAAAACATTTAATGTCTCACCTTTTAACATAAGAAGTAGATGTTTGGAATCTCTGTCTAAAGTGGTTTCAATTTGTTCTTGCTAGACAGGCATCGACACGGCTTGTCTGTTCCTTGTTCTCACTGCCTGTGCCCCATGGTCAACCACATGTATCAAGGGATGAAGTTAGCAACTATACCACAGTCCCAGAGTATCTGGAGCAGAAAAAAATTCAGAAGCTTCTCTTACTTGGACTTCAAGGCTCTGGAACAAGCACCATTTTCAAGCAGGTATGACCATGGTTGGGATTGCCTTAAATGTGTATGGCTTCTCAAAGATTGCAGTTGATTCTTACTACAGGTTTTCTCAAGTGGCACCTGGACTTTGTGTACAGAGGATTGGAATTTCTTTGATTTTTGATAAATCCTCCATAACTGTAGAAATCTTATGAATTTGTGGAGAATTATCATAGGACTTAATTGCTAACCTGATAAAATTATTCTTTATGTTTCAGGTGCCCTGGTCATTTCCTACTCCTTGAGGCTTAGTTCTTAACTAATTTCTTGCTACTGTTAACTTTATTTTGTGTACATGTTCCTTTCCTGATTCAGGATTGCCTCTTGTAGATCCATATTATGATCACATTCTTCTGTTCATTTGTGCATCTTCTTGCACCTTTTGGATTGAGCATATTCTCAATTGATAAATTTCTAGAATTAAGGCTTGTTCCTTGTCAGACTATTTGTCTCCTTTGTATTGACTTTAATTGTACAGTGTACACAGAATGCCTCTTATTTTGTAGCAAAATTTTCATATAATTTTGGCATTTTCTGTATTCAACATAGAAATTCTGTTGTTTTTTCCTTCATTTTTTTGTATGGGGTAATTTTTATGATCAATATGTTTGACTAAATAGGCCCTTTTTCTTTTTTGGTTGGAACAGGCCAAGTTTTTGTATGGGAACAAGTTTACTCCTGAAGAACTGCAGGATATCAAGCTAATGATTCAGAGCAACTTGTACAAATATCTCAGCATTTTGCTCGAAGGAAGGGAGCGTTTTGAGGAGGAGTCTTGTTCTAGAAATAAAGAATTAGGTTCACATGATCAACAACCTTCGGGAGGTAATCCCAAGAGCTGAGGAATTTTTTTTACTACCCAAGAGCTGTGGAATTATTTTTCTTCCAGCTATATATTCTTCACATTTAGTTATATCACATTTTGAAATAGTCTGAGATGCCAGGTTTACATGAAAAAAGTCTTGCCTAGATCATAATGGACCAGTTTGCGAGCCAGTTCTCTCTAATGCAAAACCGAAACCAATTATTGATCAACTTCTTCCAACAACATAGCCTTATCCAACTAAATGGGGTCGGCTACATGGATCCTTGTTCTCCAATCAGCAAGATACGAGGTCTAAGCTATGCATGTCTTTCCTCATCACTTCACTTAGGGTTGATTTAGGCCTGCCCCTGGCTCTTTTAGTTCCTTTAATCTGAATCAAATCACTCCTCTGAACTGGAGCATCCCAAGGTCTCCATTGAACATGGCCATGCCACCCTCAAATGACTCTCTTGTAGTTTATCATGTATCGGAGCTACCTCTAACTTAGCTCTAATATAATCACCTTATTTTGTACTTCCTAGTTTTGCCACACATCCATCTCAACATCCTCATCTCTGCTACAAAGTTTATCTATATGACGCTTCTTAACTGCCTAACATTCCACACCATACATCGTAGCCGGTCGTATGACAGTCCTATAAAAATTCCTTTTAAGCTTTAAGGGAATGTGCTGATCACGTAGCACTTCGGACGCACCTCTCCACTTCATCTAATCCTATTTTAATTTTCTGAGCAACATCATCCTCTATATCGCCTTCCTTATTTGCGATAGAGCGTAGATATCTAAAATACTTACTTTGAGGAATCTCCCTCTCATAAATATTCACCGCCTTCTCAACCGTTCTATCACCATGTACTCCGTCTTTGTTCTACTTATCTTAAGACCTTTTGATTCTAAGGTTGATCTCCATAGCTCTAACTTGACGTTAATCTCTACTTTTGTCTCATCCGCCAACACAATATCATCAGCAAAAAGCATACACCAAGGAACCTCATCTTGTATCTCTCTAGTGAAGGCCACTTGTAATAGGGAACTCACTGCTGTGACCCCCCCATAGTTCTTACGCTAGTCACCACACCATCATACATATTCTTAATTTTGTCTACATATTTACATGACACCTTTCTCTTCTCTAGTATATGTCAGATTAACTCTTTAGGGACTTTGTCGTAGGCTTTTTCTAGGTCAATAAAGACAATATGGATATCCTTTTTGCCTTCTCTGTATCTTTCCATGAGTCTCTTAAGTAACAAAATATCTTTCATCGTGGATCTTCCCGACATAAAGCCAAATTGTTTCTTTAAAATAGTAGTTTCCTTTCTCCTCCATTCCTCTGGCATTTTCTTTGTGCCCATAATCTTGTTAAACAGCTTGGTCAACCAAGATAAACTACAGATTTCTAAGCTCTTCCACATTTCTATTGGAACTTCATTTGCCTACTTTCGTCTTTTTCAAATCTTCTTTTACTACAGACACCTTAATTTTACGTATATATCTATGCCATGTTGCATCTAGATGAGTAATACAACCTTCTGGAGCACTATTACTCGAAGAGTCTTCATTTAGTAGTTTGTAAAAATACTCTTTCCATCTCTCCTTAATGTCCTCATCCCTTATTAGTACTCCACCATCTTCACTTTTAATATATCTAACATAGTCGATATCTCTCCTCTTCCTTTCTCTTACATTAGCTATCTTATATATAGCTTTTTTCCTTTCATTTGTGTTTAGGTTGTTATAAAGAGCTTCATTTTTGGCAAATTTATACCTTTTTAGATCTTCAACTTCTTCAGTCCTTTGCCATGTCTTAAAATTAGTTTTCTTAGACTTGATGACTTGCTGGATCTCATCATCCCTTTAGCAACCGTCTTAATACAAGTCGCCATCTCATTCCACATCGTATTAATGTTGCCCTCAAAGTCCCACTTTCTTTGTTTGACCACTTTATTAGTAAATATATTCAAGGAATCTCCTTTTAAGCCCCACCACCTTATCTTAGGGCAAATAGGCTCCCCTTTCTTACGATTCTGCTTAATTAGGCACATATCCAAGAGTACCAACCTATGTTGAGTGGTAAGGCTCTCCCCATGTATATCCTTACAATTCTTACAAAACAATTTGTCGGTCCTTCTTGTTAGGAAGAAATCTATTTGGCTGATATAATACCCACTTTTGTAGGTAAGTAGATGCTCCTATCTGTTTTAAAAAAAAAGTGCTCACAACGGATTAATCATAAGTGACCACAAAGTCAAGAATTGAGGTCCCCTTTGTTCTTTTCATGGTTTAAAAACTTGGCGAGATCTCGCTTAAAACTCATTTTTTCTAATTAGAGAGTCGAGATGGGAGGCGAAATACAAAATTACACGGACTCAGTCAAGATCAACCAAGATCTCGGTTCGACTAAGATGTGGACCAAACCCATGTTTAAAAGGGGAAAGATCTCGACCGAGACAGTTGACATCTCGATAGAAACTTGATTGTCTCGGTGAACTCGACAAGGAAACCATTGGTGAGCTGAATTTTGAGTTTTTGCCGCAGTTAGTACACTGTGGCCATGATTTTGACACTCGGAGCAATAAGTCAGGGTTTGTTGATGACCTATTCATAGTTCCAACCCAACCATACATGCCTGATGGCATTAGCAGTGGATCAATCTCATTATTCCCATCACAACCGCCTGTTTATGCCCTAGGATAGGGTACCATCAGATAGTTGATGACAACACTTATCTATGTTGTGTGGTAGACTACACATTTATTCAGAAACACTTTGACATGGGAATCCTATGTGGCACAGTCTAAGCCTTATTGGCTTTGGAAACAAGGCTTGGAAGGAGAGAATGTATATCATATATGTTAAGATTGATGTGAAATACCCTACTTTACATTTCTAATGTTTATTTAAGTTGTTCTACATTAATTGAATGCTTTGATTGCTTTCTATTACTAAATTATGTGTAGAGTAGAGTATTTAGTATGTCGTCGCCTCCCAACCTAGGGTCCAAAGTGAATCTTATTTGGACATTGTTTTTGCAAAATCTGATAGTGTCATTGTGTTTAAATGGCCTAAAATAGACTGACTACCAAGTTTCAGGCCCAAACTAGGTCTAAAATCCACCAAAACCAGCCTCCAAGTTAAAAAAAAAATGCACCAACTCGCCGAGATCTCGGCCCAACTTGGTTTTTTGGCTGGGCAAAACTAGTACCGAAACCGAGTTCTTGATAGCAGCGAGCTCCGCTTTCAGAAGCGAGCCAGAGTAGCACCATAGTTGTCACGTCGTCATGGTGATCCAAGTCGGTGGAGGGGTGTCACGTCGATATATCGACATGTCTCCCGCCATGGCAATCATGTCGACCATGTTTTATTTTTTATTTTCTCTATTTTTAATGTTTTAATAGATGTATACTCAAGCCATGTTTTATTTTTTCTCTATTGTTTCTCAAGTTTTAAGGAGGGCAATCTTGTAATTAAGCAGAATCTAAGAAAGGGCATAAAAGGGTTTTGATTTAATGACTAAGGGTAAACTTGGAGGGATGTGTAAAGTATGGACAAAGGGGAATAAAAGAAGAGAAGGGTACTTTAGGAAAAGGCAAAAATAAGGGTTTGTAATAACCCACGATCGGATTATGGATTTATTGTTGTCTTCAACCTTACGACTTTAGCCTGGGACGGAAAACAGCGCAGTACGAAGGAGATAACTCCTTCAACTCTTCTTGGTCCAGTCTAAACCTTCAAGCGAAGCATCGCCACATCATGTTTTATCAATTCCAGCAAGAACTCATCACAGAAATCAACTAAACAAGGAGTATTTAATTCCTGGAATCAGATCTGGCGACTTCTTAGTTGCAAAACAGAGACAGAGGGACAGGAAGAAGAAATCGAAGAGGGAAAGAAGAAATAAAGAAGAAATCGAAGAGCGAAAGAGAGACGAGAAGAAGAAATCGAAGAAGGACGCCATGGTGTAGGTCGACATGCATGCTTCTCCAGCGCCAGGACGCCATGGTGACGCCATGACAACTATGGCGCTGGAGCAGCTTGCTGATCGTTGTGTTAAAAAATGACACAAAGCTGGATATGAGTAGATGTTGGTCGAAAACGTCTCTCATTCATGAACCATGGTTCCTCCTTCTAACCATGGAAGAAAAACTCGACCGAAACCTATCGAAACCATCGAATTAACTCGATTTTGTAGGTTTCCGAGATGAGTTGAAGGGGATTTTATAAAATCCCTGGATTCGACCGGGTTTCTATGGTTTTGACCATATTTCGGTGGTTTCGACACATATGCCCATCGAAACTAGGGGAAACTTGGCTCGAAACTAGGACAGACAGGTATTTATGCCTGAAACCAAGCCAGAAACTAGGACAGATACTTAGTTATGTCTAATATCATTTAAGTAAATGTTTTTTGTATTTCATTTACTTAAGTTATTATTCATAAATAAGCAAATACCCCCTATTTGAATCCAATAAAAATAGTTAAAAAATCAAATTCTAAAAGGAAAAAAGTCAACCCCCCCAGTTCAAGAACAAAAACTGGATTTTCGACGATAGGTACAATTTTCAATTTTCTAATGGTGAGGTTTTTCTCAAATAAAAAAATTCCATATATCTTAATAGGGTAAAACATTGCTCTAAACAAAAAGTGCGGTAAAACTCATTTGTTTTGATGTTAAAAAAAATATTTTCATTTAGAGCGATTTTGACAGCATTCGCGCACACCAAATTAAGTTTGATCAGTACATAACTCCTTCAATATAAATCAGATTTAAGCAATCTTGGACTTGTTGGAAAGCTATCAAAACAAAGCTTTCTAACAAATCCAAGATTGCTTAAATCTCAATTATATTGAAGGAGTTATGTTCCGACCAAACCTTGTTCGATACCATGTCCAAGAACAATATACAGTATCAAACTTGGATACAAACCACAAGTGATATTTTTAGTGTTTATTTACCCAAAAAAAGTATTTTTAGTATTCTCTATGTGAAACTAATGTATGGATTGGGTTTAAAATGTCAAAAATAGGCAGCACAACAAGAATCAGGGCAAAAAAACAACTTCTGGGCCTCGAAACCAAGGTTCGAGTTAGCCTAGAAAAAGTCCTAGGTTTCGACTGAGATATGGTCGAAACCGAGACGAACTCGGTTTCTGGCTGATCGAAACCCGAGTTTTAGAACCTTGCTTCTAACTCTATAACCTCTATGGATGCTTTCATAGCCTCTATGATCTCTCCCAACATGACTATTTAGATCGCCCCCTATAATAATCTTTTCTCCTTGACCAAGGAGAAAAGAGAGAAGAGAAGATGGAAGACTCTTGAGAGAGCACAAGCTTGGATGATTAGAACAATATCCCAAGCCTTCTATTTATAATATTTAGAAACTTGAAAGACAAGTAAACTTGGGAAACAAGTAAACAGACAAAATACCCAAAATACCCTTATTAGGTTACATATCTCAACACTCCCCCTCAAATTGGTGCATAGATATCGCACATGCCCAACTTGACTAAACTAGGGACACCTAACTCCTAACAGTTTAAGACATAAAACAAAAAAGGAAACCATAATGGACTCAACCACAATAAGGACACTCCCCCTATCGTGCTACACTTCTCAACACTCCCCCTCAAGCTGGAGTATACAGATATCAAAAGAAAGGCTCCATCTTGGACCAAAAAGAATAGAAAATCAAACTCAACACCAATCTTGAATAATAGTTGTAGACTTCAGTGAGCACAAAGGAAACTCCAATCAGCCAGCATAAAACCAGTAGAAATATCAGCCCAAACACTGGACGACAGATAACATCAACCGCAATCTAAAAACAGCAGATAGGTAACAATGATAGATGTTCTTGAATAATTGCCGAACTTGATTTCTAATAAGAGAAGACTCGATCTTCAAACAAAGGAAGAATCAATTTAATCACTCAAATTGGAATTTTCCTATCGATCTTCAAAAACACCATATCATGCTTAAAAGATGGAGAACAGCAACTTTGGAGTTTCCCTTCAAAAGTAAAAATCTTCACCGAAATAGTCTTGAGAAAGGTAAGATTCTCTGATTGAAGACTTGTGCAGATCAGATATGCAAATAGTAATATCCAATTCCAATCTCCCTCTCACGTGTAGCATTACACGTGAACAAATAACGGCCAATAATCTACATCGCAAAGCACGAGCATCGCAATAAATCCCATAAACAAGAGAACTACAAATAACAGCCGTAGATAAAAGAACCCCAATATCAGTTTCTAACCTCCCCTCACTGGAGCCAACAACTACCATGCAAGGTCCATCCTTCATAGAAGTACAAATCCCACATGTGTTCGAGGCCCACCTAGGCAACTATACTTCAAGAATTTTGAAGAAATGTCGGAATTAAAAGGGCAATGGCAGTTTAGTAAATGACCAGCATCTCAATAATTTCCAATCTCCCCCTCGAAACAAACTCCAACCTCAATGTCATGTAAGTACCAATTTGCCAAAAAACAAATTGATGTGATCTGGGGCCCACCATAACAATAATATGGTACATATGTATACCCAATGGCAATTCTGTAATTACATCATGCAATCTCCAATTGATGTGGAACCGGGTCAAAATACCCAATTTTGTTCGGGATGGACCCATCCCAGTATACAATAGGCAATAGCAAGAGGTAATGGCAGAACCGTAATTTAACAACCTTGCACTAATCCAGCCCTTTGTTCCCAAAAATGTAACTTACTACTATCATCCAATCCTACTTGGGGTGCTAATTATATGGACAACCTCTTTCTCCAGCACAAGCTTGATGGATATAATCCTATCTCCAAATCTTTTAACATCCACCACATCATTCTTAAGGACTTTATCCATTACTATACCCACTTTGCTTTTATAGTTTTATTACTTTTATCACCTATATACCAAAGTTTAAAGTCGTCCCATACCTTAGCTTTTTTACCCTTCCAACTAGTCTCTTGAATACAGTCAATATAAATCTTTCTTCTCCGCATAACATCTATCAACTCTTACTTGTTAAAAGTATCCAATGTTCCACGGTGCCAATCTAATCCTACACTTTTGGACTAGTTTCTTTACTCGCACTTGTCCATTGTACGAGAACCCTTGCCTACTTTTCACTGCATCCAGGCGTTGATGTAGCACGTTGCATGCATGGAACACCCTAGCAGATAGTTGATAGGACATGATACATTATTTATATTCAAGGTACCCATAAGATAGGATCCATGCAAAAGTGATTGGCTGAATATATATTAAGGTGTCTGCTGCCTACCTGACGCACAAATATATATATATATAAGAATGCAATAAAATAAATGAAAGGAGCAACGCTAATACATTAAAAGACAATCTCAACCCTTAACTAGAGCGTACAACATGGTTCATAGTTGCCAAGAAACCAGATAAAGGTTCTGATCATAACAGAAAAACCACCCCAGGTCAAACATATGCACTTTGAGACTATAGATACGGTGGATCAAGCAAAGTCAAACACGCAGAGCAAAGTGATGATAGTTATAAAGGAATAAATATCTCAAGACTCTCACACACGTAATTCAAGATACAACTAGTAACAACCAGCGGCGCAAGAATGGGAGGGGGGCAGCATACACAACAAGCAATAAAGTAGGGGGGAAAACAGTGTACGCAGCAAGCAAGGAAGGAGCAAGTGGTTATCGGAGGGGGTCTACCAAACTGAGTCAAAAGATCTTACTGCAGAAGAGAGAAGGGTAACCGGCAATCTCTACCAAATTATGCCGAAGAAATCTTACCTTAGTAGTAGCCGAAATGCCAAAAGTAACGCCGCAAACACTAGAGCTTGGACTGTCAAGCTGCTGCTGTTCTGGTCTCTGGCCCTAGTGCCGCAAGGGGTAGGGATAGGGAGATGGATGGGGTGAGGGCATGGGGGATGGAGATGGTGATGGGAGGGCAGAGAGAGAGAGAGAGGGAGGGGGGGGGGAGGGTCTGGGATGGGTATCAGGGAATGAGAATAGACTAAAATCCTACCATTCTTGTTTTTTTTTTTAAAACCTGACCTTGATGCTCCTTCCATGAAATGGGGGATGGGGGGAGGGAGCGTAGAGCGAGAATCAAGGATGGGTGTAGAGAGAGTCTGGGGTTGGACAAGAAATGGGGATAGAGAGTAGGGGGAGAGAGGCTCGGAGATGGTGCGAGAGAGTTGGGAAAGGGGGTGGGGAGAGAGTGTAGGGAGAGACTGGGGGTTGGGATGGGAAGTGGGGGTTGGGGTTGGGGATGGGGCGGTAGATCGTTGAGAGAATCAGGGATTGGGGAGAGAGAGTCGGGGATGGGATTGTAACCCAACTAGAGAGAAATATACCTGAAAGATATGGGATAAAAGGAGCAGTAACCCAAAGCTGTTGCAGAAGTAGTGTTAAGAAACCGTAATGATTTGGTGACAAAATAATCTCGCAGTCAACACAAGCCCTAACGATATGCACGAACAATACCTCACGAAATATCTTCTTCAATGAATTTGATTTCTCTCTATCTTTCTACTTATTTTTCTCCCCTGTTTCAACTTCCTAACTCTGCTTAAAATTCTTCTTTTGCGGGATGGGAAGAGCGGGAATGGTAGAGAGGGCCATACATAATGTGTTACATCTACCTTTATAAAGATTTAGGGTGGCAATGATAAAATAATAGTTTTTATTAATGAACTAGTCTGTAGCTGTATGAAATGGGAAGATGTATCGGTGCTTAATACATTATTATGGTTGTAGAAAGTCTTCATTTTTCTATTTCTCATTATCATTGTTAATAAATTACTTTTAAGTTCCCTCATTGAACTTCTTAGTCTTTGCCAAAGCTGAGAGCCCCATGCATTTATCAGATTTTACACTGACATACCAGTCAAGCATAACCTAACTACAATTTCTTTATTTCTAGTTTAAAATTGGAAGGAAGTGTTTGACACGTTGAATTGGTTCAAATGATTAATTCCAAGTATATTTCAGGTGAAGGAGAAGATCAATCCAATGAAACAAATCTGTGTGTCTATTCCATCAATCCAAGATTAAAGCATTTTTCAGATTGGCTTCTGGACATCATAGCCATGGGAGACTTGGATGCGTTTTTCCCTGCGGCGACACGTGAATATGCTCCATTGGTTGAAGAAGTCTGGAAGGATCCTGCAATACAAGAGACATATAAAAGAAAGAATGAGCTTCACTTTCTCCCAGATGTTGCTGAATACTTCTTAAGCCAGGTATCTTGTTTACTCCTTTGTGGTAGACTTGCCATCATCCTCTTTTTTGTTTATTTAGGTGCAGTCCATGAACCTTTTATGTATATCAGTGGATCAGATTTCTGGACCATCATCCCCTCTCTCTCTCTCTCTCTCTCTCTCTCTCTCATGTTGTTAGGGTTCACATGGAGTAATGATGTTTCATAATCATCATCAAGTTGCCATATGGCAAAGAGGGTGGGTCCATGTTATAGACGACCCTGCACTCACTTCATTGGTTATGCTTCAGTTCAAAACAAATACCTGAAGTGCCTTAAAAGTGAGTTTCAAGTTAAAAAAAAGAGTACAGAAATGCCACTAGATTCTTTTATAGTGAAATGACATTCTTGTAATTTTATGAAACTTTAAACTCTGTTTCTACCACTTTCTGTGCATGATTTGGGCTGAACTTTGTCCTTTGAGATTGTTGAGGGTCCTCTATTATATTGACTCACTCTTGTATGTCTCTGTGTGCCACATGGCAAGGATATGTGAGTAGGTGACGATGACAAAATATATCAAACTGATGCAGGGTAGTAAATAACATACTCCCGTAAGAAACATAAAGGCAAACAGGCTTTAAACAAGCCTTAGTGACCTTAGAGGCAAACAGGCCCTAGTGGTCTTTCTTATGTTCTGCCAACTTGGGACCACCAGCCCATGTCCTGGGGTAGTTGTTTTATTTGTTTAACTTCTTTTTCTTATCTATTGACTTGTAGTTAAGACACAATAGAACTCCCCCACCTTGGAGAGTTCCATTTTTACTTTTCTTCCAATTTCGTTGTAGCTTTTAACTTTTCTGTTTCCTAGTTGGATAACTCAGTTCTATTTATAAGTTGTAAGAGCCCAAGAGCTCCCCACATTTTTTATGATAGAAAATTTGATTTGCTCCAATGGAGCTGCTGTGAGATTCGGTTAAGGTTGGGAAATCCTTGGTATCAATGAGATCCTGATTCAGGTTTGCTGATTGGAAGCCAAGGTCACATTCTTCCTTTCAACACTCCATAGTTGTCAAGGCGTTGCCTAGGCGTCCAAGTGCCTTGGTTGCATTGTTGGTGTAGGCGTCGCCTAGGTGTCCAAGTGCCTTAGTCACCTTGGATACTTTGGATGCCTAGGCAGGCACTTTGGTCACCTTGTTGGTGTCGCGTTAAATCTGAACCCTCTCCAACACCTTGGGTTGCCTAGACGTCATGACAACTATGCTATACTCTATTTTTGCAAGTAAGTTTTGGTTCTAATTTTCCATCAACTGGCACTGTTATCCTGTGAATGAATCTCTGGTTATGGTTGATTAATCCTTAAATTATCATCTGGTAATCATAGTGCATCTGTCAATGCCTGTTCTATATCAGAAACTCTATTGTTATACACATGCAGATTCTCTGTTTCAGAGCCCTTTTGAGCAGAACCGAGATTCCTCTTTGAGAATGATCTAGCCATTAGATCAGGGAGATATCTTTGGGCAATAAAGTACTACCCAAGACTGATCTTCAACCGGGGTATTGATCAGATCAGAGCTTCTGGTCTCCTACACGAAATCACCCAAATCTGGAATTTGTATTGCCTGATTCTGAATATTCAATTGCTGTTTTAAATCCAGACATTAGATTATCATTATATTTTGGGGATTTTATCTGCTGTTGGTTTACTACATTCGATCGGAGTTTGTTCTCCATCAAAGTTGCTGATTTTCTGTTATCTGAGTTCCTAGATTTTAGGGTCTTCTACTTGCTAATTCTGAATCATCCCACGGCTTGCAATCTGACCATTGGAACATCGCAGTATTCTGGGGTTTAGTTATTCTATCAGTTTGTGAGCCTTGGTCAAAATCTGACCATCAGAAAAAGGTTGACTTGGACTTTGTCGTAGACCTAAATTCTATTTTAGGGTTTGCTTGAGGTCCTATTAAAAGGAGTGTGTAATCTGAACCTAGGGTTCATCCTATCTACCCCCACCACAAACCCTTGTTATGTGGCATATGTAGTTTTTTCCACTTAGTTATCTGTTTTCTGGGTTGGAAGTGGAGAAGGGGCATTAATTAAGGATCAGGATAACTGAGGTATTTAATAATCAATGTCAGGTTGGTTGGAACCGTAACTGTGACTATCCAGCTCACTCAAAAAACAGAATCATCTGGGATCTAGCCTCAAGCTTCTGTGAAGGAAGTGGAGAAGGGGCATTAGTTAAGGATCAAGATAACAGAGGATTTAATAATCAATGTCAGGTTGCTCCAAGAGGTCACTGGTTCGAGTCTGCAAACAGCCTCTCTGTGAAAGCAGGGGTAAGGCTGAATATATTATGACCCTCCCTAGACCTTGCAGTGGCGGGAGCCTCGTGCATTGGGTATGTCATTTAATGTCAAGTTGGTTGGAACCGTAACTGTGACTGTCCAGCTCACTCAAAAAACAGAATCATTTGGGATCTAGCCACAACCTTCTGTTTTACCAGCATTCAAACTAGTCCTTGTTTCACATTAGTTCTTTGGTTCTCAAAGCAAAATTGTACCAGGTCAAGGTAAAAATTGACTCCCTTGGATGGAACATGTGGGTTTTTTGGGCAATCTGATCTGGACCGATATCCGGATCGGCCCGATTCACTGCAACTTAAGCTGGCCAGGTTTTTGGGGCAATAATGGAACAATTTTTCCATGACTAGAAGCCAGAACCCATTTCCAATAGCATAGTAGCATTAATTAACTTGAAATTTATGGACACTATCTAGATTCCTCTTTGCAATTCAGCTTGAGATGTGGATTACTTTTAGTGGCCATCCTTAATTTACAGAGTTGCTATTTGATTTGTTGTTTCTTCTCAGGCTGTTGAAGTGTCGAGCAATGAATATGAACCTTCTGAGAAAGATATATTGTATGCAGAAGGAGTCACCCAAGGCAATGGTTTGGCTTTCATTGAATTTTCCCTTGATGATCGCAGTCCAATGTCTGAAATCTATGTAGACAATCAGGAAGCTCAACCCCCGCCTCTTACCAAGTAATTATGTTTTTTTTCATACGCCTTAACAAATTAATTTCCCTTTAAAAAAAACAAAATTAACTCTAATTCCTGCAAATTTCTGGTCTTGAGGAAACTTGCGAATTGAAATCCCTATCAATTTCATTCAATTATCCATGTTGCAAATCTGCTGATGCCTGGGATTTGGGGCAAATGGTGTAGAGCATGCACACAGAACACACTCTGGGATAGACAAGGCGACAAAATGGAAGTGCCAGTCTTCATTTGCCACTTTCTAAATATCCTGTTGTAAAAGTGTAGGAAAAGCCTCCTCCCCTGCTCCCTTTTTGTCTCTCACCATGTTGATAGGTGGAGTGTTTGTGCGCCAATTAAAGTGGCACACCTCTTCATGTTCTAATTTATGTTATTTTTTCCCCTTCCATCTCCCTTGTGACAGGTTTTTCTATTTCTTACAAGTATTGTCTTTTGACTCTTCATCATCCTCTGTTATCCAGATACCAACTAATCAGGGTAAATGCCAAGGGGATGACTGAGGGATGCAAGTGGGTGGAAATGTTTGAGGATGTGCGTGCAGTGATCTTCTGTGTGGCTCTAAGTGACTATGATCAGATGTGGTATGCCCCTGAGAACAATGGTAGTGGAACCCTTCTCCAGAACAAGATGATTCAAAGCAAGGAGCTCTTTGAGACCATGGTCAGGCATCCATGCTTCAGGGACACCCCTTTTGTGTTGATACTTAACAAGTATGATCTCTTTGAGGAGAGTATCAATCAGGTGCCATTGAGTGCATGCGATTGGTTCAATGACTTCAGCCCTGTGCGACCTCACAACAACAACCAAACACTGGCACACCAGGCTTATTACTATGTAGCAGTGAAGTTCAAGGACCTATATATGTCACTCACAAATCGGAAGCTTTTTGTATGGCAGGCAAAAGCTAGGGAACGTATAACTATTGACGACGCATTCAAGTATGTAAGGGAGGTGCTGAAGTGGGACGAGGAGAAGGATGACAATTATGGTGCACCTGAGGACTCTTTCTACAGTACGGATATGAGCTCATCACCATTTATGAGGCAGGAATGAGGGTTAGTGTTTTCAAGTGCTCTTGCATATGGGCTATGTAGCTATGTTGCTTTGCTTTGCCGCTTTGCACGTGAGCTTGTTTCTTTGTTTAATAAGATTTATTGGTGGGAGGTATGTATAGGTTCAAAATTTTCTGCAACAGTTAAAAACCTTTTTGGAGTCCCTCATGCCTTTTATTGGTGAGGGTTGAAATTTCACATTCACAAACGCACCTGCCCATATATCCTTGTTGAATCAATCTCTTCTGATCACCACCTAAATGAAGAAAGAAAGCAAATTGATGCTTGGCTCTCCTTGGAAAGGCATCCATACAGTTACGTGAATTGGGTCTCAAGCCTCTTTGGCGTAGCGTAGCATACTTGAGGGCCGGTCGGTCCTTGCTGCTAGTCTCATTTGGTGCAATGGAAATGGAGAGCGTATGAATATTTGGGTCGATAATTGGGTTTCCAGCACTCCTGACTTCAAAATCCAACATCCATGTGGGTTCCCAGCACTTCTAACTTCATATTCCAGCAATCGTGTCCACCGGACTGCAACAGCCAGCTAGTTTCTCAACTAAGAGATAATGAGAACATGACTTAAAATTCTCAGATTCTGAACTCCACCTTCTACCTTCCAGACGTGCAAACCATTCTGCAGATCAAACTTCCTCTCTTCCAAAGAGAAGATCACCAAGTTTGGAGGGGCAGCTCCAAGGATGAAGTGTTCTCGACGAACTTAGCATATCACTGACTCTGTAATAGGTAGTGGCTGAAGCTATCTTCTTTCTGCTACTCCCATTACTCGATTACCCAGTAAGGAGGTTTGGAAAACTATATGGAATTGTAGCTCTCCCCAAAATTAAGAACTTTCTTTGGAAAGCTTGCTCTTTTGGCCTGGCCACTGGGGAAGGTCTTCATACATGCCAAATAACAATTGACTCCCAATGTCATCACTGTGGATTGTTGATACGCCATTGCAATTGCAAACGGAATTGGTACAACAACAAATGAAGGGCTATGTACAAGATGAGGAATTGGAGGAGGTAACAGCAAGAATTGGGCCAAGCACCAGTACCAGGCCCATTAGAACCAAGAGAGCACCAGCGTGGACTGCTGACTATGCCAACCTTACAGCTGCTGTAGAAATAAAGGGAATAAGCCCGTTGGAGTTTATTAGAGAATGTCTGAAAGGAGTATAGGAATATAGCAAATATGATGAGGTTAGTTTAGTTCTTTGTAATTGAATGTTGGGAGAGTATATAACTCCACAAGCTATTCTCAGTGGAATACAGAACAATTATCATCGTTTTCTTCAATTCTCTGTTTTCTCATCCCCATTCTAAGGAGTCTAACCAGCTCGAACTTGGTTAATGTTTTTGTTCTTTAATTCCTTCCCTGAATCCAAACCCATCAATTTGGTGCTTTCATCCCTCCTCCCATGGCTGAGAGCACTCGATTGCAGCGCTTGGATAAAGCCATTAAAGCTCTGCAAAATCTCAGTACTTCCCAATTGCAGGAGACCACTGAGTATCGTACCAAGACTGACGCCAATTTCGTGGACATCACGATGGCCTTGCAGCAATTCCGATTGCAACTGTCCGCCATGGATGCTAAACTCTCAGATCTGTAACACAACTCTGGTTCTTCTGGATTTGGCGTTCACCGACCGTTTGATATTATACCCCCTCCACATTCGAATGGAGCTCAGACTAGTCATCGTTATATGAAGCTGGCGATGCCTCGCTTTGATGGCTCAGATCCCTTAGGTTGGATCTTTCAGGCTCAACAATTCTTTGATTATCATTCTACTCCGGAGGATCAACGCCTCATCATTGCTTCTTTTCATATGGATGGCCCTGCCCTGTCTTGGTATCAATGGATGTCCACAAATGGTTTATTACTTAACTGGCATGCATTTCTTGCTGCATTACGGACTCGATTTGGACCTTCCTTATTCGAAGATAATCGTGGCGCACTGTCTAAATTGATGCAGCAGGGATCGGTGGCTGATTACCAATCTAAATTTGAAGAACTTTCTAATAAGGTAACCGGTATTCCTGAACCCTTTCTTATCAGTTTCTTTATATCTGGGTGGACACCAGAGCTCAATCGAGAGCTCTTAGTTGCCCAACCACAATCCTTGATCCAAGCTTTTTCCTTAGCCCGGTTATATGAAGAGAAAATGGTGGCTAGTAAACAACATTTCAAACCATTTTGGCCCCGTTTGGACCCTCCTGGAGTTGAACCTCTCCTGAAAACTCCACCCAAACTTGTGGCCTCCGTCCCTGTTCTTCGTCCCAAGCTAACACCCTTGTAATGAAGGCTAGGTGTGACAAGGGCCGTTGCTACAACTGTGATGAGAAGTTTGTGGCAGGGCATAGATGTAAAGGCCGATTGTTTATGCTGACTTCTAACAACTCCGAACTCATTGAAGTCATGGACAATGGTTTGGATGCGGATCAATTGGATCCAGTGGAGGAATCTGTAGAGGCACTACTTGAGATTAGCTTCCATGCCTTAGCAGGCCAAATCAGTCCCAAAACTCTACGACTCTCTGGATTTTTTAACGATCATCGGTTACACATCTTGGTGGACAGTGGAAGCACCCATAATTTTATACAGGAGTCCATTGCTGACAACCTAGATTGTCCAATCACTCCAACTAAACCCTTTAAGATTTATATTGGGAATGGTGAATTTCTGATGTGTACCAAGCAATGCAAAGGTGTCTTCCTTCGATTGCAAGATATTGTGTTTAAAATGGATTTGTTTGTTCTATCCCTTAAAGGAGCTAATATAGTTCTTGGCATTCAATGGCTTACGACCTTGGGACCTGTCGTAACTGATTACAAGAAACTATCCATGGAGTTTGTATGGGAAGGTCGACCAGTAACCTTGGTAGGGGAATCTGCCATTAATGACGAGGAGCTGTCAGCCTCTCACTTGAAGAAGCTCATTAGCAAGGAAGCCGCAGCTTCATTCTTCCATTTCAAGGTCGACCATATCAATGATGAACCTGAAATTGCTTGGCATTCCTTACCTACCAATGTCCAAGTAGTCTTGCAGCAATTTCAGCATGTGTTCTCTCCTCCTACCACACTACCCCCTCACCGAGTCACTGATCACAGCATTCACCTCCTTCCCGGCTCTCAACCAGTAAATGTCCACCCCTACCGATATCCTCATTTCCAAAAAAATGAAATGGAGAGATTGGTTGCTGAAATGCTTCACTAAGGTCTGATCCAACCGAGTCATAACCCCTTCTCCTCGCCTGTTTTGCTAGTTAAGAAGGAGGACGGAGGGTGGCAGTTCTGTGTCGACTATAGGGCATTAAACTCCTTTACTATTAAGGATCGATTTTCTATCCCCACTATTGATAAATTATTGGATGAATTGCATGGGGCAACCATATTTTCCAAACTTGACTTGAGAGCCGGTTACCACCAAATCCGAGTGCAGCCTCATGACATCAAGAAGACTGCTTTTTGCATGCATGAGGGGCACTATGAGTTCTTAGTGATGCCATTTGGTTTGACCAATGCCCCAGCTACCTTCCAAGCTACTATGAATAGTATTTTCAAACATTTCTTACGCAAATTAGTCATTGTGTTCTTTGATGATATTTTGATCTATAGTGTGACCTTGGAAGACCATTTGCAACACCTAACAGAGGTTTTACAGTGTTTGGCCGCCAATAACTTCTTAACAAAGGGGAGCAAATGCAAATTCTGCCAACAATCCTTGGATTATTTGGGCTACATTATTTCCAGCAGAGGAGTAGAAACTGATCCCCAGAAGGTCGCTGCTATGCTCGAATGGCCACTCCTAAAGAATCTCAAACAACTGAGAGGTTTTTTGGGCCTCACTGGCCACTACTGGTGTGCACCACTACGCTCATATTGCTAGCCCCCTCATGGATATGCTAAAAAAGGACTATTTCTTATGGAATGATTCAGCCCGGTTAAGTTTTGATGCTCTAAAGCATGCTATGACCACAACCCCGGTCCTTGTTTTTCCCAACTTCGCCAAAACCTTTGAGGTTGAGACTGATGCCTCAGGCATGGGCATTGGGGCAGTTTTGTTACAATCCGGACACCAGATTGCTTTTTTTAGCAAATAGCTTTGTGACCATATGCGACAAGTCTCCGCCTATGTTCGAGAATTATATGCTCTCACATAAGCAGTCCAAAAATGGCGGCACTACTTATTGGGGAACCAATTCATCATTCAAACTGATCACAAAAGTTTGAAGAACTTACTCTCTCAAGTTATACAAACACTAAATAGCTTTGTGACCATATGCGACAAGTCTCCGCCTATGTTCGAGAATTATATGCTCTCACACAAGCAGTCCAAAAATGGCGGCACTACTTATTGGGGAACCAATTCATCATTCAAACTGATCACAAAAGTTTGAAGAACTTACTCTCTCAAGTTATACAAACACCTGAACCACATTTGTTTCTCAGTAAGCTCCTCGGTTACAGCTACACCATTGTGTATAAACCAAGGAAGGAGAACATAGTCATTGATTCCTTGTCTCGATCTCTTGCGGAGGAAAAGCCTGCCACCCCTCTACTTGCCAGCCATGCTCCGCAGCTTCATGAGCAGCAAGAAATCGGTGGCCAGCTCTTAGCATTCTCTTCCCCACTGTTTCACATTGTCTCCTCTATTCAGGCCGAAAATGATAGTGATGTAGATCTGAAGGCTCTCCATGATCAGTGGCTGAAAGGTACCTTATCCACCATTGATTACAATATGGTGGATGGGATACTGCTGTATAAAAGAAAGTATAGATTGAGTACCCACTCCTCCCTGAAATCAATTTTGCTCAAAGAATTTCATGGTACATACTTTGGCGGCCATGCGGGAGTATTGAAGACCTATAAGAGGTTATCAATAAAGTTTTATTTGCCTAAAATGCAGAATGATGTGGCAAATTATGTCAAGCAAGGCCTAGTGTGCCAACAAACCAAGTATCAAACTACCAAGCCGATCGGATTGCTCATGCCTCTTCCCATTCCTTCTCAGCTTTGGGAGGACATCTCCATGGATTTTGTTGTGGGTTTCCCAGTTACTAAGGGGATGTCTGTCATTCTAGTTGTGATCGATCGTCTTTCCAAATACTGCCATTTAGGGGCTTTACCTGCTACCTTCACTGCCATCTCTGTGGCTTATTCACTCACATGATCATCAAATTACATGGAATCCCCAAGTCAATTGTCTCTGATAGAGATCCTGTCTTCACCAGCAAGTTCTGGCAGCACCTCTTCCATCTCAGTGGCACGACACTTAAGATGAGCTCCGCATACCACCCCCAATCGGATGGCCAGACTGAAGTCCTCAATCGTTGCATGGAATAATACCTCCGGTCGTTCACTCAAGACAACCCAAAAAGTTGGCACTCCCTCCTTCCTTGGGCAGAACTGTGGGGCTTCCCTGGTAGAAGCAGTGGATTATGAATTAAATTGCAGAGCTGAAGTTTTGCGCAGTCTCAAGGAGAATTTATTGAAGGTGCAACGACGGATGCAAACCCAGGCCAATCAACATAGACGCGATGTAGAGTTTCAGGTGCATGATTGGGTTATGTTGAAACTTCATCCTTACCGGCAACAATCCCTCACAGCTCGCTTTCACCATAAACTCAGTAAACGATTCTATAGCCCTTACCAAATCAATCATAATATCAGCCCCGTTGCATATAAGTTGAACTTACCCCCCCACCAGCAAAATCCACCCTGTTTTACACATTTCCCTCGTTAAACCATTCCATGGCCCAATCCCCACTACACCCATACTGCCATTACCATCCTTGTCCTGCCGCAATCAACCAGTCCTTTCCCCCTTTGCCATCCTCAACACTAGGCAGCTCATCCACAAGAGTGTTGCTATACCTTAAGTTTTAGTTCAATGGGATGGCTTGCCGGTCGAGGATTCATTGTGGGAGGATCTATTGGCGTTGCAGGAGCTATTTCCTGCATTGCACCTTGAGGACAAGGTGATTTTTGATGGGGCAGATGATGATACGCCACTGCAATTGCAAACGAAATTGGTACAGCAACACATGAAGGGCTATGTACAAGATGAGGAATTGGAGGAGGTAACAGTAGGAACTGGGGCAAGCACCAGTACCAGGCCCATTAGAACCAAGAGAGCACTAACGTGGCCTGCTGACTATGCCAACCTTACAGCTGCTGCAGAAATAATTGGTGAGAAATAAAGGGGATAAGTCCGTTAAGAGTTTATTAGAGAATGTCAAAAAGGAGTATAGGAATATAGCAAATATGATGAGCTTATTTTAGTACTTTGTAATTGAATGTTGGGAGAGTACATAACTCCACAAGCTATTCTCAGTAGAATACAGAACAATTATCATTGTTTTCTTCAATTCTCTGTTTTCTCATCCCCATTCTGAGGAGTCTAACCAGCTCGAACTTGGTTATTGTTTTTGTTCTTTAATTCCCTCCTTGAATCCAAACCCAAACGTATCAATTGTCGCCAGAGACTGTGGATCACCTCTTATTCAAATGCTCTTTGCCCATGCTATCTGGTTCTGCAGCCCTCTTACTATTAAATTTGATGGTTCTAGGTCACCAAATATTGTGCAATAGATTGTTTTCTAGTATGAACACAATTCAAAGAATAAGGTGGAAGACCCCTCCTTGATCAGCCTTTGCTCCTTCCTATACTGGTACATTTGGTAGGTATGCAACGATTCAAACTTTAACAAATCAGCTCTCTCTCTCTCTCTCTCTCTCTCTCTCTCTCTCTCTCTCTCTTTATGATGTTTGCAACTTGCCCCTCCAAGCTTTTGAAGAATTGTGGAGTATTTTAGTCAAGTCTACCCATCAAGCTCGTTTATCCCCACAATCCCCTCCCGTGGATCTTTCATGGTCGCCCTCTCCTTTGAGTCACTACAAGCTTAGTAGCGACACCTCCCTATCGGATAATAGGGGATCTTCTAGTATTGACTATCTTATTTGTGATTCCGGAGGAAATTGCTTGGTAGTAGTCTCAGTCCCAATTCTTTTCTCCTCCATCTTCCAAGGGAAAGCTCTGGGAATTTGCTCTAGTATCCTTTAGGCGTTGGGGGAATGTATCAACAACCTCTTGGTGGAATCGAAAACAGCAAAGAATTGATCAATCTCCTTTCCACTCAAGGCCCTCCATCAACTCTCGATGTCCTCCCTATTATCCATGACATCCAGCACCTCTCCAATTAATTCAAAAGTTGCAGCTTAACTTACATTCCAAGGTCCATTAACCAAATTGTTGATGTCTTGACCTGAAAGGTCTTGTCATTGACGTGTGCGATAAATTTTCCTATATCCAATCTATGGCTAACCAACCTATGTAATATGATTCCATGCGTTTTACACGATCTCTTCAATAAAGTTCACTTTACCTAAATAAACTAAGAACAAATCAGCAATGGGATCAGACTCTGCCGATTCCGATTCAGCCGAAAATGGATGGATAGTGCTTTACAAATTTATAGGAAAACCCAGACAGGCATCCATGGGTGATCATGTGAAGTGGTTACCTTGTGTGTTTTTTTTTGTTTTTTTTTTTTTAAATAACACAAGCCAATAGGGAGTCCAACTATGATAGTTGATATGCATAAAAATAGCCCACCTATGGGTAAGCAACACTTGGCCGAAGACTAGTTAAAAATTATTGACCCATTGGGACTCAAACTCTCCACCGTTGTGCGACTGCTGCAAAGAGATTAGAGACTCTCCAGAATCACTAATTTCCTTTTTTGTCTCCTATTGGGAATCAAAATTCTCTACTCCACCCCTATCCCATAAATAGAAGGTAGGGGTATAAAAACACAATTACTCTCTTAAGCTCGTGCTCTTTCAGTCTCCCAGCTTTTAGTACTTTTGCCCAGATTTCTAACTTAGCATTGAAGATTCTCCCTCGAAGTCCACTCTGACCCTCTCTTTTGCTCAGTTCTTAGTTCTTGGTACGCATGTCTCCCTACGGCACGACAATTCAGATTTCAGCAACAACAATAGTTTTCAACTCTAATTTCATGAGATTACCAAAGAAAAAATTTTAAAAGAATGAAGAGTATTTTTCCCTAAAAAACCAATTCATTTTGAAGTAGATGAAAATATTTATATGCATGGTGGTGGAAATAAAGGGTATAAATTCTAAGTGGCAGTTGAAAAATAGCACATAGACCCATTTTTCTACCATTAAAGTGTCATAGATGAGTCTCAACTATAAGGGAAACCTAAACATGAAAATTGTTCCCAAAAAAAGGAAAAAGTTTTGTGAACTCCATTGCCATCTGGCAGATTTAGATAGGCTCTGGTGGGCCTTATATTTTTTTTTTTTCCCCTTTTCATTTGAGTACTATTGAGAAAAAAAAAAGGAAAAGAGATTAGAAACACTATTTATCATCATTGTCTCAATGTAGGCAGTCTAACCTGAATTTTCTAACCATTTGGTTAGCTGGGGAGCACATAGTCCTTGTTTAACTGAAATAGTCTACAGTAGTCATTCAGTTGCTTAAACAACTGGGAAACATCAAATAAAAGAGCGAAGAGTTGCCAATGGCCATCAATTGAAGTCCTCACAGAATCTAGAAGCTCCATGAGTTGCGGACAATCCATTCATATTCATACACACCTCATTGATCTTACCTAATTAACTAAATCCCCAAGCTCACCATTATCATCTGAAGTATGCTTTTGTTGCTGAATTGCAATCTCTAGAACCTGTTCTTGCTTGCTATTGTTCTTATGCATCAAATGAGATTGATATAGCATTCCAATCAGCCATTTTGGACTTAAAATCAAAGTTTCCATCATCCATAATGATCAGTGTGTGTTGAGTTGTGTTTAAACTGGTGGTAGCTTTCAACCAATTTTTAGAAATGTAATGGTGTACATACTCCTATGGCTTTTCGAGTTGTGGTCTATCCATGTTAGTCATTATAGGCCTTATATTTTGATATGTGTAGGTCGATTTATATGGTGGAAGACCATAAACTGATTTCACTGATCTTTCTACTTAAAAGGGAAAAACAAATAGTTAAAAAATGAGTTTAAAAAAAGGGCTGTGAGTGATAACATAGGATCATCCAACTATATTAATGGTCAGACTTGAACCTAAATTAAGCATTATGGCTCTCAAGTATCTACCATGTAGTAGTTTGAATGAGACCCAAGTTTTGTGGATAGGTAGAACCCAAGATTCGATACTAACATGTCAATTGCCAGCCCAATAGTTTTTTCACATAGCAATAAAAAATTGAAAATTTTGGATCTCAATTGACATGTGGCTACTTCACGTCATTCTAGATAGGGTTGCAACAAGGTTGGGTTGGGTCGGGCTTTTCGAAAACCTTACTCAACCCTGAATCCCTTTAGCTTGGCCCAGGCCCTATCCAGCCCTAACTTAGGGCCTGAAAAATCCAACCCTAACCCACCTTCAGAGTCGGGTCAGGCCAGGCTGACCTTGATTGGCCCTGACCAAGTTAACACTTTCCACATGATAGTGAACTTAAAGCATCAGTAACAATAATTTCTGAAAACCAAAATCTCAAAGTAATACCAAATTTATATAATCTAGAACAAAAAACCATCTAATAATGATCATGTAGAATCTCTACTAATATGGATTATGATGCATTCCTCTAATCATATTAGGATTCTTTATTTTAATCAACAAAGGATTAGGCAATGTGATTGTCATTGTTGTCCAAGTATATCAAGACCATAATATGAGTATTAATCTGATGTCTTTTAGCATCAACAAATTTTGAAGAAAGCAACATGTACAACTAGTTAAATTCATGTTTGACACATAAAAACATGCATGTAAGATTTTTTTTCCCAGAAATTTTGGTTAACCTTTACCTAACATGAAAGAAGTCTTTTCTGGATTTTCACATCCTTACACATAGGAGGATGAAAGCAATTGCAGAGATCTTACTTGATTGTTCAGATGCATATTTAGCTTATGCTTTATTTTAAGCTATTAATGATCCCATTAAGTCCAACACAAGATTTAAAAGTTTATCACTTCTATCAAACAAGAAGAAGAAGAAGAAGACAAGGTTGGAATGGGCCGGGCCGGGCTCAACCCAAGACCTCAACCCTTGCCTGGCCCAGCCTTGACTTGCCCTCAGGGTCATGGTATCTCAATCCCAGCCCTGTTCGGGCCCAAGGCTGGCTTGGGCCAATAGGGACAAACTTGTATCCCTAATTCTATATATTCAATAGTCAGAATTGTTACATCACCCTTCACTTGGCACAAAAAAGAAGCATCTATCAAGAGATTCCATGCAATAAAAGTGAATCCAAAATTCAAAAAAAATAAAAAAAGAAAGAAAAAAAGATGACTTTCGTTAAAAATCAAGGTTACAGAAAGGAGTTTTTAAAGTTAATACAATCCTAAAAAATTACACCCTAAATCTATTAGCTTGAGCACTTTTTGCTAACCAAAAAGCCACAAAAATAAGAGAATCATTGTCAAAAGTCTCTAACCAAACAACATTCAAAAATACATTCAAAAGCAATTTTATTTCCAACATCATATAAAAATAGGGCTATGACCATCAATTGCGCGCCTTTAGAAGTAGGTGCCACCTGGATCACCTAATTAGAATTGGTCCTGACCTGAAAATGAATTAATCCTAAATCCCTTACCCTTGAAGTCTTTGACGCAGACCCGCTACTATGGTTTCCACCTTGTCGCCTACACCAAAATTTATACACACAAATGTAATTTGTTTACTTTTACAAATAAAGGAAGCCCATCTGACCACAAAATTAGCTTGGTTTAAAAACCACTCCACAATTAAAATAGTTTGATCCCCATCTAGAAGCTTAGATCACTTAGTAGCAAGAGATGAGCTATGGAATATGAAATCATAGGTAGTCGAAACATAACGATCATGGTTCTTAGGAGAGACAAAATCATAAAATTGTAAATCATTGATCCAATTACAAATATTATGAAGGATTACTAAATGATTAGGATTCATATCTCGAAAAACCACCTGACTTTTGTGGTTTCCAAATAAAATAACAGGTAATCAGAGCAAGACTAGCAAACCATTTACAATCCAAAATAAAGGAAAAAAGACAGTTGATGAGAACGAAACAAGGACGTAAACAAGATTAGAAGAAAACCATTTGACCAGCCTTTCATCCAAACTCCTAGCACCCTTATAGCCCAAATACATTTACTAAAAGGACAGGATAGAAATAAATGCCAAGCAGTCTCAAATTCATTTTTACAGAAGGCACACATCAAGTCCAAAGACCATTTAGAGGTTTTGTTTTTAATTGATAAACCTCAAAGAAATAACATTCATCCAAAAATATTAAATTTGGGATGAACTCCCAATCTCCAAAAGAAATGTCACCATCTTTAATGGTCATAGGCAACCCTTCCTCTATTACTACTTTCAATATCATTCATAAATTTATTAGCAATGATCTTAGTAGAAAACACACCATATTTTGAAATGAAAAGGAACAATAAAAAGAATCATCATCAATAATATTTTGCACATGAATTTTTTAAATGACATCAATAGTATTCTTTGATAACAAACTATAAATAAGATTAGAGTTCCAGTAAGGGTCACACGTCAATTCAAAAACAAAACAAAAATCACTATTCTAAGCATTTAAATAAGGAATAAAATAGTTCAAACTAGGTATCCATAGGTCATTCCAAAGGTTAATCTATTAGTGATGTGACCATGTGGCCTCATTCCTATCTACAGTCTGATGGAGATAATAGATATGTGCAATTTCGTGCATGTTGGAAGAGCATTTAATCTCTAATGACTCTTTTGTCTCCTAAACCGCTTATATATATAATTGGTTGAGAGATGAAAAATAACAAGTGAAATTGAGAGTAATCGTACAGAAGCCCTAATCTCTAGTGGGTGATTTAGAATCCTTAGTCATTGAAACCTAATATTGGTATTAGAGCACAAGTTGCTCTCTCGAATCAGTACGTGACCACCGCTGCATCTAAATTTTAGTGTATCACCCCTGCTACTACAACTTCGTTGTTCGTCTATTGCAACTGCAACCATTCGTCGTCCATGTTTGTTGGTCATTGCCCCCCATTTAATCATGCATCTTTTTTTTTAAAGATAAATTATTGGATCACTTATTCATTAGCTTCTCCCACACTTGTCGACCCATCGAAATTTTATGGAACAACGTTGCTTCCTTGCGCATCGATCAACGCTGCATCTCCATCACTGCACCTAAAAAAAATTCAAATATAAATTGCAGGGCGTATCGACGAAAAAAAAATTGCACATGTTGAATGGATCAAAGAAGGTAGGGTTCCCCTACAAACCATTCGAGCTAAAATTGATTATTGTTCCTATACAGTTCGAACTATCTATGGGGTATTTGTAAGAACCATGGATGAAAATCCACATCCCCCGACAAGGGGTTTTCAGTTCTTCATGCGAATCGGATCTCGCCGGTAAACCCTAATTCTGTACCGTAATCCTCCTAAGACGATAAATGGGTAATATTGGAGTCGCCACCTAGAAAGGGTCTAGGACCCATAAATGTTCCCTACTAAAGGGGAAAGACTTTGACTCTCTCAGTGGAAAAGGCTGTGGTCTACCCAAATCATTGGGCAAGTATCAGGTTATGGGCTGAGAAGGTGTTAAGCACCCAGTCCGTCCGGCTGAAATCAGTCATCCTTCTATTGACCATTGCTTGAATTAAACTTGCTTCCAATCCTAAAACTAATTCTTCTAATTCTAGGTCATCCTAAAACTAGGCACTTAAGACTAGGCATCTATGTACAAGATGTGCAACCTAAGCCATATGTCTAAGTTATCCTAAAGCTAAGATATAAGGCATGGAACATTAATCTAAATTAAGCATGGAACATAAAACATGAAGCATAGAACATAGAGCATAAAACATGGAGCATGAAACGTAGGGCATGGGACATGGATCATTTTACGATAACAAACTAGTTGGCACACATCAAATGATAATAATATCTATGGGCTAGATGACGGATTAGCCCAAATCACTTCCTAAAGGTCACACATCTACGTCCAATCCCAGAATGTAGCGCTTCAACTTGAGCCATTGGTGGGCAATCTTACTCAACACACGTTCTAATCCTAGGATCGATCAAGGGTTGAAGCTTGAACAGCTGCTCGATTCCCTAAATAGGGTCCACTCATAGGCTCAAAGCATGGGCTCCAACTCCCCACTCAATCTAACCTTGGTTGATGGATCAATACCCAAATCGAAATCGAAATCAATAAGACCCAAATCAATATAGGCCTTCCAAGTCGACTCAAAGAGAAACCTAAAGCCAAATTGGTCTAACCCATGGGGTTCATGTCATTCAATCCGATGTGGACCAAGGACTAAAAAACAAATCAGATTTGGCCCAAAACTCCCATTTAAATTTTGTCAAACATGGGCTTAATCATAAACAGACTCAAACACCGAGTCTAAGAAAATGGCTCAATTCTAAAATGTCTTTATGTTAAGAACCAAAAATGAATCCAAATGGACCGATTCCACCCCATATTATTATAGCCCAAAACCAAACATTGTAGGCCCAATCTTTCTTGGTGCAGCCCGTTACTTAACCAAACTCAAACTCATCCATTTCAAAAATCCACGAGCCCACGGGCTGATGAAAGACCAATTTCAAATCAGATTTAATTATAAAATTAAAGAATTTAATATCAAAACCTTACTTAAAACCCCAAATCAAGACAAGATCCAAAACAGGTTAATATTCATAACCATAACCAAATCCAAAATTAATTATTAAACTAATCTAATCCATTATAATCCATCCATACAAAATATTCCCTTCCCGAGTGGTGTGAAAATCAGAATATAGAATTAAAGGACAAAACTAGTCCAATAAAATGGTTGAATCAAACAAAATCACACCTGGCCATTGAATCCAAGACTATAATGTTAAAAGTTTCATGATTCTAATCAAATCAAGATCGGTCAAAATATGGTGATTGCAATGGTTATGCCAAAATAATAAATAAACAAATAAAAGCAAACATAACATGAACCACCGAACAAAACACAAAAAGAGGGATCATGCAGCAGACATAAAAGAGAAGATGTAGGGTTACAGCATTCAATCGAAGATGGAATGGACAAAACAACAGGGGATTGGGGGGCATGGTAATACACATATATCAAAAGAAAGCAAAGCAAAATGAATTGGGAATAGAGATTCACTTGGGGTCTTCGTGTGACTCCACACGCTAACCAGCTGAACTTGAAATCAAGAGATAGGGACTTATTACAAATTGGGGATTAAAAAGGGAAAGGGGTTTAGTTACAAACCATTACAGAAATTAAAAGAAATGTAACAATAAACAAAACAAAATCAAATGAAGAAGCCAAAATTTCTATCCACTTCACGAACGTTGTTAGGGACTTGAGTCTCATCCTCAAAAACTAGCTGTTAAGGAGAGGGTAACCAAGTACCTATTAACCCACCCACATTCCCTTTCATATTCGATATGGGACTATTCTTTTTGCCTTATACATGGATATCCTAACAATCTCCCCCTCCACGCGGATGGCAAACATGTGGAGCCTGAGATCCAGATCTCCCCCTCCATGCGGAAGCTAATGTGGAGCTTGAGATTAAATCCGAGAATCCTCGGCCAAACGGAAATTTTTACGTCCCAGCTCTGATACCACTTGTTAGGGGCTTGGGTCTCATCCTCAAAAGCTAGCTGTTAAGGAGAGGGTGTCCAAGTACCTATTAACCCACCCACATCCCCTTTCATATTTTATGTAGGACTATTCTTTTTGCCTTATGCGTGAATATTCCAACAAACATTGTAAGTCGAGCTCTCTAAATTTGATTGGCGTTGCACTTCGTCGTCACCGCTTCACCATCACTGTCGTTCTCATAAATTTGAGAAAAGATTATAAAAAAAAAGAGGGATTAGAGAAATGAGTAGATTGAGAAAGAAGGAACAGAAACAGGTTTTGATTATGGGGTTTAATGAATAAGTTTTGGGAAGTGGGAAGGTTGAGGTAACGTTGGGATTTTGGTTAATGGAGGGGGATAAAATGAAATGAAAAAATGGGTTCCAGAGATGGGGTATTGGGTTTTATGAATAGAATGAAAGAGGATGAATGAGTTCAGCTCAGGTCATGAAAGGAGGTAATGGAAGGGTTTTGATCAATGGAACACATGGGTTCCACCGAGAAGATGATAGTGTTGATGATTGTGAATGGATTCGTTTGAGTGAAAAAAGGTATATGATAAAGAAATAAAGAGGGTTCAAATGGAGAGTTGGAGAAAAAGATTGAATGAAATAAAAGAGGGTTTAAGAGTATTTATAGATATAGGGAAGATGAGAGGTTCGGTCAATGGGTTTCTAAACCAAAGAAATACTAAAATGAAGATAGGGAGAAACGATGGAGAGTGGCAGATATGGGCTACGATTATGGGGTTAAGCAAAATAAATCATATATAAAGTGTGAAAGAAGGCGAAGAAGAAGGCCATTTGGTGCAGTCTGTGGTTGTTCTTCCCCGGCTCAGGTGGGTTCCGACAACTCCATGTCTCAGACCATCTCCCTTTTCTTCTCTCTGTGTCTTTTTCTCCTATATCCGTTTTCCCTCTTTTTCTTTTTTTTCTTTTGGAATCACCCCCTCTAGAATGACCCCGTTTTTAGAATGACGACCTCCCCCCTGATTTGTGACCTCCCTTTCCTTTTTAGACCCCCCACTTAGGTTAGGGTTTTGTTTTTTAAAACTCCTTTTTCCTTTTTACCCTCTTCTTTTGAGTTTTTTCTATTTTTACCCTCCCCTCTTTTAGGTTTAGGTTTTTTTATTTTCTTTCCTCTTTTAACCTCTTAGGTTTAGGTTTAGGTTTCTTCTTTTGAAAATCATTTTTCTGTTTTACCCTTCCTTTGGGTTTGCTTTTGATGCCATGTGGCACCTCCTCATGGACTTGACATCAATGAACTTTTCCATATGCCAAGGCCACACTCACTTTATTATTTTTTTGGGCTTTTCCACGGGCCAAGTCCATGCACTCTTTTTTTATTTTTGGTGTATTTGAGACAGAAGTCGCCGGTCCTCCATGTGTCGTCATCGCAGGGAGGGTGACAAAATTCAAGTGTCTACAGTATTGAGCATCAAAATTTGGAGAATAGAGGGGATATACGTTACACCATGATTTTGAATCAGAAGAGAGATTTCAAGAAATGGCAGATCTATTCACTCTATCAATAATTGAACCGGATCTGGTGTATCAGGGATTTACCTTTTCTATTGATTCGTACGGATTCAACTCCAGGGATGAATCGAAAAAGCTTCACTTCCCATCTACTCACACTCAGGCTCGCCTTGGGTGACTTCTGTCTTTTTTTTGTTTGTTTTTTTGTTAACCTGCAACTGTGCGCAAGTACTGGCCCTTCACTTTGCCATTGCTGACCGCTGCAATTTTTTTTTAAAATCTAAATACATCACGATTGGCCCTCTACTTTGCCTTCGCACTCTGACACTGCCTTTGGACTCTGCAAATTCATCTTGAGTTTCATCTCAGATCTTGCGGTGACAAACTCTTGCGAGCTAAACCTCTGATGACTGCAAGAAATTTTATTGTTTTTCGACTCCTATACTCACTCCACCAACGTTTAACTTTAACACATCTCTGTTTCTTCTTCATAAACTCACTACCTAAGCATTGTAAGTCTACAACATAGTTCTTCTTTAATAGATATAATATTTATTTTATTGCATTGGTTGAAGAAAAATTTTCTTTCTGTTGAGACACGTGTGATGCTTCATAATAATGTTGACAAGACATATGTAGAAGACAAGATCCTGTTGACGGTTTTCATAGAGTTCATATTCTTCTTTCCTCTTGTTTCTTATTAATCTTACTACGTACTAAGGTCAACAGTAGGAAGACTTTGATGAGCTATTTCACATGCATTAAAGTTTGTTGATCGGATTTACTTTGTTTATTGTTTTGGGATTATAAATTTTATTTTTTTCATATAAACTTATAAAGAGTAAAGTATTATATTGACAGATAATAATAGGGTAAATGGCACCGAGTGTACTTAACGTTCTAAAAAATTATAAGTTAGGTACCTGATGTTTCATATATTGTGTTTGAGGTACCTAAATCAGATTATGACTAACCTAATTATTCAAATTTTTTTTTCAATTTTACCCTTAAAATAAAATTAATGGGACCCACCACATCACTGTTCTTCTTCTTCTTCCTCTACAACCCCACTGGCCCCATCACCTACTACTAGGGGTGTCAACTAGTCGGGCTCAGTCGGGTTCGGTCGGGCCTAGACGAGCCTCACGGTGCTAAAAGCCTACACCGTGACCACCGTTTAAGTCTTCGGGCTGGGTCTGGCCAGGCTAGATCGGGTTTCAGGCTATAGGCTAGTGTAATCGATCCTTAACCCGGTTGTGGGCATGTTTAATTCTAAACGGGCCATAATCGGGCCTTAATCGTGCCTTAACAGATTAATAGTAATAGAATATATTAATTATTCAATGTGAAGCGTAGCAACTTGGTCCCTTTTATTAGATATTCTATAGAATATCACTCACGATTGTTGAGGAGGGCTAATAAGACCAAGGTTTAATATTTCACGATATCTCGGTATCTCGGGCCTACCGAGATATCCGAGATAGCCGAAATATAGTGAAATATGACCGAAATATTGTATTTTTTCTGCAATATTTCGGGGGTCCATCTCGGGGGGTATTTGACCATATCTAGGCCTGAAACTTCATGGACAGCCTTATTTAAGCTTAATAAACACATTTAAACGATAAAATTGTAAAAATGTGAATTCAAATTGGTGTTTTGGGCTTGCACCCTTGATTGACATACGGTCGCCGATCCTAATGTATAAATAGTTAAATACACATAGATTAGGCAGTTAATATTTAATAATAGTATTTAACTTCATCACATATCAAGTTAAAGTCAATACACATTGATGAGTACCATGATTCTCATAAACTCCATAATATTCAATAACTCGCTTAAAGCCTTAAAGGCAATACACTAAGTGTCAAAGTTAGTAAGTCACAAGACTCGCAACTCGTAAGTCACAATTCACAAGTTCATAGATCAATAAAATCACAACTTAAGTTACAAATTACAAGTGCTAAACTGCTAATAGTAGTTGTTGTACCTCCTAGATCAATCCCACTCATGCCTCGTTGAGTCGACGTCCATTGCTCTCTGTTTGAAGGACATATGTGGACCACGGTATAGAATCGGAGAAGAAACGAGTGTAGTCATCCACAAGTGTCACGTAAATGGAATCGTCAACATCTTGTAGGTAACCTATCTTAGGATATAAACTAGGGTTACCAATTGATCCATCCGTGAAGAAGATGATCCTTGTGATATGATGTTGGCGCCGGACAAGAGGCGATGGCATTGGCTGCATGTATGGCTAGTGAGGTTGGTAGCTAGGTCCGCTAGGGTATGCAAAGATGTTATCTACAAAAGATGATTGATATGTCCCTGGGAGGTGGGGTGTAGTCATAGTCTCCTACCCCACTAAACGCCCATATGATGATGATCCATATCCATATCCACCGTAAGATTGTGATACACCATAATCCGATGCCAATGGAGTGATATATGCGTCAAAAGATGGGGCACGCCAATGTCCAGTTGGTCCTCCCTCCCTATCACCCATACTCAAACCACCAACGAGCTAGATAGGTTATCAATGTCCATGTGATCGAGGTTGCAAGCGTGTTTGTCGACCCCTACGCTTCTGTTGTATGTATGTAGGGGGCCTCTTGAGGGTGGGGGTGCGGGGAGTGCGTGCTCCGTGGTTCGTATCTTGTGTGGCATGATCAAATTGTGTCTCTCGAATGAATCGGAGTGGCTCTCAGGTGCCGTATCCTGGGCCTCTGGCCTACCACATAACGCTCTCGCATGCCATCAAATTCTTCACCGATCACCACCACCAGCATTACCACCACCAACATCACCATCACCACCACCAAGCATCACCATCATCACCATCATCATCATTTGAGGACTTAGACCAGTCTTTATCATCAGCAACATTGCTACCAATGGGCTGGAATGGTATGGGTGAGGCTTCCCTTGCATGTATCGACCCTCGTCGCCATATACTCATCCACATCGCACCAATCTCGGAAGCTATCATGGGGTCGGACCTACCTCCCTCCTCATCCAACAACGGCTCACCTCTATCCTTCACCCAATCCACAATAGGGTCCTCATCGTGCAGAGTCAACTTGAAAGATGTCGGCTAGATCAATGGTGCCCCTCTGTCCCTCATGTCCCATACGTATGTGTTGCGGTTTCAGCCTCAAGTTGTAGTGCACATGCACCATGTCGGATAAGCGTTGAGACCCCAATCTTGCGCCTCTTGGAGTGGATGAGTGCAAAGGTACTCCAGTTCCTCTCACAACCGGATGCGAGAACATGTTTGGGCAAGGACTTTAATTGCTATTCTTCTTAAGTTTTCACCGATTCCCCATACAACACCCACCATTCATTGCATTACAAGTTTACAACAAAAAGACATGTGTCAAATGTTGTTTCAACTTTCAACTTTCAAATTTCAATACATATGTAATTTAAAACTTAAAAGAATTACCAGATCACCACGTGCTCTGCCTTGTATCGCAACCTCGGTTCCAAAACTTCCCAATGCATCCCTAAATACCTTGATCTACACCCATGTGAAAAATTAGTAAGTACTTCTTCACTACTTATTTGAAAACATCAATAAGTTGAGTTTTCAAATGAACTCACCTCATTGTTGCAAATTGCTTGTAGTGCACCATCGGCTCCAACTTCTTCACTACTTATTTCACACATCAATAAGTTGAGTTTTCAACCCAAGCCTATTGTTATATTGATACTTAGGGTTCAAGTAGTATCTTTGAAATATGACATATAGAATAGAGGTATGGTCAAATGCATAGGTACTTTGTAAATAATAATACTATGAATTAGTAAACATAAAACAAATTTACTCACCAGCCTTATGCAGTGGATGCATAAGTTGATTCTCCCAGCGAGCATTTATGATATCTAAGAAGTGTTTGCTACTACGAGGAGCCACACTATAGACACTATCTTTCATCAAGTCTATTGCAGGCATATAGGATGGCATGGTTGGGCCCTTGAGCGGAGTCGGAACATGTAGAACTTTAACTACGGCTCTAAAACTTTCACCACTTTGCTTAGTTTGGTCCGAAGTCCTCGGATGACATCGTTGCTTGTGCTTCCCTCCCATTTGCGATCTTGGAACCCTTCCATTCAAACCACTCCTCGAGAAGCAAACATGCTTCTCAGCCCGGCCTTCTTTGTCTCAATGCTTTTGAGGACAATGTAGTTGGTGGCAAATCTTGTGATGCCAGGCCTAACCAAGTCACCCCACATTTTTCCCTCAATAGATTGAGTGCATAGGAGTGGTTGTATACAAAGTTGGTGACTTGTCTTGCACTTTCAACCATAGTCTTCACCAACTTTAACTTTCCCATATCTTTTAGCATTAAGTCAATGCAATGGGCTGCACAAGGAGTCCAGAAGAGCCGGTACTTACTATTGTTCATCATCTTCTCACCGGCCACTTGAAGTTACTTCCATTGTCCGTTACAATCTGGACAATATTCTCAATACCCACATCTTTTTCCACTACTTCCTTTAACAATCTGTAAATATATTTTGCATCCTTTATCTCTTTGGATGCATCCACAGATTTGATGAACACTGTCCTTCCATCACAATAAACCATGAAATTGATGATGGACTTTCTTATAGGCCCAGTCCATCCATCTGCCATTATAGTCACCCCATATGTCTCTCATATATTTCTCATCTCACTAATGTACTCATCAATCTCACTCTTTTGTTGAGGTAGATAAACATTCATTACCTCATATGGGGTGGGGCCCTTGAATCTGGGCCGGCCCTGCGCAATGGTATCTATCATGGTATCATAATAGGGGCCTTGTGCGGTGTTTCTTGGGATGGTATGGTATAGCATCCACTTAGCTATTGATTTTTTAACCAATCCCTTCATCCCCTTCCATGCTCCTTTGATTCGGGTTGTTGCTTCCTTTCTTCTTATGCAATTTAGGATCGGATGTTGATGGTGGTGCTGGTACTAGTAGAGTGTTGGGACTGCCCTCACACTTTGTGATCTTTTAAAAGGATTCAAAGTTCTAGGACCTCCGAACTACCAGGCTCCTCCACTACCCCTACTCTTTGTCTCTGCGATCATCTTGAAAACTTACTCTACTCCTTGAAACAGATCCGCCTAAAATCCCTAGCCTCCTCTGCTGTTTGTATGTCATCGAGTGCTAATGTCATCATCATCGAGGAGGAGTCATCATCATCATCATTGTATCGTCTTCCTCCTCCCATCGAACTCCTCACTTGTATCCTCAAGTTGTTCTCTTATCCTTTGCTTGTCGCCTTCCTCTTCTTTCTTCCCCTCAAACTATCACCAATCTCCTGGCTACTTGATGGGACCATATGACAACCTACAACATCTTTAGATCCTCCAGTCAGATGTTGTTTAAGTCTACTGGACCCACCTCCCATAAATTGCATGTGACAATAGTTCCATATAAATTTTCTCTTATCCCCATCAATGGGAGTGCCATGTAACCATGCAATGTCACCCCTACACTTTGGGCGAGCTCTCTTGTTCCCTCTGTTCTCTTTGTTCCCTCCGCCCCTTTGTTGACTACTTTCCCCCACCTTTTGCTTGCCCTTCGCACGTTGTCTATCACGATCCGCCATAATGATACTTGTTTACTGCAATGTAAGTAACATAAATAATTAAAATACTTAATGCAGATGCATTTCAATTGACACTTTTAGATTACTAATACACTTGTATAGTTTTTTAATAGTTTTCCCCTAACCCTTATATTTTTCACATAATTAAAACTAATTTTTTATATATAATGTTAATATAAGTATTGACCTAACACAACAAAACAAAAAATTAGTAAACATAATATACATGTAATGCATTTCAAAACATATAGAAATAACTTTCATATTTTTTCATTATTTTTTAAACTTAAAACTCATATTTTTCCTTATTTATTTCTGTTTTTTTTTTCTTTTTTATATATTTTTCTTAATTTTTAAAAAAAATAATTATTTAAGAGCAGAAAAATAAATCTGACACTGTGAAGCCGTAGATCGGCCATTGGTGTCTAACATATATTTAATCCATTATCATCTAAGTCATATTACCCCTAATTATTTTCTATTTTAATTGTAGGAAAATGAATTTTTAAAACCAGAAAATTAAAAAAAAAAAATACATATGAAAAAAAATTTTCGACACCGTGAGGCTATAGATCGGCCTCCGGTGTCTAACATATATTAATATCATCACCATCCAACAAAATTTGTACATAGTCTTTTCAAGAAAATAGTTTTAAAGGAATAGAATTTACCTTAAATAGTGGAAAAAGGATTGGATGATGAGCTTAGATGACCCTCCGATGAGTTTACCGGCGAAAATCCAACAACAATGTGCTTGAACAATGGCTAGAGTGTTGGATGAGAGCTTGGAAGAGTGGAAGAATAGGCAAAAGACTGAAATTCCTTAGCAAATGCAGCTCTCGGTCGAAATATGGACCGAAATCTACGAAATATTGTATTAAAGTCCCCATTCACGTGACACTTTAAGCCAAAATACCATATTTCGTCGATATCTCGTGAGATATCGAGATATCGTCGATATCTCACGAGATATCGACGAAATATGGTATTTTTTCATTTCGACCTGATTTCGCATCTCGGTAAGCTCGAGATATACGAAATTAAGCGATATTTCGGCGAAATATCGCGAGATTTTGAACCATGAATAAGATAGAACCAAAGTGGGGGTCGGGTCATAAATAATTTATAAATATTCAGTTCACAAGATTTCAAACCAGCAAATAAGGTTGGGCTAGGTCGGGTAAGCATTCGGTCGGTCTAGTAGGGCGCTTGACCCCACACCGGGACCGCACATTTAGTAAACGGGCCAAGCCTGGCTTTAGCCGCGCTCGGTCGGTTCTGCCAGGCCGAGCATGGAATTGACACCTCTACCTGCTACAACCCAATCCCACCTGCCGCTACCTCCCATTGCAACCCAACCCCACCACCACGCCCCACCCTCCCGTCTCCCCCTCTCTTTGTTCCTTTTTCAACCCATGGTTCCCGGCAACCCTACCTTGCGCAAATCAATCAAAGCCATATATATCTCTCTGTTCCTCTCGCAATTGATCTTGAGCTGAATAAAGAAAGAGTCAATTGTGTTCAGGTAAGAATGAAAGCAATGAAGAAGAAAGGAAAACGATATCTAATAGTATAAGCAACTAGAGCTTTAGTACACAAGCGCATAAGCAAATCGAAGCCGAAGGAGCTGAGTTTGAGCGGCAACTCTCTCAAAACTTTTGCTCGTTGCATCACTTGCCTTGCATGTATCGATTACGAGCTCGCCATCGAAGCTTCTCCTTCTCAGGTACCAATGTAATCACACACCTCACGATCTCACACCCACACCAATTCGGTATTGGCTTCCTGTTTTCCCTATATAGTCTTGACTCTTTGATCCGATCTTGGTTAGTTATTCCTATGAAATCACAACGATCCCGAGTTCAATAAATGACGTGATTGTAGGGATTTGGAAGTTCTTTTAGCAAATATAGCACTACATTTTGTTTCTGATGATACGTTGAAGCATTTTCTTTTAATTCATTATTAGACTAAATTGAGAATTCCCATGACGTCAAGGTGGTGGTAGGGCCAGCGGGGTTGGAGAAGAGGAGGAAGAAGAAGGGACGATGATGTGATGGGTCCTATTAAGTTTATTTTAAGGGTGAAATTGGAAGAAAAAAAAAAAAAAAAAGAGTAATTAGGTTAAGTTATAACCTGGTTTAGATACCTCAAATACAATATGTGAAACATTGGATACCTCAGTTATAATTTGTTAAAATTTTAGGTATCTTGGGTGCCATTTACCCTATAATAATATATATTGCGTGTACTTTTGACAAGATCGACTCATACCACTTAGAATTGATAGATTCGTCTTCTAGCAATAGATTTCGATCAATTTTTTGTTGTATACAATTTGATTGTTTATTTATTTATTTTTATCTTTTTTCACGTATTACATATTAATATTCAACTCTCATATCAGTTTCGTACATTTTCTTAAAAGTATTCTACTATTTGTGTAACTGAACCATATCAGTTCTCACACTTAATTAGTACATTAAAACCATTCTTGTGGCTCATTTAAAGTTATTATCGAATCGGAATCCAACGTGGAATTTGGTGTTGGATTCATTGTTGAACCAATGTATGAGAACATCTTTTACATAGACAGCAATTTTTATTTTTTGACAAAACTTCAACGTCATGGCTGAAAAATCCTTAGCATCTGAAATAAACAACCTCGATATACTGAATAGATCAAATTATGAGACACAGAACATGAAAATCACGCATATATTAATATATGAAAATTTGAATCATCTTCTGAAACTGAAACATGTGGTTGGAAAAAATGCAACCTTACAAGAAATTAAAGCTATTGAAAAATGGTCTGAAGATGACAAGAGATCCCGAAAATATGATCCTCATGAAGATGGAAGATCATCTTATGAAGGTGTTTAACAACCACAAGACGACCAAATCAATCATGGATGTTGTAAAGGCCAAGTATGATGTAAAGTTTGAAACTCACACACAGCTCATGACATATAGGTACAATAGTTGTAGGATGTTTAATGGTGAAGATGTTGTGAGTCATGTCAACAAGATGCTTGTTTTGGCTCTAGACTTGGCTGATGTTGGATCGCAAGTGTCTAACAACTACCAAGTCTCCACCATTATTAACAATTTGCCTCCTTCTTAGGCAATGGCGCAGACTGCATTGAGGTTCCTGGGGGACAACTTCACTCTTGATAAGCTTCTCCAATAGTTGCAGCATTATCAGGAGTGCATGGTGGGAAACCCTAAGAATGAACTACATGTGACCCAAACCTAGCTCCGCCAGCACAAGAACAACCTGAATCCCTAGCACATCAGCACCGGTTTTGTCCCAATATAAAGTTAATCCCAAATCTCTTGCCCCTTGAAGTCCTTGACGAAGACCTACTACTATGGCTTCCACCTTGTCACCTACACTATCAAAATTCACACCCACAAACAGTATTTGTTTACTTTTACAAATAAAAGAAGCCCATCCGGCCATAGAATTAGTCTGGTTTAAGAATCCATCCAATTAAAATAGCTTGATCCCCATCTGGAAGCCCGGATCACATATTAGCAAGAAAAGAACAATAGAATATGAAATCAAAGGTAGTCGAAACATAATGGTCATGGTTCTTAGCTAGGAGAGATAAGATCATAAAGCTGCAAATCATTTTGATCCAATTACAAACATTATGAAAGATAACCAAAGGATTAGGATTCTTATATCAAAAAATCACCTGATTTTGTGGTTCCAAATAAAATAACAGGTAATCAGAGCAACACTAGCAAACCATTTACAGTCCAAAATAAAGGAAAAAGACAGTCGATGAGAATGAAACAAGTACATAAAAATGGCTAGAAGAGAACCATTTGACCAGCCTTTCGTCCGAACTCCTAGCACCTCTACAACCCAAATACATTTACTAAAAGAACAAGACATAAATAAATGCCAAGCAGTCTCAACGTCATTTCTACAGAAGGCACACACCAAGTTCGAAGACCATTTAGAGGTTTTGCTTTTAGTTGGCAAACCTCAAAGAAATAATCTCCATTCAAAAAATGTTAAATTTGGGATGAACTTCCAATTTCCAAAAGAAAGGTCACAATCTTTAATGGTCATAGTCAACCCTTTATCTATTACCACTTTCAATTTCATTCCTAAATTTATTAGCAATGATCTTGGTAGTCAACACACTAAATTTTGAAAAAGAACAATAAAAAGAATCCTCATCGTCAATATTTTGCACAGGAATGTTTAAAATGGCATCAACAGTATTCTTTGGAAACAAACTATAAATAAGATTAGAGTTTCGGTGAGAGTCAAGCGTCAATTAAAAAACAAAATAAAAATCACTATTCTAAGCATTTGAGTGAAGAATAAAAGAGTTCAAACTGAGTATCCATGGGTCATCCAAAGGTTAATCATCCTTCCATTACCAACACGGGCATAAACCATCTCTTTTAAAATAAAAGGACAGACACGACACTAATCCAAACCAAAGACCCTTTTCTTTGCAACACTCTAGAATCAAGAAGATTACTAGCAAGAAAGTATCCAGCTTTAAGAATTGCCCCCAAAATACCATTAGAATGGATTAACAATCTCCGAGCTCGAGTTAACAAAGCCACATTGTGACCTAAAGCAGATCTAATCCCCAACCCATTTAACATCTTGGGTTCACAAGCCCTTTCCCAAGCAATAAAAAGTGAGGTTTCCTTATGTTCGCAGAAGCACCAATCCAAAAATTAGAACAAAAGGAATCTAGCTTACGATACACCTGAGTAGGAAATCGAAAGTCATTCATTCAGTAAGCAGAAAGAGCAGATAAAACAGATTTAATTAAAACCAATCTACCTACTTAAGAAAGATATAATTACCTTTCTAACAAGAAAGTCTATGTTCCACCCTCCTTGAATCAGAAACTGTAAATCCGAACTTTGGACCTAGAATGGAACAACTTTGTTTCAAAAAAAGAGTATCATAAGACATCTCTTTAACTCCAATCACCCCAGATAATAAGGGTGCGAGTCCCTGTAGGGACATTATTACTAAACCATATTCCACACTATTGTTGTTAATCTGTTGACAGATTAGAATGGTCAGAAAACAGTTCTAAAATAGATTTAATGGATAAAACATCGACAAGCCTTGCCCGACAATTCCCTGTTGCAACTTTGATTCCCTGTTCAATTGCTTTCCCTCCCACTTTAATTGTAAAACCAAACGTTCTATTGTCACATAAAATTTTGTGATCACACTGTCATGTGATTGTCTTTTGAAATTTTCTAGAGTACATCAAATTTTGACTGCCATGTGGCAAATATAATGCACGCCATTTCACCAAAGCCTAGCAAAAGGGCTTTCCTGGTACCACCTACTAATACCAGACTTATGCTTGCTTTAACAAAAGTGTTGCGTCATATGTTCCTCGCTACTATAATTCTACCCACCCACAATAAAAAACATAAAAAATAAAAAATTGTGAATTAATGGATGGAAATGGAAACCCGATCTGCCACACAGGTACTTCCCGTTTCAAGGCATATAACCAAAAGCCTTGCGGCAGCAGATGGATTTCACATGAAAAGCTGATATCAACCGATCGATGACATCAAGTTTAATGGGAAAAACTGCTCCCAGAATGGCAAATGAGAGTAACGGGATATTTCTGATACATAAACCTAAAGAATCGGCCTATCAGTAAATCAGTGATTTTTTAATGCCCTACTTCACCTTGTGTTCCAAGTTTTCTGTCATAGATTCAAACAATTTTGAAGGGGGAAAAAAAAAATACAAGCACAAGATTGCCTCTTCCCAAAAAACGATTCAAGAAAGATTAGGCAAAAATGGAAATGCCGACAGTAAGTACCAAGATCTGTTAAGCAAGCTAGTATTCTTTTCCTTTTTTTTTCTCAAGTTATTTAGGTGTCACAGATTGATACAGAGCAAAGAAAAGCGGGACCAATAAGCATAGAATCAAGATGCTACTAGGTCAGGTGTTTCAGCCTCCACTGATAATAAAGCGGTGTGTACTTTCTCCAACCAATTGTCAAGGCGGTCACGCAGCGATTTGATCTGAAGTATCCCCAGAACTCTTGGTTGAACCCATGAAACATGAACTGTTCCCTCAACTTGATCGATTATCCCCTCAATAAGATGAACCTGTAAGCAGATGTTCAAACTGATGAAAAGCACAAACATCAACCATAATGGTTTTCAAGATTCAAGACATTTTTTTTAAAGTAAAGGCAAAATTTCCCGATCCATTGGGGGGGGGGAGGCATGTAGAGTACCGTAATTTTTACTACAATTTTGAGGTAATAAACTGAAAAGCACATCAAAATTCCAGTTCAAACTCAGAAGGCTTACCAGTAGGGCCCATTTCTTTCACTATTGTTAAAACACAATTACAAGTCACCAGCAACTCCCATTGCAGGAAATGACCAAGGCAACACCTTGGCCCCAGCATCCTTCATCCCAACCCCCTTTGTAATTGATGATGGGCCTCCTTGTGCCCATGATTTTGGTCAAGACAATTTCTGCTCTTGAGAGTATGGTAGCTTTGGTGAATCAGCCACGCCCATTGGTGGTGAAGCCATGGAGGGGAGGATGGTGATGCCCAGTCATAGGCCTAGGTGGTGATACATACAGTCATCCCCCGTACAGTCATAGCCCCTATCTTCTCTACTATTTCTCTCAATTCTGTCCAGCAGTTTTTAGCAACCAACCTTCAGTGTAGTGGATCTTATTCAGGTAATATCAGAACTAATTTTAATGCTTGACTGACTGTTACAATTCTACAATCCCACAATCAGTTCTGAAGTTTTCCAGCCCAGTTTAGTGTCTGCGCTGGGGTGTTTTGGACAGCATCATATTTTAATCTTCAGTCTTTGATTTCAAAAAATCTAACCGTCAGATTTTATTGAGATTTTGGTATGTAGTTTCTCCCCTTGACTGCTCCCTTTGATCCAAGTGTGAGGTCCATCGGACTGCTGGATTGAAAGTTATAGTTTCAAATTTCTGTTTTCAATACTTCCTAATTTCTGTTACTATTTATTTCTCTCAATCCACCCATTGGATGAACCAAAGATTTTAGGAGCATAATTAACCCTAAAGGGTCTTCTGTTGACTCCATTTACCAGATTAGGAGATATTGTTATTTCTATATTCTATCCATAAGTTCTATTGAGTTTTGGTCACTGCGATTCTGGATTTCTGTAGGCTTGTTAGAGTTGACCCGTTTCAGCCTATCATACCTCATCAGATTAACTAAGGTTAAGCAGGCAGCAAGGCTCGCATATCAGCACATTCAACAGAGAGATGTGCTTGAAACAAAGCAATTATGCCATCCAAGAAGAACCAAGCAGGTTCTGCTAGTTTTGGCAGGTAGAATTTATTTAAAGAAAAGAAAATAGTAGCAACAAGGCTCCATGGAGAAGTTCAGCAGGACACCGAGAGAATGGAACAAAAAGTCGCCCAAATAATCTGGCTAAAGATCCAGCAAAGGCAGGCATACTAAAATCAGATCAAGAGACATCGGGTTCTTTCCCTATTTATTTGTTTCTTTTTCTTTTTCTTTTTTTTTTGAGGGGTGGGGTGGGTGGGAGGAAAAGGCATTTCAAGCATGTTTGAGAGAAAATATTGCTCACGAAAACATCAGAGGGGATATGGAGGAAGCAACTAGAGCATCTCCTACTCTATAAGCAATGGTATTTCTTCTTTCTTAGGACTCCATTCAGTAATGGCAACCAGATTTAGGCATGTGTGGAAGAAAGTGTGGGAACATTGTCAATATCTACCAAGAAGTGTCAGATCCTGATGTAAATAAGTCACTTAGCGGGCTTATTTTATTAAAAATAAGCTTTGGGTTGGGTTATGTAGGTGTTGGACTTTTGATCCATGGGTTTACTTCGTAATTGGCCAATTTAATGGCCTAAAATATGAGTAGAAAGTAGGAAAACAGGATTTACTTCATAGTTTCAGCAGGTTCTAACGGTTAGATTTGGCTGAGCAGAATTCTCGGGAAAAATATCTTGCATGTGACCTTCTAGAAGAGAAGAAGAATAATTGCAGAATTTTAATTTTGGACTTCTTGTTTGAAAATATCTTGAACCTTGCATAGAATTTTCAGCAACTGAATATGTTTCTTCAAGAGATCAGCTAGGGCAGAACTGGAGCTTGAATGGAACTTGAATGGAGATCGATGGAATGGGGTAGGAGAAGGGAATAGCTATCTCAGCCTGGGCATCTCACCCAACCTCTCTCAAGATTTTTACAAAGGCTAAAGCCAATATTTCATTAATCAAATTCAGTTCAATGCTGGCCTCTCTTACAAACTTATATGGAAGACATAAAAATAGACTTAGACACTAAAAAGGAAAGGTCTAACCCTATCCTTAACTAATAAGGTAACCTAAATTGACTAAGAAAGTGAAATATTAAAGAAAACAGACTCAAAATAGGACTCTAACTATACTATGAAGTGAATCCCGTTTTTCTACTTTCTACCCATATTTTAGGCCCATTAAATTGGCCACACTCACTCACTCAAAAGGATTATATATATATATATATATATATATATATATATATATATATATACATATATATCATCGGGTTGATCCATTGTCGTGATAGATGACTACCGGAAATCCCTGGCTTGGTCATGAGATGATGTCTGTGTTTTTCTTTAATCAGTTACAAGTATGATAGACTTCCTAGCTGCCCCTTGTCATCGATCACTTTATCATAAGTTCATAACCATATCTCACCCACTTTCCACCCTGCAGCAGGCTACAAAATCATTTTCAGCTTCATCTTTGTTTAAGCTTAAATTCATACCAATTTCTCAACAAAAAAAAAAAAGAGAGGTAAAGAGATTCATGGGTGGCACACCTAGTTGCACCACTTGGAAGAATGATGTAGCTATTCCACACCTAGTTGCACCACTTGGAAGAATGATGTAACTATTCTGAAGTTGGATATTCAGGGACTGGTCTGGATTGGCCACGTGCTGTATTTCAGACCCGAATTTGATCAGTTACCATGTCATGAAATTGCATACCATATGTCCATGCAACTTCTCATTAGCCATTAGTCTGTACATCCTCTTGGTAGTCCAGAATTATTCAAAACTTCATTTTGCTATGTGGCAGGCTCCACTTAGGCTGAAACCTGACTGAATAGGGGACTATGGGGTCTACTTGTCCACCAGATCTCGGTCCTATATGGCTTGCCATGCGACAGTATAGGTCTGCCAACCAGATATCCCTTTCTGGTTGGGCAAACTATAAAGCCTGCTCACAAAAAGTTAATAATAGTGGGAAAAGGCTGGGCACACCACCGCTGTACCGTAAGCTAACACCCACTGTGTCCATCTCTCCCTTCCCCCTTTGAAATGACCCCCTGCCCCTCTCGTATGAGGCCTCATCCCGCGCCCCCATTGGTGCCACCTGCTAGTTTACCACACATGGGCGATGTGCCTATCCCTCTCCCTAATAATAATAATGCTTCATGTTTAAGTCATCCAAATGTCTCTACTTTTTTCCCTTCATTTCTTTTTTTTTCCCCTCCTCTACTTTGTTTCCTTTGCAGTCTAAAAGTAATGTCTAAGGTTTTACAGATTCTCTCACTCAATAGTTATGCTAACACTATTTTTACAGCCTAGCCATGCACCTCCTGGAAGGAGATAGCTTATATGTACCATTAACACTGCAATGGGTATGATCATACTTCACAAGTAAATAAAAACCACGGCCATGTGAGTTTATACATCAATTTTGTGCCCCCGCAACTCACTTTCTTCCTTTAGGTTGAGAAGAGGGAGGGTGTGTACTGAAGGTGGTGAGTGAGCGATACAAAAAGAAACTGCTGCCTATCAATAATTTAAAAGTAGAATGGACTTACAGAAAGGCTCTTCATGAGAAGATACTCAACATCCTCTACAGAAAGTTTTGTGCGCTCTGCAATGACACTTAAGGGAATAGTTCGGTCTTCTGAGGGACGACTGTAGCAATTAATTAAATTCCGCCATACACAACAATGGTTAATACAACACAAATTAATAATCAACTTTGAGAAGATTAAATGATAAACTCTACTTTCAACTGATGCACACCTGAATATTATTTCCATCAAGCAAAGAATGTTGATCTTTTCCAATAGCTTCTTCTCATTCTCTACTAATGCTGGCTGAGCACTCAGAGCAGCTTTATGAACACGACAGAGTTCTTGATAGCGAACTAAATCACCAGAGTTGAATGCCTGGAGAATATAGTAGAGCCATTCCACTTTTGTCCCCAATAGACATTTTATCTGCAACAATGTTTTAAAAAAGGTTAAAACTTGGGATACTGTCGCACACACCATCATCTAAACCACCAGAAACAAAAACAGTGAAACACCATGGAACGCACAGAGGGGATTGTTGTTTAAGAGAGCAGAAAGGAAATTTTCTCAAAATAGAATATCTGGAGTGGGGTCAGTACTTCTCTTCAGATGGAGTTCGGTTAGTCTGACAAGGGGAAAGCACAAAAATATAGGGAAAGATGTACCACATTCACAGGTTTCCCTACTTCATGACATTTAATGTTAAAGAAAATGATGCTCTGGTTTTCAGTGTCTACCCCAACTAATAGAACTTTCCATATTCAACCAAGGATTTTAAGTTTGATACAGCAGGAATCTGCACACGAATCAAAAGGAACACTTTCTCAGGCCAACCAAACAATGTAGGTGAAATGCACTTTACATTTCATCTTTTTAATGTTCATCACTCTCGTAAGTTTCCTTCTCCTTACAGCAAGGTTTTTTGATTTGTTATAATACCATCTGAAGTAAAGTGATCCAGGTCAGGCCAATAATATGGCAGTTTGATACAACCAGCTAAACAGAGATGATCAACAAATATGTTGCATATTAGAACCCTCAAAAGAAAGCAACTGAAAGACCACCTACTTCACATTCAGAACAAACCCACAGTAGAAATTTGGTTTTCAATTCTCAATTACCAATATGATCCCTTTTTTTTCCAATGGGAAACTCAATACTATGGAAAAAAATTACAATACATAATTGATTCCATAGGACCCATACAATTTTAAAACTGATGGAAGTTAGCTCCTCTCCCAACCAACACCCCACCCCCCAAAAAAAAATATATTGGGAAAGAGTTAAACCCATAACTTTGGAAAGTATCTCTAGTCACATACCAAAGCATAGATATTACCAATACTAAATTCTCATGCACACAGTGATGCAGATAAAGAGAAAATGGGCTTATTTTAGTGGAAATATGCCTTGTATGGGTAGGAGGTAGAAATATGACTACTTTATAATTTAGTCTAGTTAGAGTCTATTTCTTTATGTTTAATTGTTACTAAAGTGTTTTAACAAGCTGGAATACGTCTCTACGAGTCTAGCCTTGTTTTAAGCTGCTTTCCTTTATTTTATGCAGAATTCTAGTTAGTTAAGACCACCTCCATACTCCATAGCAAGCTATTGGCTGGAGGAGTTTTAGGCCTAGTTTGAGCTTTTTTTTTAAATTTTTATAAGGTTGTAACGAGCTTCAACCCTAGAAACAAATTTGATGAACGGAAATTGGCTTTTGTCTTTTGGTTGTGTGTGGAAATTGGCTTTTGCCTGATGGTTGTGTTATTCAAAGCTCTTTCTGCTGTGGTGATTCAGTACAAACCTTGTGGTGATTCCAAGCAGAGGTTTGGTGGGATGCCAACCCTCAGAATCAGGTGGGATTCCCAATTCAATCCTTCTTTCTACTTTACTTCTCAAATCTTCTTTTTTTTGGTCGATTTAAGTTTTCCTACTAGAATACAATTTCATAAAAATCTCAGTTTTGGTTCTGAAATTTCAAAGTCTGATTTCAGATTATTGTCCTGCTGCCACTATTGATTTGGCCATAATTTCAATTCTGATTTTAATGCCTCATTTTACCAACAATTTGAGAGCCCTAATTCTGCCGATACTCTTCAATTTTGAAATTTCAGAAACTGCTTTCTGCTTTCACTGCTAGTTCTGTTTCTGTGATAGGATTAATATCCTACCTGAAGTCGAACTCTTCTAAGACTTCATTTTGCTGGTTCTGATTCATACTCTGATATTTAATTCATCTTTGTTGGTTATTTTATGACAATAATTTGGTCTCAAAATGCTGATTTGAGGGCAAGGATTCATGTAGCACCCCAGTTAGTTGGGGTAAGGCTGAGTTGTTGTTGTTGTTGTTATTTGGTCTCAAAATCCAAATTTCTCGTCTTAAATTCTGAGTATCGAAATTCTGGTTCTGCTGGGTTTTCAGTTTCCTTGTTCAAATGGGGTTATTAAATATCTTCTAGTCTGTCCATCAGCATATTTCAAATTAAACAGAACTGTTCCCCATCCCAAACAGGCCCTTCGACCAGACTTCTGGCCTGGTCAGACCGGCCCAAATTGAGTGATCAGTTTTCTCTTGAATCTGGAATATTTTCCTTACCTGTGCTTCTGATTTTCTATTGGTTTTCTAAACCCCATCCATTCGCTGGTTAGATCCCCATTATTTGGTATAAGAGCTATAGCCAGCAGCAATAAGGAACCCTGACATTGCTGGACTTCAGAAATCAGAATTTTATAAATCAGCTGGTTTGAAAATTTCAGACAAATGCCTGACAATGTTAGACAACTGTCTGATGAAGTTGCTGTCCTAAAACAACAACATAGTGAGTCTTCTCAAGCCCTACGCCTGACAATTCTGAATTATCACAGAACAAATGAAGGTTTTCCTGACCATTCTACTGCAAACAACACCTTGAGAATTTTAGGGAGAGGACCACAGAGAGTACCACAACAACCCTCTTTAGAGGATGATACTTTGTGTACTACACTTGACAGTGGCTTGAATAATAACTAAAGTATAGATGACACTTAGAAGGTGAAGCTTGAACTCGGGGAGTAAGACGGAAAATTCGATCCCCAAGTATTCTATGATTGGCTTGCCTATCAGAATACTGATTACTTTTTGACTTGTTTACCTTGACAGAGGAGATAAAATTGAGACTTGCAAGAGCTGAATTGATAGGTTCAGCAAAGAAATGGTGGAAAAATGATGAATGTAGGTTAGGGAATCATGGTACAGACCCTAATACATGGGAGGAAGACATCCATTGAGTCTCACGATTCAAGACGGTCTGAAACCGAAGATCATGAAGGAGCTTAATGTGGATAACATATATGATGTACACGACCGTTTTCAGAAGCCTCTATGGGCATAGAAAATTTTAAGAACTCCCACTGGAAGGTTCAGTTCTCAAGCTGGAAAGTATCAGAGGAACCCTGCAGCTGTTAGACCTACATGTTGATCTTCTAATACCCCTACAGTTACAAACAACAATGCATATCAACAACCACCCCAACATGCAGGCCTGCACGTGACACACATTCAAGTGGGAAACCCATTGCACTTCCCAAGGATTGAACACTCGACCTCCCTACTCTGATACCAAGTTACAAGTCTACAAACTCGAGCTGTTAAGTAAGGAAAACAACAACGTATATTAACCATAGTTGTCAAGGTGGCAAGGCGACCCAAGGCGGTGGAGAGGTGTCTAAGCGCTTAGGCAACAACCCTTTCTAAAATTATTTAGTGTGCTACAATATTTTTGTATGCTACAATTTATACCTTATATAATAAAAAAATCAACATTAAGCCTCCTCAAGTCATCAAAAATCAACATTAAGTAACCTTCAGTCATCAAAAATCAACATGAAGCCACATCAAGTCATCAAAAAATAACATTAAGTCATATCAAGTCATCAAAACTATGATCTTATCTATAAGTAATTAAATTGCTCTCGATTTAGTGCGATGTTCTTGTTCTCTAAGAAGTTTGACTAGTCAAATGATTTTAGTTTTACACAAGACTTTTTGTATTAGTTAGAGCACAAAATCAGCTTTCCAACAAATCCAAAAGTGCTTAAATCTGATTTATATTGAAGAAGTTATGTTCTGGTTAAACCTTATTTGGTATGCGCGAACGCTGTCAAAATCGCTCTGAATACAAATATTTTTTTATATATCAAAACAAATAAATATTTTACCACACTTCTAGTTTTTAGCAATGTTTTACCATATTAAGATTTCTAGAATTTTTAGATTTGAGAAAAATCTCAGCATTTGAAAGTTAAAAATTTCACCTACCACCGAAAATCTAGTTTTTGTTCTTCAATTGGGGGGTTGACTTTTTATCCTTTTGGAATTTTATTTTTTAAATATTTTTATTGGATTCAAATAGGGGGTATTTGCTTATTTATGAATAATATCTTAAGTAAATGAAATTACAAATATAAAAACATTTACTTAAATGAAATTTGCCATAAATAAGGGTCAATACCGGAACCCTGTACCACTCGTCCTGCAATAAGGCGGCTGTCGCCTAGGCCCGAACAAAACCGCCTGGACGCCTAGGTAGCGCCTAAGCGACGCCTTGACAACTATGATATTAACAGTGTTGTGTAATGTGATTCCTTGAATCACTGTTGGCCATGGCTCTGATACCAAATAATGAGATCCTAACCACCTAAAGATTAGGATTTAGAAAACCCAAGCATAGTAGTCAAGGTGTCACTTAGGGGCGTCCAAGCGCTTGGAGACCTTGGTCACCTTGTTGGTATCACCTTGCGTCTGGGCCCCCTTCCAACACCTTGGATCGCCTAGACCCCGTGACAACTATGAACCCAAGGAAACCAGAATCACAGATAAGGGAATAAAACCCAGATTCATGAAAACATTTAACTCAACGAAAACAAGCCATACTGACAAGTAATTTCGATCAAATGGGAGTAATCCAATGGCTGAATCCAAAATTGTATAGGTTTCCTCTTTGGAGTAGGACTTTAGAATTCTAACAGTAACAGCATTTGATTTGGAGAAATTCCAAAACTCAACAGAACCTTGAATAGAATTCAGAATTGATTCAGTAGGAAATTAAAAACAGAACTAGCAGTAAAAGCAGAAAGTCTATGAAATTCCAAAATTGAAGAGATTCAGTAGAATTAGGACTCTGAAATCAATAGTAAAATCAGATTTGAAATAATGGCCAAAAACAATAGTAGCAGCAGGACAATAATCTAAAATCAGATTTTTTAAATTTCAGAACCAAAAAAACATAATTTCAGAACCAAAACTGAGATCTTTAAGAATTTGTATTCGAAAAGGAAAACTTAACTCGACCAGAAAAAAAAAATTTGATACTGACCTATTATCATAAAGGAAGAAGAAAGAAGAATATGAATCAGAATCCCACTTGATCCTCAGGATTGGCATCCCACTGAACCCAGCTGAAATTAGAACCAAGTGTTCCGGAAATCACCACTAGGTTTATCTTGAATCACCACAACAGAGAGCTCTGAACCTCACTTATGATATCCAACCCAAAAGCCCGAGCTTCAGGGTGGAGAGGCTACGTCATATGCCTAGCAGCCACACACTATCCAAACAATGTGGGACTAAAGTCCGTCTCATTCCTGGTTATGGAGAGCACTCACTGCAGCAACCCCCCCTAGCTTTGCACTATGCGCCCCCACATAGCCGGTGCAAAGACAACCCGCTCTGATACAACTTGATGACATTCAACTCAAAAGCCAAAGCTTCAGGGTGGAGAGAACATTCTAAGGTCATATCCCCAGCAGCTGCACACTACCTGACCAATGGGGAATGAAACCCCTCGCATTCCTTGCCATGGAGTACACTCACTAAATCACTTCAAAAGGAAAAAAAATCCATTGTCCATTCCTCAAATTTGTGTCCAAGGCTGAAGCCCCTTACAACCTCATATAAAAGACTCAAAAATATAGACTCAAACTAAGCCTAAAACTCCTCCAGTCAATAGGTTGCTATGGATGTATGCATGACTGACAAAAAGTTAAAATTCTAAATAAAATAAAAGGAAGCAGCCTAAAACAAGGTCGGACTCATAGAGACTTATTCCAGCCAAACTAAAACACTTTAATAACAATTAAAATATAAACATAGACTCTAACTACACTAATAACTCATAGAGACTTACTCCAGCCAAACTAAAACACTTTAATAACAATTAAAGTATAAAAATAAACTCTAACTACACTAATAAAGTAAATCCCGTATTCCTATCTATTACCCACATTTTATACCTATTAAAGTGGCCTATTATAAAGAAAATCCATTGGACCAAAGACCAAATATATATATATATATATATGTAACCCAACACAAGGCTTTTTTCCACTAAAATAACCTTATTTTCTCTGATTTGTCAATATATTCAATACTATCAATATCCTAGCTCAGAATGCTAGGCACAGAGGATTGACAACTAATTAAAAGCAGGTTTCTGAGGACAAGAAGTCACCAGTACTACCATAGGGGCTTATAGAATCCAACAAGGAATCACGACTCATATTGGCTCTCGTCACCAGGGGAAAAACCCCTAGGTTAAGCTTCCTAAGCCAATATAGGACTCGATTTCTGATTTTGCGAATTTAGGGTCTGATGATTACAAAATGAACTACCACATATGCGTGATATTCAGCACACTATTAATCTAGTGACTAGTTCAATGTTACCTAACCTGTCCGCTTACAAATTGAGTCCTAGAGCATGCTGAATTTAATTGATATGTTGATAATTTATTGAGAAATGATTTCATACAGGAGAGTTTGAGCCCTTGTGCAGTATCTGCTCTTCTTATGCTAAGAAAGATTATTTGTGGTGCATGTGTATTGGCAGTCTAGCCATCAACAAGATCACACTCTAGTATAGATTGTCCATCCCACGGCTAGATGATATGCTTGGTAGATTTCTGGGGCCTTCAACAAGATCACACTCTAGTATAGATTCTCCATCCCACAGCTAGATCATATGCTTGGTAGATTTCTGGTTGTTTATTTTGATGATATACTAATTTGTATTGAACAAAAGGATGGTCATCATTATCAACTGAGGCATGTCATGAGGGTACTCAATGTTGATAAGCTCTATACCAATTTAAAGAAGTACTCTGTTGTGTTCCTTGGGGTTTTGTTTCATCAAGAAGCATTGAAGCTGATCTGGAAAAAGTTAAGAGCATCCTAGACTGGCAGGTTCCCAACACCTTCATCAAAGTCAGAAGCTTCCATGACCTTGCTTCATTTTATCACAGCTTTATCACACACTCCTCAATAATGGCACCTACCGCTGAATGTCTAAAGCAGAGCAAGGAAAAATTTGAGTGGACACTCATAGCTTCTAAAGCTCTTGAACTTATTAACCAAAAGATGATATGAGGCTCCCGCTATACTGTAGCTAGACTTTTACATAGTACTTGAGGTTGCTACAAACACTTCATACATTGGTATTGGAGTTCTCATGCAAAGAATTCATCTCATTGCTTTTTGCAATGAGAAGCTTAACGATGCCAAGAAGCAATATTCCACTTATGATTGGAACTCTACACGGTTGTACATTGGTGACACTACCTCATCAACAAGTAGTTTATCCTTTCCAATGACCATTACACTCTCAAACATCTTCACTCACAGAAGCCTGTGAGTAATTGGCATGCCAAGTGGCTCGCATACTTACATAGAGTCGTGGCACTAAAGTACAAGGTTGGGAAAGAGAACATTGTTATAGATCCTTTGAGCAGAAAAGTGTTAACTCTTCATACTTTCTCAGCCCAAGTGATGAGCATTGATGAAATCAACGATGAGTATGTGTTAGGTAAGGATTTCTCAACAATCTACCTGATGTTACAACAAGGTGGTAGCAATCCTAAGTACTCCATAATGGGTATATATTCATGGGGACTCAACCATGCATTCCTGATTCGTCTTTACGACATCATCTTATAAAAGAATTGCATGGAGGACTTAAAGGACACTTTGGCAAGGACAAGACCTTTCTATAAGCTATCGGTAGTTATTATTGGCCCCGAAAAAAAGGATGTGAATCATGCATGTAATCAAGAGGGATCGTATTCGAAGTTAGAACACTGGTTTGTATTTTCCATTATCCATTCCACATGCACCATAGATACACATCAATATGAACTTTGTGCTTGGATTTCCTACTACACGGGAAAAGCACAACTCTATACTAGTTGTGGTTGATCAATTTTTTAAGATGGCACACTCTATTTTATGTTGTAAGACATTTGATGTTAGTCATATAACATCTATCTTCTTCAAAGAGGTTGTGCCAAGGTTTTAAGCAACTTAACGTATCCACCAATACATATCTTATCTTTAGGGTACCGATATGATACGACACCGATACGATAACTACAAAAAGCGTCAACTATATAGTATCGATATGTGACCTGATATGATTGATACTTATCGATTCAGTTGATACATCTCTTATAAACTATATAACTCGATCAAGGATTCAAAACACTTACCAAGAGCTCTTGTAAGGCATTGTAATCAATTTTGTTTTGGCAAAAATCAACTTGTTTACTTGTATCTAATGGCAAAAGTGACTCTAGTAGTGTTGATATCATCATCATTTGGTAATTAAACAGCCTGCAATCAAGGACCAAATTCAGATTTGCACAAGAACAGTTTTCTATCAAAACTTCGAATTTTTTACTCAAATATTGATTTATAGTGTCGTTTTTTTAGTGGGCAAGCCTTGCTGCAACGGCTAAGTTGTGTTATTGCAATAAATGGTTGTGTTAAAAACTTGGTGTAACAAAATAAACCAAAAATAGCTTGTGCTGAGAGGGTGTAGAAGAGAGAAGAAGAGTTAGACAAGGGGATTGATCTGTTGTGCTTGATCGAACTAGTCCGTCCACAGCCAAAGACTCCTATTCCTACTAGGAATCATAGAAACAGAAAAATCGAAACATAAGAGAACTATGAAACAAACTAGGACTAGGAAGGACTAGGAATATAATCTAATTACAACCAAAGAGAGACACCTAGATAGGTACCTTGATTAGGACAAGGAATATTCTAACCGAGATACTCTCCCCAACCCTAGCTCGATATACTTCAACACTTCCCTTCAAGCTGGAGCGTACAAATCACCAAGACCCAGCTTGGAACAATTTCTTCAAAAGGTAAGTCCAAACAATGGCTTGGTAAACATATCACCAAGTTAGTTAGCAGTGGAAACGTACAGAGTAGAAACCAACTTCTTCATAACATAAAGTGACAATCAACTTCAATGTGCTTAGTCCTCTTATGAAATACTGGACTGCTAGCAATGTAAATAGCAGCCAGATTATCACAAATCATCTTCATAGGTTAAGTAATAGGAAATCCCAACTCCTAAAGCAACAACTTTATCTGCATTAACTCAGTTGTAGTATGTGTCATCGACCGATACTCAGCCTCAACACTAGATCTATCAACAATAGTTTGTTTCTTGCTTGTCCAGGTGACCAAGTTACCATCCACGAAGGTACAATAATCAGTAGTAGAATGTCTATCATAAGTACCAGCCCAATCAACATCAAAAAACCCTACCAAGCTGATATTTTGATTAAGTCGACAAATGAGACCCTTACTAGGTGCAACTTTTAGGTACCGCAAAACACGACAAACAGCATCCCAGTGAATCTTCTTTGGTATTTGCATAAACTGACTGATAACACCAACAAAAAATGATACATTCGATTGAGTAATAGTAAGATAAATTTCCGACCAGTCCTCTAGACCAATGTACATCTGTAAAATCCTCATTCTCACTAGAACCAAGTTTCTAATGGGGATCCATGGGAATATCAAGTGGTTTAGAAGCAAGCATACCAGTTTCAAACAAGAAATCAAGGACATATTATCTTCGTGATAAGCTAACACCTTTCTTGCTACGTAAAACTTTAATACCAACGAAATACTAGAGAACACCCAAGTCTTTCATTTGAAAATGTTGATGAAGATAATATTTAACTTAAGCAATACCAGAAGCATCATTACCAAATATCATCACAACCACCTTTGAACTTTGGTACCGAACAAAAACGGAATGGTTAGAATAACATTGTGAGAACCCAATCTGAGTTACAATGGAGTTGAACTTATCAAACCATGCTCTTGGAGATTGTTTCAACTTTCAACCCATAGATCATCTTACAAAGCTTACATAATTTGGTGGAACTCTCCTCCTGAGCAACATACCCTGGAGGTTGCTCCATATAAACTTCTTCCTGAAGATCACCATAGAGAAAAGCATTTTTGAAATCCATCCGATACAAGGGCCACTCTAGATTGACAGCCAGAGAAATAAGAACACGAACAGAATTTAAGCGGGCAACTGGTGAGAAAGTTTCATAGTAATCAACGCAATAAGTTTGAGTATAGCTTTTAGCAACCAATCGGGCCTTAAGACACTCAACAAAACAAGCCGGATTGTATTTGATAGTATGAACTCATCGCCATTTGACAAAACCCTTCCCAGGTGGTAATGGAACCAGGGTCCAACTCTCTCCGGACAATAAAGCATCCATCTCGGTATCCATTGATGCCTTCCAGCCTGGGTGACAAAAAGCCTCATGGTGTGTTTTAGGAAAAAAGTTAGTACATAAAGCAGTTGCAAATGTGTAATAGTGGAATGGAAGGTGAGAAATGGATACATACTGCTCAATAGGATAAACAGTTAAGGACTACTGGGTTTTTTAGTATAGAAGCGAGTACCTTTACAGACAGTGATGGGTCTGTCATGACGGCAGCAACAGTGACAGACCTGAGCCGGTGGAAGTGATGGAATGAGTATGGTCATAGATAGGGGAGGAACGAGAAGGTCTTCATTGTTCACAGTAGTCGGTATAGAAGAACAAGAAAAATAAGAAGAATTTCAAAGAATGTGACATCAGCACTAAGAAATTGTTTACTGGGAACCGGATCAAAACATGTATACCCTTTCTAGGTCCTAGAGTAACTGAGAAAGATACATTTAACAGACCAAGAAGACGATTTGTCAATAGCAGGTTGAAGAATGTGAACGAAACAAACGCACCCAAAAACACATGGTGGAGAAGCAAACAAAGAGCTACCAGGATAAAGAATAGAAAAAGGGACTTTATTATTTAAAACAGACGACGGCATACGATTAATAAGATAACAAGGTGTAAGGACAGCATCACACCAAAAACATTTAAGGAACATTCATGTGGAGCATAATAGACCGGGCCACCTTCAGTGTCGATTTTTGTGTTCGGCCACCCCATTTTGTTGTGGAGTGTACGAGCAATTGGTTTGGTGAACAATACCATGAAAGATAAAATCAGATATCTCATTTTGAGTGTACTCAAGGGCATTATCAGAATGAAAAAATTTTAATGAACTCGTCAAACTGAGTTTTTATTTCTTGATAAAAGTTTTTGAATACAGTAAGAAATCGAGTCCAGTCTTTCAACAAATAAACCCAAGTGAAACAGGAATAATCGTCTACAAAACTAAAATAAGAAAGTCCTACCCTTTTACGAACTCAACAAGGACCCTAAATGTAAGAATGTACTAAAGGAAATAATGAACTTCTAGGTGTATTATGGGCAGGAAAGGAGGCACAGTGATGTTTGCTCAGTTCACAGGCTTCACATTCAAGCCAAGATGTAGACCTGCAACTAAGAACCATTAACTAGAGTTTAGGTAGAGACAGGTGTCCAAGGCATAAATGTCATTGCATGGTAGATGGTATGGTAGTCGATGTAGCAACAGTAGAAGGTCTTGTGCCATGCTCAAACCCTCCACCAATCATCTTCCTTGTCTAAAGGTCCTAAAATACACAATAAGGATAACAAGTTACAATGCAGTTAAGAGACTTAGTAAGTTGACTGACAGATAAAAGACTTAAAGGTAATATAGGAACATGATGAACAAGAGAGGTCATGGAGGATGTGGGAGAAATAGTTCCATGACTAACTACCTAAGTAGAGGACCCATCAACAAGGACAACATTGGAAGAGGTCTAAACTTGACTCATTGAAGAAAACAAACATGGCTGGTGACATGTGACACAAAGCACCCAAATCAATAAGCCATGAAGTAGAGAAAGGATAAAAAACAGAGTTACCTTTATATGCTAAGGTAGCAGTAGTAGTGGAGGCAGCTGCAGCTTCAAGTTGCTGAAGGCGTTTGACTAGCTGGTTGTAATCATCACGAGACATAATAGATGAGGTGTTAGAATTCTGGTGCATATCACTAGTAGAATTTTCAGTAGTCTTGTCAGTCATGACCGTATTGGCAAGCTCATTTGCCCACTCAAGTTTTCCATGCTTGGTCCAACAGGTGTCTACAGTATGATTTGGTTTGCCACAGGAAGATTTATAATGGGTTGAGAGCATGTAGCCACCAATGCCACGGCAACGGCCTCTAAATTGGCCACGACAACGTCCTCGACCACGATTGGCAACAAAGGCTGAGTTTCCCTTGGGTGTAGTATCAAATTTGGATGGATTAGCCAAACGATTAATACAAGAGAAAACTTCATTGCGTGGAGGTACCTTCTCCCCGGTGAGTAGTTGACTCTTCATAGATTGATAATCAGGATGCAGTCCAGCTAGGAATTCAGCAACATGAAACTCAACTCTTTGTTGTTTTAACTGATCCAGATTGGTACTTAGGGTGATGCATCTGGAGTTCCTCAATTATACCTTTATAACTAACAAAATATTCATTCAAGGATTTATCTCCCTGTTGGAAAGTAAAGAGTTTCTCATAAAGATCATACATACAAGAGATATTCCTTTCTTGAGAGAAACTTTCATGCAAATCATTCCAAACATCCTTAGCAAAGGTGTGAAACATCACATTGGATGCAATAGCAGGTTCAACAATGTTCCATAACCATATCTTGATAATTGAATTTTCACGCATCCACTCATCATGAGTTGTGATTGTGGCAGGACCCTTTGAATCATGATTAGGAGAATCATCAATAATATACTTCAGTTTTCCTTTGGCATGAATGTAGGCTTGTACTGATTGGGCCCATAAGAGATAATTTGAAACTCTCGAGAGTTTAATAGTAGTGATTTGAACTTGGACATTGTCTGTTGGTGGTTTGGGATCAGCCATAATGATACCGAAGACCAACCACAAATACCAGTAGCACTCGGCTCTTGAATAGAACCAGATTAGGTTCAAAATAACCCAAAAATTGCAGCAAACACAACCGTAGGGTTTGAGATCCCAACTCTTAACAAGATCGAGTACTAAAGGATCAGCAGCAGCAATAGTAGCAATTGATTCTCGAACAGAACCAGATTAGGGTTTAAAAATAACCCAAAAAAGTAGCAGTAGTAGGGTTTGATAAGCCAAATCTAAACAAAGATAAGATTTAGGGTTTACCAACCTCAAATACCAGCAAAGCAGAGCAGGGCAGACGGACCGAAAGTTCTTGATGAAGGTAGAAATCAACCTCAAAGTCACGTAACAGGTATGGGATCGTTTGTAGAGAGAGAAAAAAAAAAATCCTAAATAGGGTATCGCATATACTGAATCTGCAGTCTTCGATAAGAAGCAAAAAACTTTGAAGAAGCTACTGATTATGCAGCCTTCAATAAGGATCCACTGAATGTATCAGAAGTAATGTACTAATGTTGACATGTCTGGTCGTAATGTGGACATGACATTCTCTGGAAGTTCTATCCGTGATATGATTAGGAAGCTGGCTTTTGGTGCGACCATTTCTTCTATTTGGATGGAATGTGTTGAGATGTGTTACCCGATATTATAAGGGTATTTTTGGTTTTTTATTTATGCATTATTTATGTACTTTTGAACAAAGGTAGGACTGTAATTTGGGCTGTGACACTGTTCACGTGAACAGTGTCGTAAACAGTGTTTCCCTATGTACTCTCTTTTATTATTATTATTATTATAAATAGAGAGCTTGACTGATCTCATTGATCATTCAAGCCATTCACGAAATTCCTGTTTTGTTAACATGGCATCAGAGCCAAATACACTCTAATCTAAGTTTTCAAAACCCACCTCCCTCCCTTTGATTTTTTTCTCCTTCCCTCCATCGAGATTCTTCCCTTCTTCTTTCTTCCTTTCTTTTCGTTCTTCTTCTCCCATTAGGGCAGCACTACTGAGGTGATCGTAATGATCTAGCTGCTGCCCCAATATACCTCCTTTTTTATGCCTCTTTTTTTTATCGAGTGGAGCTGAAGCACTGTCTGCGATTTGAAGATTCCTATTTTTTTTGGAGATCAGGCCTCTACATCTGTTTTGGCTGCATCTTCTATTGTGGGATCTTTATTTGATATTGTTCTCAGCCCCTATTCACTTCATCAGATTGGTTGAAGACCCCAGCCCCTTATCGATTCAAAACCCTGACATTAATCGATCTTGGGGTTGGGCTGCTGGTTCCTACTGCATCTGATTGGCACCCTTGCTGCCTTCATTCGACATCATTCCCAGCCTACATATCTGAGATTTTTTGCTCCAATACAGCCCTTTTCTATTGGGGGTCGATTCCAGAATTTTTTTGGATATTTTTTGGCTGTTTGCTGCTTCATTGAAGATTGGTTACCTACTGCAATGACTGGTTCAGATTCTTCTTCGGCCTCTTCTGGCATTGATGGCCAGCCCCGGACTGATTTTCTTCCCCTTGCTGCCCCAATCAAACTTGATGGCTCTAACTACCTGAAGTGGTCTCAGTCTACCTATTTGACAGTAGCTAGCCGTGGCCTCACTGGCCATCTTCTTGGGACAACAACTAAACCAGTGGAAGAAGGTTCTTAGCTCAACAAGTGGTTATCGAATGATGCGATGGTGATGTCCTACTTGATCCATTCTATGCAAGGGGATATCTCAGATAATTTTCTTCTACTGAACACTGCCTATACTATCTGGAATGGTGCCAAAGAGACTTATGGTCGCACGGGGAATGATGCATAGGTCTATGAGATTAGAAAGAAGGCTAATGCCACTACCCAACAGGAGCTATCTGTCTCCAAATACTATGCTGCCCTCAAGAACATGTGGCAGCAATTGGATCATTACTCCGACTATCGGCCCTCTCACTCGATCGGCTGCCTATCGCAAACACGTTGACAAAATACGTGTCTATAATTTTTTGGCTGGACTAAATATGGAGTTTGATCCTATTCGGGTGCAAGTACTTGGGCAGTCCCCTTTTCCATCCCTAGAGCAGGCCTTTGCCTTGGTTCATAATGAGGAATCTCGTCGGGCTGCTATGCTGCATTCCTCTACTGTTGATCGCTCTGCCTTGCAAGTTGCTTCCAGTACTCCTTCTCTTACCACTGCTGATGGTGGTACTGCTGTCCCTAAAGGTCCTGTCAAGTGTGAACTCTACAATAGGCTCTATCATACTAAGGCTCAATGCTGGAAGCTCCATGGGAAGCCTGCTGATTTTGAGGAAAAGAAAGCCCGTGGGAAGTTTAAGCCCAAGGGTCATATGGCTGATTCTCCTACTACTGCTGCTGTTGCCCCTTCATCTGACATTGGGCTTACTCGGGATGAGCTCCTAGCTTTCCGTCGCATGCTACAGGCCTCTTCTGCTGCCTCCACTACGGCATCTACACTGCTGCCCCTCCTGGTTCTAATTTTGCCTCGGTACTCGATCGATGAGTCCGTGTGCATCGGCTGTATCCAGTCCTTGGACTATAGATTCCGGTGCCACCGACCACATGACCGCTCCTCCCATGTATTTCATCTTTATTCTCCATCTTACGCAAAGACAGTGTTCGAGTAGCTAATGGTTCCTTTTCTCCTATTAATGGGAAGGGTTCCATACGCTGCTCACCTACCCTTTCATTAAAATCTGTTTTGCATGTTCCGTCCTTTTCTACCAACCTTGTCTCTATTAGTAGTCTAACTAGAGATCTGAACAGCAAACTGACTTTTTTCCCTTCTCATTGTGTCATACAGGATCTGGAGACGGGGCGCACGATTGGGGGTGGTAAGATGCAGGGTGGTCTCTACTTACTTGACCCAGGTCAGCCTTCTACTTTGCATTCGGCTTCCTCTACAACTCATCATTTACAGTCCACCTCGTCCCCTGACCTTCATCTCTGGCACTGCCGACTTGGTCATCCATCCCTTAGTACTTTGTCTCTTTTGTTTCCGAGCTCGATTAAGCATTGTAATAGGAATGAGTTTTTATGTGAGGCTTGTGTTTTGGCCAAACAGACTCGTTCCAGTTATTCTTCATTAAATAAAAGAAGTGAGTTTCTTTTTGCTTTGGTTCATTCTGATGTGTGGGGCCCTGCCCGTTGTACTTCCCTTTCTGGTCATCGATGGTTTGTCTCGTTTATTGATTGTTATACTCGTGCCACTTGGGTGTACATGATGAGCCATAAAAGTGAGGTCTTCCGCTGTTTTCAATTATTTCATCGTATGGTTCAGACCTAATTCAATGCCACCTTGCGCATTTTACGCAGTGATAATGGCAGAGAGTACCTAAAGGGTCAGTTCCAACTTTATTTGGTTGCACATGGTATTGTCCATCAGACCAGCTGTGTTGACACACTTCCCAGAATGGGGTTGCTGAAAGGAAAAATAGACATCTCCTTAAGGTAGCCCGGGCCATTATGTTTGCATGGCAGGTTCCTTCTCACTACTGGGGTGATGCCATTCTTACCGCTGCTTATCTCATCAACCGTGTGCCTACCCGTGTCCTTGATGGTCGTTCCCCCGTTGATCTCCTCCAGGGTTCCTCCTCCTTTGTGGTTCCCCCCAAAGTTTTTGGTTGTGTTTGCTATGTCCGCAATCATCATCCTCATGGTTTGATCCACGGAGCATTCGGTGTATTTTTTTGGGCTATTCTACGACCCAGAAAGGATACAAGTGTTACCATCCACCTTCTCGTCGTACTTTTGTCTCCATGGATATTGTCTTCCATGAGTCCTTGTCATATTATTCCCAGACACCTCTTCAGGGGGAGCAATATCAGGGTTTTGAAGATGTGTCTGCTATTCTTCCGGCTTCTATTCAGGGGGAGCCCTCTGTAACTTCAGCTCCTATAGTGGCTCCTATTTAGGGGGAGCGTAGACCAGTCAGTCAAATCCATGTTGATAAGGTATATACCTGGGAGCGCACAGGACAAGTTGAGACTACCACCACCACCATACCACCTCCACAATCGTCTGCACTTGATTCAGATCCAGACCCTACTACATCATCTGGTAAGGATCCTTCCCTTGACTTACCTATCGCTGTTCGTAAAGGCATTAGGTCATGCACCCAACACCCCATCTCCAATGTTGTTTCCTATGATGTTTTATCTCCTTCCTATCGTGCATTTGTTTCTTCTCTTTCCTCTGTTTCTATTCCTCAGAAATGGCAAGAGGCAATTGCAAATCCAAAGTGGAAAGCAACCATGATGGAAGAAATGACAGCCTTACTTAAAAATGAGACATGGCAGCTAGTTGTTCTTCCTTCGGGTAAGAAACCAGTCGGGTGCAAATGGGTATTTGTTGTCAAGCAGAAGCCACATGGAACAGTGGATAGATATAAAGCCAGGCTTGTGGCCAAAGGCTTCACTCAGACTTATGGGATCGACTACCAGGAGACATTTGCCCCTGTTGCGAAGTTGAACACTGTCCGGGTCTTACTGTCTTGTGCTGTCAACTTTGGCTGGGACCTACAGCAGTTGGATGTAAAAAATGCATTTCTTCATGGGGAGTTAGAAGAGGAGGTTTATATGGATGTTCCTCCGGGTTTTTCCTCTGACAAGACCCATGGGAAAGTTTGTAGGCTCAAAAGGGCACTCTATAGGTTGAAGCAATCTCCACGGGCATGGTTTGGTAGGTTTCATAAAGCCATGGTCTCCTGTAGATACAAACAGAGTCATGCTGATCACTCTGTTCATCAAGCGAAAGGGAGAAAAGGTCACTCTTCTCATAGTTTATGTTGATGACATAGTTGTGACTGGTAATGATACAGATGAAGTTTCTCACCTGAAGGCTTTCTTGGGACGGGAATTTGACATAAAAGATCTAGGACAGCTAAGATATTTTCTTGGGATTGAAGTTGCCCGTTCTCCAAAAGGCATCTTTCTCTCCCAGAGAAAGTATGTTCTAGATTTACTATCAGAGACTGGTTTGCTTGGTTGTCATCCTTGTGACACTCCCTTGGAAGCTACTACCCGTCTGCAAAAGAAGGATGGTGAACCTGTTGATAAGGGCAGATATCAACGATTGGTGGGCAAGCTGATTTATCTCTCCCACACCGACCAAATATTGCCATTCTTTGTGAGTCTTGTGAGCCGCTTCATGCATGATCCTTATTCCACTCACATGGTCATTTGTTATTCGTATTCTCCATTACTTGAAGTCGACTCCAGGAAAGGGGATCCTTTTGTCTCCTCATGACCATCTTCGCATTGAGGCTTACACGGATCTTGATCGGGGTGGTAACCCTGACAAGAAATCTACCTCCGGCTATTGTACTTTTGTTGGAGGAAATCTTGTCACATGGCGGAGTAAAAAGCAAAATGTAGTGTCAAGATCTAGTGCTGAAGCTGAATTCCGTGCTATGGCCCAGGGCATATGTGAGTTACTGTAGCTTCAGAGTTTACTCCTTGATATCCGTGGTTCTGTTCATCTTCCAATGATGTTGTACTGTGACAACAAAGCAGCAATTAGCATTGCCCACAATCCAGTGCAGCATGATTGTACCAAACATGTGGAGATTGACAGACACTTCATCAAGGAGAAGTTAAGAGAGTGGGCAGATTTGTATTCCTTTTGTGAAGTCTGGAGATCAACTGGCTGATGTCTTCACCAAAGGGTTGAGTGGGAAGCTGTTTTATCCTAGTCTAGTCAAGTTGGGCATGTGTGATATCTATGCCCCAACTTGAGAGGGAGTGTTGAGATGTGTTACCCGATATTATAAGGGTATTTTTTGTTTTTATTTATGCTTTATTTATGTACTTTTGAACAAGGGTAGGATTGTAATTTGGACTGTGACACTGTTCATGTAAACAGTGTCGTGAATAGTATCGTGAACAGTGTATCCCTTTGTAATCTCTTTTATTATTATTATTATAAATAGAGAGCTTGACTGATCTCATTGATCATTCAAGCCATTCACGAAATTCCTGTTTTGTTAACAGAATGCAATCTTAGAAGATGGACCTCCACCTCAAGATCTCTCCGTCAGATTTGGGATTCCATCTTTTTTTATGTGATAAGCAAAATTCTTATTGTATTACATCCCCAAGGAACAGGTATATGCTGAATCCTTGGGCCTTCCCTCTAATCTCCTCTCCCTCCACCCCCGTTGAGGTCTATCCTCCTTGTATGTAGGCATTGTTTTTCACTTTTTCCCCCTCTGCCCCCCCCCCCCGTTGGGGGCTTCCCTGTTTTTTCCTTTCCATTTGATAATGAATATAATATTCACCCATAAAAATGCAGCAATGTCCTCCAAGAAGAAATCAGCTTGAACTGATGAGCTCCACTCAAACAAATGATCTCCAATCGATCTTGGTAAGTAATAAAACCCTAGTTTTCAAAACTATATCTAGGGTTAAATCTGTAGAAGTATGCAGCATAGGGTGCTGCACCCCTTTACAAAAAGCTTGAGAAGACCTTCAAACCAGAATCTGAATTCAACAACCAATTATTGGTTGGTTGTGCTCTGATACCATGTAACAAATTAAACCAACAATAACCTGTGCCAAGAGGGTGCAGAAGAGAGAAGAAGAGAGGGCTGATCTGTTGTGCTTGATCGAACTAATCAGTCTCCTCTCTTAAGACTTTATTTATATATGCAAAGATTACAGCCAAAGACTCCTATTCCTACTAGGAATCATAGAAACAGAAAAATAGAAACATAAGAGAACTAGGAAACAAACTAGGACTAGGAATATAATCTAATTACAACCAAAGAAAGACACCTAGGTAAGTATCTCGATTAGAATAAGGAATATTCTAATCAAGATAGTCTCCCTAACCCTAGCTCGGTATACTTCAACACTTGGAAACGGCCTCTCCTGTGAAGCTGGGGGTAAGGCCGTGTACATTTGCCCCTCCCAGACGCTGCAGTAGCGGGAGCCTCGTGCACTGGGATGCTCTAGTGACGGGTTTTATTTTTTATTTTATTGCAACGGATCACCAGGTTAGTGTAAAGCAAGCTGAATGATTGCATCAACCTTTTTTTTTATTTTTTTGCAATGAGGCATGTATCTAAACCCCAAAATCTTCCCCAAACTGAAAATGACTTTCTTTTAAGTAATAGTACAAGTAAGAAACTTCATCCTTTATACATAATCAATTGAATACACTTGTCTCGTCGTACTTTGTTCTCCTCTTTATACATGATATATTTTACGTATTACTTATTTATAGTGTTTCATGATTCAAAACTGTATTTTGCATGTATCCTAAACATTTCCATGTGTATCTTTAATGTATCTTCCGTCTCTTTGATACGACACAATATCGCTCTTAAAATCACATTTCTGATACAATGCATGATACTAATACCTTGGGTTGTGCGATTACATGTAGTGCAAAAAGTGTTGCGCCGGTGCCCAGCTACGCCTTGACCCCTATCCAATTTTTGGGCTAATTCCCCCTTTGTAGTTCGTACTACCAAAAAATGAGATTCTTGCCAAATCCGAGTTTGCTGCTCCAACCATTACCGAACTAATACCTATTCTGTTAGGATCAAACGTAAAGTAGCGCTTTCTAGGCAGAGTATTAGGCACCAAGAGACTGACGGGCGGATCTCAGTAGCTTGCCTGCCAAGCCGATAGGCGAAGGGCCAAAGGATGGAGCGTGCAAAGTCGATCGTGCACCTACTGTGTGACCCATTGGTCCTAAGCAATGTCTTCCGCGAAGCGACCCACAACTGCACAACTCTCTTTTATGTTAGGGGGGCACTCAAATGGAATTACATGTCAAATAGAGACGTCGGGTTCATGAGTTACTTCTGGAAGAAGCTATGAATGAAGCTCAACACTAAGCTACAATTCTCTAAAACTTTCCATCCACAGACAAATTGTTAACTGGAGTTTAAGCAATTTGCTATGTTGCCTTGATCTTAAGTCGTGACTATGCAAAGACTAGGCCATCCATATTAACATTGTCGAGTTTGTGTATAACAGCTCAATGAACAAAACTACGGGTTGTACTCCTTTTGAGATTTTTCTCATAGTTCAGCCTACGAAGCTTGTTGATCTTGTTACCTCCGCTCAAGCATGTGTCAGTAATGAAATGGATCCGCATCACAAAAGGTGCACACCAACATTCGATGGAGAAAAGCCTCGAGTAATGATGCCTACAAAGCTTCAACTAATCGTTGTCGCTGCTATGTAGAGTTTCAACCAAGTAATATGGATATGGTTCGCATTGCTACAGAGAGATTCCCTCCTAGTACAAATATGAAGCTCTACCTACGCAAGATAGATACCTACAAAGTCCTTAAAAAAGTTAGACCTAATGCTAAGTGCTAGAGTTGCTTGTTGATATGGCCATAAGCAACGTCTTCAACGTGGTTGATCTTACACTTACGTCACCACATATGAGGGAGATACAAAACACACATTGAAGCTACTCCAGTTGTTACCACCCATTGAAAATGAGATCGAGGATGTCTTGGAAGATACGTTTGCTATCACTTGCAAGGGAGGTGGTTTTCATTCCTTTCTTGTCAAGTGGAAGAACTGTCCGAGATCTGATTGCACTCCTGGATCCATGCCGATGACTTCAGACGCATTGACCCTAACTTGTATGAACGATACATGTCCTTCACGCATTTGCTGGGAGCGAATGCTTTCAAGCCGGGGTAGAGTTTATGCAAAATCAAGGTTCAGGCTGCAACACCATTATAGGAAGAAGACCAAAGCAGAACTTTAGCCTACAGTTCTGGTTTGGACCAGATTAAACCACTTTTTCTGGCTTGCAGTTCAGGTTTTTGGTTCACCTGGAAAACCATATCGTAGGGTCCATCTCATCCTGTGATTGGAAGAGCTTTTAGTTCCTGTATTTGTTAAGGATTGTTTTCAACTAGCCCTTGGTTTCCTAAGACCAGCCTGAATCAAATCTTCTTAAGTCTTTAAATAGCTGTAAGGGCTTCACAGCCTCCCAACAATGTTGTTGACTGAAATATTGGCTTTTGCCTCCCAATTCTGTAAGATTCAGAATGCATAGCGTTCATTAATATCCGAACTCATTAGTTTTCACCCATCTATCTGAATGATTGATCTCAACTCGGGAGGAAGAACTGATAATAGACACAAAACCATCCATTTTGATTCTACATTTGTTTGTTGTGGTGAGGTAGTAATCCAAGTGGGATTCCGAAATACATATCATCTTCTAATCTTCTACTTCTTCTTTTCTTGTTATTCCATCAATTAACAGGGGTAAGAATTCCCTCCTTTCTTCATTAGTTTACACCCATCTATCTGAATGATTGACCTCAACTCAGGAGGAAGAGCTGATAATAGACACAAAACCATTCATTCTGATTCTACATTTGTTTGTTTTAGTGAGGTAGTAATCCAAGTGGGATTCGAAAATACATATCATCGTCTCATCTTCTACTTCTTCTTCTCTTGTTATTCCATCAATTAACAGGGTAAGAATTCTTTCCTTTCTTCATAGTTGTCAAAGTGTCGCCTAGGTGTCCAAGTGCCCTTTGCTGGAAGGATGTCATAATCACCTAGGAGTCGTTTAGGAGCTGCCTTGGAGCCTTGTTGGTGTCATCTTGATGTTTTCCCTCCTACAATGCCTAGGATTGCCTAGGTGTTGCGACAACTATGCCTTTATTCACGTGAATACTTTTCTCCCACAATTCTGGTATGTTAAAGTTGAGAAGAAGAAGGAGAGAGAGAAAGAATAGATTGGCTTGTCCAAAATGACGAAGGCCGCCAATATTTATAGATAAGAAAAGGGATTACAAATAGGGAATGTTAGGTAAGGATGAGTCACAATCTTTATCCTAACATACACACTCACAGTCAATGACATATTAACTCTCCCCCTTAAGTTGGTGCAATAATATTTCTCATACCCAACTTGCATACAATAGGATGGAACACCTTACAATGTAATCCCTTTGTGAACACATCAGCTAATTGATTCCCAAAGGAGAAAAACGAAATGCAAATTGAGCCTTGCTCAAATTTCTCCTTAATGAAATGTCTATCAATCTCAATGTGCTTGGTCTTGTAATGATGGACCGGACTATGACCTATACCGATTGCAGCCTTGTTGTCACAGTAGAGTCTTCAGCAGTCACCCCTAGATCACTAAGTAGTACCTTGAGCCATACCAGTTCATAGACACCATGTGCCATTGCTCAGTATTCTGCTTCTGCACTAGATCTAGATACCACCGGTTGCTTTTTGCTCCTCCAGGTAACTAGATTTTCTCTAAGAAAAGTGCAATATTCTGAAGTGGAATGCCGATCATCGACAAAACTAGTCCAATCGACATCAATAAAGGCTTCTAGCTTAAGATTATCGTTGTTGGAGAATAAGATTCCTTTTCTAGTAATTGATTTTAATTATCTCCATATCCGATATATTGCCTAGAGATGTGCAGTCTGAGGATCATGTAGAAACTGGCTCACAATTTCTACAACATATACAATATCCGGCCGAGTATGTGAGAGGTATATCAGTCTGCCAACAAGTCTCTAATAGATTTCTCTATCTACAGGATCATTACCCTTGTTACTGAGATGATGGTTTACCTCAATAGGAGAATCAATTGGTTTACATCCAAGCATTCTTTTATCACTGAGAAGGTCTAGAACATATTTCCTTTGGGAAATAAAGATGCCTTTACTAGATCAGGCAACTTCTAGGAAGTATCTGAGAGGTCCCAAATCCTAAATATCGAACTCCTTAGCTAACTAAGCTTTTATCTAAAAGATTTTTACATCATCATTGCCTGTGACCAGTGTATCATAAACATACACGATGAGAGAAGTAAATTCATTGCCCTTATGTTTAACAAACAGGGTGTGATCAGCCTAGCTTTGCTTGTAACCAAAATTCTGCATAGCCTTAAGAAACTGACCAAACCAAGCCCATGGGGACTGTTTCAGACTGTAGAGGGATTTTCATATAGGGTAGACTTTCTCAATGGTTGATGATGATGCCAAACCTAGAGGAATGTTCATGTTAACTTCTTTCAAATCGCCATTTAGGAAGGCATTTTGTATGTCTGACCATTGGAAATTCCATTCCATATTAACAGCACATGATAGCAGAGCATGAATTGAGTTCATCTTTGCTACAGGGGGCAAAAGTGTCCTGGTAGTCAATGCCATAGGTTTCAGTAAAGCCCTTGGCAACTAACCTTGCCTTGTACCTCTCAATGGTTCCATCAGCCTTATGCTTACTAGTGAACACCAATTTGCATCCCACTAGCTTCTTTCCCTTCGGCTAGGGAACAAACTCCCAAGTACCATGTTTCCTCACGATCTGCATTTCCTCTATCATGGCATCTTTCCACTTAGGATCAGACCTGAGGAGGAGGCAGTTGATGGGCATTGATTATCGAGCTTTCTAGAACAATGGAAGCCATGAGTTTGGGTGAGAGCAGACAATCTGGGCATTGGTGTGCACCATCCTTCATAGGATAGAGCCCCAGTCCAGCACATCATGTTGATAGTGTCTTCAAGAGAGCCAATTCAGCAGCTGGGTACTGTGGATATAGTGGTTGACCATCCTTCGAGAGCACTGGTTTGACATTTGGAGGGTATAGTTGCCATGAGGGTAGCTATGGTGGTGGCTATGATGGATCTTTCAGCTCATTCCACGGCTTTGCGTATGGAGGTGGATCAGGTGATGGGTCATCTTTCGTCAACAGCAACTTCTCGTTTCTGGGCCAACAATTTGTGACGGCTCCACCCAGTTTCAGTTTCAATGAGCTATTCACTAGGTCTGGGTACGTCTGATACGTTGGTGATGGGCCTTATAGATGGCAAGTCATGGACTATCAAAAACAATTGGGCCCACAACATGTCATGGCATACATATGTGGTACATTTTGAGGAGCCACTACGATTTATTCAATCATACACATCTCGTGGAATGGACCCGCCAAGAACTCCATGTGGAATTCAATGGTGAGTGATGTATGGTTGTTTTTACATTCTATTGTATGTTTTGATTGTTTTAATAGCTTATTTACATTTACAGTATCTAAAATTATTTGTAAACTCGATGCTTATAATAGGAATAGTGTACAACAATATTAAGCATAACCTAGCAAACTTGGGTCAAAACCACAAGTACAACTTTGGGTGGTTTTTTTATGAAACTAACTCATAGAATAGGTGTAAACTGTTGAAAATATGCAGCACAAAAAAATGGTCCAAGATTGCTTAAATCTGATTTATATTGAAGGAGTAATATACCGGTCAAACTTAATTTGGTGTGTGCGAATGCTGTCAAAATCGCTCTCAATGATTTTGGACATCAAAACAAATGAATATTTTACCGCTATTTTGGTTTTTAACAATGTTTTACCATATTAAAATTTATGGAATTTTTAGATTTGAGAAAAACCCCAACATTAGAAAGTTGAAAATTGCACCTACTGCCCAAAATCCAGTTTTTTGTTCTTAAACTGGGGGGTTGACTTTTTTTCCTTTTAGAATTTGATTTTTTAACTATTTTTATTGGATTCAAATATGGGGGTATTTGCTTATTTATGAATAATATCTTAAGTAAATGACATACAAAAGCATTTACTTAAATGATATTAGGCTAAAATAAGTGGTTGTCCTAGTTTCTATCCTGAAATCTGGCATAAGTGTATGTCCTGGTTTCACACTAACTGAAACTCCTATTTGGACTTTGTTTTTGCAAAATCTGAGTGTAATTGTGTTTAAATGGTCTAAAATAGGATGAGTACCAAGTTTCAAACCCAAACTAGGTCTAAAACCCACTGAAACCTGGTTTCGAGTTCAAAAAAAAAAAAAGCACCAACTCGACCGAGATCTTGGTTTTTCACAGGGTCGAGTTGGGGTTGAGTTCCGAGTTTTAGTACCTTGGACACAATCAACTTTCGCAATCCATGCAATCGCACCTCTTTGATAAAGATAGAGGCAACATGACTGGCATCAAATGTTTTGCAGCATGGAATAAGTGCAATCTTAGAGAATTGATCAACTACAACTAGTATAGAGTAGTACCTTTCCCGTGTAGTAGGCAGTCCAAGCACAAAATCCATACTAATGTGTATCCATGGTGCGACCTAACAAACATGGCACCTCCTAATCACATGGTCCACATCCTTCTGTAGTCGTGACCAATAATATCTGTTGACAACAAGTAAAAAGGTCTTGTTATCTCGCGACTATTTCAGCAACAAATCCTTATCGAAATGTCCTCCAAGTCCTTCACCATGCAATTCCCGGCAAAAATTATGTTGTAGAGACGACTAAGGAATACATAGTCCAGTCCTCATAAATAGATACACATCACGGAGTGAGAACTTAAGATCCTTCCCACCTTGTCATAACGTCTAGCAGATGGCAGATAAATCCTTATCTGACGCATACTCATCCTTAATGTAATTGATGTTCATCATATGGACTGAAAACGTGTGAAGAGTTAATACTTTTCTGCTCAAGGCATCTGCAACAATGTTCTCTTTCTCAACCTTGTACTTCAGTGCAACAGTGTCAATTACTCATTAACTTCTATGAATGAAGATGCTTGAGAGCCCCATGGTTATTGAAAAGAATAAACTACTTGTCGATGAGGTGGTGTCGCCAATGTTTTAACATATGTACAATTGTGTAGAGCTTCAAATCATAAGTAAAATACCGCTTATTGGCGCTGTTCGGCTTCTCACTGTAGAAAGCAAAGGGATGACATCCTTGTATGAGAATTTCTCTAATATTGATGTGTGAAGCATCTGTGGTAACCTCACACACCTTGTCAAAGTATGGCAACTTTATAACGAGAGCCTCGATCATCTTCAATTCAAAAAGCTCAAAAGCCTTAGTAGCTGCAAGTGTCCACTCAAACTTCCCCTTGCTTTACTTCAAACTACCAATGATAGGTGCCTTAATCGAACTAAGTCTCCAATAACCTGCGATAGAACAAAACAAGGCCATGGAAGCTTCTAACTTCAGAGAGGGTTTTGGGAACTGGCTAGTCTAGAATGCTCTTAGGTTTTTCCGTATCAGTCTCAATGCCCTCTCGAAGAAACAATAAACCCAAGACAACCTTAGGTAGCATGAAAGAGCATTTCTTTGAATTGATATAGAGCTGCTCAGCTCAGAGTACCCTCAAGACTTACCTCAGGTGATAAAGGTTATCATCTTCTTGTTTATTGTAGATTAGTATAACATCAAAATGAAACCAAAAATCTACCAGTAAAATAGTGAAGCTATACTTGATTATGATCCTGTTGATGCCTCGACTGTTGATACACATGTGCCAGGTATAAGCAAAAGTGGTACTACAAACTCCCTTGTATGGAACCTTTTCGCAACAAATCAACCCATGGTTCAGCTTTGCATGCCATATAGAATACAATTTGTAAGAGAGCAGGTTAGGTAACACTGAACCAAGCACTAGACCAATAGCGTGCTGAATATCACGCATAGGTGGCAGTTCATCTAGTAAATCATCAAGCAATAAATCAGTAAAAGAAGAAGTCAAGTCCTATATTGGCTTAGGAAGCTTAACCTTAGTCTAAGGACTATTTCCCTAGTGACGAGAGCCAATATGAGTCCTAGTTGGATTCTATAAACTCCTATGGTAGTGCCGGTAACTTCTTCTTCTTCTAAGAAATTTTCTTTTAATTAGTTGTCAATACTTTGTGCCTAGCTTTCTTAGCTGAGATGTTGAAAGGATCAAATATTATGGGTTTTCCTTCTGAAGCATATAAATCAAAGAAAATGGGCTTATTTTAATGGAAATATAGCATTGGGTTGGGTTACATTACTTACATACATATTGAGCCTTTGGTCCAACCAAAGTTGTCAAGGTGTCATCCTGGCAAAGCCTTGGCGTCCAAGCGCCTTACTTGTTGTGGTCACCTAGACAGCGCCTTGGTCGACTTGTTGGTGTGGCCTTGCATCTAGGAACCCTCCAATGCCTTGGGTCACCTAAACGCCGTGACAACTATAGCCAATGGATTTTTCTTTGTAGGTAAGAATACAGGATTTAAATTTATAGTTGAAGTAGATCTTTTATTCTAATTATTGAAGTGTTTTAGTTAGACTAGAATAGGTCTCTATGAGTTCAGGCCTATTTTAAGCTGCTTTATTTATGCAGTCTTAAGTCAATTAAGACTACCTCCATAGCAAGCTATTGGCTGGATGAGTTTCGGGCTTAGTGTAAGTCTGTTTTTAAGTCTTTTATATAAAGTCGTATGGGGCTTTAGCCTTAAACACAAACTTGAAAAATGGAAATAGGCCTTTGCTGTTGGTTCTGTGAGATTCCGAGGCCCTGCTGCTGTGGTGATTCCAATCAGGGGTTTGATGGGATACCAACACCGAGGATCAGGTGGGATATTCCTTATTCATGTCCTTATTTATATTCTTCTTCTTCAATTAAATCAGGTCAGTTTCAAATTCTTTTTTTTTTTTCCTGTCAATTTAAGATTTCTTACTTGAATACAAATTCTTAAAAATCTCAGTTTTGGTTTTGAAATTTCAAACTTATTTCAGATCATTTTCCGCTACTACTATTGATTCTGGCCATATTTTCAAAACTTATTTTAAATCCTGATTTCACAATTGATTTCAGAGTCCTAATTTTGCTGAGACTCTTCACTTTGGAATTTCAGAAACTACTTTCCGCTTTCACTGCTATTTCTGTTTCTGTGATTGGTTTAATCTTCTACCTGAAGTCGGTTTCTTCTAAAACTTCAGTTTTGTGTTCTGATTTCTTGTTCAAATTTGCTGGTTAGTTTATGATATTAATTCTGTTTCAAAATCCAAACTTGATGTCTTAAATTCTGAGTATTGAAATTCTGGTTCTGATGGGTTTTTAGTTTCCTTATTCAAGTGGGATTGTTAAATATCTTCTAATCTGCTCATCAATTCTATTTCATAATTACAGAACCATTCCTCGGTCCTAATAGACCCTTCGAACAGACTTCTGGCCAGGTCAGACCAACCCTAATTATCAGTTTTCTCTTGAATCTGGGATATTTTTCCTTTCTGCAATTCTAGTTTTCTGTCGGTTTTCTAAACCCTATCCATTAGGTGGTGTCGTCATTATGCCCTGGAGCAACTGACCAGGCTTATTGTCACTTTGCTCTAGAGAGGAGGTACGGCATCCATTTCATTCTGCTGCTGAGAGCTCTCTTCTAACTTATCTTCTAGAACTAATCACATCCCAATAGTATTGTTCACCTATGTTAAACACTTGTTCTCAACAACCTCCCCCCAAAAAAAATGTTAAAGACTTCCATTTTTGTCTGAGCACTGCAATTAGCTATAGCAATGATTGCAGCAGTGGTCTCCTAAATTTCTTCTAGTGCAACAGCATTAAATCTGTGGTCCAAATAAATTGATATAGTCATCAATTCCTCCCTCACCCACTGTGAGGATTGAGGTGTGTTCATGATGACTGCAGTTGATCTCCCAGTTAATGTAATCCTAGATTGGTAGAGGACCAAATAGGAGCCAATCAACCAGGATCTGTTATGAACAGGTGAATCGGCTAGGTCAAAATAGGGTTTTTGGTGAAATTAGGGTTAGGGTTTGATGTGTGGGTTATGTCAAGTTGATGTAGGCTATCAATGAAGGTCTTGAGATGTTTTGATGGAGTTAAGACTGTAAATTGAATGGACAGCAGGTTTTGGGGTTAGGGTTTTAGGTTTCTTGAAAAGGAATCAACGGAGTTTTAGGGATTAGGATGAGTGGATGGTGCTAGGGTTTGGATCAAGTGCACCTAAGGGGGAATGGAGTATTCGATCAGCTTTGGGGGAATTTCTGGTGGTTCGAATGGTCTAGGCAGAATGTTGGGCTTCTTGGGGTAATAATGGTAATAGGGTTTGTCACGGTTTAGTGGGAGGATGGGGCCATGCTGCGGATCGAGTGCTAATGGGGCAGTGATGGTAATTCGATAATAGTTTGGTATGGTTCTGATGGTCAGATTGGTCTGTGAAGAATTTGGGTAATGGGATGATCTCCAGAAATATGTGGAATGTAGTGGTTTGAATAGGGTAATGGGAAAACAGCTTGGTTTGAGTATTCCAATTGGGCAGGAGAATACTCGATCCAATTTTGGGAAGGTTTTGTTAGCTGAATGGTTTGTTAAGAATTTTGGGAGATGGGTGGGAAAATTAGGGCTTTGGGGTGGTTTGGAGGATTAGGAGAAGAATGGGTATTGATGGGACGGATCAAACTTCCTGTCGTTATAGAGAAATCTTGGCAGCAGTTTGTTTAGTTGATGTTCTTGAATAAAGATTGAATCTGAATCTTGAACTTGAAGGAGATCTTCAAAGAATTGAAAGAAAGCTTCAAAGAACCACCAAGGCTTCCCACCGCAAGGTGTCAATAGGTTCAAACACCGATTCCTTCAAACGATCCACTCAGGCTTCATACCGCAAGGTGTCGATTGGATCAAACACCAATCCCACAAGTTTTGATCAAACACAAAGCAAATCTTCAAGGAGAAGAGAAGTTCCAGCAGCTTGCAAGGGCAAAAGTTTTATTGAAGTGTGAGGTCTAGAGCCTCCACGAATTTTATTGAATATATAGGGCTTCTTAAAGGGCCTTTTTCCTATAGAGAGCTAACTCTACTCCACCCCCCTTTCTAAATCGTGTGAGTGTAGACCCAAAAGGGAAAAAAAAAAGGAAAATTATATTAAATTAAAAAAAAAGGTGACTAAAAATTGAACCACTGATTCAATAGTGGTTCAATTTAAAACACTAAAACATAAAAATAAACTAAGTGTAGAGCTAATCCCGTATGCAACCTATGTACCCCTACTTTAGGTCCATAAAAGCAACCTATTACATTGAAAACCCATGGGACCAAAGGGCCAACATGTATAGAACCCAACCCTAGACTTATTCCAAATAAAACAAGCCTATTTTGGTGATGAATCTGCATCACCAGTACAACCAATTTAACACCCCTCCACAGCCACCATTCCTCTAACATTCACCATTCTGGAAATTTGTGCTACTAAAACAACCATAGTTGTGCCACATACTGAAGTGGTTTGTACCAGATCTGGTTGTACAGCACTACAGCATCCCTATCTTGATGCCAATGTCTAAAGTTCTTAATTGCAAGACAGTCCAGGGCTTCAATGATCTAGGGCTGAACTACAAGTAAATCATGGTGGGAATAGGTCTCTAACAGATTAATGCTTCAATGGAATAAGAGAAATTAGGGAAAGAAGAGGGACAAGGTGCCTGCCAGAAATATGAACAATCCCTGTGAACGAAAACTTTGGCAAAAGGTAGAAGGAGAAAATTGAAGAAAGTAGCATAGAAGAGTAAAAACAACGAAGTAACAGCATAGAACGTAATAGCAGCAGCAAACAAACAGCATTACAGAAAGACATAGGGAAAACTTCGCTGCAGCTAAGAGGAAGCGGACCCACAAGGGTTCTTTTCCAAATCTCAATGATGCAGTAACATGGATGGACATGGACGGTTATAAGCACACTCTGGAAGCCCAGATTACAAAACCGGTCTAAACATGGGTTTTAATTTTAGTAGGGATATCTAGGGTATTTTATTTCTATTACTGTAATTTGATTTGATACATAGTATTATTCAGTTTTTGTTTTTTACCAAGTACTTTTCTACTTAGCTACAGTTTCCATTTCCAGAGGTAGGAAATTAGAAATATAGTACTAAAACTCACGAAATTTCGGTCGAGATATCGAATATTTCGAGTATCTCGACCTGTCTGAAACGAAACGCAAGTCCGATATGAAAAAATGCAATATTTCGAATATTTCGGAAATCTCGGTAATTTCGGTCATCTCGTTTCGAAAATTTCAGAAATCTCGGTCATTTTTGGCATTTTACACCCATAGAAAAATACCATATTTCGACCGAAATTTCGGTATCTCGGAAATTTCGGTCAGACCGAAACACCGAAACAAAACGAGATTTAGTACCATGATTTAGAAATGTCTTCTCTTTTCTATGTAGGAATGTAATCCCATTGTAGGAGAGTAGATATTGGAATGTAGAGAAGTTTCTTTTCAAGTATATCATATGCTACTAAACTGCTGGTCGTGTAACTGGTTTCCTCTCCCTTGGTTAATCTGTATCTTACTATCAGGTGTGCTCTCCCCAAACTCATTAATGTAGTCCTAGATTTGAATAGTCAAACTAGGAACCAAACCAGGATCATTTATCAAAAGGTAAATCAGTATTAGGATAAAACCAGGAGAACAACGGAGCGCGAAATCGTATGAGGAAACCAAGAGAACAATGGGAAATAAATCATATGAGGAAACCAAGAGAACAATCAGAAATAAAACATATGAGGAAACCAAGAGAACAATGGGAACCCAATTATATTAGGTTTTGTTAGAAAAAAAATTACCGCCAACCTCAACCATCGAGTCAAATTCAAGTAAAACAATAATGGAGAGCTTCAAAAGAGAACCAAAACAAACCATCTAGGTTTCCCACCGCAAAGCGTCAATCGGATCAAACACTGATTCTTTCAACGAACCACTCGGGCTTCCCACCGCAGGGTGTCGATTGGATCAAACACCAATCCCACCAGCCTTGACAAAACAAAAGGCAAATCTTCAATGGAAGCGAGCAGCAAAAAGCCTTTTCATTATCAAAATTCGTGTTCAATACTTGCCCCCCCCTTACAACCAATATAAAAGGCTCAAAAATAGACTCCTACACTAAAAAAGAAAGGCTAAACCCAATCTTGACCCTATTAGGTAAATTAAACTGACAAGAAAACTGAAATAGACTCAAAATAAAGTCCTAATCCAGCTCAATTTACATAACAATTAAATAGTCACATGACCACTTAAGTCGTCATATCACCACTTAACCAAGTCACATAATCATTTAAGTGATCAAATGACCACTATTACATAAAAATAAAACCAAGGAATCAAAACAGCTAATCTCGTGTGCAACCCTATTACCCATACTTTAGGTCCATAAAAATGACCTTTTACATTCGAAACCCATGGAATCAAAGGCCCAACATGTATATAACTCAACCCTATACTTGTTCCTAAGCAAAGAAGCCCAGTTTGGTGATAAATCTGCATCACTCATTCTCTGTTAATTTTCTTATTTCAGTTCTGCGATTTTTTTCTTAGTTCACATTTATTCTTCTTTTAGGCTCTTCCTCCTTTGTTCTTTCATCTATTCCCTGTGATTTCTTATTGTTCCTTTTATTCTCCTGTGACTTGTGGTACTATTGACCTGAACACAATTAACTACCTTTGAACTTAAACTTTGGGGGTTAGATTGTTATCCTAGGGTGACCTAAACCCTAGAGTTTTATCACCTTCAAAGATTCCTGCTGTGAGTTATCGACATGAACTCAAACTAGGTCCTGTAGATTCCGCCAGTTCTGAGTTATGACATCAGTAAATTTATTTTTTATTCCTGGTTGTTGATTTGAGTTTTGGTTGGATGGGTTTCAGAGTACTGAGTTGGCTAGCTACTTCTAAAATTTCGAATCAAGTGGTATTAACATGAGAAACTAGTCTCAGTCGAAGTAGCTTCAGATTCTACTGCCCCTTGCTGTTTGTCGAGAGCTAGAAGAAGGTACTGTTTATCAAAATTACAGAAAAGCCCCTACCTTCTAAAGTAGGTTTTATTCAGTTCCCTCTTGCTTTAATTCCCACAAATAACTTCCTACACTTGTTTCCAGTTTAGCCCCAAGTATGTATATCTTCCAAAAGGATCTCAACTGTTCAAAATATTTACAGTTTAGCCACTGAACCCTTAAATTGAGTTATTTAGTATTCTTGTGGGCTCACAGCGACTCAAATTGAAGTTTTTGGAACCCGAGGCCGCATCACTCCATATCCAACCCTTTCATTTGCTTCCAACTGTCCAGCTCTTATAGAGCCTAGAAAATCTCAAAATAAGAAAGAATGTAAAATAAAACACAGAATTTTAGATTCTCCATATCCTACTAGACCCAACTTGGAAACTAATCTTATGACATAAAAACAACTCCAACAGACCAGATACTCTAACCCCTTGCCCAAGGGCATATTATAGCCTCACGAGCTTCACCAATGGCCCATTTACAATAAAAGACCCATTGGCCATAACAAAATAAACACAGCCCATCACAAATAAAACCCCCTACTAATAAAGTCACAACCTAAATAAAAGAAAACTGAAAATATAGAACTTGACTCGCTTTATCAAGGTGCTCCCATGACAGAAGAGACAATCTTGCATGGTCCTTCCAAAGAGAATTTTCAGCAGCCCGAATGCTATGCTCCCGCATCAGTTTTAACCATCTCATATGGACAGTCTCAGCTGTGAACCAGGACAGATTGATTGAGTCTATCTCTCACCAGTCACCACTTTTAACAACACGTTCACAACCCATAGTTGCTCTACCAGCAAGACTTGTTTCTGTATCTCCATCGTCATAAATTTAGAATGCATGGTACACAGTTCCAATTCGAAGAACCTTCTGTTTCTCTCGTTGTCAGGAAAATACTGAAACTTCTACGCATATCAAAGCAACAAAGCAGTGATATAAAAAACAATATACAATAGCAATAAAGATCTGTATTAGTATCACTTCCACCCATTTTCCACACAACAATTAGGGTACCAGGTTTGTACCAGGCTCGAAACCAATAACTTTTTTCTGCAAGCTTCAATGGTTGGTTTTGAGGCCAAATGGCCAAATTCGGTCTTGAAACTTCTAGGACACCCTATTTTAGGCCATCTAAACATATAGTGGGACCCTTAGATTTTAAAAAAGCACACCCAAAATGATAGCTTGACTTCGAACCCTAGGTTGGTAGTGTACATTGTATACATTCTCTAATATGACCTATTCCACACAATGTTTAGTACTAGGACACAATAATACAAGTAAAAGTGTAAAACAGCTTAAATATGCATTAGAAATGAATAGACATCAAATTATAACCCATTTCATATATCATGCATCAATATGGTTTGTTACAAAGAGTCACATATATCGGAGTCAACAATACAAGCAACAAGTCACCCCTATGCCCATCCAAGAGTTCTAGACTCCTAGTACCAAAACGAGTTCCAGGGAGGATCAAAACCACTAGAATGTTGATGTTGTTACCGAGTCAAGTTATCCTCCGACCATGGAACTAAATCTCGGTCGAAACTGACCAAAATCTCCAAGTTGTTTTGGTTTCAGGCCTAGCCGAAACGAAACCCAAGGTTGAAACCCAAGTTTTGATCCTGAGTTTCAATACAGGGAGGCCAAGTATTTCAATGCAATAGCTTGCATCCGTTTGGTTTTGCACCTTCTCCTTCTTTGTTAGTTTAGTAACATGGTATGATTGGATATCGTTCATATGAAAGCAAAACATACCCTGTTCTCTCTATAGATGACCCTAGAATAGTAATGGTCTAATTAACCATGAAAGAATATTTCCTGCATAATATTTACAACAACAACAAAGTCAACCTTATCCAAACTTAATGGGGTCAGCTATATGGATCCAAACAAAACAAATTAGGCAACACTGAAAGGGAATGAAGATATGGGGAAAAGAGGGATGGAAAGTATGATGAGACATGAAAAATTGGAAAATGACAAATGAAAGATCGAAACAAGAGAATAATGAAAAGAAAAAAAAGATGAAAGTAAGACAAAAGTGGCACAGCCCAATAGGTCAGGAAAATCTCAGCTAAATGGAATTTGCTAATGGAACCTTTCCCTCCAATAGTAGGCTCTATCCAAGGTCCGACTCGGTAGTTGGTACAAGTCCTAGACTGTGCATGTCCTTCCACACAACTTCTGCTATGGTCATTTTAGGCATGCCACTAACTCTTTTAGCTCCTTCAATAGAGATCCTATCACTCCTCTTTAATGGGGGCGTCCATAAGCCTCCGTTAAACATGACCATCCACCTCAAACAACTCTCTCGAAGCTGTCATTGATCAAGGCAACTCCCAAGTCAGCTCTAAGACACTCATTCCTTACTTTATCCTTCCTAGTTTTTCCATACTTCCATCTTAACATCATCATCTCTGCTACACATAGCTTCTCAATATGACACTTCTTAACAGTCCAACATTCTGCCCAATACATCATTGCCGGTCAAACAACAGTCCTATAGAACTTTCCCTTAAGCTTTAAAGGGTTACGTCAGTCACACAACACTCCAGACACACCTCTCCACTTCATCCATCCCACTTTAATTCGCTGTGCAACATCATCCGCCATGTCACCTTCTTTAATTTGTTGTACAACAATAATAATAAATAAATTCTGCTGTACAGGCACAAACAAATTTTCCAAAAGGCAATTATTGTAGTCCACATAATTACATTCTAAGCTACAAAAAAATCATAAAAAGGCTGTGAAAATCATCTAAAGAAGAGATCCCCTTACAATTGGATGGGCTAGCAACTCCCCAAAGTTGTAGATATTATCTCCAAGCAATGCGGAGAGGGACAAATCAAATGCCAAATCCTGAATCATGAAGATGATAACTAAAAAATAAGCATTCTTAAATATGGTCTCAACAAGTATCGAATAGTCTCAACCAAATGCAAACTGGAAACCTGTTAGAAATGCATATAATTCTAAGATATAAGAGAATGGTGAAGAAATAAATGATATATCATCTGCCTAGGAAAAAGTTAGCATGTGATCAGAAACTTCAGATCTTACGATTTTGTTCATGCTTGTTCAATTTGACTTACACGAGACTAGCAGCAATACGATATAACCACATTTAGTGATGATCTATATTTGAATATTTAGCACCAATTCCTGCTGTATAGAACATACCAACCTATGAACCGCTGGATTGAAAAGCTTGATGCAAGCATAAATATATTTCCCATGTCCTAAGTTAATTGGAAAAGAAAACAAATTGCAACTCGTTATCTGGCAGTTAACTTCCTGCAGGAAACTTTTCTTCCCAGGAATCAATGACTTTCGTCTCACTCGTTCCATTTGACATATAGTAAATCATGTCAAGGCACCCTCATTCAGGAGAAACCTGAATGACCAGAGCTGGTTGTCAATTAGGTGTTAGGGACTAGTCACACCTTCTAGGCAATAATTTGCAGTTTTTTTACTTTCTTGTGTAAATAATTTCTAGCAGTACCAGCCACCTCGAGTCCTCGACCAAAAAGAAGAGAAGAATGAGTGATGGTGGACAAATTAGTGGGGTTGCTTGGGATACATAATCTGTGTAGACACCTCATTTTATCACCCTGGAGGATACAAAACAATGATGAACAGTTTCTTGAGGGCAGTAGGAGAAAGTCTGCCTATGGTTATTCAAAGCTCCCATGTAATCTCAACTACATCTAGAACCACCTTGGTCAAATGACCAAAATACCCGGTCAAAATATGGTTAAATGACCTTTAAATTCAACTTAATTTTTCAAATATGATGATTTTCATTATCAAAATCCTTGAACCAAAACATGGTTTCAAAATGATATAATTTGATCATTATCTTGGAAAAGATTCCATTTTGGTCTTGTGGGACCACATTGGAAAACGAATTTCTTCAACCAAAATGGTTTCTGAATTTCATACCATGGCAAAGTATCTGGAGTAAGCTTGAAAATCATCCAATTTTGGAGTTATGCTTAAAAAGTTCTGAATTATTAAGATTTTAAGGGAATTAAGTGATTTGGGCCAAGCCAAGCCCGAAACCAAAAAAAAAATCCGAACGGTAGAGCATGCCACGTCACAGCACAACAGCCTTTTTCGACATTTAAAAAGCCTCGGTCAACGTTCGGAGAGCCCATGTTGACGTCGTGCAATCAACCATCGATGTGATTGCAACGTCAACAGGAGCCTTTCAAACATCGACGAGGGCCCACAAATCGTCGATTTTTAGGTTCCAATGCAAAGTAGGACTCCTTTATTCCGAATTTCCACCGCCCATAGATATCTTGGATGACGTTCAAAGCTTCCATGGACGACTTACACACTCTTTTGAGTCCTAATAATGATTTAAAATCTCTAACCCATGGTGAAACACGAATCAAACTCGGTTTTGGTTATTTTTAAATATTTATCCCTGATTCTAACCAAAACCACCAATATCTCACTCAAGATCCAATGATTTTGAGTGAGATAAGGTTCCATTCATAGCTAAGAGGGCAAGGAAGCTTTTCCCAAAACTATAAAAAGACCAGTACCCCAAGACCTCAAGGGACTTTGGAACTTTTGAAGTTTGGAAGAAACCCTAGCTCCAAGAGAGACAGGGATTTTGTTTGTTGCAGCAAGTTGCCGACACTCTAACCTAAGTTGTGATCATCCTCCGAGCCTTATTCTTATTTTGTGTTCTTCTCTGTGAGTCTACTTTCATCACTCTTTTGTTTCATCCAGCTAGATAAAGTTTATTGCAAGTTATACCTTTCATAGTGAAGTTATATTGCTGCTGTCCCAAATCAGGCAGAGAAGATATGCCGATGATTTTATGATTTTAATCACTTTTTCACAAGGCTTTTTGTTTTTAGTTAGTTCGTACCATGATCATCCCGTAATTTACTTGGAATTTTTCTATTGGTTTTCATATTTATTTTATATTTTTCTTGTTAAATTTTGCATGTTTCCAGATTTACCGTTCTTGTATTGAATACTTTATTTTATATGAGTTTTTGCATCAGTTTGATCCGAAATAGATAGGATGGATTTATAATTGCATGTTTTACATAGCCCATGAGTCTTGCACATTTTTTATGCTCCTTAGATTTTATTTTGCAATTATTTTCATTGTTTCATGCATATCTGCATCCTAGGGTTTTAGGATTATTTTTGTACACGAATTTCTAAATAATTTTCAGCTCTATTCTCTTCTTTTTTTTTTGGTAATTTCTAATCATGTCAGAATAGAGGAGTCTAGAAACAGCCTCTCTGCAAAAGCAGGGGTAAGGCTGCAAACATTATGACCCTCCCCAGACCCCGTAGTGGCGAGAGCCTCGTGCAGTAGGTACGCTCTAATCATGTCAGCATAGGTTAATTTTCTGTCATAAAGATTTTACATATTTGTTTGCATGCATTCATGTTAGGGTGAGTTTATATTCTCTTCTCCTATCATGCTTAGGTTATTTTCCATAGAGTGGCGTTGTTCTGTAAATATCTTGCATTCTTGCTTACTGTTTAGGATTTTCTTTTGATGATAACAATAGATGATATTAGTTTTCAAAATATTATATAATGCTTGCTAACTTTGTTTTATAGTACACACATCGAGTTAAGTCTTTATCTTTTCTTTATTTAATTTCCTTTGTTCTATTTTATCTTATCTATTACATTTGTTAATCTGAGGATATTTATTATCTAACTAAACTACCAAATAACTAGGAAGACTGGTTTAGCCAGGTGGACCAAAGTGCTTACTACCTTCTTGGTCCGCAACCTAACAAGTACCCATTCTTTTGGTTTGAATATGCCTCCGATGGAGTGATATTCATGGGTCCTAGACCCGAATCTAGGTGGCAACTCCTGATCCAGTCCTTCTTACCAAGAGGAAGATGTTCCTTTCTAGGAACATACCATGTTCTCATAGTATGATGCCCTTGAACAAACCCAGAATATACACATTTTTTAGAAATAAAAAATTCTAGACAACAACTCTAGAGGCCCTTTCTCAGTCAAGTAAATTGCATCATTCTTCAGACCATTGACTTGAAACCTTCATTTCTTACTTAGTTACTGTACAGTTCATCTCCGTCGCAGAGTGGCTTTTAGGGTTTCCTAGAGACTGATGTTTGAGAACTGGTGATTGATGATGTCAAACTCTATTGCGCAAACATGACAGGAGTGTTGATTCCTCCACAGGAATATAAAGATCTGGATCAGGTTTTAGAATGGTCACAGCTAATCCCAACCCATGATGGATGACTCCACCGAAGATCACAGACTCTAATGCAGATCATCCCAAATCTTGCCAGTAGATCAGATTATTCACTGTGTTATGTACTAGGATCGGTCAATCCTAGAAAACTTGTTACTTCCCCTGTGGCATTGATATCTAGGTGTTAATTCCTGCCTCCTCAGAACTACACCACGTGGGAATGTGCTGGTTGTTCTCTTGGAAATCCCCCAGAGTGATTGGAAGGACCTTTTAGAGAGATAGCTCAAAGACATGATCTGGTGTTTCAGCCTGGCTGTACTAGGGGGGTTTGTCTAGGCAGAGATTTTGGTCTTCTACTTGAATTCAGACTTGCAAAGACCCCAATCTGATCTGTTATTAGTTTAGGGTGGCTCATTTGTGTGAAAAATGGTTGATGATTCATAGAGAATTTCTCGCCGGATTTCTGAAACTCATGCGTATGATTTGGCCAAGCATGGTCTGTTTGAGGACCTCTTTGTACTAACTGCTGCTTTTTCCCTTTAGTGCTGTTATTTATTATTACATTGGCTCAGTAATTGTTTGGCGTGTACATTGAGGGCCCCAACACAAGAAAACCAGAAATGGAGTACTTGGCTGTAGGCTTCACCTGGGATCACCTTTGGAGTCTACCAAACATACCAGCTTGAAGTGCACACCAATGCGGGAACTGAACTAAACCATGGTTTAACTATAAGCTTTTCTTTTAGTTAATTCTTCTACTATGGATTATCAAGGAAAATCTTTTTAATATTTATAAATTTTTTGGGTTCTTGTATGAGTCAGATTTGAGATTGGTCCCTTTTTTTACAAGTAACAATTGAATTATATGAAAACAATCAAAATATAAAAGAAACAGAAAGATACAACATTTAACAGGGAATATGATACAACATTAAAAAAATTTAAAATAAAATAAATTCCACCCGCCAAAAGCAGCCACACGTTATACAATCAGATGTGCCCCAATTTACGAAGAGTTTCTTCCCACCTCTTCTAGAACCAATGAGCTTCAATTGCAATTTCGATTTTTCTTTTGTTCAGGTCTTTACTTCAGTTATTTGGAATAAGTTTAGGCACAATTGTTTTGAGTATAGCATTAGCTTCACTCTTCAAATTACAGGTTAATTTCGAAGTTTCTGATCTAGAGACATAACTAATTCTTTAGCTATAGAAAGAAGTACAAGAAAAAGGATTACCTCATGGATGTCAAAAATGATTAGAGTGCAAATGCTTTGTAGATTTTACCGATCTGTATTTGGCAACATTTTGTTTTTATTCTAGAAGTCCAATGGGTGGCAAAAATGAAATGTTTTAACATACCCTGTCCTAGATCATTTGCTCGTGGATTAGTCTTTAACTTTCATTTTAACAAACACAGTGGGAAAATTGAACCTGGATCATGACAGTTCTTCACCTCCATAAATCCTATATTTTCTTTGAAAACCTGTTTATCCTAATTACTTCTTTCCTCTAAATGTAAGAAGTGGCATCGAACTTGTGGAATGTAGAAGCTACTAAATTCATCGAAACATGTTCATTAGGAAGCTTCAAACCCTCAGCTATCAGGATGTCTGACATATGTTCTTTTAAGAGGAGGGAGGCAAGTCATGAGTTCCATCTAATATTTACAACTCTTGGTCTATCAAATCTGTGTAGAGGAAAATACCAGCTTGAATGATTCTGACAATGACTCCACTGATGTGTATGCCAAATAGAGAAGAGCACTTTTGTAAAACTCTGCAAATTCTTGACGAGACTTGTGGTACTGTGAAGAAACCCAGTAATAGCTTGCATATACTGATGGATCAATATCAGTCATGCTATCAAGGGTAGTCTTCCCACCTTCCAAGAGTTTCTTGCACTCTTTCTGATCTCCTTGCTCAAGCTTGAATGCAGCTATCTGCATCTTGACATAGAGAATTGGCTCCTCTATACGCAACTCCCTAGTATCATGAAGCTTTTCAATCACACCTTCAAGATAACCAATGGCAGCTTCTTTCTCCGCATATTGCCGAGAAACTATGACAGCAAAATGTGCAAGCTTAAGCAGATTGATCTTTGTCTCGAAGTCAGTGATGAAATTATGATATAACTGTATTAGAGCATCCCCAGCCTGAAAAAAGAAATTAAAAGGAAGCAGCAATACTTTTTAGCATGTCATCTAATTTAAGCACAAAGGCAACTGAGTACATAAAGCGTAGAATGCACAATTGTGAAGTGAATTAATACAGAGCAAGGACAAGTCAACAGCAAACATATGCAGAAGAGAGGTTAAAAGCGGGACATTGAGTTACAATTTAAATTCTTCAATATATGCAGGCCTATAAATAATATTTTATAGATGTACATCAAGGAAATAACTTCAACTGACACATGAGTACATGACAACCAAGGTGAATTAGCTGAATCCCATCAACACTAAAAATATAAGCTACTACGCTCCAATTTTTATCACATATTTTCACATGCAGAGGTATTACACAACTTCTCATCAGGCTTAGCCATAGAGAATCCCAGAATATATACAAACTTAAAGGACAAGGTAATAGTCAGCCTGAAAGCTGTACATGTTCCCAGAATTTTTAAGAATGAAATGAAACAAGAGTGGAATATGACCAATTGTTGATAGTCAAGGCATTTGATGGTATTCACAATTAGTACCCCTGTCCATCTTGATTGCTTGAATGTGGAGCACTGCTTCTCACTTTTCTCAGCAAGCAAATTGGTAAATATGAAGAAACTCTACACAAAAAGGAAGACAGATACTCTGCAGCGATGTCTTGATCAATGACTGGTCAGATGATCTTTCTTTAGGCTCAACCATATATTCTTTTTTATGTGAAACATGATAGTTGAAGCACTTCTTTTTACACAATTTCAGAAACCAAAGGACTCAATCATATGGATATGTAAAATACAGAATTTCAAATCCTAAGAGGAAAAGGAGGGAAACAGATACTCAATTTCAAGTGAATAAACAGAATTCCATAATCTCATAGATACATATAGAATTATGGGGACAGTCGTATGTCCAGAAAACCAATTCTGCATAGGGTTACACCAAATGCAGCAGTAGATGCACCTCAGAACCAGGAACAGAGAGAATTTCTCTGAAGGAATTATCCTGCAAATCAGATTAGTTGACAAAGGTGGCCAAATAACTAAATCTACAAAGCAATTATTTTCAAAGCCACTTGATGCATCAGCTGCAATGGAACATGCACTACAGCAGCACAGCCACAGAACAACACCATAAAATTGTTTTCTATTCAGTACACATACTAATTATAAATTTTGGATAAGCCACAATGGAATATGCATTACACCAATATTAGTATATGTACAACTGAAGTTTTATCTGTTCAATATACATAATGCATTATGACTTCTATGATTTCTATCCCAATATGATGATGAGAACTGAGAAGAAAGTTATACTTAATAATAAATATTATGTGCAGCTATTGTATAAATTCATTAGATAAGTACCAGACTTGTAAAATGTAGAATATGCATTTAAAATGGTCAACTTGAACAAGAAACAATGAAGGGTATTCCAGAATTAGATATAGCCGCATAGACATAGAAGAAAATGCAAATAACTTAAGCTTTTTTCACTAGAGAGGGAAAATAATGGAAGATACAGAAGAAACAGGAGCTGAAATCCTCCAAGAACAAGGAGGGAAAACTTAATAAACAAGCAGAAAAAAAATGTATGTAACAGCACACAACAAGAAGATTTGAGTAAAAAAAAACTAACATTCCATGGGAAGAAAAAAAATCAGTAATAATCAAATCCTAGCCCCCAATTGTTCCTCAATACCCCGTTCGAGATCTCACTGCTCAAAACTCCATCAAAAAACACAAAATTTCTCGAACAAGAACAAATCAACTCATCAAGGAGAGGAAAGTGAGATAAAAAGACAAAAGAGACAGAATTCACCGAAAAAACCACAAGTTATGAACAATAAAGCATAGGAGATAGATTCCAACTGTTAAGAGCACTAAACTAAACATACCTGAAATACAGTTAGGGCAACGAACTGCTCAAGTTTGAGAGTAAGCTGGTGCCAAAGCTTTCTCTGATACAAATCTGCCAATGTATTGTACCAATCGGCGAGCTCTGGCTGTGCGTTACGCTGGGTTTCGAGATACTGGAGTGCAGCCATGGCAATAGACTATGCAAAATCACTACCAACAGACCCAAGACAGGCAAAGATCTCAGAGAGAGCAAGAGAGACCGATAAGGAATTTGCAGAAAGCGTGCCCCAACCCCTCAGCTCTCCTCTTTTCCTTTTCTTCCGCGACAAGAAACGAGACAGGCCGTGTCGTCAATTCTCCAACTTATATATTTTTCCGATGTTCGGCTAGCGCTATGTGCATAGTATAGTGTACACGAAGAATCAAAAGATGGCTACACCAGGGGGTGCAATGGGATGGGTTTTTTAAAACCCTATCCCAAATCCCAATCCTAACTCCCCTTGACTCAACCGAGCATGGTTGATAATCTTGGTATCGGATCGGATCGGCTGGCTCGCCCAAACTTGAGCCAAATATGATACTTTTGCACCCCCCCCTTTTTTTTTTTGTACAAAAATAATCCATTTTTTTTTTACCTTTTTACCCATGTTTGCTGCATAGGTGGATCAAATCAGTATCGGGATCAGTCTCAATAGGTATCAATCCAATTTGGACAAAATCGGCCGATTCAATCCAAGATTACGAACCATGCAACCGAGGCTTAGTCTAGCCCAGGGGCAGGTTGGGATATCTCAACCCAGGTCCATTTCTATCAATCTGGATAGGCTCGATCCATATGAGATCGACCATGATTGATCTTGGTTGGGCGGGTTGAGGTAGGTTGACCCTAATTCACGTGGCCCTATATATTATATACATTAATATATGTAGGCTCAGACCAATTCAGACCGACTCTGATTAACCTTGGTTGGGTGGGCTAAGCCAAGTTGGCCATGATTGACTCTACAACTCCTATGTGTGAAGTTGAGTGTGCTCTTGGAGTATCTACTATTTGTATTATTGTTCGATGTATATACTATTTTAGGGTTTCTATTCAAGGTTCACAATATTATACTTTCGCACTATTGTAATGTAAGTTGATTTCCCTAATATTTATGCTCAGTTCAGTTTATAATCGTATGTATGTTTATTAGATCATGTGTAGCATATTTGGTATCACATCCACTTGAGCTATTAAAAAACGACCTCGAATAATTGCCTTTTAAGGTTTTCATTATTTTTCAAAGCATTAATCTTTGGTTTATTTTTTTATTTTTTATGAGAGCGAATTACATACACTCCTTATTACTGAAAAAAAAATTACATGCACCCCCCTCGTGTTTGAACCAATTGCAAAACACCCCCCGTTGTTTCAACAATTAGTTCATACCCATGAAGGTTGACGGTGTTAGTAAATAGTTTTGAAATGTAAAAGACATATTTACCCTTATTATATTAGTTCATGCCCATGAAGGTTGACGGTGTTAGTAAATAGTTTTGAAATGTAAAAGACATATTTACCCTTATTATAATAGTGACTAAAATGAAATACCATTTTACCCTGATTACATCCTCTCCAAATCTGAAATTCCTAAATTGATTTTTAGGGTTTTGCTACACACCATCTCCAATGAAGGTGAAAAAAACCATCTCTTTCCGGCGGACCTCCCCTTGCCCAGCCACTCTCCAGCAATGGTTAGTCTCTCCACCGCCCCTCTTTCCCTCTATTTTTTTGTGAAGTTCACACCTCCTCATCCAGCAACGCACACATCCATGCCACCCTTGCGGACCTCCCCTTGCCCAACTATTCTTGTCACGCCCCCATCCCAGACAAGGGATAAAATACATTATGAGGGGTGACTAGGACAACGCTTTAACTAATATTAAAACAATATAATATCAGAGTGCGGAAAGGGAAATATTACATTCCAAATGATCAATAGTTTTGCGAAGCGTATAAAATCAATAGTTACAAGATGATCAAAGCCTAGATGATAAATACGTAGTTAATCCATTTTTCATTACCATCTAATAATGATTAACAAGGGTATAACGAAGAAATGTTTTTACATGGGCCTACGCCTAAAATAAACAAAAGGGGAACAAGTCCCTAGAATTCTCACGGCCCGTAGCGCAATTGTCACAAGGACACCCGTTGCCATGTTCCTCTAACACGACTTACGGCTCCTCCGCACTGCATCATAATCTAAAAATTGTGTACACGAGGGGTTAGCTCTCCACCGAGCCGTGAGGGGATGGGGATGCACAAACACACAATTCACATAGTCCAATGATGCATGCATATGTTAAGTAAATTTTCCACCTAACATCACAACTAAGTCGAGGTATATGCTCTGTGACAACTCGGAGACACTCAGGGTCACTTAACTTATCGCCACAATGAAACCTCAATTGTCACCTGGGACCTACGCCGATCGAAGCCTCCAAGACCACTCGGTGGCGGACCCCTAATAACCAATACTACCATGACGGCCTCTCCCACCTCCACGAGAATCCGGTGTCTGATTACCCAACACCTAAACCCCTATTGGTAAGGGTCGTAGCATAAGGGTGTAAAATCCTAGCCACGCTACATGCAAGTCCTATCGTCCCGAGAGGTAATCCGAGCGCATCAACTTTTCATCCGGTTTAGTGCCCTAAGCACACGGCACGACAGCGCATCTGATTCAACATGACATTCAACATAATTTCTTCATAAATATATATAGTATCCGGTTCCGCACCGCACCCACCGACACCGAGACCCATCAAAGTAAAGCATCTCCAATTAACATCATAACATTCATATATAAAAGTATGCAATATGCGCAAGCATGCTTAATAATTTATAATGATGATATAATATACAATGCAATAATAATATCAAGCCCAAATAACCAAACCCACTCACATATAAGTTATGTTCCGATGTTATGAGTTGTTGCCGCAATTAAGTAACACGTCGCAAGATGAAAACTTTAAACCTAAATAAAGAGTGAAAACAGGGTTAATTAAGTACAGGGACGGATCCCCAAAAGGTCTCCCATAAGTCATTTAAGTATAAGGTTTTAGAAACAAAGTGGTTGCAGGAGTGGTTTCATGCCCAAATTTTGCAACCACATGCAAATCCTAGGAAACCAGGGGTTCAGGACAGTTTTAGTCAAGGTTGGTTGCGGATGTGGTTTCGTAAAACGAAACCGAGTGTAAATCCTAGGAAACCAGGGGTTCGTGATGCTTTAGTCAAGGTCGGTTGTAGATGTGGTTTCAAAACTCGAAACCGCCCATAAATCCGAGCTTCACAGGGGCCTTCTCGGGGAGGTAATTTCGGGTGGTTTCTTCGTCCGAAACCACATGTAAATCCTAGCTAACCAGGGGGCTTAGGAAGGTCTCTCGCCAAGGGTGGTTGCGGTGTGGTTTCTCAGTGTAACCACATGTAAAACCACATACCTGCAGAACCGAAAATTGAAATGTTTCTCACTAGGGATTAATTTTCCAAGGGGTTTAAAGGTAGGGAGGCTTCAAGAAAGCTTCCTCCTAGGTCCATTAGGGTTCTAAGACTTCATTAGGTCCATGTAATCCCATGGATTTAAGAGGAAAAACAAAGAGAACCTAAATTAGGACATAATAGGGTAGAAACCTTAAATTTCTCAAATGGAAAGAGATTGCTTAGGCTTAGAGGTTGTAATGGAGTGAAATAACTCCACCATAGTCTAGGTTTAGAGGTTCCATCGATTCCTTGGGTTCCAAGAGAACCCTAGGTCGAATCTCTCCCATTTCCCAAACCTCAAAACTCAAAATAGATGAAGAGATGTGGGTTTCAATGGCTTACCTTCCCCAATGTAGAAAAGCTCCACGTAGAGGGCTCCACAAGGTGAGGTTCCGAGCCTTCAACCAAGCTTTTCCATTCCTCCTTCTCCTTTTCTCCTTCCTTCGTTCTTCTTTCCTTCTTTCTTCTTTCTTTTTTCTCCTTTTTCTCCTCTTTCTCTCCTCCACGATTTAGGTTAGATGGGAGAAGAAATGAAAATGAATGCTTCTCCCCCCCCCCCTTTGTCTTATTTATAGAAAATGGGTCTTGGGTCCTTTAAGTTAAATGGGTCAATAGCTAAATGGGTCGACCCATTGGTTTTAATTAGAAAAGAACCCATAAGGATGGGTCCAATTGGTTGGGCAAGAAATAGAATAAAACCCATTTGTTTGATCCCACATGTCAAATGGGTCAAATAGATTGAATGGATCGATCCAAGTTAAATGGGTCACCCAAGTTAAATGGGTACTCTAAGTTAAATGGGTCAAGAGGGCTTAATGGGTTGACCCATTAGTTCTACTTGGGTTAGAAAAAGGAATACCCAACCTTGGGTCAAATAGAGTTAGATGGACCCTTAGGTTAAATTGCCACTTAAGCCCAATGGGCCTCTTAAGCTAATGGGCCTGCCCACAGGTTTCAAATAGAAAAGAACCCACTTGGGGATGGGTCCATCCACCATGGGATTATAAGCCCATCACACGCTCCCTTAAATAAGTGGGACCCACAAATAGGATATTCCCAACTCAACTAAAATAGTCTAGGCGGTCCAAATCTTGACCCGCACTTCGAGGGCATCAAGGAAAAGGATAAATACATAAGCCAAGGGCTAGAACTTACTTCTCCATTGCCATGGTGTGTCAATGGTAAGCCCGTATCATGGTCAATAATTTGTAATGGTTTGACCACGGTGAACGACTCACCAAAGACGCGTGGCGTGATAACCACACGTCACGGGGAAGAAATAATAATTAATTATGATCCGGGGTGCGGGTATAACAATTCTCCAACGAAGGTCTCTCTCTCCATCGCCCCTCTTTCTTTCTCTTTTTTTGTGAAATCCAAACACTTCCACCTGAGAATCCTACAATTCACACTGTTACAGTTTGGCTCAAATCCCAACCCGGATCCAAATCCAAACCCTAACCTGAATCCAATTGTAGGTCTGAAACCCGAGGCCTTAACCACTTGTATGTTATGGAGTATTAACCAGGTGCTTAAACGAGAGGAAGGAACCCCACTAGTGAGTTTCCACTTGCTGGTAAGACGACCGATACCTTTCTCATGCAATTGCAAGATCCACCGTCAGATGTACGGATCATAGTAAGTACCACTGGCTCTAGCGAACCAAAAACAAAGGATTAATGTTTTGAACTGATAAATTATGATGGGAGTGTAGTAGTACGCGAAAACACCGACACTCAGGGTATCTCGACACAAAAACAGCAAGGAGACCACACATTGGTCGATGCTGGATTGACCACTCCCATCGACCAGAGCGACCAGAGCTGCTGTCGTAACAAATCTCTGTCTCGGGAGTGCGGGGCCAGTGTCTCGAGTCGGGAATCTTGTCGCCATATCCCAATTACCTAGTAGGAGTATTCTCCTGACAATGTTGGTACGCAGGACCTGCATATTGACCCGTGTACACAAAATCGGATAGATAAATAGTTTTTGACCATATAAGCCCCAAGCAAACAGACCCTAAAACCTATTTCTATTTAAACCCAATTGAAGGCTGAGAACTAGTTCACTGTTTCAAACGTAGAAGAAGGAGAAGAAAAGAGAAAGGAGAGGAGAAAGGAAAGGAAGGGAGGGTTTGGACCATCCCTCTTGCTACACAAATTATGACCTAAGGTAGGAACCATCATCCTACACAAATTATGACCTAAGGTAGGAACCATCATCCTCTCCACTCTTTTGCCAACCCAATTCGGTTCTTTACATCAAACCCCCCTCTCCACTCTTTTGCCAATCCGATTCGGTTCTTTACATCAAACCCCCACTAATTTATGGTTTCCAAATTACTAGGCTTGAGTGTGAAGAACTAAGCTAGGAATTCATCTCTTGTTTGAGATTCTAAGGTAAATCTCTGTCTAACTCAACTTAATTTCCTTCCTGATTCTTCCTATACCTAGAACTTAGCCCAAATGTTGAATTAATTCGGATTTAATTTTTCTATTATTTCATACATGTGAAATTGACTTAGACATATGAGATTGAAACCCAAATTCTTACATGCATGGTTGATCACAACCCTATAATCTGAACCAAATTCCATTTTGACCAAATCATTGACCATCTCTTACTGTTTATACTTAATTGAAACAATTAAAAATTCCATTTTCAACTATGCATAGCTGGTTTGACTCAATTGAAACCCAACTCCACGTATGATTCAATCCCATCTCCAATTCACTAAATTCACATCATCCTTGACCAAATTATCATGCTAATCACATAATTGGGGTAATTAGGCATCATCCCTGAGTTCAATTGAGTGAATCCAAGCTTAAACCCCCAAGACTGCCTGTTTTTCCCTTTGATTTTATTACTGCGAAATCTTTGGTTGACCACTCCTATCGACCAAAGAATGACCATCTCAGGAAAATTATAAGCTTGGCCTTTGCCAATCTCTGGTCAATCTCTCTGGTTGACCACTCCCATCAACCAGAATTGTTGTCAAGTCTGTTTTAATGTTTAAACCTAATCTAGCCCAACCCTAAGGCTACCCTAGGACCTCACCTACACTTATACACCATCTAATTCATGTGTATGGTCTATCAAATCATAGGACAGAACCGTTTGATCATTGAGACCTATCGACAACCATCCCAAGGACCAATTCAACTTCGTGATCTCAAATACAAAAAGGTGAGTGGGGATTGACATTGATTTCTTTTGAGAATTTTTGTTTCATTAGTTATCTTATTAGGTGTTATGCATGTGAATGAGATTCATCATTTTATATTATTATAAACTATTATATTAATTGATTTTATTTATGAAATATGGGCTATGAAATTGTGAATGGTAATTGGGTGATGATGCGATGTGTTGGAATGTAGAACTTTGTCATACTAGTATAGATGTCATAGTCAGCTTGAAAATGAGAGGTATGGTGTGTCGTAGTATGGGATGCAGGATCATTGTACACCTTGTACTATGCCATTTAGTCTGCATAAGACTAGGAATGTCACACCCTGGTGCTCCGAGGGTAATGATTGGGGACTCAATGCGGTAAGGTGCAAAAGAAGCCGTGAATGTTCCCCAGTTGTTACCGTAGCCCAAACTTAGAGACTTAGGCATTGTTTTTAGGTGGAATTAAGATTAAAATTGAATCCCATGGAGATAGAATCTTATGCTTGTAAATGCTTGTATGATTTATCTTCACTCATTGGGCTCAGTGGAGCTCACCCCCGTAGAATTTCTTCTTTTAGATGATTTTGCAGGTGGATGTTATGGTGGCACGGAAGATTACTTTGAGACAGAGGTTGATGGTAATTGTGAGTATGCTGGTTTGGACTCTGAGGGGTGTGACCCCTCTTACGCAGGTGATAAGGATTTCCCTGAAAGATGGGGCTTGATGACGAGGAACTCTTTTTCTCTTTGATGTATATATTATTCTTTTGGTGGATGTGATCCACTGTACATATTTTGAACAGTTAGGTTCCAGCCTAATGGATTTAAATGTTGTGAATTCAGACTGTTGGAGGGATCTTCGATGTAAATAATGTGTATATAACTTGTAAATATTAACTTCCTATGCACTTTGATTAATGAATATCTTGATATTGTATTGTGCTTGTGATGTGTATTTACTGCATTTGGATCCTAGAGGTATTTGAATACTTCGGGTATTCGGGTCAACCATCGGATCCTCCCAAGGGGTGGTTTCGGGGTGTGACATACCCACCCATGCCACCCCTGCAAATTCAGCAACTCACACACCCCTGTCATCACTGCCATTGCATGGACTCACACACCCTCACCTGCAATTCCACTAATTCACACAACCATTGCCGCCCCTGTGATTCTAGGGACTAAGCAAGCCAATGTGATTACAGGGACTCACACACCCTACTTGCGAGTCCAACTACTCACACACCCATGCTACCCCTATGATTCTAGGATTATGATTTGGGCTAGTGCTATGGTACCACATGATTACTCTCAGTATTTTAGTTGTTTTAGAACACTCCTACAAGAATTAATTTCAGTTTAGAGTATGAGAACCCACTCCATGATTTTACTGTTAAATGAAAGCTTGTTTTTTGCCTCAAGCTCTGTGAGACTCATAGCCCCTTTATGTGAGATGCAATGCATCAGTTGGTTCTAATTTAGTATAATCAGTTGGTTGTTTCATGCTCTTATTCTTTACTTTCAATTATGCTCTTCAGAAAGCTATCCACAAGTCCCATGTCAATGCTTGATTTCATGAAGTTCTATAAGCTATAAAGGAAAAACCATGCATTTAAAATATAACTCATCTTCCTTTCAACATTTTTATCACTTTTGCACTGTTTACTAGTTCTAACTATGATATTTTCTATGTTTGTTTTTACAAGAAAAAATATATCAACATCAAGTGTGAATGATAACAACCAAGGTTCATTAAAATATTTGAACCTATAATATAACTGACATAGAAGGCATTAGTGAGAATATCAAAGTCTGTATAAAATGAGAACATATTGTCCTACTGCTACCAAGATACACTAAAAGAATGTGATTTCTTCTCCTGGTGTGACCCAATAAATGCACCAACAATATTGCCCACAAGCGGAGACAATCCCATGAGGTTGTAGGTGAAAGAATTCAAAAAGACCGACAGAGGGGTAAAGATAAGCGTGATTTGAAGAAAAAAATAAAGGATTTGGAGAATTCTTTTGAAATACTGAAGATTGTAGTAACAGTTTTGGTTGTAGTGGTCTTTGTATTGTTGTTTGTAAAAATTGAGGAAAGCAAGTTTGTATTGGTCTTTATAATGTTGTTTGTTAAAAACTGACAAAAGCAAGTTGTAAGGTTTCTCTTTTGAATTTGAATGGGAGCAACATCTAATATTACTATTGAGATGATTTTAATTCCATAAAGCCTTGTGAATATGAACCTTAATTTTTAAACGGACAACATTTCAACATAAGATGACAATAGTACATACTTGTATATTAGGCAACGGTAATATTAAATGATAGAAACCTGATTTCAAATGAACAAAATTCTAAAAGAAATAATACGAACCTTAATTTTCAAATAGACAATATTTCGGCATATAGAAGACAATATTGCAGACTTATATATAAGACAACAGTAAATGCAAGAAAAAATAACTTGATTCCACATGAACATCATTCCACTTTAATCAAATCATCATCCAAACAACTATTATCATCATCCTAATAGAATCTAAATTCATCCAATACATTAAATAAATAAAAGTCATCAATTTCCATACAACTATTACTTATTCAAATTCAAGACCCACAACAATAAAACATCAAAACCATTATATCACCATTTATAAAATAATTACAAGTAAAATCCATCAAATAATTTCATTGTTTCAAACCCCTTAAAAAGTTCTAAACAATCTCTCAAAACATCAATTCCTAACCAACTAAATCATTTTTTTGTCTACAACCATCTCTTTCTCTACGCCCATCAATTCCCAACTCAAGAATCTCTTTGCACCCATCATTTCCCAACCCAAGAATCTCTCTGCAATCATCTCTCATTTTTTTCTAGTTGTTTCTCTTCTTGCATTCCTGTGCGCTTGCTTGACAACCAATTTAGATATGGTCTTCTCTTGTATACTCTTTTGTGTGATAACAGTAGATGATTATGATTTGGTAATTCTCTGAGAGTTACAGGTACCATCTTGGCTCTCATTTATCTTCTTTCTCTACATATGCATGATGTACATAAGTATAGTTAGTTATGCATTTCAGTGAAACATTAAGGAATTATATCATTACAATATAGGTTATGCCTTCACACCAGCTCTCTTATTAGTAAATTTTCCCTTGCCCTTCACTGGAGCTAACTGACATTTCCTCTAGTTGTGGTTTAACTCTTTGTAGTTGCTACAGCTAATATTTGTTGATCTCCCCTTGTACTCCTCATCAACTTCCTTGTTCCTGCTTTTGTGAAGTCTACTTGGTCTCCTCTTAAGAATTGGAGATTGTACCAACTTGCAAGGATCATATGATTTCAATTCAGCCACATCCGGAAGTTGTTGGATCATCCTCTTATATGCATCCATAAATGTTCTCACAATGTAAAATGAATCACAGTATATTCAAGTTTTTCCCTCATGTATGTGATAGTTGTTACTTGTTTACATGGTAGCCTAGTATAATTCCACACTCTACAATTACATGTGTGATCTATCAAATTTACTAAAACCCTACCTTGATACATATCTATGACCTCAAAGGCATGTGGACTTGATGGACAAACAATGCATTCGCTTGCCTTATGCTGCACCTTATCTAATTTTCTCTTAACATTTGTTGTGATTATACCATGATGCTCATAATCGCAGCCCTTCTGATACATATTATACAATCTATCTATCAATTTCACTCTTAACTGGTGAATTAAAGTGAGAATAGACATGTGCCTTAAATCTGCTATCCATTGGTTGAAAGATTTAGTTATGTTGTTTGTGACATGGTCACTCTTTGCCCTAATATTAAATATATGTCTTGCCCACATGATTGGGGGGTTGTTCACCAACCACTAGTATGCTTCATTGTTAAGCTCCTTAATACCCCTCATTTTCTTTTCAAATTGGATGGCAGTATATACTCTTGAGGTTGACAAAAAATGATTTTTAAGTACTGGACCCCCGAAATCTTTTCCTGAAATTCTGATATAAATGTCTAGTGCAACATCTCTGATGAGTATTTGGGAAGATCACACTAATTGCATCTGATAGTCCCTACACAAAATATTTAAATTATCAATTAAACTCAAGCATATAATAGTATGATTTCAAATAAAGAACATATGTAAATAATATTATACATTATGTTTGTCTGACATAAAAATCAGAGACAAATCATCACTGGCATCTTCAAGAGCCTCGTGTAAATAATCAAGAAAAAACAATCAACTATCTTTACATTCCACTTCTACTATACCAAATGCAATAGGGAACAAAACATTGTTTTTATCAACAGATATCACTGACAATAAAACACCACCATATTTACCCTTGAGGTAACATCCATCAATACCAATGAATGGTCTACAATCCCTTCATGAAACATTCTTTGCATGCCTTAAATAGAACAAACAAAATTTTAAACATTGGAGGTTCTAACATGTTTTGTCTCTCATTATAATGGAGCCTGAACATACTACTAGATATGTTCTTTAAAACTATATTCGCATATTCAGGTAACACTGCATAAGACTTTTCAAAGATACCTTGATTCATTTCTATGGCAATTTGGCGTGTCCTGTACATCTTCATGTATGAGACTTTAATGTTGGACGCACTCAACATTGCCTTCATTGCATTCACACTCATTTCTGGATCAGTCTTAACCTGATTTGTAATTTTGTATGTTATCCATTTGGATGTAACACTTCTATGTTCTGTGGTCCTAATACATGTATGTCTTAAATTATATGACTTTATAATAAAAGTCATGTCAGTATTTTGGGTTAGTGAAACACGGGAAGCATTGACTCTCTAAATACAATCAGTTGCTTTTACATACATCAGTCACCCTTTCTTTCTCATTTTTTACAAACAACCTCTCAAAACCCTCTTGAATCACAAAGTTCTGGAAGACAACCCTAAAGTAATGCACATCATCATAAATAGTTCATTTTTCCAAAGTTATTTTCATACAATCAATAGAAACAACATCTTAAGAATCATGCTCAAATATATAATCATGGTTATTATCACTTTTCCCATCATTTTTTTTTTCTAAATTAGCTCCATCACATTGACTGCTATCCATTTCACTTTCCTCATCCTGATCATCAACACTTAGATGTCTCCATTTTTCATCACTACTAGATGGATGGGAACTATACAAAGATTATTCTGATTGTGCAACACTCTTGCTAACTACCCTCAAATCATCAGGAGTCTTACTACTAATTGCCCTTAAATCATCAAAAGTCTTCTTCCAGCCACTACTAGTGCAACACTAATTGTAACTCTTCCACTAACGACAATAGCAGTAGCTTAACCTTTACTAGTAGCATTTGCAGTAGTAGTAGCACTACCACTGCTAGTAGCACTATTCACTATTCGATACCCAACATACACCACCACCCCTGTAGGTTCAATCAGTTGCTCAACTACATTTTCTCCATAAACAATCTCATTGGGGTAATTGTTGACTATATAATTGTCAATGTTACCAGGGCTATCCTCAAGATCATACACATGCAATTTGATGACATTCAACCCAGGAAAACTAAACAACTGATATCTACTAGAGTCATCTGTCACCTCCATATCTATTCTATTAGGGATTTTACATCTGACTTTGAAACTTACATTATAGTCTACAAGTACATGATTAATGATTGAATTGTAGATGTTAAAAATCATGTCCAAGTAGCCATACATGTCTAGGTTAACATATTTTATGAACACTTTTTCACACCAATGAAGTTCAATAATACACCTTACATTCATTGTTGAACAATTAAAAAAGGTCACAATGATTAGACAAAACACCAATGAAATTCAATAGCACACCTTACATTAATTCATTGTTGGATAATTAAAAAATATCATAATAATTAGAAGAAATTAAATAGAGCAACTTATCAAAAAAAATAAATTTAAATAGAGCAGTACAATACATACAGATAAGAAAATATGTCATGGAAATCAAAGCTTTTATTCACTAACATATCCTCAAACATATTACAAACTTATCTGTGAAATAATCAAAGCCAAGTCCAAACTCATTGAAATGCTCAAGGAGAACATAATAGACTATTACCCTGATAGCATCAATAACAATATAAATAACAAGAAGAGAAATAGGTCGATTGGTTCAAAAATGTTGAAGGATTCAGATAATAGGTTTCTCCATAATTCAGTGATAATAAAGTTCTCAAAGCTAAGGCCATTTCTTCTATCAGTCCATGTCTAGTGGAAGCTTAAAACCAAATTTCCAAGCTCATGAGAGAATCAAGATTTTAGAAAACAGAGGGAAATCTTACTAACAAATAAACAATGTTGGTCAATGAATTCATTGAATAAGGATTTAAGTCACTAGGTTTTATAGTTGGTTCCAACAACCCATTCTTGGATTGTAGATTGGTTTCTTCTTGCATTTTTTTACATAAAGGTCAATTAGAGATACAAGTCTAATTGGCTATGTCAATGTGAAATTTGTATCACTTGAGTACTTAGATAAGCTTGCAATCTAGACATACCTTATGTTTTTCTAATATGTTATAAGATGAAAACCATAGTAAAAATGGTCTACTCATCTTGTTGGATAGTGTTTTCATTGAAAAAGTAGGCTTCTTTTTAGTTACTCTACCTATGTTTATATCACATTTTTCTGACTGAGAAATTCTGTAACCCTATCACACAAACACTAGCACACATAAGGAGATTTTTATATAACATAACAAGGAATGGATTCAAGAGGGAAAAGTGACCTTCAAGTAGCAAATGTCCTCAATTTGATTCTTCGTTTGAAATTTTCCTTTCTCAAGTTGTCGATTAAACAAAATTCGTTGATTTTGCAGCTTGCATTTCACCGGATTGGAGATGTTAGAGCAATAGATTGACAGATTGGAGATGTAGAGCTTTCATAGGTCGTCAACTTCACATCTCGAAGACCGCCGAAGAGGACAGTGGAGGTTTGTAGATCGCCTATTTGGAGATATTATAGCAACAGCAGAGTCGAAATGGAGAGTAGAGTTTTCTACCGTATCGTCGGAGTGGAGAATGAAGCTCCTCCCTTGCATATCCCTAGAAATAATAGGAGGTTCACAGATCGCCGGAGAAGAAAGAGGTGAAATAGATGGAGGAAGATGAGGTTGGAACGTTGGTTGAGGAGATGGATTTGGGTTATTTCACATAAGGGTAAAAGGGTCAATGTACATTATTGAAGGCTAATATGGCCATTTATGAATGTTTCGCTTCAACTAACGTTTCAACTTAACGGATATGACTTACTTGTAAGCCCTACAATAGTCTAGGGGAGGTCCATGTAAATATTGAAACTACGAGAGGTGTTTTGTAATTTGTTCAAACACTAGGGGATGCATGTAATTTGCTCTTATTTTAAATAATTTTACCATGTAAAATTATGACAAACAAACATTCAAAAATTTAAGGATAAATTTACATGGAACCGCCTATACTTTGCCCCATACTCAACACACCCCCTCTTATTTGAAAAATCACTTGGACCTCTCCTATTTAGAGGACTATATTACAAGATAGTCCACACCGTTAGATTTATGCGATCAAGTGATGAAGTCAGCAAGTTAATTTTATTTAGATCCCCAAACTACCCTTGGTCATGGGTGGAGTTACTATTTTACTCTGGGATCTAAGAGCCCTAAAATCGATCAACTCTCTTCCTCACATAAAATGTAACTCATTCTCCGCTAGTCCAGTCGAGCCATGAATAGGATGCATCGGAGAAGAAGTCTAGGGTAAAATCTTCGTTCGAACTAAAGCTTCACTCATCGACGAAGAATCGTATAACCCATGAGAATGTCTTGGTGCATGTAATTGAAGTATAACCTTTTGCAAACCCCCTTTACACAACCTTCTTCTTCAAACTCCGACAGAGAAGCAATAATCCTAAATCTTATCAACAAAGCATCTTGGCTACCAGAGGAAGGAGAAGGTAAGTTTTTCCCCATTCTTTTGTTCTTTGTTATTTGTAATTTAAACCTAGTGTTCATAATTAGGGTGTTTTTGTCACAGGAACCAAAACACTAACTGGTAACCAATTTCTCAGATGACAATCCAAGGTAACCTTCAATTAAAATAAGGTTTTTCTTGTTACAGCTTAATGTTGTCTAATGCACTTTGTTATCTGTTCTAAATGGATGAGAATGGATTGAATGATTGTAGGTGAAAGAGCTCGAACTATATAAAATTCCCCCAAGGCCTTCAGCTTTTCCTACATTGAGTGATATAGCGAGCCTCATGCCCCTGACTAAACTCTCTATTTGTTACTTCTCTCTCCGGTAAGTTTCTTCTTCTGTTAATCAGTATTCAAGAAAAGCTTTTTATTTATTTGGCAATACTGAAACTGCATGACTAAGATATTAGGAATAAAAAATTTGGATAGAATAACCTGCTTAAACTTAGGGTAGCTGAAATGAGGATGTTGAGAGGCAAGAGTGGCAGGACATGGGAAGGACAAAGTTAAAAGTATTTATTTTTTGGGAAATCTAGTCCTAGCACCAATAGGTTATAAAATGGGAAGTCAGTTCAGATGGCTTTTTCAATGCATGTAGTGAGCAAAGGCACCAGTGAGGAGAGATATGATGCAAATGGAGGTGTTCAATGTCCAAAGGGAAAGGGTAAGGACAAAGGGAAAATGTGAATGTTTATGAGTTGACTGCAGCAGTGGCATTATGTTTAGGATTCATGTGGCCAATCCAATTAGTTGAATAAGGCTTTTAATTGACTCACCGAGTTGCTTAATTGATTGAGTATAGTTACAAGAGCAATTCAATAGGAAATATCAAGCAAGGTCTTAGAATACAAACCAACACTCTTACACAATTTTGGTTACCCAATATTTTATTTTACAAACTTAAATTTTTTCTGGAAAAGCTCAAGCTTCTCCACCCATATTTTAGGATGATGGTCATGCCTTTGAATATGGTAAACACAAAGTATAGAGAGCATCTTTGATAAAAAAAACATATGAATGCATTATTGTGATATTTGAAATGTTTCATTTATATGAAATAAAAGTTATAGTTAAGCACTCTTACCAAATGACTAATTCTAGTAGGTTAAGTCTATACTTTTAGGCTAACCCATTTGTTGAAGAGCCTGGCTGCCTTGGTTCTCATTCTACTGATCCATGTGAATAGACAGTTGATCAGACTTAATTTTTTTTTTTAATATCATTGGATTATTTATATTTTCTCTATACCATTGCAGGGTTGCCATAGAATGGATGTGAGGACAACAATATTTTACTACTATAATGGAAAAATAAGTGAGAAATTGATAGACCCAGACAAGTACAGGTATTTGGATGTAGTTTCTGATATATATATAATTTAGTGATCAGGGATGAAGCCCTTGTGGAGCATACAATCTCTGTGTGAAATGTATATTACCAGATCATATTGAAGAGATAGAGGTTATAAATGATGAATCTGTCATGACTATAATGTGGTTGCATGAGCAATAAGATAGGTAGTGTTTTTTTGTGTATAATTTACAAGTGTCTCAGTATGTGGTTGATGGGAATACTATTAATGGCTTCCCAAGTATATTGGTTCCCAGATTAATTGAACTAAAGATTGTGAGATCAAATTCTATAGGTGCGACAAATAGGTTTGGAAAGCAACCTGTGAGAAGGGGGTATTTCTGTTAGTGTTACTGGTAGGGCATCCAGTAGTGCTACTGGAACTTGGAGTAATGCCACTACACGTGTAAGTAATAGGAGTGAATTTACTAGGTTAAGAATGTCCAGTAAGAGTGATGCAGCAACTGGTGGAAGTGATAGCACTTCAATCGGTGCAAGGGCAAACATTAGGACAACTACTACAGGTGGAACTGTGGAAGTAGTTGGATGAGAGCAGATGATGTTAGGGAAGTCAGTCATAATGCTGCCAATATTCACAATGGTAATGATGGAAATAATCAAAATGAAGAGAATTATGGAAATCAAGGAAATGAAGTGGATAATGGAAATGATGAAAGTGATTTTGATAGGGAACTCAATGAAACATTAGAGGATGAGGAATCAGATGAGGCTGATGAAGATGATGAAGTACGAGAAGTGGAAACATAAGAGAATCACATAGAGGAAGATAACTTGTCAGATTACAATTCTGATGAGTACCATGGTAAATTTGACAAAAAGTATGACATGAATGATGATGCAGATGTGGATTTTGGGTTGCATTCAGTAGTTAGTGACATGCACCACTTTAGGGCTGCATTTGATGATTATGCTATTCAAAAAGGTTTTGATACCTTGAAACCAAAAAAAAAATTACAAGAATAGGGTAACGACTATTTATGCTGCAGATAGTTGTCCATGGAGACATATAACTCAAAGCATACATATAAGAGAGTTGAAAAAAACTTTAATGCATCATCAATTTGGATTGCCCAAAAACTTGAATCTAGGCTAAGGACAAACCTTGATATGAGGATTAAGAACATGGTGGACTTGATAAGAGAGTTGTATGGTGTAAAAATACATCAGATGCAATGCTACAAGGCACGCTTGATTGTGAAGGGAGAAAATGTGGCCATGCATAAGAAAGAATATGCAAGATTACCCATGTATGAGAAATTGTTGATAAATAGGAATTCTGGTAGTGTTTTTATATTTAACATTTAAACCCCCATGAGATAAATGACTTTTCAGAGGGTTCAAAGTTTAAAAGGTTATTTATATGTCTTGATGCATGCAGGAAAAAGTTTATTGATGGATGCAGACAGTTTATAGGTCTAGATGGTTGTCATTTAAAGGGCAAATATGGTGGAATATTGTTATCTGCAATTTTAATGGATGGAAACAATGGGTTGCTTCCCATTGCATATAGTGTTGTTGAAGTGGAAAATAAAGATAGTTGGAGGTGGTTCATGTACTTTAGAAGAAGCACTTCGCTTGGATGAGAATGTACTGGGCTTGACATTTATTTTAGATAAGCAAAAGGTATAATTTGAAAACCTAGTTTTCTATATCAATTTTACTATATCTGTTAATATGACTTAATATGTTGCTAGTATATATCTAAATTATGGTGTAGGGCCGTCAAGATGCAATTGCTGAAGTTTTTCATACGCTAATTATAGGAATTACTATAGACACATCTACCGTAATTTAAGAAAAAAATTTCTAGACTATTTTTAAAGACACAGTTTTGGGTTGCAGCCAAAGCCCCAAATGAATTTCTTTTTCAAAAGGCAACGAAGAAGGTTTTGTACTGTGATAAAGAAGCACATTGCTGGTTTATGAAGAGTCTCCCTTCCATGTGATCTAGGCACGGATTTAAATTCACTTGTAAGAGTGATCACATAACCAATAACATGACAGAGTCCTTCAATCAATAGATAGGACCACTGAGAAGCAAGCCAATCCTAATCTTGGTCGATGAAATTAGGGTGAAATTGATGAGAAGATTTTATAAAAGGTATTCAAAGGCACTTATAATGGAGGGGAGGGTGATACCTACTATTCAGAAGAAGCTTTATTCAGTCATTCAAGATGCAAGATATTGTAAGCCTATTCCAACAGATAATGATGAGTTTGAAGTCATAGAAGGGATATCAAAATTTGAAGTGAATTTAAGAAACAAGACTTGTTTTTGTAGAGTTTGGGAAGCAACATGAATCCTCTATAAACATGTAGCAGCAATAGTTACATATAAAAGAGATAATATTGAAGATATTGTGACCTATTTTATTCTGTTGATAGATACAGACTGGCACACAGGGAGATTATTCATCCACTATCTAGTCTGTTACATCTGGAAGTTGTGCCTGGTAATGATGTGATGCAACCTCCACCATTGAAGAGGCAACCAGGTAGACCCCGAAAAAACAAGAGGAGAGAACCAGGTGAACCAGTCTTTTCAAAATTTAGGAGGAGGAATAATTCTATTCGGTGTGATGTATGTAAAGAAATGGGGCATAATAGTAGGACATGTCAGAAAGCTGCAGTCAAAGAGAAGAGTGTGAAGGTATTATTTTCAACACAACATCTTCTAAATAACCTCATTTTGATTGTTTTTATATTTGTTATTTTTTTTACTTGTGTAGAGAAAAAGAATTGATGACACAAATAACTCCCAGAGACTCACCAGGTCTCAAGCTTCTACATCCAGTCAATTCACCGCACAATCACTGAAAATAACACAAATGACTGAGAAACTATCAAGGAGAAAGGCAATGACAGGTTCGGGAGCAGGAGATGGTCTTGGATGAGAATGAATCACTGAGGATTTGGTTCCATTTGGTTTGAATATGAATGTACTAATTAAATTTTGTTTGAATTATGATTGGAAGTTGTTAAAAAATGTGAGTCGGGCCCATGGGCTCCCACTTGGGGCAGCTGTGGGACCCACAAACCCACTAAGGTTAGAGGAGTTGTGGCCCCCCCACCACTTATATATATTGAGTAAGAGGGGGAGGCTACGCAGAACAGATTGCCGCAACCCTCCCTTTCCCCTACCCACGTTCTCTCTCCCTCACTCTCTAGCTCTTGTACTGCTTTCTCTCTATGTTTTGATCACGCCTTTGTGCGCATGTGTATCGCTTATGGATTCCATCTTGTTCCCTTGGATTTGGAGAGTGGAAGATCGTTCTTGTACGATCACCTATCGAAAATTGTTCGTGTTCTCTCTATTCGCGACATGTTTACTCGGCTATCAATCCAGGACATCTCGATCCATCTCTGCTGCGTTTGTGACATCGTTCAGGTAATCCTAATCATTGTCCATTATTTTATAGAAGTATTTGATAGATAATAGTTTGGTTTGAGTATGAATGTAATGAATATTTGAATTGTGGTTGGAAGTATTATATGGAGAACATGTGGTTTCATTATGGATGAATTGTGGTTGACAGTAGTTGATGGAAAACAATTAAAATCCATGTTGAATATAAAATGCCTTATTTAACATGCCTTCTTTGATTTATTTGGTTCTAGGTTGATTGCTTTCCAGATATGTAATGTACCAGGTTGAGGTTAAAATCCAGGTTGTTGCTTCGCAGATATGTAATTTTTCAGGTTGAATGTAATATTCCAGGGAGATGCTTTCAGCTAGTGGAGATATGTATTGTTGGATTGCTTGTAAGCATAACCCCATGAAAATATAATTTCATTGTTAACATCACCTAACCAAATACAAATTAACCCAATTGTCATTTTCATACAATCAATACTACAAGTACCGAAACAATCAAACTAAGTACAAAATAACCAAATGTCATTTTCTTACAATCAACACTACAACTACCAAAACAAACAAAGCTATTACAAAATAACCCAAAAACTCTACTCTTTCATTAGACTTTTTCATCTTATTAATCATAATATTCTTCAAACTTCGGATCTCTTCATTCATCTGTTGAAATTCTGGACTTCTTTCAACTACAACTATCTGAGAATTGTCTCTGCTCAAAGGCACTTCTCATGGTGTGACCCTGTTCTCTTGGTGCACTCACAGGGTCACACCATGAGAAATATCCATATCTTGCTGATGGTGCATCTTGACAGCAATGATATAGTATGTTCTTATTTCGTTGAGACTCTGATATTCTCACTATTGTTCTTTTGTTATAGCTACAAATTCGATTCACATACTTCAAAACACCTTGGTTGTAGCTATCATTCACACTTGCTGATGACATTGTTTATCTACAAAAGAAACATTTGCATCTGTAAATAGGGTACAAATTACATGGACAAATATAAGAACAACAAGTAATATGATAAATCTTAAATCTTATTACTTGATTTTACTACACAGGACTGACCGTTCCACATTTTCCACCTTTAGCTTGCCAGCATGATCAGTAGGGCTCGGGCAACAACTCCTATGGCTTTAGTGGAGGTTTTTGAAAGTGGTTCGTACAAAAATAGGTGGGTTTGCTTCATTATCAGATTTTGGTTATGGGTTTTATTGTGGTTGGGGCTTTTTTGGTGGTGAAGAGGAGTTGTAGGGGGTGATGGTGATTCGAAATTCAACATTAATCCACATAAAAGGGGTAGTTGCATTGTGTAGTTTACCATAGTAAAGGGGAGAAGAATGAGAGATTAGAGAGAAGAGTTGGTCTTACAGTAGCAGAATAGAAAAAAGAAGAGGAGAAGAAGGAGATGAATAAGTCTTACAATAGGACAATAGAGAGAAGAAGGCAAGAAGAAGGTCTTACCGTAGCAGAGAATGTCACTAGGGCTCAGTTCAGAGGCTGCGGATGCCTTAGCGGAGCAGCTCCAACGGTAAAGTCCCATTTTCATTTTTTGTATTGCTTTAAGGGATTATTTTAAGTAATGGTGTTAACTTATAAAGGGAGATAGAAGTGATTTTTAAAACAGGAGGGGGTGAGTTGAGTATGGGGCAAAGTACAGGGGGTTCTATATAATTTATCCAAAATTTAAAGTACTATTTTACATCAGATTTTACCTCTTGTAAATAAACATTGAAAAATCGAATCTTTATCCCCTCCCTGTCTAGTACAGTTTAGGGGTGTCAATTCAAGGCCCGGCCCGACAGAACCGCCCGAGCCTGCCCGACTAAAGCCCGACCCAGCCCGGCCCGGCCCGTTTACTAAACTTGTCGGTCTTAAGCCCGACATGTTTAGTAATCGAGCGGTCTCGATGTGGGGTCTTAGCCCATCGGGCGCCCGATCGAACCGACCGAATGCTCGCCCTACCTAGCCCGACCTTGATGTGTAAAGATATCCCAGGAACTGGGTGATCTTCCATCCTCTCCTACTGCTCCTTTCACCTTCAACACAGAACCACCACCACATGTATACTTAGTATTTTTTATCTATGATTTGATTAACTCCTCCTAATCTAATCTTCCATAAAGAAACAATTCAGTTTCAATTTGATGACAGGAGATCTAATATAAGGTTCTTGATGATACTATACCTAATAAGCCGAAGTTCATGCACCAAAGACGAAGTCGGAGGGGAAGACATGGCGGCTATATTTGGGTGAATTTTGGCCTGAACCCACCTCTGATGAAGTTAATAGACAACTTAGCAAATGAAGAAGAAGAAGAAGAAGAAGAAATAGCCAAATTGACTACTCCTTTCCTGAACCCACCTCTACTATTATTTCACTCAAATCGTTCACTATTGATCAGATGGAACCTGTCACACCCCAAACCACCCCCTAGGAGGATTGGGTAGGTGACCCAAATTACGTAACGGCAATCCGCCAAATCCCACGGATCTAGAAGCAGTGCTTACGATCATGGAACCATATCCATATCTTAACCATAAGTAAGATCAGAGTAATGCAGGACGTCTATAATTTAAAAGTAAATGGAAGCATAGCGATACGGGAAATGATGATAATATATACATATAAAGTTTTGTTTGATACATCCCTCGGGCACACACATTCCACAACAAAGAAACAAAAGTTGATAAGCACATACAAAAATATATACAGGACGAGCATTCTCAGCCCCAAAAAGAAAAACAAAGGTAAAAGCTACACAACCAAGTCAGAACGGGGATAACTCCAGAAAATCCAAAAGGAGTCCCCAGTCAAAACATCACATGCACACTTCAATGGTCTTCATCCGTAATGACCACCGAGAACGTACGCAGAATCGGTATGACCTCCATCGGGGTCCACACCAACATCGTCATAACAACCAAAATTCTCCTCCTCGAGGTAGCCCCCCATGCCACAGCGGCATCTACCTGCAGGATCATCTAAGAAGAGCATTGCATAACAGAGTGTGAGCCCCACTGAGCTCGTGAGCAAATAACATCAATCATGCATGCATATGCAATCACAATTCACAAGTTATATGATTCTACATGATATGCAAGTCCAGATTTTTATTGTTAGCCACCTATCATTACAACTAAGTTGGGTTTGTGCCACTACAATCCCCAATACATGTATCCCTGGTGCGGGCTTCTAACCCCTTTCTGCGATACACCCATTGAGTTGTTGGACAAGACTGGTCAGCCCCCGCATTCGTTCACCAAGGTCGGCCCTACCAGCCCTCTGTTATTAATCTGAGGTGACAACCGTTCTTCCCTCATTTTCTTTTCTGGCTTATAGCTCATATGCACCATTCCGGTGTTCTTTTATTCCTTTTTTTTTTTTTCTTTCACTCCCTGATAAGTGCCCCATAGGTATCCAACACCTTAACCCCTGTTGGCAAGGGTTCGTGGCACGGGTGATGAAACTCTAGCCCCATGTCTACATGGCATCGTATGAGTCAAGCGGTGTCAACCGTATCCTATAATACGGGCTACCACAGGCCCCATTTCCAAGCCGAGTACGACATCTAATCTAACAATCACAATCATCATATAGAATTTGCAGTGTTGATCAACAACAGATACTATGAAGTGATTTGAGTAACTTGAATTATAAGTAAATATCACAACAACCATGATTCAATTATTAATAGCCGGCATCAGATCATGATTACATTTGCACATACGATAGTATCATTCACTCACTAGTACTTGGCTCTAGGTACTTAGTCACAAATTCAGTTCCAGCAGTTGTTTGGTTGTTGTCCCCGAGCACAGGATCAAGTCCTAGATGTAAATCAAAAGTTGTCATGTTAAGTTATCAGTCTGTCATTAGAAGTCCTAGGGTTACCCTAATCATACTGGATTGACCCGAGGTTCAATTTGTTTACTCTTGGAATCACTGAGCCTTACACTGGGCCTTAGGTCATGTTCCGGTGCATGGGCCAGTGTTAGCGCATAGGGGCAAATTGGTCATTTGACAATGTCAGCATCTGCCACTAGGTCAGAACGTGGTCATAGTGCTGTCCACAACTTGTATGTGCTGTAGGACCAAGCACAGCAGTGATTCAATCATCAGCGGGGCTCACTAGGGTTCCGAATCATTTCCAAATAAGGACAGATGTGAGGAAGGGCTTTTTGGTAATTTCCAGCCTTCCCATAGTGTCCAGGGGGTATGTGGGTGAAATCCCCCAGGTCTGTCCATCATTCCAGCCAAATTCCCTTCACTAGGAGTTGGCTTTGGGCGATGTCTGCATCGCCCAGTGCCTGTAGAATCGATACAGGCTGAGTTTCCAAGGCTGGGCTTACATGGTTGGGCTCACACCTGATCCTCTGCATGTTTAGGGATTTAGGTAGCCCCAGTGATGGTCTACATTATGGTCCAATTGGTTTCTCCATTAGGGTTCCAGTCAGGCTGACTGTGGCTGCCCAAGTAACCCAGATGAATAGTGTTCAGGGTTTTGGTTAGGCTTGGAATTCAGTTCCAGCCTTGTACAGAGCTGAAATCACCTGAAACAAGGGGGCTTGAGGCTGTACCCATCTAGGGTTAGGGCTGTACAGCCTTAGCCAGCTCCTAGGGTTTCAAAAACACTGGCCAATAGGCCATCTGGCAGTACAGGTGGGCACAGCCAGATTTCGGCCATGGCAGCAGCATAAGTGCCCAATGAAAGGTGATAAAAATCACAGATCTCCCATGCTCTATGCATGCATGGCAGATCTGGAGCCAGACTGGGCAAACCCTAGCTTGTCTGGGCTGCCTAAGGAGCAAAACACAGTGAAAACAAGAGAGGGATAGGGAGCAACATCATAAAGGAGTATTTTATACCCGCACAAGACTGGGAGAACTCGGATCCAAGCTGGTTGCAGGGCTGCAGTAGGTCCTCCTCCCTTCTTCTTCCTTCTTCCCTCTTCTTCTCCTTTTCTTCCTCTCCTTTTTCCTTTCTTTCTCTCCTTTGGATTCAACAGAGAACAAGAGCTCTAAATGAGCTCAGGTCATGCCTATTTATAGGCCCAAGACCACTAAGGTCTGTTTGGCCCAAAGTCCCCTTTTTAAAAAAATCAATTTTTAACTTGATTCTGACTGATTCTGGGCTCACTGGTGGGGTCCACATTGAACCAGGGGTATGAGGTGGTCGCTCAAACTGCCCTCTATTAGTGGAGGGTTCCCATGTCCATGTTGGGTGGTCCCCATAATTAAAATATTAAAAAATAATCACGCATTGCCCAGAGAATTCCAGCAAACTAAAATTCAACAGGGCTTGCACAGGGGTTTGACTCTTGGTCAGGATATTGTCCCCACATGCCACCTAGGGACTTTTACATGATTTTTTCAGAGGTGGGTCCCACCATTATAAGGAGGAGAGAGATTACCTGGGATCCAAACCATATATCAAGCTGTAAGCTGCATAGTTGCAGGGGTCTGCTATCCATCTTCTAACAGGTATATAGGGAAACCTGTTCAAGGTATTCTCATTGATCTCATTGAGTGGAGTGATGCTCCATAGTGATCCTGGTGGCCTGGCCAGGGGTTCCTGTCCTTGAACCAAAATTCCAACTTGTCAGGGGCAGGGTTTGACGAAACCCATTGAAGGGTATAATGTTGTTTTAACATCAGTGCTGAGAAGTGTCAATTTAAAAAGATTGAATTCATTACATGACATTTGGTCTGAAACATCAATTAGCCCGACCGTTTAGAGTTAAATAGGTCATTAACCCGACTGGGACCCGTTTTAGGCCCGTTTAGTCCAAATAAGGTTGCACCGATTAAAGACCGAACTCCAATCGACCGAAATGAAACCGTACCATGCCCGCCCAATGCAAGCCCGAATACCTAAACGGTCGGACACGGTGCAGCCTAGAAAATTGGTGAGGCCTGTTTAGGCCCGACTAAGACCTACCGAGCCCGACCGATTGACACCCCTAGTACAGTTCTTGCAATTCCTCTTACAAGAGCAGAAATGACCACCCTACCCCCTGTCGGGGTGGGGTTCACCCCCCTCTTATTAGAGGCACTAGGGAACTGTATGGGCATGGGCAGGAAATCGCAAGACATAATTTTCCCTGAAAAAATCTTACCCCAAAAAGAAACAAAAAATTTTTGTTTCAACATGGAAAATTTTCACATGTAACAGTGTAAAATTTTAAATCGAAACAAACAGAGTCATAATATCTCTCCCTCTCAACTCTGTCAACTCTCAGACTGAATATTGCATATTGGTATTCTCGTCCTCCTTATTTCGTATTTGCTTACGATAAGTTCTCTCTGTATTGTAGTTTATAGTTTCATCGATTTCCCGTCCTATAGGGTTTTGCTTCCGATTAGGAGGTTTTGAATCGACACCACTCCTCAATTTCGCTAATTCCATTTCACCTTTATTTGATATTTAAAGTTTTCATTCAATTAACAGATTTTGATTTTACTGAATCCAAGCTCTGATATGTGCTTCGTTTTAAAGCAGGAAGACGACGTGATTTTGTTCACTCATTCGACTTTCGTTGACAGTCCCCAGCCAATGGAAGGTGATATATTTATTTATTTATTTATTTTTTTGGTAAAAAGGTAATATATTTATTTGTTAAAGAGCATGTACTGTGAAGTTTGTTACGTAGCGTTTATTGGTCTGTCAGATCTGTTAATGGTGACTGTTGGTTTCAATTTTCGCTTTTGTCTGATTACTTTGCTACTTTTTAGTAGTTTCACAAGCGGAGAAATTCACGTGGGAGATTGAAAACTTTTCTGAGTTGAACCTTTCTGAGTTGAACGCGAAGCACTACTCTGATATTTTCAATATCGGGGGCTATAAGTGGTATATGAATTTCTATTATCTTGTTTGATTTCTTATGCAAATTGATGCATACTTTTGTTTCTTCCAGTCAATCTCTGACCCTTGCATTGCTTTGGGCAGACAGGTGCTCATTTATGTACACTTCATGGTGTTGTCCATATTTCTAGAGGTTGCAGATTCAGAGAATTTTCCTTACAGATGGAGTAGATGGACTCAATTCAGCTTGATTGCGATTAATCAAAGGGATAGCAACTGCACTCTTCGAAATGGTATCATCATTCTTCATCTTTTCTGTCTCTTTCATCTGGTTGAATAAATTTCTTTGTAAAATCCCACATTTTAACTTAGGGGAAGGTGCTGTTTTGGACCAAATTTGTGTTTCAGATGTTAAATGCATAATTGTGAAACAAACCTTAATTTATGCTGTGATCACCCATTGAGTTTTCTCGAATATTTTTGTCATGGTATTTTCCCATATTCTAACCAATTGCCCACTGACAAAAACTTTGCCGAAAAGTTCCCTTGGACTATTGGTCTGGACTAAATATATTCATAGTGAAACTACTTCTGTGATCACCATAAATCATAATATTTAAATCACTTTCCGAAGACTAGGTTTGTACCATTTAACTCCCTACTATTGCCTCACTTGCTAGAACTGTGCCGAAAGAGTTCCTTTGGCCTTTATGTCATGGACTTGGGTTGTAGTAGTTGTTGAGATTTGTAGGAGAAATAACAAAGTCCATTTCCTGTTTTACACCATATGACTCAACTACATAGGGTCGTTTTCTCAGTATTGTACTGGAAATCTGGTCTGTTCAATATGTTCTGTTCACAGTTGTCAAATTATTATATAATTGCATATAGGTTGAACCAATATTCTTCCAGTGTGTGTTTGGTATTGGTGTTTCTTGTTGGCAAAGGAAATAGGGAGATTGAGTATTGGCTACACCTATAAATTTGGTGATAACTCTGGTCCTTTACTTCGTGCAGAGACACAACACCTATTTTATGCTCAAGATAATCAGTGTGGTTTTTCGTGGTTCATGCCTCTCAGTAAAGTATGTGACAAGGATAGCGGATATAATATGAATGGCACAGTATTAGTTGAAGTTGAGGTTACTGTCAAAGCTGTGGATTATTTGACATATAACTCGAAAAAGGAAACAGGTTATGTTGGACTTGAGAATGAAAGCACATCCCCTTACATGAATTCTCTCCTCCAGACTTTGTACCATATCCCCTACTTTAGAAAGGTCAAAGGCTCAAAGACTTAAATTGGTTATCTTGCTATTGTGTTGTTAATATCTTCCCTTGCTTCTTCCCCCCTCCCTGTAATTTTTCTTTTCTAATAACAAAGCACTGTATTTGATATTGTGTATTTCAGACTGTGTAAGATATTCCAACAACCATGAATGCTATGCCACCATGGAGCATCCCTCGGTTTTTGCAGAGCTTATTTTATTTTCTTCAATACAGTAACAATAGTGTTGTAACGAGAAGGTGCTACTCTTCTATTGACCGTGACATGCATGGTTTCATGCAACATGATGCACTGGAATTTAATTGGGTTCTTTGTGGAAATCTGGAAGATAAAATGAAGGTGCTTTTTGCTTTTTCTTCTCCCCCCCCCCCCCACTTTTATAAGATTTATGGAGGCAATATGAACTTAGCATTTATATACTGGCTTAGGGAACTACCGTGGAGGGTAGAATTCAAAAGTTGTTTGAAGGGTACCATATGATTTACATTGAATGCAATCTATGCATCCGTAAGGATCACAAAGTTACAAAATTGGAGTCACTTTTTGGTATGTATTTTAACTTTATTATTGAGTTGTCCAGGTTAGAATTGTATGTTGTTAATCAATAGCCTTACAAGGTAGTCAACTCTATATTTGTGAAACAGGTCTTCGGGTTGATGTCAAAGACTGTCAAGACGTCTATGCTTCTTTAGATAAGTATGTGGAAGTTGAACGCCTTAAGGGTGATAACAAGTACCGTACTGTGCTACATGAACTACAGGTAAGATGCCGATGCAAGAACATTTCCTTGGACCGGGCCGTGCCTGTTTGAGAACCCAGACCTAGAGCTGGGTTCAAATTTTTTGTTTTTGGTTTAGTAGGCTAGTTTAGGATTTCATTAATTTCTCTTTTGGGTTTCTTTGTAATTTTTTTTTTGGGATTTCAAGTTTCCTAGTTGCTGAGTTTCCTTGTTGAGTTAGTTTCATAGCTTTATAGTAATTTCTATTTGTAGGAAACTTTATTTTCCTTATATATGCTCGTAAACCTAGTTAAAGCTTTTGCCGAAACTCCACAAAATATTTTGGCTGTCGAAACGAAACATTGAATATACAAAGAATGCAGTTTTTTGGTAAAAATTCCACTGTTTTGTTTTGGTATCGTTTCGACCGAAATAATACATTCCTTAAGGATAAAATGCTAAGTTTTGTGTTCACTTTGCTGATTTCGACTTTAACAACCCTGCAAACCTAGTTTTTTGTGATTGCCAAATCAATCCCATACAAGCGTTGAACAAGTACAATCGTGGAAACCAAGCCAGACCCAAATTATTTGTTTATTCGTAATGTTTATTTTAGTTGTTTTAATTGAATTATCTGTGTTCTAGTATTAAATTGTGCGAAATAGACTATTTTAGAGTATGTATAAGTTGGAAGTATGAGAGTGTAATGGAACAAGGTAAAGGATGGAAGTAGAAGGTTGGAGAAGAAGAGAGCAAGAAGAAGAGAAGAAGAGAAAATGGTGCAATGTTGTGTGTTGGAGTATTCTCTCCACCACACCTATATTACTTCACTAATGAGATAAAAGAAATTACATCCACCTCCTTAGGGAGGTAAAAGGTAAAACAGAAAAAAATATATATAACGTAAGAGAGTAAGATACTAGACTAGTACTCAAATTACCCTTATTACATAACTCTAAAACTCCCCCTCAAGCTGGAGAATAAATTTCATATATTCCTAGCTTGCATAATAGGGTACTAAACTGATGAGGGATGAGGCCCTTAGTAAAGATGTTAGCTAATTGATCGCCTGTCTTAACAAAAGGAGTACAAATGTAGCTGGAGTCAATCTTCTCCTTTATGAAATGTTGATCCATTTCAATGTGCTTTGTTCTGTCATGTTGCACAAGGTTGTGTGCTATGCTAATGGCAGCCTTGTTATCACAATAGAGTCTCATAGGTGCCTCAGTATCAAATCCCAACTCTTGGACCTGCCTTCTCAACCATAGGAGTTCACATACTCCATGAACCATAGCTCTAAATTCTGCCTTTGCACTTGACCGAGCCACAACTGGTTGCTTTTTACTCCATGTGACCATATTAACACCCACAAAAGTACAATAGCCAGATGTAAATCGTCTGTCAGAAATTGAACCAGCCCAATCAGCTTTAGTGTAGCCTTCAATTCTCAAATGGTTGTGCTTGGCATATAGGAGACCTTTTCCTGGAGAGGACTTCAAGTCTCTAAGGATCCGGTAAACAACATCCAAGTGCCCACTCTTGGGGGCATGCATGAACTAACTCATCACCCCAACTGCATAGGTGATTTCTGGGTGAGTCAAAGAGAGATAAATCAACTTCCCTACAAGCCTCTGGTAATTCCCTGCATCAATAAGGGAAGGTCCAGTCTTCTCCTAGCTTATGATTCTGATCAATAGGAGAGTTTGTAGGTTTGCAAACCATCATCCCTGTCTCTTTCAAAAAGTCTAGGAGAAACTTCCTTTGACATATATTTATTCCCTTTTTAGACCTTGACATTTCAATCCCCAAGAAGTACTTCAAGGGACCCAAATCTTTAATCTCAAACTGTTGAGTCAAGTAGGTCTTCAGTCTAGCTATCTCAGCCCTGACATCTCTAGTCACTACAATATCATTAACATAGACAAAAACGGTTGTGATGGTACCATTACCTCGTCGGGTAAATTAAGTGTGGTCAGCTTGGCTTTGGGAATAGCCATTCTTCAAAATGGCTTGTCTAAACCTCTCAAACCAAGCCTTCAGGGACTGCTTAAGACCAGATAATGCCTTCTTGAGCAAGCACACTTTCCCTTCAGCTGAGGGACACTTGAAGCCAGGTGGAGTTTGCATGTACACTTCCTCTTCTAGATCACCATGGAGGAAAGCATTCTTCTCATCCAACTGATACAATGGCCAATCTTTATCAGCCGCCAAAGATAAAATAATTCTTATTGAGTTATGCTTCGCCACATGAGCAAATTTCTCCTAATAATCAACCCATACATCTAATTGTAGCCTTTCGCCACCAACCATGCCTTGTATCTCTCAATTGTACCATCTAATCAGTACTTGACTGTGTAGACCCATCTGCATCCAACTGGAACCCTCCCCCTGGGAAGATCAACTACCAAGTATAGTTCTTCTCAAGGGCCATCATTTCCTCAAACATGTCTTGCTTCCACTTTGGGTTAGACATGGCCTCAGTGACATTTTTGGGAATGGAAATAGAAGAGAGAGCGGCAGTGAAGGCAACACCTATAGGAGAGAGAGCATCATAGGAAACAAACTGAGCTACATGATTAGTGCAAGCTCTATTTCCTTTTCTAGCAACAATAGGAAGGTTTAAATTAGAAGGAAGAGAAGAGACGTTACCTGACTGAGGAGGATGCATCTTAGGATGTGGATCTAAAGAGGGCTCTTGGCAGGTCTTCTTTGCTTTACTCTTCAAGAATTCACCTTTTTTGTATTGAATGTGGTAATCTTTCTCATTACCAGAACCACTTTTAACCACAACTCCTTCACCAGAACCACTTTCAACAACAACTCCTTTAGGTTTCCCAATATCAAACATAAATGGAGAAGTAGGCAAAGGTAAGAGGAAAGGGATAGAAATAGCCTCTTCATTTCTACTAAGCTCTCCTTGAAGAGGATGTTGAGGAGTAAAGAAAGGTATAGATTCAAAGAAGGTAACATCTTTGGAGAGAAGGCGCCTTCGAGAAGAGGGATGGTAGCACTTATACCCCTTGGTAGAGGAGGAATATCCCAGGAACATACATTTGAGTGCCTTGGGGTCAAGCTTAGTCTGAGCACATTTATTGACATGGACATAGCAGACACACTCAAACACCTTGGGAGGAAGAGAGAAAGCAGAAGTCTGAGGAGACAACAAGTCTAAAGGGGATTTGGAGCCAAGGAGTTTAGTGGGCATGCGATTAATTAAAAAGGTAGCGGTAAGAAGGGCTTCAGACCAAAAAGTCTTGGGAACATGCATGCCAAATAGGAGACTCTTAGTGACTACCAACAAATGGCGATTTTTCCTTTCAGCCACCCCATTCTGTTGAGGGATGTCAACATAAGCAACTTGATGAAGAATGCCATGATCAATAAAAAACTGTTGAAGCCCCCCCAAACATATACTCCCCCCCTTTATCAAAACGGATAATTTGAATGCGAGTATGAAACTGGGTATAAATGAGCTGATAAAAATTTTGAAAGGCATCATAAACCTCACTTTTTTGTTTCATAAAAAAGGTCCAAGTTGATCGGGAAAAACCATCAACAAAGAAAACAAAATAACGATAGCCAAACAAAGAAGTAGTGGGGGAAGGCCCCCAAACATCAAAGTGCACAATATGGAAAGGAACAGTGGATCTATTACCCTGATAATGATAAAGAGAACGACAATGCTTAGCAAACAAATAAGGTTCACACTGAAACACATGGGAAGAAGGAATGGAAGAAAATAAGTGGGGCAATTTTGTCCTCATAACACCAAAAGAAGGGTGACCTAAACGCTGATGCCACAACATCACAAAGTCAACAGTACTGTTGTCATGACGCCCACATGCGTAGGATTGAGCAGTAGTTAGTGGGGGTGTTCCTTGATCAAGAAGGTAGAGTTCCTTTTCCTCACGTCCTTTGCCAATTAGCCTCTTTGTCACCAAATCCAGAAAAACACAATGAGATGGAAAAAAAGTAGCAGAATAATTTAAGGATTTGGTTAGGTGGCTCACATATTAGAGGTTAGTATGGAACTGAGGAACATGAAAAATAGAGTCAAGGGAGATAGAAGAAGTGACGCGGACACTACCTTTACCAAAAATAGAAGAAAGGGAACCATCAACAACTCTAACCTTTTCCTTACCAGAACAGATAGGGTAGGAATCATAACACTGAGATATGCCGGTCATATGGTCAGTGGCTCTAGAGTCAATGACCTATGTAGAGGTAGTGGAAGGGCCAGATGTAGAGGCCTGCATAGTGGAAGAGGGCCTGTCTAGATATGACAAAACCTTGCGAAATGCTGCAATCTCATCCCGTGTGAGGGCACCAGTGTCTGTCTGCAGTCCATATGAAGATCCCATAGGTGCAACCTCATTCATCAAGGTACATGCACTGCCCCCCCTCTCCTGCTGTCGTGCATACCGGGGGGATAACCATAAAGCATCCAACATCTCTCTCTAGTGTGTCCAAATTTCCCACAATGGGTACAACTGAATCTACCCCTGTCATTTCCTTGGGGTGGAATCTGACCTCTACCTCCAATAGCGAACATAATGTAGAAATACACGAAAAAATGAAATGAGACACAATCCAAATGGGTACACACTCTACCCAACAAAGACAATTCTGTTAGAGTTATTGTCTTAGGGGTAATTTAGTCAATGTCTTTATTCTAAGTCCTGAAGTTTGTAATTTTATCTTTTATGTCTATTCTCTTTTTACCTCCCTAGGGAGGCCCTTGTAATTCCTAAGTTAATAGCAATGAAGTAAATAGGTGTTAGGAGATGATTCTCCTAACACACATGATTCTCTCAATCTCTCTTCTTCTTCCTCTCTTCTCTTCTCTCCTCCTCCTCTAGCTGCAAACCTCTTCTCTCTTACCTAGAATCGATCCAACCTAGAATTCTAACTTGGTATTAGAGCAGGTCCTCTAGTTTGAGAGTCGACTAGCTTAGTTAGTTCTTCCTTCACCTCTCTTTGGAACCCTAAGAGGATAAAGGGTTCCACTAGAGGCTGTAATATTTAAAGCATACTCATATTACATTATTTGGAGGTCTATTCCTCACACCAATCTACAATAGAGGATGTCTAGAAGCTGTTGAAGGTCATTCAAGCCCTAGAAGAGCTACCTAGAAATTTCCGCCAGCCTATTTCTTCTCAGCCTAACTTAGTCTAGAAGCTGTTGAAGGTCATTTAGGCGCATGTGCTAGATGTGAAGAATCAATGTGTGTTCCTATCCAAAGGGAAGCATACTATATTTCACCATATCAGTGTGCCAGCTGAAGAAGTCGAGTGTAAGCTGTTTAGAACTAATAAGAATGATGTTGATACCAAAAAGAACGTGTTGACCATTACACAAAAGGAATTTATAAAGTCTAGTATGGATTTAGAACTGATTCTGACACTTGTTACTATGGAAGTGACCCCACAAGCTTAGCTTAATCTTTCCAAGCCAATTAAAGACCAGATCTTTGACTTTCAAACTTAGTGCCTGAAGAGCTGCCAGATGAATTCCCACCCGTTACATACAACATGCTAGCAACTTGGTACCTGGTTCAATTTTACCAAATTTTTTGGCTTATTGTCTTAGCCTACTGAGCATGAGGAGTTAAAATGGCAAGTAGATGAGTTGTTGCGATAGTATTTCATTTAGGACAGCCTAAGCCTGTGCATCGTACCAACCTTGCTTACTACGCTTAAGAAGGACGACTCTTGGCGTAAGCGTGGATAACGGAGCTATAAACATGATTCCCATCAAGTATAGATTTCCTATTCCATTGCTTGATTATGTGATTGATATGTCGTAGAAATTGGACCTTAGGAGCGATTATCATCAAATTCGTTTTTAGCTAGGAGACGAATGCATGACTGTCTTTAAGACAAGGGATAGACTGTTTGAGTGGAGAGTCATGCCTTTTGGTCTGCCTAATGAACCTAGCACGCTCACAAGGATGATGACTCAAGTATCCCTTCATTAGTTGATTTTTGATTGTTTACTGTTAATGGGTGTAATATGTCCAGGTCCAATGTATCTGTCCGGGTTCGATGTACCTTGTGTATGCTAAGGTGGAGTTGAGTCATCTCCACTTAGCACACCTTATTTGTTATCCTATTTCAATCTATAAATAAATTGGCCTCTGTCTTCTAGAGACAAGCTGAATACTCTGATATTCAATTTTGTATCAGAGCCCCAAAACCTTAAAGTTCTTTTTGGTTTTCTTTCTGCAGCCGCTGCCAATAGAGCTCTACCACCAATCATAAGGCTCAACGTCTCCACGTCAAAGATGGTTGACTGAATATGCACCAATGCATGTCATACCACATATGACCACCGCTAACAATCACTGACCGATGTTCTCGCATCACCACTGCTACCGCCTACCACCCCACCAATCACCGCCAAGCCCTTTTCTGATAGCCTCTACACCATAGTTGTCACAGCGCCTAGGAGGTCCAAGGTGGTGAAGAGGGTCCAAAATCAAGGCGACAACAATTAGGTGACCAAAGCGTCCAAGGTGCTGCCTAGACGACTAAGGTGCCCAAGTCGACCAAGGCGTCGCCTTGACAACTATGCTCTACACTACTATTGTGATACTCCCAGGGCTTTAGTCCTTCATCCGCTGCAAGATTAAGGGATCCTGCCCCTCTTGAGACCTCTAGGGGCCATTGCCCCCTTCCACTACAAGCCCAGGGGCCTGCCGCCCCCTTGTCGCATCTCCTAGGAGCCTCACATTCCCTCTCGCATTTACCTAGGGGCCTCCCGCCCCCTGCCACAAGCTACATGGGCTTTTCGCCCCCTGCTGCCACCTCTAGGGACCTACTACCCCCTTACCACATCATCCCAGAACCTTTGCCCCATTGTCGTGTTTTTCTTGGCCTCTCTTAGGTCCTCTGCTACTGTGACTTCGTTCGTTTACCTTGCTACCTATCTAGTATGTCATGGTATGCGGTCTTGTCTCTCTTGCGAATGATACGGTAGCCTCCACACTGCTACTCCTTTTGTATATTTGTTTTAGCACCATATCAACTTCTATGTTGTGATTCCAACTCAATGGCAGAGGATAGTGATGTTAATGACTTCGTGGGAGAACTTGGGGGTAGTGAGGTGAGTCGTATTGGGACTCATGGCCATAACCTCTCCCTTAAACTAGGTCCAACCAAGTTGAATGGGTCTAATTACCTTGCATGGTCACGGACATGCCTTTTGACTATCTGTGGGAATCATCTTTCGGGGTATTTGACTGGAGACACCCCCATACCATCTAGTGGTACAACTAAGACTACCTGGCTCACTATTGATGCCTTGGTGATGTCTTTCCTCTTGAATCCATGGAACCTCAGATTAGTGCCAGCTTTATTCTATTTAACTCTCCACAAGAACTATGGGATGCCATCCATCAGACTTATGCTCAGACCACCAACTATGCTCAAATTTATGGGCTTTGTCGTCAGGTTCGGGAAATCACACAGAAGAATGTCTCTTACCTCTTATTATGCTACCTAAATGCACTCTGTTAACAACTGGATTTTTAACATCCGGTCCATATAGTGTGTACAACTGATACTACTACCTTCTAGAAGGAAAGTGAGATGGAGAGGGTGAGTTTTCCTCAGAGTCTTAAATTCAGAATATGACCAGATTCAAGTTCAAATTCTGGGCTGAAATAAGTTCCTGACTCTTCTCCATGCATATAACATTCTGCAGCATGAAGATCGCCGTTGCTCCGTTATGATGCCATCTACTCTACCTCCTCACTCTGCTCCGGTTTCTGCACCTGCCACTGGGGAGCCTACTGCCCCTAAGGCCCCTACTAGTGATCAAGAACCATTTAAATGTGATTATTATGGCAAGCCTCAGTATACTCGGGAAGCATGTTGGAAGCTCCATGGTCGCCCCAATGATGGGGGAAATGGTGGCAAACATGGTTCTACTTGACACTAGGCACATCTGACTGAATCGTCCGAAGCTTCTCCCTTTGGACTGCCTGCACCTGCATCTGGTTCTACAGCTCCCTTCTCTTCGGATCAGCTATTGACCCTACAACACATGTTGTCTCAATTGGGAACCCTCTTTGCACCTCTACCTGCCTCTACTTCTAATTTGGTCCAGTCATGTATTTTTCATGTTTCCTCTGGCTCTAGTCCCTCTTACTCCTTGATTATGGGGCCTCCGATCATATGACTAGTTCCTCAGTCCACTTCTGCTCTTATCATCCCACATCAGGTAAGGACAAAGGTTGTGTAGGTGTTGGATCTTTATCCTCTATATTTGGTAAAGGTTCCATTAATTGTTCCCCTCATATTTCCTTATCCCCTATTTTGCACATTCCTAATTTATGTGCCAATTTGCTTTCTATTTACCGCCTTACCGTAGATCTCAATTGCTGTGTTTCATTCTATTCTACTTATTATCTTTTTCAAGATCTGGTCACTGGGGCAACGATTGGATATGGTAAGGTGCGCCATGGGCTATACTACCTGGATATGGGTCCTCAGTCAACGCCTCTACTCTTTGCTCATACCCTTCGTGCTGAAAGTTCTCTTCAACTGGTTCATCGCTGGCACCAGTGTCTCAGTTACCCTTCATTTCGAACTTTACGTTAATGTTTCCTTCTTTAATTGAGGTTTGTATTCCGATATTTTTCATTGTGACATCTATGCGTTGGCTAAACATACTAGAACCTCTTAGTCCCCAAGTTTAAATAAAAGTGATGTTCCTTTTTTTTGTCTTTCACTCTGATGTTTGGGGGCCTTCTTGTATTGTTTTCCAGAGATGGCTATAGGTGGTTAATTTCTTTTATTGATAACTGTACCCGGCTCACTTGGGTGTAACAACAACATCCAAGCTTTATCCCAACTTAATGGGGTCAGCTACATGGATCCTATAAGAGACAATAGGTAAAAAAAAGTAAAAAGGAAGGGGGGGGGGGGGGCAAGGTTTAAAGTATCGGGTCTCGTATCAGAAGGATGATTTTAAGAGACGTATTGTATCGGAGATATGTATCGTACGCTACAGATACACATGGAAATGGTCAATATACACATAGAAATACACTTTTGGAGCAAAAAACAATATAAATAAGCAATATATAACATGTATCATGCATAAACACTGAAATGGAGAACAACATATAACGAGACAAGAAACGTCATTGATTTGAGTACAAATCCTTGCAAGGGATCAAGTTTGGTGCATCAACTAACTTAGTTTTACCTAAATCTATCGATTTTTAGAACAAAAAGGATTAAAAACCATGATTTAAAATTTAAACATAGAGATCATGTTTTTTTGAAACCTACCTTTTTTTTTCTGTAAAATCTCCTTTTTTTTTTTTTTTGTGAAAATCCTTTAGTCTCTGATCTCAAAAGCAAAATCATAGTCTGATAGTCACATGGGCCTTTAATGGCCATATCAACATGTATCGATTGGTATCAATCGTATCAGTATGTATCAATCTGTATCGGCCGATATTGGCCGATTCATACCGATACTCTCACAGGACCCTTTAATCTATGTATCATAAGTATTGGTTCGTATCGTATTGTATCAGACCGTATCGGTCAATACAATACGATACCAACAGAGATACCATTTTCTATAAAAGATACGTTTTGGTACCGATCGATACCGATACATATTGATTTGTATTGTATTGTATCGTATCGGTCGATACTTTAAACCATGGGGGGCAAACAGGTAAAAAAGGGGGGGGAACATCAACACAATCTCTAGGGCATTGACCCTTCTTAACTACGTACTGCTTCTTAACTGTCCAATATTCTGCACTAGGTCTCAAAGAGGGGTGTAATACAAACAACAACATTACTTGGGTGTATCTTCTCCGTACTAAATCAGAAGCCTTTGAATGTTTTAAATCCTTTGACACTATGATTCAGACTCAATTTAACGCCCAAGTCCGAGTCCTTTGTAGTGATAATGGTACTGAGTATGTGGACCACACATTTTGCCACTATCTCGATGAACTGGGTATTATATATCAAACCTCATGTGTTCGCACTCCGAAACAAAATGGTATTCCCAAACGGAAGAACCGTCACCTTCTTGAAGTGACCCATTCTCTCCTCTTTATCATGAATGTTCTGAAGTTCTATTGGGCTAATGCTGTTCTTACAACTTCCTTTCTCATCAACTGGGTTCCATCCAGTATCCTGTACTTTAAAACCCATGTTAGTCTTCTCCTTAATCTGTCCATAACCTCCTTTATCGCTCCTCGGGTTTTTGGGTGTGTCTGTTTTGCCCATTACTCTTTCCCTTCCCACTTCAAGCTCGATCCTAGGACCTTCAAGTGCATATTCCTTGGGTACTTTGGCTCTCAGAAAGGCTATAAATGCTATCACCCTCCCTCTCGTCCTCTCTTTGTTACCATGGATGTAACCTTCCATTAGACTGAACCTTACTATCAATCCCCTCTTGAGGGGAAGCTTCTCGACATACTGCCATAGGTTCCTTCAGGACCCATTAGACACTGTACATATTAAGAGGGAGGGGTCTCTATTCCCTCAGGACGATAACAATGCTACAGGTGTTAGTTAGCAGTCAAAGGTTCCCATCACATATTCCAGGCGAAAAAACCAATAAGAGAAAAAGCCCGTAGTCGATCTACCATGTTCGATGACATCTCCTGATCTTAATCCACCTTCCTCACCTCAGCCAGGTAACTCCTCTACACCATCTGACCTTGATGTTCCTATCGCTTTTCGAAAAGAAGTAAGAGAATGTACTCAACACCCCATTTCTAGCATTATCTTGTATGAGTCCTTGTCCCTTCCTATCGGGGCCTTTGTTTCCTCCATATCTTCTATTTCTACCCGCACAAGGATGGAAAGATACTATGGCTGATCCCAAGTAGAAGGCTGCCATATTAGAGGAGATGCAGGCTCTTAAGAAAAATGGTACGTGGGAACTTGTTCCGCGTCCTCATGGGAAGAAGCTAGTAGATTTAAGTGGGTGTATACAGTAAAGCATAAGGCTGATGGAACTATTGAACGATACAAAGCAAGGCTGGTTGCTAAAGGCTTCACACAAACATGTGGCATTGACTACTAGGATACATTCGCCCTTGTTGTGAAAATGAATTCTGTTCGTGCCTTATTGTTGTGTGCTGCCGATTTGGGTTGAAATCTTCAACAGTTGGATGCCCTGGATGCATTCTTGAATGGGGATCTAGAAGAAGTCTATATGGACATACCTCCTAGGTTTGAAACCACTTCTACAACAAGGAAGTTGTGCAGACTAAAGAAATCTCTCTATGGCCTATAACATTCCCCATGAGCCTGGTTTGGGTGGTTTTTGAAGGCTCTGTTGAAATTTGGTTTCAAGTAAAGCCTGGCAGATCACACTTTATTCATTAAACATAGATACGTCAAGGTTACAACCCTCATTGTATTTGTCGCCGATATTGTTGTGACTGGTAGTGATGAGGATGAGATCATCAAAATTATGACTCAATTGGCACAAGAATTTGAGATTGAAAATTTGGGACCTCTTCGATATTTTTCCTGGGAATTGAGGTTGCTTGTTCCAACAAAGGCATCTTTATTCTTAGAGAAAATATGTCCTAGATTTGTTCAGTGAAACTGGAATGTTGGGGTGCAAACCAACAGAGTCTCCCATTGAAGTCAACCATCATCTTAGCACAGGTGGTGATCCAGTTGACAAGGAAAGCTATAAGAGATTGGTTGGCAGGTTGATCTACCTCTCCCACACTCAGCCAAACATAGCCTATCCAGTTGGAATTGTTTCAATTGGAAGCCTTTACGGATGCTGACTGGGCTGGTTCTATTGACGCTCCACTTTCGGGTACTGTCAAGGTTTAAAGTATCGGTATCTGGTATCGGTCAGGTGATTTTAAGAGACATATCGTATCGTATTGGAGATATATATCGAACACTACAGATACACATAGAAATGGTCATGATGTACATGGAAATACATTTTTGGAACAAAGAACAATATAAATATAACAAGTGCCATGCATAAACACTAAAATGGAGAATAATGTATAACCAAACAAGTGCATAAATTGAAATTGTTATAAAAGATGAGGTTTCTTACATGTTGTAATCGTCTATAGCCATGAAGAGTATTGGATGATGTTGTAGCACTCCTTGATTCTTTTTTGAGTCCATAAGTTTGAAAAACCAAGATTAAATGCAAGATTTTAGACTCTTGGTTGAGAGTTTTCCTTCATTTTTCCATTAGAATAGGAGTTGTATCGACTCTGTGAGTGCAAATGGTTTTTTTTATGGAATGTATCGGTACGTATCAAGCCGTATCGGCCGATATGTATTAAACCACCCACATAATCCTTCACTGGATGTATCGATGGTATCGATATGTATCGATCGTATCATATCGTATCGTATCACCGATACATTTTGATACAATTAGAGACAGTTCATTTAAAAAAACAAGAGATGTATCGGTATGTATCATATTGGTATCAACTAGTACCGATATGTATCGGTCTATATTGTATTGTATCGGTCAATACTTTAAACCATTGGGTACTGTACCTTCCTTGGAGGAAATTTAGTTTCCTGGAGAAGCAAGAAACAAGCTGTTGTATCCAGATCTAGTGTGGAGGCTGAATACCGAGCAATGGCACAAGGAGTCTACGAACTAGTCTGGCTCATAGTATTACTAGGAGATTTTGGTATGGCTGTTGCAACACCTATGTGTTTATATTGTGACAATAAAGTAGCAATCAGTATAGCACATAATCCGGTTCAGCACAACAGAACCAAACACATTGAGATAAACAGACACTTCATTAAAGAGAAACTGGAACAAGGCACCATTTGGAGTCCTTTTGTCACTACAACAAATAAATTGGCTGTTGTATTTACAAAAGGTCTCCATTGTAAAGTGTTTCACCCTCTTGGCTGCAAGTTGGGCTTGCGAGGCATATATCCTCCAACTTGAGGGGGAGTGTTAATGGGTGTAATGTGTCCAGGTCCAATGTGTTTGTCCAAGTTCGATGTACCTTGTGTGTGCTAAGGTGGAGCTGAGTCATCTCCATTCTCCACCTAGCATACCTTATTTGTTATCCTATATATTCAATCTATATATAAAGTGGGCCTCTGTTCTCTAGAGGCAAGCTGAATACTCAGATATTGAACTTTTACTTTGACGATATTTTGATTTAGATCAAGCATTTAGACGACCATATTGATCACTTAAGGCAATTCTTGATAGTATTGCGCAATGAAAAGCTCTACATCAATTTGAAGAAGTGTTCCATTATGCTACCCAAAGTGTTCCTTGGATTTATAGTTTCTTCAAAAGGAGTGGAAGATAATTCTGATAAAATCAAGAGCATTCTACACTGGCAGCCCCAAAGACAATTGTTGAGGTAAGAAGTTTCCATTATTTAGCATCTTCTATTGAAGTTTTATTCGCAATTTCAGCTCAGTCATGGTACCAATATCTGAATGCCTAAAGCAGAACAAAGACACATTCGAGTAGACAGCAGTGGCAAACAAGGTTTTATTCTTATCAAGAAGAAGATGATAGAGGCACCTGTCCTTCAATTACCAGACTTTGAGTATTTGAAGTTGCTATAGATGCTGCACACATTGGTCTAGGAGGAGTACTTGCGCAAAGTGGCCATCCTGTCGCTATATGTGAGGAGAAACTTGACGATGCTACGATGCTACTCGACGTTTGATCTAGAACTCCATGCTATAGTTCAAGTATTACAACACTAGAGACACTATCTTATCCTTATCGCTAAAATGTTCATCTTATATATTGATCACGAGGCGCTAAGCACCTTCACTCTCAAAAGTCATTTAGCAACCGACATATCAAGTGGGTGGCTTATAGGAATTCACTTTTGTGTTGAAGTACAAGGCTGGCAAAGAGAATACTGTTGCTGATGCACTGAGTCACAAAGTGTTAACTCTTAACACATTCTCCACACATGCAGTTAGTATTTATCAGATAAGGGAGAATATGCAGCTGATAAAAGACTTTTCCCAGATTCAATATGAGTTATAGAAGGCTGGACAAGACCTGTTCTTGGGGACTCGGTTATGTATCCCTAGCTTATCCTTATTTCACCATATTATTTGGGAATTAAATGGGGGAGGTTTGGGAGGTTACTTTGGGAAGGACAAGACTTGTTTTTTTTTTTTTTTTAGTGAATAAGAAATTCATTACCAAAGAGAAAAAATTATAGGGCTCCGAAGGGGAGCAACTAAACAAAGAATCAGAAGCCAAAACCTCAGCTATGAGGGGCAGGAGCAACAAGAGAGACAGAAGAGAGACCCCAGGAGACAACAATGAGCCTGTTCCTTGGGGTGTCAGGACAAAAAGAGGGAGGAGCTGACGAAAGTTTCACCTTAATTTCAAAGGAAATGGAATCCCAAATCTGCTGATAAGACCTAGAGTTGGTGGTCCATTTCCTAATATTACGTTCCATCCAAATATGATTTAGAGTTGCACAAAAAGTAAGCTTCCCGACCGTGTCACAAATAAAGGAACCCGCAAAGGTCATATCAATCTAAATCCATTCACGTGAGAAAGGCAGGATTCTTCTAGAGGCTGGCCAACATTTGAGCAAGATGCCTTTCCAAATTGCTGCTGCAGTAGGGCACTCAAAGAATAGGTAATCAGTGTCTTCCACATTGTTCCAGCAGAGGCAGCAATAGGAGGAAACAGGAATCTGGCGATGACGAAGGAAGGCCTGAGCTGGAAGACAGTTGTTGAAGATCCTCCAAGCCGTGAAGCAGTGCCGAGGGATGTGATGCTTAAACCAAAGAAGCTTTCTCCAAGGGACCAAAGGACCTTTTAGACGAATGAGATCCCAAGCTGATTTTGAGGAGAAGGTGCTAGAATTGCTTGCCAACCAAGTAACACAGTCACCTCTACCCATAGGCCTTCTGGGAATGGAGGGAAGATCATTCCAGATGAGAATAAGCTCCAGAGAGGAGGTAGGAGGAAGGGACCAACCAGTCTGATCTAAGATGTCAGACACCGAAGAGAGCCTATGAAGACCAGAAGCATATATGATCCGAGTGGTGATCGAGTGAAGGAGGATCCCCTTTGGGTGCCAGTGGTCCAGCCAAAGAGAGGAAGAGAGACCATCCCCAATTTGAGAGTGAATGGCATGAAGTACCAGGCGACGGGAGTCTAAGATCTTGTGCCAGACCCAAGAAGAATCAGACAAAGGAGAAGCCGTCCAGATAGAATCTTGTCGAAGAGGCCCCGAGTAAATCTAATCAACCCAGATGCTTTTTTATTGAAACAATCTTCCAGATTAGCTTGATGATTCCAGCAGAGTTCACATATTTGATTCTTCTAATGCCCAAGCCACCTTCCTTCTTCGGTAGACACACAACAGTCCAGCTAAGGGGATGAAGGAACCTTGAAGATTAATTACCCTTCCAAAGAAAGGAAGCCAAAAGAGTTTCCAAGGACTTAATAGTAGCTTGAGGAAGACCATAGATGTCAGACCAGTAGATATAGGATGATTCCAAAGCAGATTTGATAAGCACCAACTTGCATGCATAAGAGAGGAGCTTGCCTTTCCATAACTGAAGTTTTTTTTCGAATGAGAACAAGCATCGGGGTACAGTGGTGGGCTGAGAGCCTAGTAGGAATCAAAGGGAGCCCTAAGTACTTAACGGGTAAATGACCCTCTTGGAAGCCAATTTCTTTAGAAAAGCAACCTTGTCCAGCTCTGACACCCCAGCAAAGAACAGAAGAGACTTAGAAGGGTTGATGCGAAGGCTCGATATCTCATGGAAGTGCTGAAGATAAAGCATAATAGATTCGAGAGGTAATGGAAGCCTTAGAGAAAATCATCAGGTCATCTGCAAAAGCCAAGTGAGTTAGCTTGAGAGCTTTACACTTTGGCAAAGGAGCAATAAGCTGCTGATCAGTGCAAATTTGGATATCCCTTGAGAGGACTTCCAATGCCAAAGTGAACAGGTAAGGGGAGAGAGGGCAGCCTTGCCGAATTCCCACTGAAGCACCAAAGTAACCAGCTAGGCTGCCATTAACTAACATTGAAAACTTTGGGGAAGAGATGCATGCCTGAACCCAGTTAACAAAAATCAAAGGGAATCCCATCTTGGTCATCACTTAACTAATAAAATCCTACCTTAGAGAATCGAAGGCCTTATGGATGTCAATCTTCAGGAGGACAGAGGGGGAATGATTTTTCCTATCAAACCCTCTGATACTGTCATTACAAAGAGGAATGTTGTTCGAGAAGCACCTTCCTGGAATGAAAGCCGATTGGTTATCACTGACAAGGAGATCCACAACACTTTTAAGTCTTTGAGCAAGAATCTTGGCAATGAATTTGTACAGCAAATTGTAGAGAGCAATGGGTCTGAAGTCACTCATAGCAGACGCAACATCCTTTTTGGGAATGAGGCATTGAAAAGTGTGATTGATTCCTTTGACCTGATTAGGGTTGAAGAAGAAGCTTTCAATGGCAGCAATAAGGTCCAATCTCATGATGTCCCAGGTAGCTAAGAAGAAACCCATACTAAACCCATCCGAACCAGGAGCTCCAGACACCTTGAGAGAATGAACGGCTGCCACAATGTCATCTTCTTTAGGAATGGAGCTCAAAGAGTCAAGGTAAGCCGATGGAATGAACTTGTTGAGTAAGTCATTCGGGATGGGAGAAGGGTCCACCTGAGAGCATTTGAAGATTCCCTTGAAATGCTGAATAGCCAAGTCCTTAATATCTTTAACAGTAGAAGCAATAGAACCATCCTGGGCTGCAAGCTGAACAATGGAGTTGGCATTGACTCTGGCTTTCAGAGATTTGTGGAAATATGCAGTATTGGAGTCGCTTAGCTCTAACCACTTGATTCTAGATTTCTGCTTCAGGAAACTTTCTTCACGAGCAAGTAAGGAGGAGAGCTCTAGAGAAATCTCTTTCTCCTGTTCAACTAAGGCACTATTGAAATTGTCAGATTGCAGATGAAATTGAATAGAGCCAAGCCTATCCTTACAATCCAAAACCTGTTGGGATATGTTGCCAAAAGTGATGTTGTTCCAATCTTTGAGGGCAGCCTTAACATTTCTGAGCTTTTTGGAGAAAGCAATGAGGGGGGTAGAAAAAGCAAAGATAGGTTTGTCCCAAGCTTCTTGCACTGTGGATAAAAAAGAGGAGTGAGAGGACCACATGTCAAAATATTTGAAGGGTTTAGGACCAAAAGAAGGGAAAGGCTGAATAGCAAGGGAAATGGGGGAATGGGTGGATATGTCCGGGTTGTCAAAGGTAACATGAGAAGAAGGAAAAGCTAAAAGCCAATCCTTATTGACCATCACCCTATCAAGCTTACAAGAATATGATGAATACCAGCCCTTTTGTTGCCCCAAGTTAGGGGAAAACCAGTCCATCTAAGATCATTCACTCCAATATCCTCAATACACTCATTGAAAGAATTTATAGCTGCCTGTTGAGATGTGTTACCCAATATTATAAGGGTAATTTTGGTATTTTATTTATGCTTTATTTATGTACTTTTGAACAAGGGTAGAGTTGTAATTTGGGCTGTGACACTGTTCACGTGAACAGTATCGTGAATAGTGCCGTGAACAGTGTTTCCCTTTGTAATCTCTTTTATTATTATTATTATAAATAGAGAGCTTGACTGATCTCATTGATCATTCAAGCATTCTCAGAATTCAGGTTTTCATAACATGGTATCAGAGCAGGCAGGGGTCATGGTATCGAGTCCCCCTGGGAGCGGGCAGGTGTTAAAAAATTATTTATCCACCCGTGTTCCCTTTTGGATAGTCCGCCATGTTAAAAGCTCCTGTATGATATATATATTGTTTCCTCCCTTTCCTACAAGGTCGGCCTTTTAGAGGAAGCGATTTCTACATGGTATCAAAGCAGCTTCTCTGATTTCGGGTTTTCAAAGCTCTCCCCTCTCCATTGATTCCTTCTCTTCCCTTCTTTTCATTGACTTCCTCTCTCTCTCTCCTTTCTCTTTGCTTGGTTCTCTCAACCCTTCAAGGGCAACACTAATGAGGTGATCCAATTATGGTTCGCGTGCTGCCCTCCAATCCACCTCAATTTTAATGCCCTAAAAGTTGATCGATAGCTGCTGCAATTATCTCTCTGCGATTTGGACTACTTCAACCTTTTTTGGAAATCGATCTCACAACTCTTGGAAGATCGATTACTTCTTTTGGAGCATCATTGGCAGGGCTTCAGACAACATCTATCATACTTGGATTATTATCAATTGAAGACCTCAAAGCTTCAGCCCCCTTTTTTCCCTTCTTATCGATCTCAACTGTCAGGGTTTTACAAAACCCTGACACATTATCGATTTGGATTTTTTGGGCTGTTGTTTGGGGAGTTTTTTTTGTGGGATAATTCCCTACTCATACTGCTGGAATCGACACTGTTTCACACCAGTTAGTGCAGTTTTTTCCTGTAGATCAGAATTTTAGAATTCATAATCGATTTCAGCCTGGCAAGGTTTTTTTTGAAGATCAGTTTTTTTTTGTTCACCTCAAGGTTGGACATCTGTCTAGCTGTCCTATGGGTGACTCAGAGATAACCTCGGCTACTTCTGGAGGAGATCAGACCGGGAATGACTTCCTTCCTTATGCTGCAGCCATCAAGCTTGATGGTACCAACTACCTAATTTGGGCCAGATCATTATCCTTGACTGTGGCTGGTAGGGGACTCACTGGCCATCTTACTGGTACCACCAAACAGCCCACTGAAGAAGGTGCTGCCCGTACTAAATGGGCTACCAATGATGCAATGATGGTGATGAGATCAGACAGTTGAAGACCTTCCTCGGCCAGGAGTTTGAGATCAAGGATCTAGGGAAGTTAAGATACTTTCTTGGGATTGAAGTGGCCAGCTCTTCAAAAGGCATATTTCTCTCCCAAAGAAAGTATGTCCTAGACTTGTTGGCTGAAACAGGTTTGCTAGGCTGCCACCCTTTGGATACTCCTATAGATCCCACTGTTCGTCTCAAGGAAAATGAGGGTGAGCCTGTAGATAAAGGCCGGTACCAAAGGCTTGTAGGGAAGCTGATTTACCTTTCACACACTCGTCCAGACATTGCTGTTGCTGTGAGTGCTGTGAGTCAATTTATGCATAATCCCTACACTTCACATATGGAGGCTGTTCTTCGCATTCTACACTATTTGAAGTTAGCTCCTGGAAAAGGCATTCTTTTGTCTTCACATGGTCACCTACGGATAGAAGCATACACCGATGCTGATTGGGCTGATTCTGCAGATCGAAAATCTATTTTTGGGTATTGCTCCTTTGTAGGTGGAAATCTTGTCACTTGGTGTAGCAAGAAGCAAAATGTAGTTGCTCGTTCTAGTGCCGAAGCTGAATTTCGAGCTATGGCACAAGGGATTTGTGAGTTACTTTGGCTTAAAGGTCTGCTACAAGATCTGAGTATTCCTATTCGCCTTCCTATGATGCTGTATTGTGATAACACAACTGCAATTAGCATAGCACACAACCCGGTACAGCATGACCGTACCAAGCATGTTGAAGTGGATAGGCATTTCATCAAGGAGAAATTAGAAGATGGACAGATTTGTATTCCCTTTGTGACTTCTTCTGATCAGCTTGCTGATGTCTTCACCAAGGGACTGCCTGGAAAGTTGTTTTATCCTAGCCTAGTCAAGTTGGGTATGTGTGATATCTATGCCCCAACTTGAGGAGTGTTGAGATGTGTTACCCAATATTATAAGGGTACTTTTGGTATTTTATTTATGCTTTATTTTTGTACTTTTGAACAAGGGTAGAGTTATAATTTGGGCTATGACACTGGGTACATGAACAGTGTCGTGAACAGTGCCGTGAATAGTGTTTCCTTTTGTAATCTCTTTTATTATTATTATTATTATAAATAGAGAGCTTGACTGATCTCATTGATCATTCAAGCATTCTCAGAATTTAGGTTTTGATAACACTGCCAAATCCAAGTGGTCTCCTCCTTGCTTTTCTTAGCTGAACCTGATGACATTAAAATCACCACCCAAGCCCCACGGGTGAGACCCAGTTTGGCTAGCAATTGATCGAAGGTCAGTCCATAGGGGGATCCTTTGAGAATGGCAATTGTGGACATAAACCATAGTGAAAAAGAAGGAGAGGTGCCCCAGACAATCCGAGAAGGGAAGGTGAATGAATTGGGATGAAGAAGACAAGAGGGATATAAAAGTTTTGCTGGGGTGGGTCCCAAAGAAGCCAGATTCGGCCATTTGGATGATGGGAGTAATTGGAGAGAAAGGACTAGCCGGGGGGTAATAGAATTTAAAATTTTCCCATAGTTGGGTTCTTTTATGTGGGTTTCTAAGAGGCAACAAAAGTTGGCCCGAGAATGGCGAAGCCGAGAACAGACAGCAGCGTGCTTGGACGGGAAATTCAGGCCCCTGGTGTTCCAAATGAATCCTTGGATAATTTGGAAAGGGAGGGAAGAGGTAGCAAAGGCTCATTAAGCCTGGACATAATTGACCTGGATCAAGTTTCACTACGGTGGCGCTTGCGGTAAGAGCAGTTAAAGGGGGAAGCAAGGTTGGTTAAAAGAGTTTGAGACTTGCGAGGGAGAGGTGTGAGGACAAGGGAGTTTTCGGGTGGAGGAGAAGGGTGGCCACTCAAGTTAAGAGATGTGGTTGGGTTAGAGACCCACAAACCCGAGAGTAAGGGAGGAGAGGGTTTAAGTGAGGAGGGGTTCAGCCCAGGTTTAGGAAGGTCCAAGCCAGATGAGGATAGGGAGCCCGAGGGGACCACAAGCGTGCCATAGGTGTCAAAGGTGGTAGGGCCCATATGCGAAGGGCATAAAGCAATCAAAGTATTCGTAAAACTCGAGACCAAATCTAGATTTGTAGCTGAGGCATTAAGGCTCACAGGCGAAGCCAGGGGGTAGTCGAGGTAGCAGAACAAGAAGCCAAAGAGCTGGTTCCAATGGAGATTAGCGGCAGCGAAGCGACAACAACAGTATCAGTGCCAGTAGAGCTAGGAATGGAAAGATCCAGGGAAAGGTTTTCCGACATCCTTGACCTGCTATGAGGGAGAGCTTCGAATTGGAGCTTTTTGGGGCATGAGTCAGGATCAGAGTTCTCAGCGACCTCAACTGCAACCAGCAGATTGAACCTATTTTGATCTCTGGGGGAAAGCTGCTGGTTCGATTGAATCAACCTCCCATCCTCTTTCCGGCGGTGGTGGTTCTGGTGATGGAACCTGGTTCTAAGTCTTCCATGAGAGATAGAGCGAAGACTCCTGTTGTTTTTGAGAAGCCCTAATGCTACTTCTTCAATGGCAGGGGGAGCTAAGTCAGAGATGGCCTAGACCAAAAGGATGCAAAGCTTAGAGCCATGGCCGAAGGTCTTGTAAACCTCGCAATGAGGTGGTGTCCATTCATAGTGGATCCCTTAATCGAAGGAAAAATCTTCACCCTCTTTCACCGTGATAAAGGAGGAAAGAGGGTCTTGCGCAGAGACCTCAATACATATCCTCGCATAAGCCAACCTATCTTTGCTTTGAGTTCTCACATTAGAGAAACGAGGTGTGCCCAAAACAGAGCCAACGGTACTAAGTCCATCAGTGCACCAGACATGTAGAGGCAGCCCAGGTAGAGTAACCCAGAGAGGGATGGTGGAGGGATCCACACGGCGGAGTTGAAGGTGACGATGCCACTGACGCAAGAAGATAGGTTTCTTTCCTACCAGCCAGGGTCCACCCTCGAGAGCATGAGCCTTATCAGACTCGGAGGAAAATTTGAAAATGAAGAACCCATTGTCCAAGAGGAAGGGATCCAGGTTACCTCGAGGTCGCCATTGCTTGGAGAGAGATAACTTGACCGTGTGAAAGGGAGGCCTGGAGCCAAGGAAGTGACCTACAAGGCAATTCTCCCAAAGATTGGCTTCAGAATCAAGGAAGTCAGGAGGGAAGAGAGCCACCTTGGAGGAGCCTACAAAGGCGGGGGCAACGAAATGGAGGGGAAGACCATCAGAGTGAGGCCATCTGCAGGAGCAACGAGAGAACTCCAAGTTGAAGTCTGGCCAACCAGGGGATTTGTGGGTGGAGGAGGAGGAGATGGCATGGGAGAGGTAGAAGTTGGAGACGTCATACCAAAAAGAGAAGGAGAACCAAGGGAGAAGGAGGTGATCAAAACGGCACGGCAAGCCGGTGCTGGAGGGGATCAGAGGGGGAAAAAGTCATGACAGTTTGATGTTCAGTTACTTAAAAACATGAACATTTAATATACTTCATGTGTCAAGGACAAGACTCTTATTCAGGTCACTGATCGCTACTATTGGCTGTAGTTGTCAAAGGACGTCAATCATGTGATAAAAAGGTGTCGTATATGTCGGCTTGCTAAAGAAACTAAACAGAATACAGGTTTGTACTCTCTTTTAGCAGTTCCCCACACACCCTGGTTGCATAGAAGCATGGATTATGTGCTTGAACTACTTCCCTACTCGAGAGAGATTTGATTCTACTATGGTGGTAGTTGACTGCTTCTCCAAGAAGGCCCATTTTCTTCCTTTTTGTGAAACTTTTGATGCCTATCATATTGCTAAAATATTCTTTAAAGAAATGGTGCGACTACATGGGTTGCCGGAATCTATTGTCTCTGATCTTGAGTACTTTTGGAAAACTTTGTGGATGAAGACTGCTAGTAAATTACAATTCTCAACCACCTTTCACCCACATACTAATGGACAGACAATTGTGGTAAACAAGAGTTGGGAATATTATTGAGGTTTGTTGTTCGAGAATATGAGAAGATTTGGTCATTCATCCTCGACATTGCTGAATTTGCTTATAATATCTCAGTGAACAAGACAACGTGATGTACTTCATTTGAGACACTTCTTGGAATTTAGCTTTGATGGCGTATCAATCTTGTTCCTCTTCCACACCAAGCTCGAATCAGCCTTGAAGCTGATTTGTACTCGCAACATATTACAGAGGTGCTTGCAGATGTTTGACAGAGGATAGCTTTGAGCAATGATGTTTATAAGGTTACAGCTGATCGTCACTGATGATATGTGGAGTTCAAGCCGGGTGATAGGTGCAGGTCTGTTTTAATCCCAAGAGGTTTCAACCAGGTTCTAACACAAAACTCCACCCAAGGAAGATGAGTCCCTACAAGGTGCGAGACCATATACTTATGTGCTTAAGTTGCCCAATGATATGGGCATAAGGAATGTTTCAATGTGGCTGATCTCTATCTGATGCAGAATGATCACCAAATAGGGCTTATTTCTTTAGAAATAGGCCTAGGGTTGGGTTATATACATGTTGGGCCTTTGTTCCCAAGCGTTTTTTATGTATTAGGCCACTTTAATGAGCCTAAACTAGGGGCATATAGGTTGCATACGGGATTAGCCTAATACTTAGTTTATTTTCTTATTTTTAGATTGAACCGGTTTAGAATTGGTTGCATCCAATTGGTTCAATTGGTCTAATTTAAGTGAAGTGATCCTATTAGCTAAGAGGTTCTTATATCCTATTGGCTAGTAGGGAATCTTCTTTATTTTAAGTAGTTTAAGTTGTTTTTAAGTCATTAGGACTCTATTTTGAGTCTATTTTAGTTTCCTAATCAGTTTAAGTTATCTAATAGGTTAGGGATTGGGTTAGGCCTTTCCTTTTTAGAGTAGAAGTCTATTTTTGAGTCTTTTATATAAGGTTGTAAGGGGGCAAAGCCTGGAATACGAATTTGATTAATGAAAAGCTTTTTGTTTGCTGCCATAGTTGCTGCCCTGCTCTGTTGAGTGTTGCTCTGTTGAGTGTGCATCCTTGTGGTTCTATCAAGGTGGAAAGGGACTGGTGGAATCCGGTTGACTCCTTACGCCGTGACGGCTGGGAGGATCTTCTTTCTTCGAAGGTGGCTTCATCCTTCAACCATTCAAACTGCTGTTAGAGGATTCGAGAGTGAGTTTGAATTTATTATTTTCTGTTTATCCTTTCTTCCCTTCCCCAATCAATTCCTTTTCTCTTCTGTCCTATTTTCATAAACCCTAGAAGACTCTAAACTCTGATTCAGATCTGCTCCTCCATTGGAATCTGATCAGATTTGGACCATAACTTCCCCTCATCACCATCTCCACTCGACCCTAGCTGCTGCCCATTCTGTCCATCCAAACCCTAAGATCCCTCTTCTCCATTGACCCTAAAAACCCTAATTTTCTGCTGGGACACATTCAGCCATCAGAAACCTTCCATATTGCAACCGAATCTTCCCCCTAGCCCCTCTAACAGTCGACCTTAACCCCTGCCCCTAAATCCTACTTTAAACCATAATTTTAGTTGTTTACCTTATTTACAAAACCCGAAACCTAACCCTAATTTCTGCAGGAAATTAAAACTTATTCAAATCCAGATATTTTTATACCATAATGACCCTCTAAACCTGCAGATTAAAACCCTATAAACCCCATTCCCAAATTCCCATCCTAAACCCTAATTTTGCCCTAAAACAGCCCCTAATCAGCCCTAAACAGCAGGCTTACCCTAAGCTTGGTTCTACTTGGTTCCTAGTGGGATTAATTCCTATTCTAGGACTACATTACTATCTCTATGAGCCATCACTCAGATGAAGGTGACACCAAACATATGTTGAGATTGCCCCAGTTATAGGTGCATGTTGATGATGAGATTGCGACACATACATAATGACTCGACAAGGAAGTGGTTATCACTCTTTCCTTGTCAAATGGAAAGGCCGTCCAAGACACGAAGGCACTTGGATCCACGTGGATGTTTTCCAAGATCTTGGCCTAAATTTATATGAGCGTTACATTTCTTTCACCCATTCGTCTAGGACTCATGATTTCAAGCTAAGGAGAATTAATGCAAAAATAAAGACTTACCAGTGTAGAAAGTCCAAGAAGAACCAGGCCTAATGTGGCCCGGTTCTTGTTTAAACAGGCTTAATGTGACTTGGGTCCACTTTGTTTTGGTTAAAGTTGCTTTTGTTTTATTGTAAGTGTTTTCGTTAAGTTTTGGTTGAACTGGTGTTTCAGTGGTTCAATTTAAGAGGTCTTAGTTTGTTTTTTTTAACCCGAATATTACCTGGGACCCGGACCAGCCCCTAGAATTTTATTAAGTTCAAAAAATAATAAAGAATAAAATTGAACCTAAGTTATGGGTTCACATTATCTTATTTTCCTTTAAAGTTTTAAAAGGATGGACGGATTGTAAGGAGGCACAATTAAGGGGTATCCTAGTCTAATTAAAACTGTTTTTAGTGGTTATAAATAAAGGATGGGGGGGCTATACTATTTCATGTTTTCTATTATCGAAGTTGTTTTGCTTTGCTTCGTGGTGAATCGGTAGTGTCTCTCCTTGTGTTGAATCAAGGCTACACTTGGTGGTGAAGCCAATCAAATCCTTGCAGTGAGAAGCCCAGATCTACTCTCTTATATTTTGATTTCTTCTTGATGAATAGCAAAGCTGTTCCTGTTCTAGCCTGCAGTTGAGAATTCAAGTTCTGTTTATGCGATAGACAATTCCTTGTCACATCAGGTTTGCTGAAAATCAAGGTAACAAAGGTTATAAATCTCATACAGTCAGTACCCTAAACTAAGGATCGAGGCTTCGGTTTTGATGCGGAGATATCCCAGGTTTGGATCGAAACCTGGTCGAAACCAGAGATTTTTTTGTACACTAACCCTATTATAAACACTGACTACATATAATTTAGCAACTAGAAATGTAAATATGCAAATAAAACAATCAAAACATACATCAGGTTAGGAAAATACAAGCATACAACACTCACTACCATATGGAGTTTCTTGGAACCACTGAAGATGTTGGTGACGTTCCTCCGAATGCAGCACATATGTATCTCATGACATATTTTGTGCGCAATATCTATGTGCTAATTCTTCCAAAAATTTGAATTGGGAAAAAACCACTACCTTCAAGTTCCAATCACACAAATCCAAGCTGTAGAAGGGTTGAACGAGTATAAGTATGCCAAAAAGTACGAAGAAATCAAGTGATTTGGCCAAAAATTGCAATGTGTTGGCAAAATCCCCCTTGGAAATGTTGGAACTTGCGAAACAAGGGCGACACCAAGTGTCAAACCTTGTGAAACAAGGTTGAAACCTGGTACAAACCCGTTTCCCTTGGTTTCATCTCGGACGAAGTCGAAACCGAGTTGTCTTGGTTGAAACTGCAAGTCTCAACCGAAACTAAGGACTATGCCCTAAACACAATCCTATTATCAAGTTTGATTTTGCTGATTTAATGCTGTAATCCTAGTCCAAGTTGGAATCATCATTTGGTATTTTGGTGGATATTCAGGAAAACTATGTTTTAGAATTCTGTTGAATCTTATTTCAGTGGTGATTATATTTTTGATAGTACTGATGTGAATTCTGAAAGCTGATCATCGAAAAATATCTATTTACTAGTCAAACTTAAGGTTTCCTACTCCAACAAGGAATTGTCAGATTTAGCAGATCCGACTATTGGATCTTGCTGTTGCTTTCTGCATTTATTCTGGTCCCTAAAATGACCACTCAACCAGAGGATTATCCAGCTCTCTGATCTCTGGATCTTGCTAGTTGAATTTTATCCTAAATTCTGGAATTTCTCTGTTTTGAGATCCTAATATGTTGGTACTAATTTTATATATATCAGAACCACGTTGGTTGGGTAGGGATAAGGAGGGTGTTAAAACATATCAACCTTAAAATCATCAGGTACATGGAGGTTAATGCTAGAGTATTCATAACTGAAGGAAGGTATATTAATGTAGACTTGTCTCTTGGGAATTCAATTCATCTGTAGTGGAACCTAAGGGTGCTAAATTTTGGACATTGAAATAAATGTTTTCTGATCTAAGTTCAACTGTTTGCTTAGGCTCAGCCAGTAGTTTTGATAAAATATCTTTATCGAAGGGTTGAAATTATTGTTTGAACCTCATTAGTTTTCCTTATAATTTAAGCTCCTGATTCTGGTTCAGGTGTTTATATAAACAGGATATTTGGTTCGGTTATGTTATTGCTTTCCAGCCCATGGGAAAGATATGCTTTTTATAATTTTGCAACCTTTTTTGTAGGTTGAACAGTTGAGGGAGGTTTCAGATGAAGTGCATAATGCAGAACTTAAATTATTCTTGGAAGTGGAGCTTGGGCCAGTAACTGTTCTTAATTTTATAATTTAATCTAATACATTGTCAAGCTTGGATGAGTCATGTATTTTTGCTCTCTCAATGCTTTTCTCTTATGTCATACAGGATTTGCATTATGTTCTTCCACCGGACAAGACAGAATATGATATTCTTCTGTTCTTCAAGCTATATGACCCAGAGAAAATCGAGTTCCAGTGCTTAATGTTTCTTGCCCTCTTACTGTATCTTCTCAAGACATTTTTTTTGGGGTAAACCAAATAACTTGATTGATTTTAAAATTTTATTTAATTTTGTCAGGTATGTTGGAAGGCTTTTTGTTAAGGGCATCGGTAAGCCTGTGGATATCCTAACAAAACTAAATGAAATGGCTGGCTTTGGCCCTAATGAATAAATTAAACTTTATAAGGTTCTTCTCTGGTCCTTTATTTCAATTTTCTTTCTTCTTTATTCCACCAAGAAGGAAAATAAGTCCATCTAATGTCTGTTGCAGAATTGTGGCATTTGTTTCCAGTTTTTGTGAACAACCCTTTGATTATACCATACATCTAGAATTTTTATTTGTCCAAGTTTCATGCCTATGCTTTCATGCTGACCAGGAAATTACATTTGAACCTATTGTCAAGTGTGAACACATTGACAAGAAACTCACTTTTCCATCTAGTCAGGTATTTATGGCAGTATTCTTTGCTGTAAAATATGGGATTTTGGCTATTGGTTCCCTCTGGGATGATAGGAAGGATGGTTTGGGCCTTTGTTTCTAGTTGGCATTTTGGTTATTTAGGAAAGAAGGAACAAAAGTATGCTTGGAGGATGGAACAGATCCTGTTGGGATATAACTTATTATTATCATGAGAACATCCTCCCCCTTACAAGCTTTTCAATATAAACTTTGATGATGGGTCTTTGGCAATACTTGGCCAGCAGGAATAGGATCTTAAATGGGAATATTTATCATCATTGCAGAGCTAAGGTGGTAATGATGGTTCAAAGACTTCTGTGTGGATGCTATACTTGACGCTTGATGGCGTAAATAGCTGAACTGCATCTGAAGTGGTGTTTGGAGATGCATGCATCGGTTAAGTCTCAGTAATATGGGTCGTAAGGGTGTCAAATCCTAGCCTGAACCTTTAAGACCGACCGAAAAAACCTGAGATCAAACAGAACCGATCCTTATTGGATTGGTTTTGGACTGGGGTATGATGGGACCGGCTGAAAATCGAATCGCACTGGACCGATCGATAACAAACCGAAAACCGAACCGAATGAAACGGATAAAAAATAATTAGTATAAGGTTATGAATAATTGAATTGATTTCAATATTAGTGAGCAAATTTATGGTTGTAAGGGAAATTGTTATAAATCAATGAGTATGAGGTTATGAAAATAGGGAAATTGATTTGTAACAATGCTTGTTCCATTGATCTCCATTTCAAGTGTGGGGCTAATGAAATATTTTATGTAGTTGAAAAGAGAAAGAGAAGAAAATAGGCAAAAACCGAACCCAACTTGTTTAAAAAAACCCGGTACCAAACTGAATCCAAACCACTATCAACCCGTTATCATAAATCAAAACAGACACGAAACCAAACTGCACTGAAACTGAAACCGAGCCGAAACCGAAAAGTCCTTATTGGTTCGGTTTCGGTTTCCCTAAAAGCCACACCAAAATCGAAAAAACTGAACTGAACCAGGATCGAACCGACCGATTGACACCCCTAATGGATGGGATTGTTATGTCTCTGGGTGGATGAGTAAGCCACTGGAAAACTTTATGGTGTTTGGGAGAGTTCTCATTATTGTAATCTCTTCTTGAGAATGGATGACCGTTGTCCTTTTTCTTGTTGTTGTACACTTGTACTTTATAGTTGTGCAGCTTTCCTTTCACTTCTTTAAAACCCGTTATTCATTAAGAAAAGAAAGTGGCCTGAAAATATGCTGGTCTTTAGAGAATATCAAGATTTTTTTAACTTTTTATTGAAGAGTAAAGGACTTTGAAATTTCCATGAATATTATAGGTGGCAAACCTGGCTTATTTCAAATTGTTTTATGAGTTCTAGTTGATACATTAGTCTGCTCTGGGCTTTCTTGTTAGTTTGTTGTCAGGAACAATTTATGGCACTGATATTATGAAAGGTTATTTCTTACAAGTGTTAGAATAGTTAAATGTTTACTCTTTTAACGATTCTGAATATCTGAAGTTTTGACTTTACATAATTTGATGATTAAAAGGTTGTTCATTTCCAATCTCTGAAGAAACCAAATGAGGGTTATTTTTTTCTGGGGCAGTAAGTATCAGTGAATATTTCATTTGCTTTTTACTGTTATTTTTAACTAACTTGTTTCAGTATAAAATTCTCTCATTCATTCTATTCTCTTTTTGAAATTGCTAGGTCAAAGCTGAACACATATGATGATTGTTGTCAAAAGAGTTGCTGATCAACTTGGTTTGGATGATCCATCCAAAATTAGACTCACAATTCACAACTGTTTATCTGAGCAGCCATGTTCCAGACCAATCGAGGGGCTGGAGACTTTATCAGACTTGCTGGTCTACGCCGATCAGGTAGGCCGTCAACCTGGAACTTGATTCTTTTTTAGGAATTTCTTGTCCTTCATTTTTCGTAACCTTTGAATTGCTCAGTTCAATCGAAATTATTTTTGACAGATTTCATATATCTTGTAATATGAATTGGAAGACGTGAAGGATGAGGTGAGTGTACAGATCTCAATGGTCATCTGTGTGATCATTTCAAGATTTTGTGCTCACATTGCATTTCTTTCTTTTTCTTTTCAAGTAGATGTTGGAGCAATTACTTGGACCGACACATATGGAGATGAAGTTGATTGGGTCTTACAGGATTTTTTAGTCTACTAGTAAACTTTCATGTGCAAATGCACGTGGCATTGTGTGTGTGTGTGTGTGTGAGAGAGAGAGAGAGAGGATTTGTGAAGGCAATGGTGTATTTTATAAAATGAAGTTTCAAAATACCTCTCTGTGTTCTGGTTCTGTTTGACATTGGTCGTTTTTTATCGAAGTTGATTGTGTCTCTTGATGGGACACATCCCTTGGGAAGGGTGTCTCCAAGGGGTATGGTGTCGATTTTTTCGTTGCGTCTCTTGAAGGGGCACATCCCTTGGAAAGGGTGTCTCCAAGAGGTCCTTCACCTCTATATATAGAGGATGCTCTTGGACACTTTGTAAGTGAATTACAAGTGTTGTTACACACTCTCTCCTGTATTCAAATTCTCTCAAGTTTTCTTTCTAGTTTTTTTTTTTGTTGGTTTTGAGAGGTCTTGTTATTCCATTCTTGTTATTGACTGAGCACAACCAAAATGTAACTCGATGGGACCTGACTAGTGTGGGAGCGTAAAAACTACTGGAGGGGCCAAGGGTTGTTTTATCTTGGAGGCTGATTCATAAAAACCCGATTTGCACCATAGGGGGCGTCTACAGTCTTAACTCTTAAGGACAATGTCTATTGATATGACTCAACCCATTAAGTTTCTCAACATAATTTCAGGTTTGTGACGTTATGTTTGGTGCTTGAGTTGTCGACATTAACCTTGGTTTGTATACAAAATAGATAAGTTATCTAAAGCCCTTGTTACATGTATTTTCGTGTATGATTTAGATGACCTACAATCATAAGACTGTATAGATAGTTTGCTTGATTACTTGCAATTCTGTTTTCTTATAAACAGATCGTTTGATATTAATTGGTATTGACAAGAGTCTCTTTTATTTACTTGGATATATGTATGAATGTTTGAGACTTTCATGTTGTGTAGAGAGAGAGAGTATTGTGACTTCATCCCATGAATTTAAAAAAAATCCGGAGATGGACTGAGCAGTGCATGGGTGGGGTTTTATTGTTGAAGCATTCATATGTTCGGTTTGTTCTGATTGTGCCATCATGCATGATACACTCATTCTTCACTTCTTTAGTGAAACGATCCTTTAATATTAGTGGTTAAAGGACTGCTTACTAGTTCCACCTAGGCCAAGATTTGCAATTGTGTTTTAACAGCATTGGTTTTTCTAGACAGTTTATTATCTGGTCTTACTTGTATTTCCATGCACTTTCTCTCAATTGTATGCAATGATTGCGTTTTTTATATTCTATATCTATTTGAATCAAAGGATGGTATTAATAAGAACGAATTTTGATGCCTGATATTTTGATTGAGTTGGGTAGCTGTAATAGATAATTGAGACCGGAATACCCCAAAGGGGTTGCTCAGTTGGCAAGGACCAATACCTCACAAAGCAGAGGTCATGAGTTCGACTCTCCTTGAGGTCTATCTATCCAAAAAAAAAAGATAATTGAGACCGGAGCACTACATTAGACAGTCTGGAAGAAGTTGAAAGAGTCCTTTAATTTATCTTCACATACATGGATAAAAGATTATTTTTATGATGAATAGCCACCAACATGTTGCGTGTGTCTAACTGCTCTAGTGTACTTACAAACTGGTGGTGCAAAGTTTGTGATGTAATTGATCATTTCTATTGTTCACAGTTTGCAGCCAATTAGGACCTGCAAGTTTGTAGCGCAGGCTAGTTCTATCCATATGCGGCACTCTTTATGGCCAAATCTGATGAATCATAAAATATAATTATATCTTCATTTTTTTTTGGGTAAGAAGTCATTCTATTCAAAACGGGGAGAACATGTGGTGTAGGGCTCTGACAGCCAGGGAGTGGAACTAGGCCAAACTGTCGATCCCAATATCGACAGGAACCTCCGAGCTAAGGAATCTGCTATATTGTTGGATTCCCTGGAGATATGGAAGAATTTACAATCCAAGAAAAAAGAAACGAGGTATACAATATCTGAAATAATAGGCTGGGCATCAAGAGGAGCCATTGCCGATGTGGTGATGAACCTCACTAACTCCTGGCAGTCTGATTCTACGTCGATATAATCATTGCAGTTTACAATGGCCTCCAACAATCCGGCCCGCAAGGCCAAGGCATTTCCTTCTAAGATCGAATGGAAATGGAGTCTCTCAGATATCGCCAGAAGGGGAGTTCCTCTATGATCTTTGATACTCATACCTATCCCAGACTGGTGCTTCTCCTTGTTCCAGGATGCATCCACGTTCAGTTTAACACGAGGGTGTTGAAGAGGAACCCATTGTTGAGGCATAGCAGTACTTTGGACTGGGCTTTGTATTTTGCTTTGCTCGAGAGACTTGGAATCCCAAAATTCTTCATGAGCTCGAGTAGCTTCGGCAATCTCTTCTTATAAAAAAATTAGCTCATTTCTTGGTCTCCAGAGGGTCCAAGCTATAAAGGAGATCAGGCTCTTAACCTCTAGGTTGTGCTCCTTGTCCAATGAGTTTAAACTACTCCAAGCTTCCATCCATTTAGAGAAAGTAAGTTCCGAATGAGGGGGCACCCTACATGTGAACAGACTACTGTACCACACTACTTTCGCAAATTGACAATGTAATAGGATGTGTTGGACAAGTGTGTGTCCATCAAACCCAGTTCGGTCCGGTTCAACCAGGTTCACCTTTGTATTGAACATTTATACATTTTAGTTTAATATTGTCACATGCGATATAAACTTTTTGAGCATTATGTGTCCGTAAGTTATACTTAAAATGGTAGTCACGACCAGGGTTTGGGCTGGGCACCCTTATCATATGGTCGTCGCATTGGGTATGCCTAGACATGTGATGTCAAGGTACGAATGCGAGTGCTCACATGTTTGATGTGTGCATTGGCGAAGAATCTACTTTGTCGATTCCCTCATGTATTACTGCCAGATGTAGGAAGGGATAGACATGTGTCACCGACATCCTGTACCTGAGGGAACCCTGTCACTGCAAAGTGTGATCGCATTCTTTGGTTCATCAATGACCGAGACTCAAGCGAGTCAAAGCCGGTGTTCTGGGAATGCATGAACACCTTGTGAGTGAAGGAGTTATCCAACACGGTCACCACGCCCGATTGGGGAACACCAAGATAGAGACTGTCATCAGGCATGGTCGGATCGTAATGGATCCATGACGTTTTGGAAATGATTTTGCAAAATTTATTTTACATAAAATGATACATTATTTATAGTTATTTCAAATAAAGTGTTTTATCGAGTTTTGCGGGACCCGATCGGATGCAGGACGCTCTTATATGGACATGTACTATGGATTGGGGTTTGGCAAGACATGTGTACATGCCCTAGATTCCATAATGATGGTGTTGATTAGTGGGGGGGTTGTATATGATAAATTGTTATCATATAGGGAGTTATTTGGAATTTGCTAATTTAATTGGCTCTTTATTTAATTAATGGATTTGGTGCTAATTGTAATTATCCATTAATAATTAAATAAAGAATCTAATTAATACTTTCCTATTAGATTCTCGCTTCTTCACCGTGTAGCACTTTGAGTTTAAACAGAATCGCGATCGAGAGAGAGAGAGTCGACTCTCACTAGGGCTCTATTAAATCTATCTAGGATTTAATTAAACCCTATTATTATAAATAGGGGACCAAAAATACGCAGAAGAGAAGCTCTCCACGTTTTTGGAGCAGACACTCTCTCTCCTACATTTTTGGTTTCTCTCTCTCCCTCTTGTGATCTCTCTTCTTCTTCTTACTTCTCTCACTGTGTTTGAGAGTTAGGGTTTGTGAAACCCTAGATCTGTCTTGAGGAGTTTGAGGGCATCTGGGATTGGCGTGTAGAACCTTGGTAGCACCATTGGAGGTTCAGATCTGTTTGCTTGGAGCGCTCATTGGAGGAAGAACCACTGTCTATTGGAGGAGCAACACTTGAGGCTCACCAGGTTAGCAGTTCTTTATTAATTCATTTTGTTCATTGATTATTAATATTTATGGGATGCGAAAGAAACTCGAATCGATTATTTTCCGCTACGCATTCGAGTATGGGATGGATCCCTCTTGCCATGTGATGGACTAGAGACGAGTTTCTCCGTCCCTATTGTGATAATTAATTTTATGGAATGCAATAGGAAAGGAGAAACCCTAATAGGGATGCACCAGGGTTCCCATGGGCGACCATGGGAAACCCTAAAATTAAAATGGGGCACCCATGTGACACCATGGGACACCATGGGCTAACCCAGGGCGTGCAAAACCCTAAAGATAAATATCTTAGTCTCCCTAGGGAACCATGGTTTGATCCCTGGACCGTTGTTTAGCCAACAGTGTGGTATCAGAGCCACCTTTCCCACCCATGAATATTAGATAATTAATGGCTAATATGATTATCATGAGTGGGATGCAAGTTGGCACATGGGTGGTTAGGATATGGTTGTTGTAACAACCTTCCCATGTGCACATGGGTAGTTACAAGGTTGTTAGTGTAACAACCTACCCATGTGATGATGGATTTGGTTTGTTTTGTTTATTCCAATTATTGAAGCATGTATCCAATCAGGTTGTGATTACTAATTTTTATTTTAAAATTTTTTAATCATGTTCTATATGTTGGGGGGGGGGGAGCGCACCCTGCCAAGCCTCTGTGCACGCCCTTTCCCATGAACCTACCCTTGTGCGCATCCCCTTGTGGGCTGCGCATGGCAACCTTTACCTGCGGGCTGCGGGCCGTAGAGTGCGCTGTAAGTGGGCCCTGTGCCTATGGGCTGTGCAGGGAGTGCCCGCAGCCTGCGCAAGTGGGCTGCATGCACCCCCTTTGTTTTCCCTCCAATTTAACAAAAAAAAAAAAAAAAAATAGATTTTTCAAAACAGATTTTTATTATTTTGTTTTGTTTTTGGAGGATGATGATGGGTGAAGAGATTCCCTCTTTACCCACTTGCAATTAAAATGCGATTTTAATTTTATGTGCTTGGATACATGATATCACATGCGATGTGGTGGTTCAATAATTGAAGGAATTCATGTTTTAATTTTTGGTTCACTTGCTTTAATGCCCATGCATGAAATTATATTATGATGTGATTATGAGAATGGCATTCTAATAAATAGATGGATTGTTTATGTATGTGATACATGGGGTTATGGGTGGATGTGATGCTTCTCTCTCTTTCTCTCTCTCTTCCTTTCTTTTTTATAAACAAATGTACTCCACCCCATGGGCAACCCAAATGGTGGGTTGGTTTCTCTATGCGGGGTTTCTTTATTATTATGGAAAAGGAAAGTGTATAGAATTTTTCTAGGTTTTCATTGTAATTTTAGAGGAGTTAGGACTCTCAGGGCATGTAGATGGTGATCCACATGTGGTGCTCAAAGCTTATGGAGATGCAAGTCACCTACTTTGAAGATGTGATCTGGCGGAGGAGATGATCAAGGCGTGGCATCCATGGCATGATAAATGCACCCAAAGTTATTAGTTTTATTTTTATTGGGAGGGTTCTTTAATTGCTTCTGATAAAAATGCCGCCATCCCATAATCACTTTTAATTAATGTTGATTAATTATGTTGTTTAAATCTATCCATGTATGTGAGAGTTAATTAATCCCTCTTTATTCACAATACATGTATGATATGGACTAGTCTTAATCGGTAGACATGTCCATGGCCTCCTATTGGAGATAAATATAGAAAATGTGTGACATGACCCCGCATAAGCCGACAGGACATTGCCAGGACCTCTGTCACGCATTTATCTATATTTACCTCCATCTAGATACGTTAGGGTATGGATAGTGAGAGGGCACTGCGACAGTGGGCCATCTTTCATGATTCCATGATTCTAACTAATGCGATAGGTAAGTACATGACTTGGGTGTATGTCAGCCGACAGGATCTGGACATGACACCCAGGTGGCTGAAAATATTGGAAGCCCATGAGGCGGACAGCTTAGTCCACACTACCATGGTGTGTATAATGACTCCCGACAGGGTAAGTTATGCATGCAAGGGTTGTAGGTATCCAATTCATCTTTTGGGTTATGAGGGAAACCCAAATCATGAAAGACCATTGATGTGTGTGTGCTCAATTTATTATTTTTAATGGTCATTAATTAGCATGTGGTTATTTACTTGTGCATGTGTAGATTAATATACGATGGCTGCCGTTAATTCCAACCTGTTAACACTCATTAGCGAATATAAACTTAATGGTACAAACTATGTTGATTGATACCGAGCATTAAGTTGCTCCCGATCGTCAAGGATCGCATACGCTTCTAGATGAACAAGTTCCTCCTCAACCCGACCCGAACGATTTTGAGGCAAATGAAGAGATGCAAGGGTTCCTCATGAGGGATTCCAAGGCATCACTCTATATCCTAAGATCGTTGGAAAAATCAGTTGTAGACTCAATCAAGGATATACGCACTGTTGGGGGTAAAATGGATAAGCTTGCTGAATTGTTCAACATGCAGTTGACACACGCATATTCTGATGCGGTGAGTCAAATCCATAACTCCAAGATGTCTCAGGGGACTCCAGTGATGGATCATGTAATGAAAATGATCAATCTGTTTGAAAAAACTGGAATCCATGGGGACTGATTTTAGCCTGCGATACAAGACTGATGTGATCTTAGCGTCACTCACTTTTGCCTACGCACCTTTTAGGATGTCCTATAAGATGTCCGAGAAGGAGATGGAGCTCACCAAGCTTGCTAATGCACCGGTAGAGGCTGGCGCCCTTGAAAAAGGACAAGGCCGAGGTCAATGCAATCGAGGTAAAGCCTTCTTCAAATGGGAAGAAGAAGAAAAAGGGAAGTAAGGGCAAGACCCGAAAGCCAAGGGTGGGAAGTCCGGCAATAAAGGCAAAGGCAAGTGCTTCTATTGTAAGAAGGAGGGTCACTGAAAAGAAACGTCGTGCTTACCTGACAACTTTGAAAGACAAGAAGCCGGATGAAACAGAGGTCTAAAGAAGGTACATGTGATGTTCACGTTCTTTATGAGTCTAATTTGTCTTTTGAACCAACCAATTCTTGGTTGGTGGATAGTGGATCCACTGTTCACATTTGCAATGATTTGCAGGGGTTCAAGGAGACAAGGAACCTGGAAAGAAATGAAGTGCGTCTTCGGATGGGCACTGGAGCTGAGACCATGGCGTTGGCTGTGGGAACTTTTATTTTAAATTTTAGTTCTGCTAGTTTAGTTTTAAAGGATTGCTATTATGTACCTTCTTTCAAGAGGAAGATAATTTCAGCTTCAAAACTTGTTTTGGACGGATATAGTTTTTCCTTTAATTCTAAATTGATTATTCGTTTTAATAATTCCTTTGTGGCATCCGGATATATGCAAAGTGGTTTGTATTTTCTAGATTGCCCTATTAGAACGAATGTTGTTTCAAATGTTGATTTGAAACGGAAAGCAGCTCCAGTGAACTCAATATATCTGTGGCATCTAAGATTGGGTCACATTAATGTGGACCGAATCAGTAGATTGGTGAGGGATGGGTCCTTAGAGAGTCTGAGGGTGGAACCATTCTCCACCTGTGAGTCATGCCTTTAGGGTAAAATGACCAAGAAATTCTTTAGCAATAAAGGTGCTAGAGCCACAGATCTGTTGGAGTTGATACACACTGACGTGTGTGGACCCATAAACATACAAGCAAGATATGGGTATGAGTACTTTATCATGTTCACCGATGATTACTCTAGATATGGTTACATATACTTGATGCGTAGGAAATGGGAAGCCTTTGATAAATTCAAAGAATTCCAAGCCGAGGTCGAAAGACAGCTCGATAAATGCGTTAAGTCCTTACGATCAGATCGTGGAGGGGAGTATCTATCGGATGAGTTTAAAGAACATCTCATATCCGAAGGGATAGTTAGTCAACTAACTAATCCAGGCACACCACAAAAAAATGGTGTATCCGAACGACGCAATCGGACCCTATTGGATATGGTCAGGACGATGCTCACTTATAGTGAGCTGCCTCTTTCTTTCTCGGGGTACGCTTTAGAGACGGCGATATATATCTTGAATAGGGTTCCATCTAAGTCTCAGAGCCAAGACACCCTTTGAGTTGTGGAAAGGGCGAAAGCCCAGTATTCAACACCTTAGGGTATGGGGTTGCATAGCACATGTGCGAAAGCAACAAACAGACAAGTTAGAATCCAGGACTTCGAGATGCTATTTCTTAGGCTACCCCAAAGGCACGATAGGCTATTATTTCTATGACCCGCTGACCAAAAGGTCATTGTAAGTAAACATGTCACATTTTTGGAGGAAGAAATGATGACCCGAGGTCCGAACCAGAGTCATAAAAGAGCTATCGATGGCTCGAAACGTCACTTCCGTAAGTGAGACCAACTGACATATCCGCTGAAATACCAACACCGAGGAACCTGACGCAGCTGGGAGGACTGTTAGACCACCCACCAGGCTAACTCTTCTAACCGAAGAGGAAACAGTGGAAGAGTTCCACATGGTATCGGTTGAATCGGATGATGATCCGATGACATACTCTGAGGCTCTAAAGGATGTTGATGCCACTAGGTGGCTGGAAGCAATGCGCTCTGAAATCGATTCGATGCATTCCAACAAGGTCTGGACTCTAGTCGATCCACCACTTGGCGTCAAGCCGATTGGATGTAAATGGATCTTCAAGAGGAAGAAGGGCGCAGATGGAAAGGTCGAGAGATTCAAAGCGAGACTGGTGGCAAAAGGTTATACCCAGAAAGAGGGTATAGACTATGAGAAACCTTTTCACCAAGAGCGATGATGAAATCCATCAGATTTTATTGGCTATCGCAAGACACTTTGATTATGAGATCGGTAGATGGATGTGCATCGCATTTCTAAATGGGTTCCTTCAAGAGGAAATCTACATGGAACAGCCAGAGGGGTTCTCTTCCTTGGAGGAAGAAAGAAAGGTGTGCAAATTACAGAGGTCCGTTTATGGGCTGAAGCAGGCTTCCAGGAGCTGGAACATCAGGTTTGATCAATCAATCAAATCATTTGGTTTTGATCAAAACATAGATGAACCATGCGTTTACAATAAGATCAGTGGGAGGGCAGTATGTTTTCTTGTTTTATACGTAGATGACATATTGCTGATTGGTAATGATGTAGGATTCCTTTCATCAGTAAAACAGTGGTTATCCATAACGTTTTCGATGAAAGACCTTAGTGAAGCTAGCTATATCCTTGGGATCAAACTCGTAAGAGATCGCCAGAAAAGGATGCTAGGCTTGTCACAGGCTACCTATATAGACAAAGTCCTGGCCAGATTTAGTATGGAGAACTCCAAGAAGGGAAGTGTTCCCTTCAGACATGGAGTCAATCTTTCCAGATCATGATGTCCTCAGTCTCAGACGGACATTGAAGAGATGAAGAGGATTCCCTATGCCTCAGCAGTAGGAGGTCTAATGTACGCTATATTGCGCACGAGGCCGAACGTCTGCTATGCAGTAGGTATTGTGAGTCATTACGAGTTTAATGAGTGGAGGTGCCATTGTATAGAGGAGTACAAAATAGAAATCTATAGCCGATCCCTATTTTTATGAACACCTTGCATCATGTGATGCGGCTAATAAGGTGTTTGGGTTAGGAAGTTCCTAATATTTCTGGAGGTAGTCCCTGATCTTGTCAAGGGCTCTATTCCCCTGTTATGTGACAACAGAGGGGTCATTGCACAAGCTAAGGAGCCTAGGGCTCATTAGAGGAACAAGCACGTGCAGCGGAAGTATCACCTCATCAGAGAGATTATCCAGCAGGGTGACGTGAGTATCTCCAAAATGGACACAACTGAAAATGTGTCTGATGCCATGACAAAGGGTTTGTCACCAGGAGTGTTTGAGAAACACATGGAGGGCATGGGTTTAAAATGTATGGGGAATTGGCTTTGATGTACAAGTGGGAGATTGTTGGACAAGTGTGTGTCCATCAAACCCGGTTCGGTCCGGTTCAACCAGGTTCACCTTTGTATTGAACATTTATACATTTTAGTTTAATATTGTCACATGCGATATAAACTTTTTGAGCATTATGTGTCCGTAAGTTATACTTAAAATGGTAGTCACGACTAGGGTTTGGGCTGGGCACCCTTATCATATGGTCGTTGCATTGGGTATGCCTAGACATGTGATGTCAGGGTACGAATGCGAGTGCTCACATGTTTGATGTGTACATTGGCGAAGAATCTACTTTGTCGATTCCCTCATGTATTACTGCCAGATGTAGGAAGGGATAGACATGTGTCACCGACATCCTGTACCTGAGGGAACCCTATCACTGCAAAGTGTGATCGCATTCTTTGGTTCATCAATGACTGAGACTCAAGCGAGTCAAAGCCGGTGTTCTGGGAATGCGTGAACACTTTGTGAGTGAAGGAGTTATCCAACACGGTCACCACGCCCGATTGGGGAACACCAAGATAGAGACTGCTCAGGCATGGTCGGATCGAATCGGATCGTTTGAAATGATTTTGCAAAATTTATTTACATAAAATGATACATTATTTATAGTTATTTCAAATAAAGTGTTTTATCGATTAGTGGGATGCATAGACGTTTATATGGACATACTATGGATTGGGGTTTCAATTGTGTACATGCCCTAGATTCCATAATGATGGTGTTGATTAGTGGGGGTTGTATATGATAAATTGTTATCATATAGGAGTTATTTGGAATTTGCTAATTTAATTGGCTCTTTATTTAATTAATGGATTTGGTGCTAATTGTAATTATCCATTAATAATTAAATAAAGAATCTAATTAATACTTTCCCTATTAGATTCTCGCTTCTTCACCCGTAGCACTTTGAGTTTAAACAGAACTACCAACGAGAGAGAGAGATCGACTCTCACTAGGCTCTATTAAATCTATCTAGGATTTAATTAAACCCTATTATTATAAATAGGGGACCAAAAATACGCAGAAGAGAAGCTCTCCACGTTTTTGGAGCAGACACTCTCTCTCCTACATTTTTTGGTTTCTCTCTCCCTCTTGTGAACTCTCTTCTTCTTGCTTGCTTCTCTCACCTGTGTTTGAGAGTTAGGGTTTGTGAAACCCTAGATCTGTGGCCGAGGAGTTTGAGGGCATCTCGGGATTGGCGTGTAGAACCTTGGTAGCACCATTGGAGGTTCGGACCGTTTGCTTGGAGCGCTCATTGGAGGAAGAACCACTGTCTATTGGAGGAGCAACACTTGAGGCTCACCAGGTTAGCAGCTTCTTTATTAATTCCTTCGTTCATTGATTATTAATATTTATGGGATGCGAAAGAAACTCGAATCGATTATTTTCCGCTGCGCATTCGAGTATGGGATGGATCCCTCTTGCCATGTGATGGACTAGAGACGAGTTTCTCCGTCCCTATTGTGATAATTAATTTTATGGAATGCAATAGGAAAGGAGAAACCCTAATAGGGATGCACCAGGGTTCCCATGGGCGACCATGGAAAATCCTAAAATTAAAATGGGGCACCCATGGGACACCATGGGCTAACCCAGGGCGTGCAAAACCCTAAAGATAAATATCTTGGTCTCCCTAGGGAACCATGGTTTGATCCCTGGACTGTTGTTTAGCCAACAGTTAGTGGACTCAAGACCATCCCCACAGTGGAGGCATTGAGGGTCAATAGGGAACCCTCTTTGGTAGAGGCCATCCCCTGAAGCAAGGCCACCCAAGCAGGCTCTCCACATGAAGGATTGAATTTTTGGGAGAGAATGACAGCGCCAAATCTCCTTCCACACTGCTGTAGGTGTCAGGTCCCATTTGCTTTGCCGAGAGGTGGAGGGTCTTTTACTAGACTTGAGAGCAACCAAGTTACATTGGAGGTGGTAGGATGACTTGGCAGAAAATTCGCCATCCTTAGAAGCAGCCCACACTTGGTAATCCTCCTTAGGAAATAGGCTGAGATGTATTTATTTGATTGCTATCCTCTCCACCAAGTTAAACCACTTGTTGATCATATCATTCTTCTAAGTCCTTGATTCTTGATCAATGAGGTCTGCCACAACAGTAACAAGGCACTCCTCCTTACATGCCTATCTTGAAACCTAGAAGCGTAGGGACGTAGTTATCCTTCCAAATATTCATCTTTGAGCCATCGCTGATTCTCCAAATTAGACTAGCTTTGAGAACCTCCCTTCCTTGAATGATGCTCCTCCAAGCCCAGGAAGGGTTACTTCCGACCTTAGCCTCCAAGAAGTCTACTTTTGAAAAATAAATAGACTTCATAAGCACATCCCACACTGAATCTGGTACATCTGGTACCACAAACAGCCTCCAAGCCACCTTGGATAATAAAGCTTTGTTATGTAGAGTGGGATCTCTGAGTCCAATGCTCCCCTTGTCCTTAGATTGAGATATACAGTTCCATGAGAGCCAGTGGATCTTGTTATGCCTTGCCTTTCCTCTCCAAAAGAAGTGAGTAGCTGTAGACTTCACCTTGTTATTAATAGCTTGAGGAATACTGAAAAGACAGGCTGCAAAATTCATGAAAGGGAGATCAACAACTTTGAGGAGAACTTCTTGGCCAGATTGAGAAAGAACTGTTGTGACCATCCTTGCATTTTTCTGGACATGTTATCACTTATGCTATGAAAGAGATCAACTTTAGAGATGCCAAAGTCTGTCGGAAGTCCTAGGTACTTAAAAGGCCCGTTGCCGTATGGGATCTTAAAGATTCTTGAGAACAATCTCTTTATCCTTGGTGGCATGTTGGAGCTAAAGCAGAGACTAGATTTCTTGGAGTTGATGGCTTGCCCACTTGCTCTACAGAAGGTGTCCATACAAACTGAAAAGTTTGTACATAGCCTGGAGCTTCACTTTAGAAAACAACACACAGTCATCAACGAATAAGAGATGGGAAAGGGAAGGGGACCTATTTCGAATCTTAATTCCTTTCACTTCGCCTTCAGATTCTGCCTTGTCAATAGTGCTATTAAGGCCATGAGAGCATAGAATAAACAGTGTCGAGGACAAGGGTGCCTGATGCCTCTATTTGGGGTAATCACACATCTGTTCGCACCATTAATGAGAATAGAGTACTTAACAGATGTGATACATGTCATTTCCATAGTAACAAACTTGTTGCAGAAGCCCATACGAACAAGAAGGCGATCAATGAGTTGCCATTCCAATCTATCATACGCTCGTTTCATATCCAACTTAGCCGCCACTAAGAATTTCTCTCTTCTTCCTCTTTTTGATATAATGAAATGCTTCGTGTGCTATGTATATGTTGTCGGATATGAGCCATCCCGGGATGAAGGCCGACTGGGTTGGAGATATGACCTCGGGTAGGCAGGACTGCAGTCTAGGTGCAAGGATCTTTGTTATGACCTTAATAGCCACTCCACAGAGACTGATAGGCCGGAAGCCTTCTACAGCTTTAGGTTCTCCTTTGTTAGGAATAAGACATATTAGTGTATCATTTGAGCCTTGAGGGAGAGTACTTGTAGAGAAAAAAGCCGACACAAAAGAATAGAGGTCCAAGGATATTATTTCCTAAAAAGTTTGGAAGAACAATGGGGGAAAACCATCCACATCTGGGGTGTCAATGGGCCAGGCTGGGCCGGGCCTGGCCTAAACCCTGCCTAAACCCTAACCCAACCCTAAGGGCCTTAACCTAAACCCAAACCCAACCCAACCCTGCCAGGGCCTAAGATACCCTCGACTCGACCCGACCCGACCCTGCCAGGGTTTCCCCTAACCTGACCCGACCCTGATTGGGTCGGGCAGGGCCGGGTTGGCCCTGATTGACCCTGGCATGTTACAACTTTTTCTTTTATTTTTGCACTCTAGGCTGCGTCTTCTTGTAGCCACATCATTCATCTGATCCTTCTATCCATCATCTCAAGTTGGTTGTATTTTGACTTAAATTATTTAATTTCTTTATTTTTTTTCTTTGTTTTAAATGCTAAAATTCCAATTTTTTCTATGAATACCAAGCAGGGTAATTGTGTCTCTCTTTCCCCATAGAAGAGTGTAAGATTTATTGGCTGGGAATAGGAGAGGGTTAGGTCGGGGGGGGGGGGGGAACCACCTACTAGTTGAGGGCAATGATAGTTTAGGAGTAATTTAAAAAATACTAATCGAGAGAGAAAACTCAGATTTGTATCAAACTCAAATCAGAGGAGGGGTTAGGATTATATGGATTAGACAATAAATGTTGAAACAGGTCTGAAAACAGAGTATGCCACAGGTTGATTTAAACTGAAATTAAACTTTGATTAGCTCTTACCTGTAGTTGGGAATAAAACAGGAAGTGAAGGACAATATGCTCTCTTGAAATTAGAACAACACCGGTAGAAATTGAAGCTATAGAGCAGAAATTAATCATAAACCAGGGCTGGCAGCAAAAGGGGGAAAGAAGCCTATCGCAGGCTAGGGTATCTCACCCATTCTGACTCTCATAGATTCTCAAGGCTAAACAACACTCAAAACTTCAATCCATTCCAACGTGAGAGGCTCTTACGTTATATTTATAAAGTTCAAATCAGAGAAAGAATATGATATGGTCAACCGCTCAAGCGAAGAAGAGAACTAAGAAGAATAGGAGAAAATAATACAGATTTTGTGAACTTCAGCTTCCACTCTCCTGCTTCAATGCTTCACGACAAACCGAACTTCAGGCCTTCAGCCTCCACCCTCCAGCGGCGCCCTTACCTCCTTACTCAGTTACTCCCTTCCCTTAGCGATTAGGATGAAAAGGGTTATTTAAAATTTAGTCATTTAGGGTTTTACTTTTGCTTTTTAATTAATTATATTAATATAATAATATCTATATATAAAATTTAGGGTTTGTCTTTTGCTTTTTAATACTTATAATATAATATTAGCATAGGGCCGGGCCGGGCTCAGCCCGAGGCCTGAACCCGAGCTCGACCCGACTCTGCTAGGGCCAGATTATTGCTAAACCCAATCCCGCCCTTCGGGCTGAAAAATCAGGATCAGGTTGGAGCCGGGCTCAAAGCGGGTTCGGGCCGGCCGAGCTTTTTTGACACCCCTACTAGGGACTTTAGGGGACCCATTGAAAGCAAGGCAGATTTAACTTCCTCCAAGTTTGGCCTTGCAATGAGAGCTGCATTCTGAGCTTGAGAAATGCAAGGCTGGACATTTTGGAGAACTTCGATCAGTGCTTCCTCATCAATCCCTTTAGAGCTGAACAGATTCTTATAATATTCAAAGATTTCATCATAAATCTCTTGTTCAGATTTGCACCATTCACCTGTGACTTTTCAATTTCAAAACTCTGTTCCTCTGTTTTTATTTTTTTTAAAAGGTCCTGTTATTTCATTCCTGTTATTGACTGAGCACAACCAGGATGTGACTCAAAAGGGCTTGACTAGTGTGCGAGTGCAACGACTACTGAAGGGTCCAAGGGTTGTTTTATCTTGGAGGCTGATTCGCAAGAACCCGGCTTACATCATAAGCGGTGTCTACAATCTTTAGGACAATGTCTATTAATACGACTCAGCCCATTAAGTTTCTCAACATAATTTTAGGTTTGTGACGTTATATTTGGTACATGAGTTACTGACATCAACCTTAGTTTGTCTACAAAATATATAAGTTATCTAAACCCCTTGTTACATGTATTTTCATGTATGATTTGGATGATATATTTCCTACAGGAATGGCTTAGATTAGTTTAATTTTGATTGGAGATGTGTGGTGGCATTGTGTTTTTTGTCATAATCTTTCTCTAGCAATACCTCAAGTGTCATGTAATTAAGAGTTCCCACAATAGAATAAACATGCATATTAAAGAAGTCAAATTAATAACTGAACACAAAAATGTGCTATTGTAATAACCTCTAACATATATAACCGCTGCTTAATTTTCTTAAATGCGTTCACCTAACCAAGAAGGAAAGGGAAGGGAATGATAGAACAAATTCGTCAATTGCGAATCCATTGTTCTTTCGGCAGGGAGCTCTATCAACATGTCCTACACACATTCAATGTGTGCCTCTTCTTGAAGACTGAAGCCTTCTTTTCCCAATAAATTTGTTGTATATTTTCAAACAATGGGCTTACACAAGCCAAAATATGAGAGGTTCGAATGTCCATTTTTGTTCAAGAGCAAGTTATTAGTCTTTATGCCCCACATGCAGGAGAAATTTGTAAGAGAGATTCTACTTAACATTTGGAATTGAAATTCTTAAAACTTAAAAAATTATGTATCAATTTCAAGAAGAACAGATCGTTCACCATTTCAAAACCTTATTTGCTAAACGTTATATTAAAAAGGCCTTGCAATGAACGTGGCACAATATAGGAGAGGGATTGATATCTTCCCAGCTTGAAGCGCACCATGGATCCCAAGTAGGGATGTAATTGGATAACCAAAAATCCGTGTTCGACTCCGTTTAGGGGTTTTCAAATCCGGAATTTTGGTTTCTGAAAAATATTCAAATCTGTCCAAAAGATAATTGGATTCGGATATTCCATTTCGGATCCGGATAATATCCTATTAATTTACTATCTGATTGTAAAATGTGATTAGTTTAATATTTTTGTAAAAATATATGATATATTACTATATAGCCTTTATTATAAACACTTTCATATTTTGGAAATCCGAGTAGTCAGATTCGGAAATCTGTAATTGATATAGGTCAAAATAGTTTACTAATCGAATAGTTTATTGAATAATATTCGAAAATCTGATAAACTCCTAAATTCAAATATGATATTAGTTTTAGAAATCCGTAGGATATTAGATCATATACGGATATGCCATTCGGTAAATGGATTCGGATTCGGATAATAGTAAATGTGAGCTGAATTCGATACATTTATATCCCTAATCCAAAGTGTTAAATTTTTGGATAGCCAGTTGTGTGCTAGCTTGTCCATTATTTTACTAAATGTGTCTTAACTGTCTAACCATCATTCTCAAGTCCTCTATGATAATATCATTCCTGTAGCTTCATGAGACCTGATGTGATAAGATCCACGATAGCTACTTGCTAAAATATCTCCTTCTGCTCATGTTGGAGAAGGTAGGACTGTCATCAAGCAATATAGACTAAGATACATGCATTCCTTTGAGTGTTAATAACACATCTGAATCATCCTTATCTAGGTCTTTAACAATGTTGTTGTCATTAGCAATCACAACTTCGAAGCTCTCCCTTGACCCAATGTTACCTTTCAACAAAGACCCAATGTTACCTTTCAACAAATATAACTATGACGACTCTAATGATCATAGATTGCTTCAAATATAACAAATTCAAAGGGAGTGTTTTCCTTCCTTAGAGATGAAAGCAACAGAAACATAATACATGACTCACAAAAACAATTAAAGATACGAAGGTTTTTTGTTTTTCAACTTCTACTGGTGAAGGGTCTAATGAAGAATAAGAGTATTGACGTGGCCATTTGATTGATGGACAATGAGGATATTTATCCCCTCCAGTTCCCTGCTCGGCCCAGTTCCCCAGTGCCCCTAACAAGGGTGGGGCAGTGACCATTCCACCCCTGCCTGGGTGGGATCTGTTGGGGTTGTGAAAACAACCTTCTTTTTGCAATGTGAGCAACACACGAAATCGGTATGCGCAAGATCAACAAGAATAAACAAAAGAAAAGAAAAAGAAAACAATCACACAAGAGACGAGATTTACATGGTTCAGCAATACTGCCTACATCCACGGAGTGATCAATCTTCCACTAAGAACAAGAGAAGAAAAACAATAGTACAACTCTTGTAATTTGATTTCCAAACCCAAGTCCCTTGTACACCCTTTCTTTCTTCCGTCTTCTCACTTGGACACTCACTCACCTCTTCTTTCTCACTTCACATTTTTTCCCTTGGTGTCTCTACACCTCTATCTCTTCATTTTTATTCTTCTTGGTATTTTCTCTCTCCTTAGAGATGTCCACTCACACTTCTTTCAAAGAGACTCTTAGAAGACTCTATCAAGCATAATATCTTCAACCACCAAAACCCCTTCCACTTTCTAGAAAGTTTCAACATTAGTGAAGACTCAACTCCTCCATTTACTAGAAGACTCCACCTCTTGAAGACTTTACCTTCTTGAAGACTCCAACACTTGAAGAATCCTCACCTCACATTCAAATGGATGACCAAAACTAGAACATTGAACCAACCCATCAACCGGTCTAGATAAAAGCCAACCAAAAAACCCAAAATTCTCCACCTTGGCTTTTATCATAGCCACCTGGAGATTTGTTGAACATGAACTCACTTCTCAATATTATCAACAAAAGAAAGTTTGCACATGTTCCTTCCAACTTGTGTACTCCGTTTTCAATCACTTATTGGGGTCATAGGAGCACTATCAACCATTGTATTTCCCAACAATCGATACAATCCTTTACATTCTTCACCTTTCATCATGACTAGACCTCCATGTGAGACCTTCATTGCTCCATCTGCAAATGAAGTCTTAAAAACCTTGGAGTCCAATCGACTATAATTGAAATTAGATTCCTACGCATTTTTGGAACATACTTAACATTATCAAGAGTGTGAACTATTCCATCAAATATTTTTATTTTCACCATTCTCACACCCTCAATTTCACAAGTAGAACTATCACCAAGTGACACACTTCCTTTGGTCGCTTGGAATTTATTAAATAATTCCCTCTTGGAGCAAACATGAAAAGAACTTCCAGAATCTAAAATCCACTCATCACAAGAAACAATATTCATACCTTTCAAAGAATGTGCATTATTCTTTCCTCCTTGCAGACACTCTCTCTTCGTGTGTCCAAATTTTCTGCACTTGTAGCAACGGATATGCATCTTGTTCACCTTCGTTCTCGAACCGTGCTTGCCACCAATTGTGACAAGGATCTCATCACTATTAAAATAGGAACAAGTTTCAGTCACACTTGTTTGATTCGTATCATCATAAGTCCTCTCTTCCTTACTATCTCTTCCAAATATATTTGTCTCTCCGGACAATCCCTTTTTATGTGTCCTACCTTGTCACACCAAAAACATATAACCTCATAAGTATTTTTACCTCTTGACTTGAATCGCGAGTATTCTTTCCTTGTAAATCTTCTGTCATTATTCCTTTCCCTCTGTTGGTTCCCATCACCATTCATCACTAATGCTAGTGATTCTAAACCATTATTGGGCCTCTTGAACGTCTTTGTATTCAGAAGAGCTGTAGTAACTTCATCAATCTTTAATGTGTCCTTTCCAACAAAAAGTGTAGTGACAAGAGTACCATAAACAATTGGAAGAGAAGATAATAGAAGTAAGGCCTTGTCCTCCTCTTCTATTTTCACATCTAAACTCATCAACTGAGTGACAATCTTGTTAAACTCATTGATATAATCAACAATATTTGATCCATCCTCCATTCTTAGTTGATACAATTTCTTCTTAAGAAATAACTTATTTTTTCACAACTTAGTAGCAGAGGTTTCATTCAAAACACTACACTTTTTTTTTTGCTAAAGATCAGCAAGAATATTAGTAAGAAAGAGTACAGGAAGGAAAAGTCCAGGCAACCCAGACTAAAAAAAAAACCTCACTAACACCAAGGCTAGCGGCAACAAACAAACCTGCCTAAGACACTAGGCAAATCTGAACTTGGGCCTACCTAAAGCATCATCTGATAGCACTACCTGAATCGATGGGGGGAAAATCCAAAAACCGGGGAGAGGAAAAAGCCCTTTTCGCAGCCAACTTCGCCAGGAAGTCTGCCACTGGATTCACTTCTCTGACACAATGGGTAACCTTCCAAGAAATGGAGTGGAGGAAAGGCTCCAAACCCATCCACTGTTGGGTGACAAACTAAGGAACAGACTTGGCGCGAAGCGCTTCTACCATAGCCATAGAGTCACACTCCACCTAAAGCTGAGTGACCCTAATCTCTTTAGCTCTCATCAGACCAAGAAAAATGGCCCTGAACTTAGCCTCATAATTGGTCATGGTCCCAAGAAACACACTAAAAGCAGTAATAGGGACAGCCCGATCATCTCTAAGAATTCCACCCGCTCCAGCCTTGCCCGGATTCCCTAAAGAGCAACCGTCCACATTGAGTTTCACCCAACCAGTGGAAGGGCAGCGCCATCTCACTTCAACCGTCACCCTAGTAGGATTAGGGAGAACGGGGATGCCCAGTCTTCTAGCACAGCGCAACTCAAGAACAGAGGAGACCGGATTGGTAAAAGACCAAGAGAGCTCCTGCAGAGACACAAGGAAACCAGACCAAACCTTCTTCACGTCCGAGGCGAAACCCTCAAATCTTCTATTATTACGTTCCCGCCAAATACCATACAATAATAAGATCAGGCCCACTGCCCAGGCATCCTTCATAGGAACCACTCTAGCTTTCCTTTTACCCCAAAGCAGAAACTCTTCCAAGGAAGTCGGACTTGGCCATTGAGCACTGAACATATCCAAAAACCTCTGCCATAAACGAAGAGAAAAAGGGCATTCCAAAAACAAATGAGTATCCGACTCCTCATGTGATGCACACATCTCATAACGGGAAACCAAGCACACTCCTCTTTTAGCCAATGCCACATTAGTGGGCGTTTTACCAAGAACTAGACGCCAGGCGAAACATGAGTGTCTTGGAAGGAGAGATTTGTTCCAAACTAAGGCTGCCCAATGAGTGGTAGGAGATTTACTTCTAAGCACCTCCCATGGAGACTTCACAGAGAACCTACTCGAAGGGGTGCAGCCCCAGAAGCAGGAGTCCGAGGAGGGCGGGTTAGGCAGAGTGATAGACTTAATAGCCTCAAAGATATCACCAAGGAACCGAGATCGAACCTGAGGGAGGGACCAAGAAGTACCCTCAATGAAATCAGACACACGGGCTATTTTGTCCATAAAAAACCCGATCCAAGCCTCGACGCAGTAGCAATCGATTCCCTACCCAGCCAGGAATCAGTCCAAAACCGAACTGACTTGCCATTACCAATAACCCATCTTTCATTTTGCTCAATCAGGTCCCACACCTTACGGATACCAGGCAGAATTGAAGAAGGAGGGGAGGGGAACCTTAGAAACCCATCAGAATAAACCAATTTGGCTCTCAAGAAGTTGCACAACACCAAGTTCTCGTGCTTGATGGACCAAGCCAACTTACATAGAAGAGCCTTATTAATGTCCCAAAGCCTGCGAATGCCCAAGCCACCTTCCTTCTTAGGCTTGCAAACCACATCCCAACTGATAGTCACGACCTTTCGAGCCTCGATGTCTCCTGCCCAAATGAAATTTCTCATCCATCTCTCCATCAAGGACACAAGAGAAGAGGGCCACCAGTATATGGAGAAGTTATGAACAGGCACACTTAACATTACTGACCGAACCAGCTCAACATGACCTGCAAAAGAGAGGAGCTTGCCCTTCCAACCAGAAAGCTGACTTTTGAACTTATCTACTAAGGGCATTAAATTGCTTCTCGTGACTCTGCCTTTAAAAATTTCAGTCCCAGGTACCTCATAGGGAGCTTGCACAAAGGGATGTTAAGAAAGTTCGAAATCCGTCGTCTTCTCGAAGAGATGATTGCACAGAAAAGCTTGTTTTTTTCCAAGTTGAATTTTTGCCCCAAGAAGCTTTGATATTTTTCAAGAAAGGCCAACTCACGAACATACCTGATAGAACCATTTAAAAAGATAAACACATCGTCAGCAAAAAGTAAGTGTCCAGGGGTGGGGACACCTCTAGGACCTCTAAGGGGAAGGATCTTGTTTTCCTCCACAAGCCTTTTTAGACCCCTACAGAGAACTTCCTCCGCAATAATAAATAGTAATGGAGAATGAGGGTCTCCTTGATGCAGCCCCCTTTCCACTCCAAAAAACCCCACCGAACCACCATTCACCAACAATGAAATTCTAGTAGAAGACAACATAGTATGGAGCCACTGAATCCATCTGTCACTAAACCCAAACCTCCGCAACACCTAGAAGAGAAAGTCCCAAGAGAGAGAATCATAGGCCTTCTGCACATCTAGCTTGAGCTCTATACCCCCACCCTTGACCGCCTTATGCATCAAATTACTTTTCTTCAAAGCCAAGCAAATATTGGAAAAAATAACCTTGCCTTTCTTAAATGCCCCCTGTTCCTCGAAAACCAGATGGGGAAGAAGCACCCCCAACCTGTTAGCCATAGTCTTCAAAATAATTTTACAGAAGAAATTCCCCATACAGATAGGGCAAAACTTATCCAACGAGATCGCACCCTCCACCTTGAGAATCAAAGAGATGAAACAATTATTCGTCCCCTTAGGCATAATGCCTTCCCTGAAGAAATTTGCCACAACCCTCCCTACATCATTCCCCACAATTTCCCAACATCGTCTAAAAAAAGCACCCTGGAACCCATCCGACCTAGGTGAACTGTCGGGGTCAAGGCCCCACACTGCACCCTTTACTTCATCAATCCCAGGGACCCGCTCCAAAGTCTGCCTTTCATCCTCCCCCAAGACGCTAGGGATTACCTCAAGAAGATCCCTGTGCTTGGCCAAGGGGACCGCCTTGTGTAAATCTTTAAAAAAACAACCTATATAATCTGCCAAACTCGCCGGATCCGCAACCATCGTACCATCACTTTTTTTAAGACACTTAATCAGATTTTTTGCCCTTGTGATCACCGTAGAGAGGTGGAAAAATTTTGAGTTGCGATCCCACTCCTTTAGCCATTTATTCCTGGATTTCTCCCTCCAGAGCTTCTCACAATCCTTCAAAACAAGCATGTATCTAGTTTTTACGTCAGCTTCCTGCCCAAATAAGAACTCATTGACCCCACACACCTCCATAGTTTCCTAAACCTCCTCAACCTCAAACTTAGCCTCCTTCACCGCCTGAATTAAATTTGGGAAAGCCTCTCGATACCACTGTCTTAGAACCGACTTCAACCTCTTGAGCATCTGCCTCAGAATGAAGATAGGGGAGCCCACCACCGGCTGGCTCTAAGACTGCTGCACCACCTCCAAAAAATGAGGATTCTTCATCCAAAATAAGTGGAATCTAAATAGGGCATTGGGCGGTTTACTCCAGGGCTCATGGCCAATAAGAAGGGGGGAATGGTCCGACGCCACTCGAGCCAGGACCCTCTGAGAGCAACCTTGAAACATTTCAAACCACTTAGAGTTACCAAAGCTTCGATCAAGAATGGTCTCCACACGACCCCTCACCTTGTTGTTCGACCAAGTAAACTTTTTACTAAGGGAGGGCACTGTAATAAGGTTGCAGGAGTTAACCCAAGCTCCAAACTCTAAGGCCGAGCCTATAAAGAATGCCCCTGGGCCTCTCTTCTCTTCCGACAACAAAGTCGCATTAAAATCCCCCGTCGCCAACCAAGGAACCGAACCCAAATTCAGGTTAAGCAAGTCATACCACAACTTCCGCCTATCCACACGCAAACAGCTGGCATGAATGGCAGAGACATACAGTAAGTTACCTCTCCATAACACTGATATAGAAATGTGCTGGTTTGAACTGGCGACCACAACAGGTCGAGCCATCTCCATTTTCCACATGATCCACAAATTTGGAACGGCACCCGAATGCACATTGTGAATAAAGTCCATCGAGTAACCCATTTTATTGAAGAACAAAGCCGGATACTTATTGATCTCAACCTTCGGCTCAGCCAAGCAAATTAAATCTAGACTCAAGTCTGAAATAATAGATGACATCGCCAAGCGAGCTGCATTTTTCCTACTACCTCTTACATTCCAGAAGAAGACTTTCATTGGGCATTAGAAGATTTTGCCGCCAAACGCTCTGAGCATTTGCGACCCTAAAGATCCACTTGTGAACCCAGTCTTCCTTTGCACTACTTCGACTGTAACGCACCCATCATCTCTACATGCAAGGCTGCATTATCAATGGCTTCGACTTCCTTCGCATGCACTACCACTGTTTCGTTAACAATCGTAGTCTCAGCCAATTCCTCCACAACATGCGATGCATCCACCGGGAGAACCACCTCTAATTCCCCTCCACTGTGATGCCACTGTTCAGCTTCTCAGGGGGAAGAGGTACCCGAACTACTTGCATATCTGCCACCATGAATTGAAGCAACACCAAACCTTCCAACCCGCACCCCAGCCCCACCGAAATGACCATGACCCATTGTAGAGAGGGCTACACGGCCCGACCTATGGCCCAGGCTAGAGCTCGCCACATTACGGTGCAAATTCTCCATTCTACCAAAATCATGTGGATTAGATTCCATTCTTGCTTCACCCCACTCACTGGCAGCCATCTCATGGTCCCTACTGCTTTGACCATCTCTATTTTCATTGCCCATATTGGCAGCTCCACCAATAGAAAGGGGAGGATTCCTTTCCAAAATTACCCTAGCCTGTTGAGCCAAATCAGGCGAAGTATCACCCTCCTGATATCTTTCCATAAACACATTATCATCGTTTCTGGCAGCAGCACCACCATCGTTCCCCACAGGATTCTCTCCGGCCACCTCCACACATGCTCCTACTGATTCAGGAATCCTAGAAGGGATGGAGGAGGAAGACACAGTCCTCTCCTTGCTTGCTAAGCTAGGCCTATTCGATGAGCCCAAGTTTTTGTTATCCGGAGCAACAGGACCATTTGCATCCATCGCCACCGATTTCTTTCTTGCCTCCACTGCTAAACGCTCCTTGCAATTACTAAAGGCATGCCCAACTCTCCTATAAAAATCATAGTGGAGGAAATTGTCCTCATACACCACGTTCTGTTTAAACCAAAACAAATCCGAAGAGCCGACATGATCACGTCCCACCATGATCTCATCCAACCTATCGATAGATTCATCCATATCTATTAACACCCGAGCAAACATCCCTACAGTGCTCTCATGGGTTTGTTTGTCAAGCGCCACCGGAGTGCCCAGTGCTTTGGCCAGAGAAAGGAGGATATCAGGGTGCCAATACTTAAAGCGGAGGTCAGGGAAATGAACCCAGACAAGCTTTCTAGCCTGATGTGCTCCATTGACATTGAAGTCCGGACGCCATCTCTGGAACCTTATCAATTGATTTTCCACTCTAACCGGGCTTCTCCTCCAAATCAGGCTCATATCAGCCTCCAGTTCAAAATGAAAGATAACATAGCCCTTCCCAATCGAAATCAAATCCACAGACCCTTTCAACCTCCAAGAGTCACAGATTACTTTTCGCAACGTAGTGAAGGGGACCTGTTGCAGGTTTAAACGTCCTATCAACGTATACCTGAAATGTTGGACTTGAGCCTCGTAAGTGCCCTGTGGGATCTTCACCCTCACAAATCCACCCTCATGGATCAGCACAGGGAGAGCTTTTACATCCGGTAGGATGTTCTTACCTATTGCCTCTGCGAAGGACTTCCCCCCAAGAGGATCTAAAAATCCACGACCCAAATCCTTCACGGCCTCCATCTCTTTAGGACCCCACCTTCATCACCCGGGTGGGGAGGATCATCATCCCCTTTTGCATCTGCGAACGAGTCCTTCTTGGCTTGAAAGACAGCAGCAATCCTTCCACTCGCCATCCAATTAACTTTTTTCAGCCCGTCATAAGCTTCCTTCCTTCTTAATGCCAGTTCTGGTAATAATCTTGATCAATACCGATGCACCGCTTTCATCTTTCTTCAAAACACTACACTTTATCTCATTTGCAAGACACAAGCGAATAGTGCTTACCATTTTCATCTCCATCTCTTCCCAGTCCTCAACTGAGATCTTTTCTGACTTCTCTCCAATCAACTATCTAATTAAGCCTTGTTGCACCAAGATGTCTTTGACTGTGCTTTGCCATAAGCTAAAATTGTTCTTGCCATCAAATTTCTCCACCTCTAACTTTGTTGATCCCGCCATCTTGTTGATCTCAAATCAACCTTCTTGAAATACCGTATGTGCTCAATGTCTACTAAGACCATCGACCTCAAACTTGTTCACCAATCGTCGGCTCTGATACCACTTGTTGGGGTTGTGAAAACAACTTTCTCTTTGCAATGTGAGCAACGCACAAAACCAGTATGGGCAAGATCAACAAGAACAAACAAAAGAAAATAAAAGGAAAACAATCACACAAGAGACAAGAGATTTACGTGGTTCGGCAATACCGCCTACATCCACGGAGTGATCAATCTTCCACTAAGAGCAAGAGAAGAAAAACAATAGTGCAACCCTTGCAATTTGATACCCAAACCCAAGTCCCTTGTACACCCTTTCTCTCTTCCCTCTTCTCACTTGGACACTCACTCACCTCCTCTTTCTCATTTCACACTTTTTCCCTTGGTGTCTCTACACCTCTATCTCTTCATTTTTATTCTTCTTGGCATTTTCTCTCTCCTTAGAAAAAACTCACTAATTCTCTCTCCTCTAACTTATTGGAGAAGATTTGACTTTCTCTCTCTTTAGAGAAAGCCCACTCACACTTCTTCCAAGAGACTCTTGGAGGACTCCACCAAGCATAATATCTTCAACCACCAAAACCACTTTCACTTTCTTGGAAGTTCCAACATTGTTAAAGACTCAACTCCTCCATTTACTAGAAGACTCCACCTCTTGAAGACTTCACCTTCTTGAAAGCTCCAACACTTGAATAATCTTCACCTTGCATTCAAATGGATGACCAAAACTAGACCATTGAACCAACCCATCAACCGGTCTAGATAAAAGCCAACCAAAAAATCCAATAGGGTCCAACCCCTCCTCTTATTAAAAGAACTGGGGAACTGGGCCGGGCAGGGTACTGGAGGAGATAATTTTCCTGGACGATGAACAACCCCATATGTGGAACAGTAACTGGTCTGGATGGTTGCTAGTGTTACTTTTACTGAAGTGAGTTTGGAAGGTCAGAGCCTTGGGGTTTCTTTCAGTGCTATAGAGAGAGTTGGTGTCGGGGCCACATCCCATTTTGGGAGTGTGACTTCGTGTGGTGCTACTCAGGTCCCTATTGGAAAAATTACCTCCTACGGCTCCCTGCCCAGCCCAGTTCCCCTAGTGCCTATAATAAGGGGTGGACCCCACCAGAGTAGAATGTTCGGGAGGGGTATGGTGGTCATTGCCCCCCTTTATTACAGGCACTGGGGGAACTGAGCCGGGTAGGGAATTGGAGGGGGACAAAGATCCGTCACTATTGCTGTTACCGTGGAAAGGTGGAGTGCTCTATTTAGATCGTCATCTAGAAATGTAGAAAGCATCCATCTGCAATATGTGGAGCCTCGTTGTGGAAGGAAGGTAGGTAGGTGGCCTTCTGCCCGAAGCTGATTGACCGCCCTACCCACTGCCCGACCCCTCAAAAGAGTAAAATAAAAACAAAAACAAAAGGCCAACTTTTTAAGCCTCATCACTTAAGTCTATAAATTGAGAAACAAATTGAAACTGACTTCATTACTTAAGTCACAATTTTGTTATGCTTCTATGGATTATGGACTTGCATGAACTTGTTGGCATCTAAGGTTAGAGGCATGTTGCAGGGTTTGCAACAAATGATAGCTAGCAAAAGAATACTAGTAAATAGAGGTTTGGGTATATAGAATATTGGCAAATAGAGGTTTGGGTAGATAATTATTTTCTTGTTAGTTGGATGGAGTAGGGAATAGCTTGGATAGCTTAAGACTTGTTTAAACTTATTTTAACAATTTCTTCTATGTATAAGCTCGATCATGGATTTCACTATAACTTTAAAGAATTCTTTTTTGGTTTTATGTTGCTATGAGGGTGGCCCAAAAGGCAAGGATTACATGGGTATCTATTACAGTAAAGGATAATGTATCTAGCTTTATTTTCTATTAATTTTATGGGGAAAAGAACGATACCTGGTCCTGTGGCCAGTGTGGCTCCTACGCTTAGACACAAAACCCACCGTGCTGGCCTCCATGGAAAGTACCATCCTTCCCCCGTGGAAAGGCAGAAATCCCATCCAAGTCGATGCTTGTGGGGTTTTTAACAAATTCCCCCTGAAAATGCCCATTGTCCAAATGGCCCCCTACAACTTTTCTAATTGCAAACTCCCTCCTACTTTCAAAACAGTGTATCATTTTGGTCCAGTCCGTTAATTTGGGAAGTTAGACGTTAGTTTCAGGATATCTAATGACCAAAATGTCATTGATAAAAACTAACCAAAATAAAAAAAATAAAATGACCAAATTGCCCTCATCTTCCCCAAATGGTTTGGGGTTTGAAACTGAAAATCAAACCCTAAACCATTTGGGGAAAATGAACCCTAAAATCAAACCTCCAAAACTGAAAATTAAACTTAAGGAAGAAGCCATGGTTTGAACCCTGCCTCTGCAGATTCCCTCCAGGGAACCCACCTTCAGCAATACCTAAGGAAGAAGCCATGGCTTGAGTCTCTTCAGCAGTTCAAATGTTCTTGAGCAATTCATCCATGTTCATCGAGCCAAAATCCTTCCTAAGGCCACCCATGGAGTTCTGAAACTCATTGAAGGTCAACGAATAAACGGAAGGTTGTCGTGTCAGTGTGAAATTTCCCGGTAATCTCTTCCAGCACCACCACCACCACTTCCTTCCGGCAGCAATCCATCGCCAATATTTTTAAAGTCCAAATGAGATCCCATTCTCAAATAGATTCAAATCTTCAGTGCAATCAAGCTAACCAAGATCATATAACCATCGAATTCAACTCTTTTGTTCTTCCCACTGTTTTCTTCGCTTTCAAGTCCAAAAATTCACCTAATCACAAAGCCTCAGAGTTGAATCAGAATTTTCATGGTCAAAATTTTAGAAAATAATTATAATTAAATATTTAAAACCTAAAGCCAAATCAGAAGAAACTTCCTAAGTTCCTAACCGAACTCATTCCAGGCTCGAATCAATGAAAGAAAAAACAAAAAAGAAAAAAAAGAAAAAAGAAAAACCCTAACCCACAAATTTCTTCACTGCAACTTCAATTTTGGAGGTTTGATTTTAGGGTTCATCTTCCCCAAATGATTTAGGGTTTGATTTTCAATTTCAAACCCTAAACCATTTGGAGAACATGAGGGTAATTTGGTCATTTTATTTTTTAATTTTGATGGGTTTTTATCAGAAGGGCATTTTGGTCATTAGATACCCTGAAACTGACGTCTAATGTCCCAAATTATCAAATTGGACCAAAATGCTTCACTATTTTGAAAGCAGGGGGGAGTTTGCAATTAGAAAGTTGTAGGGGCATTTGGACAAATGAGTATTTTCATGGGGCATTTGTAAAAACCCATGCTTGCGCGTGCGCTCCTGTTGCCCAATGCATGCACATAGGCTTTAGAGGCCCAGAGAGCGTTCTCTTGCCCTAATATTATATTAGGTAAAAATTCTGTGCACACTTGCATGGTTGTGCCACCTCTCTTACAATAAGGGTCAAAATGATCAAATGCTCCCTAATTGAATCGTAATCCCTCCTCCTTATAGAGAGCCGTGCATGAAAATTACCACTTTTATATTTTATATGTCCTAACCATAAAATATATTTGAAACTGACATCAAGTCACGACTCATGAGTCACTGAAGAATCGATTCCATTAAAACTTTTTTTTTTTTGGTGGTGCAGTTGTCTAAGGTCTATCGGCCATCAAGCCCCGTAAGGAGGCAAGGAGAAGACCCACAAGGGATCAAATATGATACTCACAAGGATTCCAATAAAGCTTTTAATTAGAGAAGAAATATCTACTTTCTTCACTAATTTTTTTTCCTTTTTAAAAGGATTAGTGTTCTTTGTGGGTGAGCATGGCCCTCAGCATGGGGTCAATGAGAACATGCACGTTGACATCATGGGGGGCTGAATTTCGATCTTTTATAAGGTTAGTGATCATTTCGTCCTCTTCTGTGTCTGAACATGATCGATACACTCCCCACATAAAACTTTTCTCATAGAAAAAAAAAATTTACACAACTTTCTCTGATGCACAAGCAGCACAAGCATGCATGCCAGACAAACAACAACTGAAATATCTCTCTAGCAGTCTGTTCTTTGCTTTCTCCGTCCAAATAAAACAAGAATGGAAACAAACACAAATGAAGATATTTAAGCCCATCTATCTATATACCCATGGACTCTCTCTGCTTCTTTCGTCATAGCCTTGAAACCTACTACACCCATCAGCCATGGAAGAAACTCAATCAACTCACAACATTGCGATTATACCAACTCCAGGAATGGGTCACCTAATCCCACTCACTATTTTCGCTAAACGACTCATCGCCCACCACAATTTCACTATCACCTTCATCATCCCTAACGATGGATCACCACCCAAAGCCCAAAATGCCGTCCTTGATGCCCTTCCTAAGACCATAACCTCTATCTTTCTACCTCCGGTTAACCTCGATGATCTCCCCGGAGATGTTAAGGTCGAAACTCGAATCTGCCTCACACTTTCTCGCTCCATTTCTTCTATTCGTAAAGCTTTGTATATCTTAACTTCAACAACTCATCTTGTTGCCTTAGTTGTTGATCTCTTCGGTACAGAAGCATTTGATGTCGCTAAGGAATTCAAGATTCCATCTTACATGTTCTTCCCTTCAACAACTGCCTTTTTTTCGTTTTTTCTCCATTTGCCGAACCTCGATGAGACCTACTCTTGCGATTATAAGGACTTGCCTGAACCGGTGATGCTGCCCGGTTGCGTGCCATTACATGGAAGAGATCTCCCTGATCCAGCCCAAGACGGGAATAATGAGGCTTACAAGTGGCTTCTACACACTGCAAAACGTTATAGATTAGCGGATGGTGTTCTATTGAATAGCTTCAATGGGTTGGAAGGAAGTGCCATTAAAGCTTTCAAGGAAGGAAGAGTCCATACTGTGCCGCCGGTTTACCCGATTGGACCACTCATACAAATCGGTTCATCGGATGTGACCGATTCAACCGGGTGCTTGCGATGGTTGGATAATCAACCAAGAAGCTCAGTTCTATTTGTGTCATTTGGGAGTGGTGGAGCCCTCTCGTTGGAACAAGTTAAGGAATTGGCCTTAGGATTGGAGGAAAGTGGGCATAGGTTCTTGTGGGTTATTAAGAGCCCAACTAAAGGAGCTGCTGATGCTACATTTTTTACAGTGCAAAGCATGGAGGACCCATTAACCTTCTTGCCTGAGGGGTTCTTGGCGAGGACTAAAGAGATGGGCCTAGTTGTGCCCTCATGGGCTCCTCAGATTCAAGTTCTTAGTCATGATTCAACTGGAGGATTCTTGAGTCATAGTGGATGGAACTCAGTACTAGAGAGTGTAGTGCATGGTGTGCCCTTAATTGCTTGGCCACTCTATGCAGAGCAAAAGATGAATGCAGTAATGTTAGTGGAGGACATAAACGTGGCATTAAGGCCCAAAGCAGATGAGAAAGGCTTAATAGGGCGACAAGAGATTGCAAAAGTGGTGAAGAGCTTAATGGAAGGGGAAGAAGGAAAGAGAATTCAAAGCAAGATGAGTGAACTCAAGGATGAAGCGAACAAGGTGTTGAGCAATGATGGGTCTTCCACAGAGGCACTATCCGAGGTTGCACACATATGGAAGAGCTGCAAGATCATTTAAGATATGGGAAAAAGAACTCTGTCCGGGAGTGTAGTTCCTATACCGGACACATGATGGCATGAACTGACCCACCCACCCCCTATTAAAGATAGAAATCTTACCCCAGTTGATGCTTTATCATGTGCTTTCATTGACCTCCATTCTAGCGCATGATCCATGCTCTTGAACAGAAAACACTTCCTGATATAGATACTTATGGTTTTCACTTTCTTTTTACATGCACTATTTATTTATTATTATTATTTTTGCTAAATAAAAATGATTTATTGAGAATGAACTCGTGAGCAACCTAAAGCATCCTGAACACAAAGCGCAAGGAGCCAAGGAGTGGAATTTATTGGTACAACTATACCTCGAGGCCCCTGGACAGGTTTCAGTTTGTCATTACTAGTTAGGAATTTAAGACCCGGCATAAAACTTCCTCTGCCAAGATAAAGAAGATGGGAGATATCAGATCACCCTTTGAACTTTAAAGAAACCAACTGGATTGCCATTCAAGAGAATAGAAATCTGGTAGAGCGGAGAGTAATGGATCCACGAGATCCACTTTGCATTGAAACCAAATTTCTAAAGAATCGCAAATAAGAAATTCCAAAAAAACGTATCATAAGCTTTTTGAATATCAAATTTGAGACCAGTCATGTCTCATCTCATGGGACGGTGCACAAGGTTGATCAGCTCAGAAACCATACTGAAGTTTCCCTCTGAAATTAATTTAGGGAGACGTTACCAAAAAAAAAAATAATAATAAAATTTAGGGAGAAGGGGATTCAATCTCGATGCCATAGTTTTTGAAATTACCTTCACAAAGAAATTCCCCACACAGATGGGGAAATATTTGTCTAAATATGATGAAACAATTATTCACTTCTTTAGGTAAAACCTCAAATTTCTTGAATGTCTTTGAGAGCCACCTTTTCTTCCTTGCAAGACACGTTAATATCAGGGAAATGCTCTCGAGCCCAAGTCTTTAGAGCAGGCTTAAATTTCTCACCACTTTATGAAATCTTCGTGGTCCATCCAGAATTTGTGAACTCTTAAAGGACAGTTTTTATGTTTCAAAAGGTCAAATATAATTGCTATAGGACAATGATCTAAAGAAGCTGTATGAAGAACTTTGTGAGCACAATCATAGAACGAGTTCAACCGTGCATCATTACAAAAGGAACTATCCAAGTTCAATAATGCATCAATTTTTTTAGGATTCATTCTCCTTTATATTGTTTTTTTAAATCATCATTGGGTTCTTTTTATTTTTTTTTGATCTATCCTACTCAAGGGTCCACAGGTCATTTACAAACTAAGGGAGAAGGCTAAGACAAGCCCACAATCTACAACTAAAGGGGGAGGATGGGAATGGAGGGGAGAGAGGGGTGCCTTTTTGGCACAATATGCAATCCAGGAGAATCGATTCTTTGACCTCCTAGGGGGCATGCACTCAAGGTTCCTTTTACTCATGCTTTCATTTTATTGGGATTTTGACCCGTTTTGTATCATAGGTAAATTTTAGTCATTTTACCATCATATTGTTATCTAAACTTTTAAAACTTAACTTCATTATGTTTTATTGTTTCAGAATCGGTTGTGCTCGGCTTGGGGTTTTACAAATCAGTACTAAACCAAAACCGACCGTAACCCAAAACTGGAAAAATCAATATATTAAAGAATTTATTTTTTTTTAAAAAGAAATTTTAAAAAATTATTAGAAAACTAAAACCGAACCAATAACAATTCGATAAATGAAAGAATAAGAGTTTGTTAAGAATACCTGATAAAAACCTGAAACCGATTGGACCAAAACCGAAATCGAATCTCACTTTAATGGTTCGGCTTTTGGTTTGATACATGTATAAAAATGAATTAAACTGACCAAAACTAAATCAAGCCGACCATTAGACACCTTAACTCCAGTAAATATCAAATGGCCATCTCAAAAAGATTCTAATCCAAAGGGGAGAGAGAGAGAGTATTTCTAATGTAAGTCTCACCTCAAAAGAGAGAAGAGAAAGGCACGAGAGATTGATCATTTGTTTTTCACATGTGTGGGTTCCACCTCAAACGAGAAGAAGAGAAAGGCATGAATAGTATATGGGAAAAGTCTCTCTGAACATGAGTCGTAGGAAGTGCCTTGTGTTTAATTTTTTTATTTTTTATTTTTTTGTTTTTGATGAGAAGAAAGAAGAGATATATTATATACACTGTTCATAAACAAAGGATAATTTAATTAAGCTGGCCTGGTAAGCTAGGGATTTGAAATATGTTAACAAAAAATTGTTCGGCATTGTCCGGTAGGTTATGTCTTTGGATTTGTTAGCAATCTCCAAAAAATAGGTTAAAATCTCAAAAGGCCACGGAGATTGGGATGGAGTTGGAAGAAGTTTAGGCAACAACTTATTTGAGTACCAAACTTCTTTTAGCTTCAACCCTCTTTTGTTGGTAAAATCTAACCCAATGGAAATCCTTACTAGCTCTGGTTTCAAAATATGATGTTCTTTGGTCAAAGCTGCACTGAACAAAATGAATTTGCCATCTAACAAAATGCCAAATGTCCATCTCGATGATCCTAGGTCTCTAGAATCAAGTTCTGTGCGTAACAAAACAGGAAATCGTAAAATGGATAAATCAGGCATAGAAGATGAAAATAGAATCTCCTCACCAATATTTGTTACATCCTGGGACGAAATTGGGGGGGGGGGGGGGGGGGGAGAGATGTCAAGATCTTTCATCCAAATAGCAATCTTTCTCATCACCATGAGAGGATTAGGTTTGATCGATTCGAAAGAAAAATTGTTTCTGGCATCCCAAATAAAATAAAAAGTTATAATAAAAACAGAAAAAAAAAAACCAGTTGAGAGGGAGCTTATCAAGCTTGTTGTGCAATAGAGTAGCTATGCAAAAATGTTCCATAGAGGGGTGGATAATAGACTCGGTTCTCAAACCCAAAGGACTAGCTGTCCAGATATGTTTAATCCAACCACATGAGAAGAAGATATGTCAGAGAGTCTCATTACAAGTGCCTCAAAAAGCACAAGTGAGGTCGATTTGAGTCTATTTTGAAACAGTATCTTTAACTGGAATCCCTGCATGTAATACACGCTAGAAAAACATTTTAAACTTAGGATGTAACTTGAGCTTTCAAAAAAAATTCCACCAAGCAGAAAGAATAAAATCACGATTAGTGGAATGAGAGTGAAGAAAATTGGCCGCTCGCTTAGTGCTAAAGCGACCATTCTTAGCAAGAGTACACCATCAGCTATCATGAGAATCAGAAATGGGGATATTGATAATATTAAAAGCAATAGAGGGAACAATAGCTCTAATTAAATCGGCATTCCACATAAGTTCATTTTTAAACAAACAAACCTTCTCAGGATGAGTTCTTTGAGAAGTCTCTGGTTGAATGACAAACTTAGGAATAGAGGGAATCCAAGGGTCAATCCAAAAGAAGGTATCTTGGCCATTTCCAATCCTTCTAAAACTAAAGGATCTTAAAGTAGGAATAATATGGGTAACACTATTCCACGTCTAAGAACCTTTTTTAAGGGCAGTTTTAGGGTAAAAAATAGAAGTATTGGGGAAATAGCTTTATGTTTACTTTTTTAATATACCTTCAAAAAATTAAATAAAAAATATATGAGAAAAGTCTTTCTTAAGATGAGGTGTAGGTAGTGATGTAAATGGATAATTGAAAACCTGAATTCGATCCGCATAAGGACATCCGTATTCGTTTAGAGATATTCGGAAAAAAATTTGAATACTCTGATAAAAATCCATTTGAAAAAAATCCAATTACTTAATAATACAAATTTAAGTAAATAATGATCTTGAGGGTTTTTGAAGATTCAATAGGTTCTAGAATATGAGGAAAAGAGAATCATCATCTAAGAGATATGGATTGAGAGTGACTTGTATCCACTAGGGGGAGGAAGGTCCGGGTTACACAAGGCAGAGATGTAAATGGATGGTAAAAAATCCGAATTCGATCCGCATCCAAATCCGTTTAGAGGTATTCGTATTCGGCCAGGAAATATCCAGATCCGCTTACATTCGATCCGTATCGAGCCAAATCCAATCCGTTTACATCCCTAGGTGTAGGAAGTGCTAATTCACATGGGTATTCTTTATTTATTTTTTTTCGAAAATTATATGAGAAAGTCTCTCCAATTATAAGGCATAAGAAGCGCCTATTCACATGTGTATTTTTTAGTTATTTCTTCGAACCCTTTGTTATAATATAATTTGGACTAAGTTTCTCTCCACTCATAGAGGACGGTTTACCCACCATTCTTAGGTTCACAATGTTGGAAAAAACAAATCTTTTTACCATTATGTGCAAAATAATGGACAAACACAACGGATAAATATATGCAAAACTAATACTGCAAATAACCAAATCAACAAAGCCATACAACGAACATGCCAATTTTTAATGAGGAAAGCCCTTCGAAGGTGAAAGGCAAAAAACAAAGGGACCTAGTCTAGAAAAATCTTCCACTATAATAATAATATTGACATTACAAGTTCTTTAGACAGAATTAAAGCATACCAATCATCAAGAGAAAAAATCCCTCTTGGATAAAAAATAGTTCACCCAAATAAGTGGATTCACAAAAATATAGAAACCCTCACCTCAAACCTATCGTGACAAACACAGGAGAAAAGCAGAATACCTCCCTACTTCCCTTGTCAAAGAGAATACCATCATGCTGCGATCCACATACGAAAAACACCATCTAAAGCAGAATAAAAAATAACTAGATCTCTGAAACCCTTGTATGTGGAATAGAATTCAAGAGAGAAAGACGTTCTTCACATCACTTCTATTTTCCCTCACAAAATATATTTATATATAAAGTAAGAAATTAAAAAAACAAGTCAGTGACTTGGGTACCAAGAAACCGACTCAAGTTTGAGTGAACCCCCCCCCCCCCCCTTTTCACGTGAGGAGGAACCCATCACACAAATCCTTTCTAGAGTTTTAAAATATTCTAAAATACCTTCCCGATACTTTTTCCCACCCCGCGGTGAATGGGACCCCATTCTTTATCCAAAAAAAAATAAATGAGACTCCATTCACTGTGGGTGAAAGTAACCTCGATCCATATAATTTTATAAATCGTGTTGATTAGTACAATAACATTATTTGTGCTTGGATTTGTAAGTCCGGGTTGTGAATGATAATTTGAATGACATTAAATGTCATTATTATTAAAAAAAAAAAAGGAAGAGAGAAAGAGGAACATAGTTCCACTAATAATATGTAGGGGTGTAAATGAATAGTCGAAATCCGTTTTCGTATTCGTGTCCGTGTCTGTATCCGTTTAGCACTATCCGAATCCGTCCGAAAGCTAAACGGATGCGGATATGGATAGGCTATAGCTATCCGAAAAGCTATATTTACATGTAAACTGATAAAATATCCGATCCGTATCTGTGTCCGTATCCGTTTAGCATTATCCGAATCCGTCCGAAAGTAAATCGGATGCGGATGCAGATATAGCACTATCCAAGCCGAATCCGATCCGTTTACATCCCCAATAATGACCTTTTTTATTTTTCAAAAAATAGGATTCAATTGTTTGGGTCCTGAGATTACTTTCTATGTCATTTCAAACCAATCATATGCTCATATTTTGTTATCTGTCTAAGTGAGAACAAGATTACCCTTTACTAACATTTAAAGGAGACGGATCGATGGGTATGCTAGCAGGCAATGTGACTATCTCTCTCTTCCCCTCTTGAATTGATTCCCTTATCCTTCACGCGAGAAAGAGAGAGATACATAGAGTGTTGGCACACCCAACCTTTTCTCACATTTTAAATATAAGGAGGAACATATTTTTTGCTTTGATTCTCTATAGGGAAAATATACCCTGGGAGCATGGCCACATCAGCACCCTGCTCATGACAGAGCTCACGGGCATTGATCAGAAGGGGTACGATAGTCATTTTGCACCCTATATCTGGGCCATGCTCCATGACAGAGAACATGTTGCCTTCTCTATAAAAGCTTCATCTTTATTACAAAATGCCTTTTTCACGTGAAGATCGTAGTAATTGGTGTTTAATTGGTGTATGATTGATGACTCCAGAGTCCAGAGGGAGGACAAAAAAAAACCTATCAGTCTTCCATTATTGCAAGCTTCCGCGTGCTCAACAAAACCTACCAAACAAAGAAGGTCTTATCAGGTCCACTTTTTTATTTTAAAATCTTTCCTTGTGACTCACTCATTATTGTTTGATAATTTTCACCGTCACACCTTACCCTACTCTTACATTGCATGAAAAAAGAAAGTTTGGAAAACATAAATATTCTTAAATGGTCTTGCCGCTCTTCCATATGTGTGCAACCTCTGATAGTGCCTTTGTGGAAGACCCATCATCGCTCAATACCTTGGTCGCTTCATCCTTGAGTTCACTCTTCTTGCTTTGAATTCTCTTTCCATCTTCTCCTTCCATTAAGCTTTTCACCACTTTTGCAATCTCTTGTCGCTTTATTAAGCCTTTCTCATCTGCTTTGGGCCTTAATGCCACCTTTATGTCCTCCACTAACATTACTGCATTCATCTTTTGCTCTGCATAGAGTGGCCAAGCAATTAAGGGCACACCATGCACTACACTCTCTAATATTGAATTCCATCCACAATGAGTTAGGAATCCTCCGGTTGAGCCATGGCTAAGAACTTGAATCTGAGGAGCCCATGAGGGCACAACTAAGCCCATCTCTTTAGTCCTCTCCAAGAACCCCTCCGGCAAGAAGGTTAATGGGTCCTCCATGCTTTGCACAGTGAAAAATGAAGCATCAGCAGCTCCTCGAGTTGGGCTTCTAATAACCCACAAGAACCTATGCCCACTTTGCTCCAATCCTAAGGCCAATTCCTTAACTTGTTCCAACGAGAGGGCTCCACCACTCCCAAATGATACAAATAGAACTGAGCGTCGTGGTTGATTATCTAACCAACTCAAGCACCCGGTCGAATCGATCACATCCAATGAACCGGTTTGTATGATTGGTCCAATTGGATAAACCGGTGGCGCAGTAGGGACTCTTCCTTCCTTGAGAGCTTTAATGGCACCTCCTTCCAACCCCATGAAGCTATTCAATAGAACCCCATCGGCTAATCTGTAACGTTTTGAATAGTGTAGAAGCCACTTGTAGGCATCATTATTCCTGTCTTGGACTGGATCCAGGAGATCTCTTCCATGTAGTGGCACGCAACCGGGCAGCCTCACCGGTTCAGGCAAGTCTCTATACTCGCCAGAGTATGTCTCATCGAGAGTGGGCAAATGAAGGCAAAAAGAAAACAAGGTAGTCGTTGAAGGGAAGAAGATGTAGGATGGAATCTTGAATTCTTTAGCGACATCAAATGCTTCCACACCGAAGAGATCAACAACTAAGGCAACAAGATGGGTTGTAGAAGTTAAGATGCTTAAAGCTTCACGAAAAGAAGAGATGGAACGAGACACTGTGAGGCAGATTCGAGTTTCGATCTTAACATCTCCGGGGAGATCATCGAGGTTAACTGGAGGAAGAAAGATAGAGGTTATGGTCTTAGGGAGGGCATCAAGGACGGAATTTTGGGGTTTGGGTGGTGATCCATCGTTAGGGATGATGAAGGTGATAGTGAAATTGTGGTAGGCTATGAATCGTTTTGCGAAAATGGCCAGCGGGATGAGGTGACCCATTCCTGGAGAGGGTAAAATCGCAATGTGGGGAGTTAATTGGGTTTCTTCCATGGCTAATTGCTGATGATGCCTGATAGCTGATGTAGGTTTCAAGGCTACGAAGAGGAAGAGTGAGCAGATGAGTATAAAAACAGACGGACTTAAATTTCTTCACATTTGTTTTGTTTATCGAATTCATTTTTATTTGTGATGGAGAAGCGAAGGGACGGAGATATTTAAGTTGTTGTGGGGTATGTCTGTAAGGGTGTAAATGAATAGCCGAAATCCGTTTCGGTATTTGTATCCGTAGCCGTTTATCACTATTCGAATCCGTCCGAAAGCTAAATGGATGCAGATACGGATAGGCTATAGCTATCCGAAAAGCTATATTTATATGTAAATGGATAAATATCCGATCTGTATCCATGTCCGTATCCGTTTAGCATTATCCGATTCCGTCCAAAAGCTAATTGGATGTGGATGCGGATATAGCACTATCCGAGCCAAATCCAATATGCTTACATACCTACCTATGTGTGTGTGTGTGTGTGTGAGAGAGAGAGAGAGAGAGAGATGAATACTATTTATGTGCCTCGTGTATTAACTAGGGGTGTAAGTTTGGCCCGCCCTGAGGGCTTGATTTTTCAACCCTAAGGGCGGAATAGAGTAGAAATTTTCAGGCCCGGGTGTTATTGGTGAAGCCTGATCTCAGTCTAGAAAGTGCAGTGGGGATCTTAGGAGGGCCGTTTCGGCTTCGAAATGTGCTAGAAATTCCTAAAAGTGCACTCCTATAGAGCTCGTCGAGACCTTTAAATCAATATGTATTTTGACATATGTTCAGTTCTGATCCAAACCAGATCGGGTGGGTTTTTTGGGCTTTTGGGGGCTTTTCTGTAGTTTTCTGGGTCAAGGCATTCTTATAAATTGTTCTTATCTCATTGAGAAGGAAGAGGTGAGATTTGAGGGTTTGTGATTGTTCTTCAGAGAAGTAGTGAAACCAGTTTCTATCACCGATCGTGGGTGTAACCTACCTTCTTGGAGGTGAACCACGTAAAATCCTTTTGATGTATGCGTTTGGTCTTTTCTTCTATTTCGTTTTCTTCTGCAAAAATTTCCATTTTTGGGTTTCTGCAAAAATTCCCATTTATGGGCGTTGTTTTTCTAACAACGGGGTTAGAGTTTGGCTAGGCCAGGGTTGAGGCCTCGGGTTAAGCTCAGCCTGGCCCTGTCTTGTGTTAGGTTATGCAATGCAATTTATTGATTACATTTTACAATTTTCGTTCAGTATCTAATTATCTAGTGGTTTACCAAAACAAAATGGCTAATTATCTATTGAACAAGAGTATTTAAAATTTTAAGATTGGGCTAAGTTTAATAACCCAAAGAAAAGTCTAATAGTCAATTGAGTATGAAACAAAACAATACCCAATCACATGAGACTGATCAATCAGGGCCAACCAGGCCCTTGCAAAAAATCAAGGTCGATTAGGCCCAGCCCGACCCAATCAGGGTCAATCAGGAGCGGGCTAGGCTGGGTTAAGCCCGTCAGGGTTAGGCCTGGGATGAGATATCTCAGCCCGACCTAGGGTCGGGTTGGGCTTGGGTTGAGCTAAGAGGAATAAGGGTTATGTTAGAGTTTGAAAAAACCTGGCCCAACCCGGCCCTGTTTCACCCCTAGTTTTGACATTCAAACAAACAAACTTAAACAAACTTTAGCCACAAAAGTAGACATTGCCTCTCCAATTGAAAGTTTTATTGGAATTGATACGATAATTACTAACCATACATATGTGGCTGAGACATGACAATCACTATTCAAGATTCTCAAGTTCAACAACGTTCCCTATTGCACTAATATTCTTCTCCTTCCTCGCAGGGCAGTTCCGCCGTATCAGGACTTTTCATCCAAGACTCTCCATGATAATTCCCTACCATATCAGACTCCTACAACCTGCTATCATTAGACTCTTACCTCCCTGTAAGTAACGGAGTTTGGCCTCATAAATACAAAGGTAAACACCAAGGCATAGGATTGAACAAATTTTCACTCTCTTATGTTGTTACTCTGCAAATTCCTATCGTTTCCTAGAGAACTGACTTAAGCATCTAAGAGCCCCCCCGAGTCCACTCCGGTTCTCTCTCATGCTCCTCATTCTTGATTCTAGAGGATCCTTCGATAATCCACACAATTAGCTTGGCTAGTTTTCTACCGCAATAGTTTGGCGCCGTCTGTGGGAACAATTACTGAGTAATTATTGTAAGCCAAATTGCTATGGTTAGAACTAGAGTCAACACTTCCTCTCATCTAGATGCTTGGACGACACTAGATCAGTCCTTTGCACCTCCCACTCCCCTAAGAACAATAACCGTAGATCTTGATAGGGAAGGCGATCAGGGACTCACCAACAACAAAATGCTCTTCCCCCCTAGCAATTCTCTTGTTGAGTTCCCAAATCTACAGGCCCTAGTGACCATCGGGTAGCTCAACGAGATCCAGATGCAAATGCATGGTTTAGTTGATCTTCTACGGACCACCGTTAGAGCTATTAGTCAAGCCTCAGAACCATCAAATCATCCTCTAAATAATCTATGAGGACAACCTCGACAACCCGATGGAGCACCTTATCAGATCATGCTCCACCAGTTCTGATAGTAGATGTTAGAATCGTGCTGTCCAATACTCTTGGAGAATCAGGGCAGCCAGCGCCTTAGAAAGCTTGAGGCATGATGGATGGGCGCCCTCGAACAGACTCAGCCGATGATAAAGAAGTCAGGAGTAACGCGGTATGCAGTCCTTACAGCGCTGATCAAACAAGGAGGGAAAGGGAACAAGTCTTCATGATGATAGCCAAGGTTTGGACTGCCATGTTCGGGAACTCATCGAGGAATTGATTAGACAAATGAAATGGTTATTACAACCCTTAGGCATCCTCCCTGAGACAAAAAAGGATTTTACCGCCTTACAAAAGTCTTCTTCAATTGTATCCCAACATCTTCTAAAGAATGCACCAGAGTACCCATTCGGACCCGGAAAGCTATCAGGATCGAGATCCCAATTAGCCCTTTTAATTTCATCATTCGATGGAACTGCTTCCAAGCAAAGATTATCCACCTCATCACCAGTGCTTGGAATGCAAGACAGAAGCTGCAGATGTTCCACTAGATGAACTGCCTTATGAAAATCCTCAAAACACTCCACCACATACGCTGTAACCTAGGACTGATCTGAAAGTTTTGTTCCATTTTGCTTTTTCCACATTCTAATGTTATTTCTAGCCCTTTTCACCTTGGTGGAGAGGTGAAAAAGCCTTGAGTTCCTGTCACCATCAAGTCTCAATCTCAGCCTTGATTTTTTCTCCTATAGTTTTGCCTAGACTTCTTATGCCTTTAAAATAGCAATTTTTATTGGGGTTGTGAAAACAACCTTCTCTTTGCAATGTGAGCAACCCAAGAAACCAGTATGCGCAAGACCAACAAGAACAAACAAAAGAAAATAAAAATAAAACAATCACACAAGAAACAAGAGATTTATGTGGTTAAGCAAAAACGCCTACATCCACGGAGTGTGGTCCAATTTCACTATGAATCAAGAGAAGAGAAAGAATAGTACAACACTTGTGATTTGACACCCAAACCCAAGCACCCATGTACACCATTCTCTCATCTCCCATTCACTTAACCCACTTTTACCTTGGCTCCTTGCTTAATCCTTGTAGACATGTTGCACCAACATTGTACCTTTTGGACTGATCACTTGGATCCTCACATTTTGGCTTTTCACTTGTATCAACACTAGCCTCATTTTGGAAGAGACATCTCTCTTTTATAAGGCTCATCACAACTTAATGGGTTTCTCTCTCCTTAGAGAAAACTTACTAACTTTCTCTCCTCTTCTACCTTGTTGAGCAAGACTCATTTTTTCTCTCTTGAATGCTTGTTCAACAAGATTTGACTTTCTCTCTCCTTAGTGAAATCTCACTCATACTTCTTCCAAAGAGACTCTTAAAAGACTCCACCAAGCATAATGTCTTCAGCCACCAAAACACTTCCACTTTCTTGGAAGTTCCAACATAGTAGAAGACCCAACTCCTCCATTTGAAGACTTCACCTCTTTGGAAGACTCCACCTCATTGGAAACCTCCAACACTTGAAAGACTCCACCTCTTGCACTTACTTGGAAGACCCATTCTTGCAAGCATCCACTCATTCTCTTTCTTCTTCTCATGGTAGAGAAAATCCACTACACACACATCCCCAAGTGACCCATTCATATGGCAGTTGCACACATGGACTTGGACCCATCATGGTCCAACGCCAACAAATTCTCTACCTTCTCCATTAGCCCATCTAGACCATTGAACCGAACCTTCAACGGGTCTAGATAAAAGCCACCAAACCAAACAATCTCTACCTTGGCTTTTATCGTAGCCACCTTGAAGACTTGTTGAAAAAACCTATTCAACCGCATTCTTCACCGTACACACCTCTAGTGGTAGTCCCTCAAATGGTTGAACACCTATCATCCCGGTCTCATTCTTCATCTTGCACATCTCTAGTGCTAGTACCTCGAATAGTTGAACCCTCATCATTTCAGCCACATTTTTCACCCGACACATCTCTAGTGTTAGTACCTCGAATGGCCAAACCTTCATCATCCATGCCCCTCTAGTCCCTCGACTACTGTCTTCACTATAAGGAGGCATCCCCTTTCTCAAACCATGTTATAGGAGTGCCCACCGCACCATTCCTATCCTAAAACATTCAACCTTACCTTGGCGATCCAAGGAAACAACCTCCATTTTTTTTCTTCAAGAAATCTTCTCCACCACTCTCAACAACAACGTGTTTTATCACCATCGACCCACTCCATCAACCCAAACTCGATCGCCAACCATCGGCTCTAACACCACTTGTTGGGGTTGTGAAAACAACCTTCTCCTTGCAATTTGAGCAATGCATGAAACCGGTATGCGCAAGATCAACAAGAACAAACAAAAGAAAAGAAAAATAAAACAATTATGCAAGAGACAAGAGATTTACGTGGTTCAGCAAAACCGCCTACATCCACGGAGTGTGATCCAATTTCACTATGAATCAAAAGAAGAGAAACAATAGTACAACCCTTGTGATTTGACATCCAAACCCAAGCACCCATGTACACCCTTCTCTCATCTCCCATTCACTCAACCCACTTTTACCTTGGCTCCTTGCTTAGTCCTTGTACTCATGTTGCACCAACATTGTTGTCACGCCCCTATCCCGATGTAAGATATTTTACCACATAGGGGTATGACTGGGACAATCACTCATCATCCCAACACCTACCAGGATCACAGATACAGTGTCCCGAGCCACAGTCCACCCTGTCAGCACATTATGACGATAGAAAGGAACGTACCAAAATGGAATAAATCGTTCCAATTACAGAGTTAGCAGAAGCGAAATTAAATTAAATCATGTGGAATTATAGAGCATCGATTCTCTAATGATAACACATAGTACAATATCAATGTTTGTAACCAATCGATCTCTCCTATAATTAATCATATAGTTTATACATGATTGTGGAACGAATATAGAAATTAAATAATAATTAATTACCCCTAAGACACCACACTCTTGGGTGTACATCTACATCCAAGTCACAGTCACCGGCTCCACTTGATTCGCATCCATCGGTGCTCGTCAAGAGGTTATCTGCATATAAACTAAAACGGATTGTACAACGGGGTTAGCTACACTAGTTAGTGAGAGAGCAATAGGGAATGCGCATACATCACAACATCACTATCAAACAGAATGATGCATGCTAATGTTAGATTCATTTTTCACCTAACACACACAATTCTATTGGTCAAGTGTATGCTACTGTGATAACTCGGGAGACACTGAGGGTCACTTATCATATCGCCCCAGTAAAACCTCAATTATCATGGGGGGACCTACGCCTATAGAAGACATCATGACCACCCAGTGGCAGACCCCAAAAGCCATCACTACCCCTGACCTTGCCTCTCCCGCCTCCACAGCCATCAGGTGCTCAGACTATCCAACACGTAAATCCCTGTTGGCAAGGGTTATAGCATAAGGGAGCAAGCATCCTAGCCATAGATGCACTATATGCAGGTCCTATCATCCCCAGAGGTATTGCGGGTGCATCAACGTCCCATTCCATCTAGTACCCGGGTACCAACAAGGCACGGCACATACAGACCAGGAATGCATATAACAGTTTTCATAATTAATTAAATTTGGGGTTCCGGTACCGGCACACTCGGCACTGTAGCCCGATACAATGGTGAGCAAGCTATCACATCCACAACAGTACACAGTTGAATAACAATGCAATGCGTACAATGCTTATAATTATATAATAACATGCTTAAGATTTGTATATTATATGTATATTCAAACCCAACAAGTCACCCAGATCCCACTCACCGAACTCGGGTGTCACCTAGCGTGATTGACATGAATTTTCCTGAGCATCGGGTGCCATTCGGCGTGGTTTACATGAATCTCACCGGTGTACTAGCCTAGACATACAAAAGAAATCATTAAAATAGGTATAGAGGGGTCCCATGCTAAACCCCCAAGGTTAAAATCAAGTTTCAACCAAGATAGCACTAGTGGACTCACGGACAGTCTCAACAGAGGTGAATCCGCCCCTGACTTTGTTCAAACCAAAAGGTAAAAATAGAGCGAGCGGACCCACGAGCGGAACATCTCACTTGGATCCGATCATGCATTCATTCGACACCTGAAGCACACCAGAAAGGGAGCGGATCAACGGGCGGATGTGCTTCTTGAGTCCGCCCCTGCATCCATTCGATCCTTGAGACAGACCCGAGAGCAACTGGCCTCTGGCGGATGCAACAAACTTGAGTCCATTCGTTCATCTGTTCAGGTAATTTCACAGGGTTTACACTGGGCGGGCTGACGAAAGGTACCACGATGGATGGATCTGGTCGTGCGTCCGTCGACAATCCAGTCTGAGATTTCAAAGGGCTTTTTCTCCAGTTTGAAGCTTGGAGATCCCTTAGCTCTCAAGGTCAAGGGAGGGGTGTCTAAGCCTTCCTAGGGTCACTAGAGCCTAGGTTTAACCCATGGATCCAAGATCTCACAAGGATTGGTCTCAATTTGGTTCAAGGGTGGGGATTCAAAATCTAAAACCAAAGCTTAGCAACAATGGCTGCAAATGCTATTCATGGGAGCTCAAACCAGGTCTAGGTTAGCTCCATTAGAGCTCCACCTTGAGTCCCAAATAGAACCCTAGGTCAGCCCAAGCTCAAGGAAATCTACAAAAACAGAGATGAGAATGGGGGAGTACCAAGTTTGGAGTCTTACCTTCAATGGAGGCAGCAAGGACAAGGTTAGGTAAGCCTCTTGACCTCCTCCCTTCCTTTCAACGTCTTCTCCTCCTCTTTCTCTTCTCCGTTGGCCGGTCAGCTTGGGGGAGGAGATGTGGGGCAGCCAGCCATCTTGGCATGGCTCCCATCTTCGTCCCTTCCCCTCTCATTCCTCTTCCACTTCTACTTCTTCCCTTTCCTTCCTCCTCCTCCTTCTTCTCATGTGTCTTCTCCTCCACGATTTGTCTTGGAGGGGGGGGATAAGTGAATGGGAGGGATTTCTTATCTTTAAGGGGTAGAAGGGGCTTTAGGTTGTGTTTGGCTAGGGGTCCTTAGAATACATTTTAATCCCTTAGGTTTTAAATGGGTTTTGATTTAGGTCTTGCGGCATGTTTGGTCCATGTCATAACCATTGGGTCCAATTAATTAGTTGGGTCTTGTTTGGGGTTGAGTCTAAGTCCAAAGGACTTAATTGTCCTCTAAGGCTTGTTTGGTTTATGGTAGGGTATATAAAACCTATTATTCACTTAAGTTAGGCCTTATGGGCCCATTTTCATAGCCCACTCAACAAATCAATGGTAAGGGTAGGGGTCCACATGGCCCAAAGGTCAAATCAAGGTATCCAGGATATGAGGAAGTGGGTTCCACAAGAGAAATTACCAAAAGGGCAAGTAACAGCACGGACGGATCCTCGAGCGGATTTAGTTCGAGTGAGTCTGTTCGGGACTTCGGTGTTGCTGTCAAGGCCCAAACTTTAAGGAAAGTTCCGGGGCTTTGACCCAGACTTCTAGGTCTTCAAGGGAATAGTTATAATAATATTTTAAGTCTGAGGTTACAGGTGTTGGCCAGTGCCACCGTGGCATTGCCTTTGGTAAAGGTCTGAACTGCCCCGGGGTATAGGGGTATATTTGGGGTGCGGGTGTAACATCCCCCCAACGTTATTAAAAATTGTCCCTGAAATTTGGGGCAACCCGATCATCAAAGGTAAGGGCTTTGTTAAGTAACATCACTTCTAATTGTCCACTACCTGGACTAAGTCAAGGTCGGGTCAAGATGAGGCAGTGCCTGCATGACACAACAAGTCTGATTCTACCATTCCTTTCTCCTTATAAGATCACATCACCACAGGGGTGTGGTCCAAAATAACCCTGACTACAATAAATTTTAGAGCCGGTGATCTTAACATATCAGTAGGTCAGAGAGGTATCACTTGATCTGGAAAACCTAGGGAACTTTCTGTTCCAGGTAGCTTAGTTTAGTGTGTAAAGCACTATTCTGACCTTTACTACTCTGGTCACTCTTGGGTTACAGGGCTTAACCTGTTCAGTCCCAAACATAGGGTTCACATCCTGGATGCTTTCACTTCTGGTTATCTCATTACCTTACCCAACTTTAGAATGATTAGGAATATTGATGGAATCTCCTATTGTTCACTCCCAGTACGGAGGGAATGCATTTGGTGATCCATTACCCTGTTCATATCTATCGTTAGAGAAGGTCTTGGTACATCCTTCAGTTTCAGCCTTCAAAACTTTCAAACCTACCACACAGTTACTTTACAGGAAAAAGTCTATTATGGTTCTCTTTCGAGAGCCAGACAACCTCCAATAATTTTGATCTAAGCCAAAACATTTTAATAAGTTTTAAAATTTAGTTTACCCAGTCATTGCTAAATTCATTAAATATTATCCCGTGACCAACATGACCAAGGGTCTGGGCTCAACTAAGTAATCACAGTAAGGCTAAGGTAAAATTGTACTCGTAGTACCAGAGAATCACTCTAGTCACACAAGTCTAAGGTCTTGAGGGGCGTATATATATATATATACATATATATCACACTAAGACATAGGCAAGATTTCAAGACTTACATCCATATTCCTATGGACATATCTCTCATTTAGGTTAATCTATAAGAACAAAAGTCCTCGGGTACGATTTGCTAAGTCTTTTTGGAGGGTCAACTCAAGGTGTAGGGCTCCCTCTATGAGTCTAAACAAGGTTTGGATGAACCAAGTAAAGTACAAATAGAGTCGTCACTAGCTTAAGGTGTCATGAATGACCTCCAAACCACGTGGCTTTTATGGCTCATTCGGATGAATCAGTCCAACCCAACCTATTATTTTCCTTTCTTAATAACTACCCACAGGTTTAGGCTTCCTATCCATAAGGTTTGAGTCTTTCAATTCACAAGGTCTGAGGATCTCCATCCCCAAGAATAACTCTCCTCCCTTTTAGGTAAGAGGGGGGTCACGACAGTCATTAATGCTTGCCATCTCTTATTGGTTGGCCCGGTCGGGTGCAAGTCTTAGCCCCATTTCAATTAAGGGTATTAATTAGACTTAGGTGGCCCCCACAAATGGGTCACACACAGGGGTGTCCAAATCTAGGATATAGGCACACAATCAACACGCATGGGTGTGGTCAAAAGGTCTCCAAAAATCTAGGCTCAATATACTAAAAGAAGTCGGGCAGACTCACTAGCGGTATCAATGCTTTGGTTCTATTCGTGGTTCCTTCGCGGGGATAGGGAGAGCAGATTAATGGGTAGATGAGGAATATAAATCCGTTCGTTTGTCCGTTCTCAGAATGTCAAACGGCCGAGGGAATTTGAATCGAACGGATCTACTGACGGACTTATGGATGTGGATCCATTCGTTGATTCGCTCAGCTTTAAAATGATAATTTTTTTTCAAATTTGTGCGGGGCGGATTGGCAAGCGGAGTCACGATAAGTGATTCCGTTCATTCGTTCTTTCACGGAATTTTAACAGAAACAGAGCTGTGAGATTAAAACTCACTTTTCGCTCCAGGGAAAACATAACCGCAGGAGGGAAAGAAAGGCTCCACAAGGTTTCCTTGAGTGGATCTCTTACAATTTCAAGCCTCAAAGATCACCCCCCACTTAATCAGGGTAGGATTTCTCTTCTCTAATCTCTTTTCTATTCTCTTTTCTTCTCACAGTAAGATTTTACTTGTGTCTCTTCATCTTCTCTTTCATTTCTTCTTGGATTTGTGATGAATTATTCCAAGTATGATCATGTCTTGATTTTGTTTGCACTTTCATGGTCATGTACACCAAGTCCATGCCAAAATTGATCTAGGCTATGATTTTTGGATTTGAATTATGCTCAATTGATTAATGACACTATAGGAGCGGCTTCTTACTTGCTTATTGCATCCTTTACAAGCATTTTAGAGATTGCTAATTACTATGTTTAGTTAATTGACTTGGATTAGTCCTAGGCTTGATTGGATAAACTCTTCAATCCCTTCATGCTTTGGGAAAAAAACCCACCAAGTCCATGCTTAATCCATTGTATGCATCTAAACTTCACCAATTCATTTCCTTGATATATCTTTAAGTACATTTTCTCTTCATGTGATTGCTAGTAAGTTCCTTGTATTTATTTCCCTTTTTCCTCAAGTAAATTTGTTCTTGTGTCCTTCCCTTTATCCCTAGCTTGTCCCCAATGATATCCACATCCTATAACACATACATAATTATTTCTTTTTGACTTTCATCATCATGTATAGTCCTCCCTTCAAACCATTCCCTTATCACTTAAGCATTTCACTTCTCTAATCCTAACTGCCAGTCATATGCCATTTTTCCAATTTGGCTTACCTTTACTATTTCCCTTAGTGGTGCTTTGTATGTAGGTAACTAGTCATGGCTCCCAAGAGGAAAAGGAACCTTTCCATTGTGCCTACCATCTCTACCACCTAAAATGTACATCAATTTACTTCTGAAAGGACCGAGGGGATTTTCTGGGAGCACCTCTTTAACAGAAGAATTCTTGTGGAGAGGGATGTGACAGTGGAGGAGTTATTGGCCTACAAGGTGGGGACTAGGTTCGAGAAGCTAGAGTGGGGCAACATGTTGATTCTGCCCAAGCTTTATTACCCTACCTTGGTCAGAGAGTTTTACTCTAATCTATTGTTGACCGAGGGGGACGATGATGACCTCAGGCTGACTTCCCTTGTGAAAGGGGTTGCCATTAGCTTTACTACTGATGAGTTGGGAATTATCCTCGATGTCTCAGCAGAGAGAAAAAATGTTTACTATCCTCCAGGCAGTCATCCAGACAAATGCCTGCACCCAGAGGAAAGTAAGAAGTTATTTGGGGTTCTGACAAATAACAGAGATGAGGAGAATGAAGACCTCTCCAAATTTCCTCCTTCTCAGCAGGTTCTCGTATTCATTGCCAAGACTAATCTGGCTCCCTCTAAAGCACTCAGCACTCATCCTCCTTTGATGTCTGCAGTCTTGGCTCACTCTCTATACACTGGCCATCGTATTTTCCTTCCCTACGTGATCATGAAGCACATGGCCCGCTCTGTAATGAATCCTGACCGCAACCACACTCTGCCTTATGGTCGGCTACTCACTTGAATTTTCTTATGCTTCGAGGTTGATTTGGACCATGAACCCAAAGAATCAAGCACTGAGGGGCCTATTGGGTTTGATGCATTACAAAAGATGAACTTGTACCATGATTATGACAGTGCAGGGGAGCAAGTTCAGTACGGAGAGGGTAGAGGGGTCAGAGATGATGATGAGGATGACAGTGATGATGATCCCGAGTTCATGGGTTCTGGACCATCTGCAGCAGGGCCTTCAGGCGTACCAAAGGGAGGAAGTGATGTGTCGATGGCCATCAAGAGATTGAGCCTGAGGGTGGTGGATGGCTTTGATGGAGTCAAGAAGCAACTCAATGCCCAAGCTTGGCATCTTACGGCCATAGAGCAAGGAGTAGATGACATCAATGCCTTCCTTGGTCGTGGTGGTGGCGACGGTGCAGATGACTAGCCCAGTTCTCCTCCAGCAGTTCTCTGAAGTTGTTTTATCTGTTCTTTTAGTCTCTTGCCCTATGGTGGACAGTTTGTGGAACCATTTTTTTATTTGCTTTGCCTTTAGTTCTCTTGCATTTCTCTTTTCTTCCTTTTGATCAGTTAGTTTGAACAATCTGGGAATTTTTAGAATTAATGAATGTATATATTGATCTTGTGTGGTTAACATCAGGCGTTTTGGGTCGGACAGGTGAAACTTGGTATTTTAGGTTGGAGAGGGCACAGGTATGCCCAAACAGAAATTCGATACATTCATGGTTGGATTTGAAAAAAAATTGGATTAGGCAGGATAGAATCACAGGTATCAAATTGTGAAGGACATAGTTGCCCTCAGAAAGATTTGGGATCATTGGAATAGTTGTATTTAGCTTTATGTATATATATATATATACATATATCTATATTTAACTCCCTCTTTTAGATCATTGTCCCTAATTGTGGTTTGGTTGTATTTAATTCATTATTATTCACTATGGATCTTTGTACACGATTACCCATCTATTACTTACTTAAACTCAATCAAACAATTACATAGTTTGTAATTTGTTAGCCTATGTTTTAAGCCCTAGGTTCCATATTGCCTATTATTTTATAGATTTTTGTTTCACCGCAATCAGTCTTCTCCCTATGTCTGCACACAACCATTTATGTTCTTGAGATTTTTAATTTAGAACCTAATTTGTGGAGAGTAAATCAAGAGGTTACATTGGACTGTGGTCGATGCAGAGCATCATTATTCTGATACCACTCTGTCACACCCCTATCCCGATGTAAGATATTTTGCCACATAGGGGTATGACTAGGACAATCACTCATCATCCCAACACCCACCAGGATCACAGATACAGTGTCCCGAGCCACAGTCCACCCTGTCATCACATTATGACGACAGAAAGGTACGTACCAAAATGGAATAAATCGTTCCAATTAGAGAGTTAGCGAAAGTGAAATTAAATTAAATCATGGGGAATTATAGAGCATCGGTTCTCTAATGATAACACATTATACAATATCAATGTTTGTAACCAATCGATCTCTCCTATAATTAATCATATAGTTTATACATGGTTGTGGAACGAATACAGATATTAAATAATAATTAATTACCCCTAAGACACCACACACTTAGGTGTACATCTACATCCAAGTCACAGTCACCGGCTCCACTTGATTCACATCCAACGGTGCTCGTCAAGAGGTTATCTGTATATAAACTAAAAAGGGTTGTACAACGGGGTTAACTACACTAGCTAGTGAGAGAGCAATGGGGAATGCGCATACATCACACAATCAATATCAAACAGAATGATGCATGCTAATATTATATTCATTTTCCACCTAACACACACAATTCTTTCGGTCAAGTGGATGCTACTGTGATAACTCTGGAGACACTGAGGGTCACTTATCCTATCGCCCCAGTGAAACCTCAATTATCACTAGGGGACCTACGCCGGTAGAAGCCATCATGACCATCCAGTGGTAGACCCTGATAGCCATCACTACCCCTGACCTGGCCTCTCCCGCCTCCACAACCATCAGGTGCTCGGACTATCCAACACGTAAACCCCTGTTGGCAAGGGTCGTAGCATAAGGGAGCAAGCATCCTAGCCACAGATACGCTACATGCAGTTTCTATCGTCTCAAGAGGTATTCCGGGTGCATCAATGTCCCATTCCATTTAGTACCCGGGTACCAACACAGCACGGCACATACAGACCAAGACGGCATATAACAGTTTTCATAATTAATTAAATTTGGGATTTCGGTACCGGCACACCCGGCATCGTAGCCCAATACAATGGTGAGCATGCTATCACATCCACAACAGTACACAGTTGAATAACAATACAATGTGCGCAATGCTTATAATTATATAATAACATGCTTAAGTTTTGTATATTATATGTATATTCAAACCCAACAAAGTCACCCAGAACCCACTCACCGAACTCGGGTGTCACCCGGCGTGATTGACATGAATCTCCCCGAGCATCGGGTGCCATCCGGCGTGGTTTACATGAATTTCACCGGTGCACCAGCCTAGACATACAAAAGAAACCATTAAAACAGGTAAAGAAGGGTCCCATGCTAAACCCTCAAGGTTAAAATCAAGTTTCAACCAAGACAGCACGAGCGGACTCACGTACAGTCTCAACAGAGGTGAATCCGTCCCTGACTCCGTTCAGGCCAAAAGGTAAAAATAGAGCGAGCGGACCCACGAGCGGAACATCTTACTTGGATCCGATCGTGCATCCGTTCGACACCTGAATCACACCAGAAAGGGAGCGGATCAACGGGCGGATGTGCTTCTTGAGTCCGCCCCTGCATCCGTTCGATCCCTGAGATAGATCCGAGAGCAACTAGACTCGGGTGGATGCAACAGACTTGAGTCCATTTGTTCATCCATTCAGGTCATTTCACAGGGTTTACACTGGGCAGGCTTACGAACGGTACCACGATGGATTGATCCGGTCGTGCATCCGTCGGCAATCTAGTCTGAGATTTCAAAGGGCTTTTGCCCCAGTTTGAAGCTTGGAGAGCCCTTAGCTCTCAAGGTTAGGGGAGGGGTGTCTAAGCCTTCCTACAGTCACTAGAGCTTAGGTTTAACCCATGGATCGAAGATCTCACAAGGATTGGTCTCAATTTGGTTCAAGGGTAGGGTTTCAAAGTCTAAAACCAAAGCTTAGCAGCAATGGCTGCAAATGCTGTTCATGGGAGGTCAAACCAGGTCTAGGTCAGCTCCATTAGAGCTCCAACTAGGGACCGAGCTCCACCTTGAGTCCCAAATGAAACCCTAGGTCAGCCCAAGCTCAAGAAAATCTACAAAAACAGAGATGAGAATGGGGGAGTACCAAGTTTGGAGTCTTACCTTCAATGGAGGCAGCAAGGACAAGGCTACGTGAGCCCTCTTGACCTCCTCCCTTCCTTTCCACCTCTTCTCCTCTTTCTCTTCTTCCTTGGCCAGTCAGCTTGGGGGAGGAGATGTGGGGCAGCCAGCCATCTTGGCATGGCTCCCATCTTCTTCCCTTCCCCTCTCATTCCTCTTCCACTTCTACTTCTTCCCTTTCCTTCCTCCTCCTCCTTCTTCTCTTGTGTCTTCTCCTCCACTATTTGGCTTGGAGGGGGGGAGATAAGTGAATGGGAGGGATTTCTTATCTTTAAGGGGTAGAAGGGGCCTTAGGTTGTGTTTGGCTAGGGGTCCTTAGAATACATTTTAATCCCTTAGGTTTTAAATGGGTTTTGATTTAGGTCTTGCGGCATGTTTGGCCCATGTCATAACCATTTGGTCCAATTAATTAGTTGGGTCTTGTTTGGGGTTGAGTCTAAGTCCATAGGACTTAATTGTCCTCTAAGGCTTGGTTAGTTTAGGGTAGGGTGTATAAAATCCATTATTCACCTAAGTTAGGCCTTATGGGCCCATTTTCATAGTCCACTCAACAAATCAATGGTAAGGGTAGGGGTCCACATGGCTCAAAGGTCAAATCAAGGTGTTCGGGACATGAGGAAGTGGGTTTCACAGGAGAAATTACCAAAAGGGTAAGTAACAGTACGGGTGGATCCTCGAGCAGATTTAGTTCGAGTGAGTCCGTTCATGACTTCGATGTTGCTGTCAAGGCCCAAACTTCAAGAAAAGTTGCAGGGCTTGGACCCACACTTTCAGATCTTCAAGGGAATAGTTATAATAATATTTTAAGTCTAAGGTTACAAATGTTGGCCAGTGCCACTGTGACATTGTCTTTGGTAAAGGTCTGAACTACCCCGGGGTATAAGGCTATATTTGGGGTGCGGGTGTAACAATTGTACCTCTTGGACTCTCACTTGGATCATCACATTTTGGCTCTTCACTTGGATCAACACTAGCCTCACTTTGGAAGAGACATCTCTCTTTTATAAGGCTCATCACAACTTAGTGGTTTTCTCTCTCTTTAGAGAAAACCCACTAACTCCGTCTCCTCTTCTACCTTGTTGAGCAAGACTCATTTTCTATCTCCTGAATGCTTGTTTAACAAGATTTGACTTTCTCTCTCCTTAGAGAAAGCTCACTCATACTTCTTCCAAAGAGACTCTTAAAAGACTCCACTAAGCATAATGTCTTCAATCACTAGAACCACTTTCACTTTCTTGGAAGTTCCAACATAGTTGAAGACCCAACTCCTTCATTTGAAGACTTCACCTCTTTGGAAGACTCCACCTCATTGGAAACCTCCAACACTTGAAAGACTCCAGCTCTTTTACTTATTTGGAAGATCCATTCTTGCAAGCAACCACTCATTCTCTTTCTTCTTCTCATGGTAGAGAAAATCTACTACACACACAACCCCAAGTGACCCACTCATTTGGCACTTGCACACATGGACTTGGATCCATCATGGCCCAATACCATCAAATGCTCTATCTTCTCCATTAGCCCATCTAGACTATTGAACCGAACCTTTAACCGATCTAGATAAAAACCACCAAACCCAACAGCTTTTGCGTCCGCCTCTTGATTGAATAAATCATTGTCCATGTCTGTTGCCTCTATTTACGCTTTAATAGTATCCAGATATAAACTTGCCTTATCCACAGCTTCATACAAGTTTGTTTTTGTATTGTTGGTCTCACCTCGAAAGAGAGAAGATAGAGGGACGGGAGATTGATCGTTTGTTTTTCACATGTGTTGGTGCCACCTCAAATGAGAAGAAGAGAAAGGCATGAATAGTACATGGGAAAAGTCTTTCTGAACATGAGGTGTAGGAGCCTTATGTTCAAAGAAACTTTTCTCATATATTTTTCAAAATGTAAATAAAAAATAGGGAGAAAAGAATGCTGCTTGTTCTTTTAGGTATTTCACACAGCTAATCTCATGGTTATCACATTAGAATCATGCATTAATGATTATTAATGCATTTTAGGTAACAAAAAATACTTGGTTTAATTTATTTATTTTTTGAAAAAATTACTTGGACACCTCCTGTACTATGGCCATTTTGCTTATGATTACCAACATTTGAAACAATTACTTAACACCCCCCGAAACTTGACGGTGTTAGTCTGCAGTTATTGATTGAATGGAAAAATCCATTTTACCCTTATGAAGTTAAATGTCCAACTTTTCCATTTTACCCTTATGAAGTTAAATGACCTACTTACCCTTCTTCATCTTCATCTTCTAATTCTTCTTCCTGCTGCAACCCACAACGGAGGACAACGAGAAGCAGCGAAGCTCCAAACAGTTCCAAAAGCATGAGCTTAAGCTTCTGAAGGAAAGCGAGTACCCAAGATCCATTAAAACCTTCCAATGCTTTGTAATTGAAACCAGATTTCTAATATCATAAAAGACTATAGAAAATCAATGAATGCTTCTACTACTAGCAACAAAACAACTATTACAAATTATGATGGAAATGCATATCATTAACAGAGGAACAATAGACCCATAAGGTACAATGAAATGCCTAAAATTAATTCAGTTCCCTAAAGCATGAGACTTGAAATCTTTCTCTTTCATTACAGGACCCTAAAAGTGATATTGAAATCTAAAATCTGAATTTTACATCCTAAATAGTCACATTGACACTGTCGCTTCCTCAATCCTGTTTGTCGGACCAATTTCCACTTCATTGACTTAGAATAGATTTTAACAACATCAACAAATCGTACTTTAACAAGTTCATAATCCCACACCCTTAAACAACCTGGGACCTCTAACAAAGAGGAAAATAGGAGAATCAACTGAAAACGAGAAGAAGAGGAACGGAAAAAACCCTAAAAAGTGCTGGAGAAAGAAAGAATTGAACCTAGACGGAATGGCTGCACTTTCCCTGCAATATACCCGAGAAGAAAGATTGTTTTAGTTGATTTAGTAGATCTAAGAAAAGAAAGAACTATAGTTGAAGTGATCGCAACCTTTATCGATGATCGTCTACACCGGAGATAGTTGAACTCTCGGTCCGCTTCCTTCACTGTTGATTTCTTCTTCTTTTTCTTTTCTGTCCTTTTTAGAATTTTTAGGGTTTTCTCGTGACAAATCTGAGTAGTTAAATTTTTTTTTTCTCTCAGATTTCTTGAAGAAAAATCGTAACTTTGGATCGGGGATAATTTCTTATCATGTTTTTGTAGATCGAAAAGGAAGAAGAAATTTTTTTTCTTTTATCTGGTTTTTCTTCAGTCTCTTTAGATGTCTGAAAGTTCCCCTTTTTTTCTTGGTGATCTATACGGTAATCGGTTTAGATGGGTTGTTCAACTTGCAGATCTTAAAGATCTTATCGTTGGGGAATAGATTCGCGTTTGTTGTTGTTAGATCCATAACTCTGCCCTCGCGTTGAAGAAGAAGCAGACGAAGAAGGGCCGATTCCACCTTTCGGGCTTCATCTTCGAGGATGCCCTAATGGTTTTTGAAACTTTTTGGTTGCAAGAGGGAGAAGGAGGAGGAAGAGAAGGGGGTAAATTTGTCACTTCAGCACCCTTTAAGGATAGTTTAGATATTTAAAAAATATTTAAGCCAAGCAAACGGTGATTCACTAATGGAAGGGTTACTTGAAAGACATGATAAAGTGTAAGGGGTGTTCAAATAATTGTTTTAAATTTTGGGGAGTCTAAGTAAAATGGCTTTAGTACAGGGGGTGTCCAACTAGTAGTTTACTTTTATTATTTTTTATCTTATTTAAATATTAGTTGGATAGGTTATCGGTTTGGACTCACTCTCGACTCTTTTACTTCCGCCTGTCTGCTATTACCGTGTATCTCTATATACAAGTGCGGTGAAAAATACTGTCTTACCTCGATTCGGACAAGACACTTGGACAGGGGCAAGGCAGTACATTCTGCCTTGCTTGTGTGTGGGACACATACGACAATAGGGACCGACGAAAACAGAGGAGTCAAATTGATTTGAAATCCCCATGACAGAAAGCATGGGCATTGATTAGGAAAGGTGTAATGGTGATTTCACACTCCATGTCTGAGCCAGTATAATTGTTCTTTAGTACAAAATGCCTTTCACGTGAAGATCGTACGTAATTGGTGTATGATTGATGACTCCTATCCAACCAAGTATCGACTAAAATCCATCAGTCTTCCCATTATTGCAAGCTTGCACGTGCTCAACAAAACCTACCAAACAAACAAAGTCTTCTCCATTACCCAAAAAAGAAAAAAAAAATCTTCTCCGGTCCACTTTTTATTTTTAAAATATTTCTTTTCTCACTCATTATTGTTGGATGATTTTCACCATCATATCTTACCTTTTCTTACAACACATGAAAAAACGAAATATGGAAAACATGGGATAAAGTTCTCTGCAGCGGGGTGGGGGAAATGACAAACCCCCCCCCGGGTGAATGCCAAAACTTTCGCCTTATCTTGCCTAATGTGTCTGTGCGCTGTGCCCTGATGCACTCCCAGACAGAGAACATGCGCCCACAAACATTCTTAAATGGTCTTGCAGCTCTTCCATATGTGTGCAACATCGGATAGTGCCTTTGTGGAAGACCCATTGTCACTCAATACCTTGGTGGCTTCATCCTTGAGTTTACTCATCTTTCTTTGAATTCTCTGTCCTTCTTTCCCTTCCATTAAGCTCTTCACCACTTTTGCAATCTCTTGTCGCCTTATTAAGCCTTCCTCATCAGCTTTGGGCCTTAATGCTACCTTTATGTCCTCCATTAACATTACTGCATTCATCTTTTGCTCTGCATAGAGTGGCCAAGCAATTAAGGGCACACCATGCACTACACTCTCTAGTATTGAATTCCATCCACAATGACTCAAGAATCCTCTAGTTGAGTCATGGCTAAGAACTTGAATCTGAGGAGCCCATGAGAGCACAACTAAGCCCATCTCTTTAGTCCTCTCCAAGAAACCCTCAGGCAAGAAGGTTAATGGGTCCTCCATGCTTTGCCCAGTGAAAAATGTAGCATCAGCAGCTCCTCGACTTGGGCTTTTAATAACCCACAAGAACCTATGCCCACTTTCCTCCAATCCTAAGGCTAATTCCTTAACTTGTTCCAACGAGAGGGCTCCACCACTCCCAAATGACACAAATAGAACTTAGCTTCGTGGTTGATTATCCAACCATTTCAAGCACCCGGTCGAATCGGTTGCATCCGAAGAACCGGTTTGTATGATTGGTCCGATCGGATAAACCGTTGGCACAGTAGGGACTTTTCCTTCCTTGAGAGCTTTAATGGCACCTCCTTCCAACCCCATGAAGCTATTCAATAGAACCCCATCGGCTAATCTGTAACGTTTTGAATGGTGTAGAAGCCACTTGTAGGCCTCATTATTCCTGTCTTGGGCTGGATCAGGGAAATCTCTTCCATGTAGTGGCACGCAACCGGGCAGCCTCACCGGTTCAGGCAAGTCTATATACTCGCAAGAGTAGGTCTCATCGAGCGTGGGCAAATGAAGGCAAAAGGAAAACAATGTAGTCGTTGAAGGGAAGAAGATGTAGGATGGAATCTTGAATTCTTTAGCGACATCAAATGCTTCCACACCGAAGAGATCAACAACTAAGGCAACAAGATGGGTTGTAGAAGTTAAGATGCTTAAAGCTTCACGAAAAGAAGAGATGGAACGAGACACTGTGAGGCAGATTCGAGTTTCGATCTTAACATCTCCGGGGAGATCATCGAGGTTAACTGGAGGAAGAAAGATAGAGGTTATGGTCTTAGGGAGGGCATCAAGGACGGAATTTTGGGGTTTGGGTGGTGATCCATCGTTAGGGATGATGAAGGTGATAGTGAAATTGTGGTAGGCTATGAATTGTTTTGCGAAAATGGCCAGCGGGATGAGGTGACCCATTCCTGGAGAGGGTAAAATCACAATGTGGGGAGTTAATTGGGTTTCTTCCATGGCTGATTGCTGATGCCTGATAGCTGATGTAGGTTTCAAGGTTATGAAGAGGCAGAGTGAGCAGATGAGTATAAAAATAGACTGACTTAAATTTCTTCACATTTGTTTTGTTTATGGAATTCCTCTTTATTTGTGATGGAGAAGGGAAGGGACGGAGATATTTAAGTTGTTGTGGGGTATGTGTTTGTAGGGGTGTAAATGAATATTCAAAATCCGTTTCTGTATCCGTTTAGCACTATCCGAATCCATCCGAAAGCTAATCGGATGCGGATGCGGATATCGTACTATCTGAGCCGAATCCGATCTGTTTACATCCCTCCCTATGTGTGTGTGTGTGTGTGTGTGTGTGAGAGAGAGAGAGAGAGAGAGAGAGAGAGAGAGAGATGAATCCTATTTCTGTGCCTTGTGTATTAACTAGGGGTGTAAGTTTGGCCCTATCGGCTCGAGCCCACCCTGAGCTCGAATAGGGTCTGGGCTGGATTTTTCAACCCTCAAGGCGGGATAGGGTTGAAATTTTCAGGCCCGGGTGTTATTGATGAAGCCTGATCTCAGTCCAGAAAGTGCAGTGGGGATCTTTGGAGGGCCGTTTCGGCTTCGAAATGTGCCAAAAATTCCTAAAAGTGCACTCTTGTAGAGCTCGTCGAGACCTTCAAATCGATATGTATTTTTCCATATGTTCAGTTCTGATCCAAACTAGATCGGGTGTGTTTTTTGGGCTTCTGGGGGTTTTTCTGTAGTTTTCTGGGTTAAGGCTGAATTTTTATCTTGTTCTGTTCCCTACCCAAATAGGACTGTCCAGTTCCCTCACAGGGGGCGCGAAATAACGACTTAATCTCCCTTAGGCAGTGTGTTCGAGCAGGGGGTTAGGTCGTCATTTTGCACCCTCTATGAGGGGATTGGACGATCCTATTCGGGCAGGGGACAAGAGATGATAACGATTCGTTAAGGCTTTCTTATAAAGTGTTCTTATCTCATTGAAAGGAAGAGGTGAACAATCAGAGAAGTAGTGAAACCAGTTTCTATCGCCAACTATGGGTGTAGCCTTCCTTCTTGGAGGTGAACCACCTAAAATCCTTTTGATGTGTGTTTATGCGTTTGGTCTTCTCTTCTATTTCACTTTCTTTTGCAAAAATTCCCATTTCTGGGCATTGTTTTTCTAACAACGGGGTCAGGGTTGGGTTGGGCCAAGGTTGAGGCCTCGGGTTAAGCCTAGCTTGGCCCTGTGTTAGGTTATGCAATACAATTTATTGATTACATTTTACAATTTTTGTTTAGCATCTAATTATCTATTGGTTTACCAAAACAAAATTGCTAATTATCTATTGCACAAGAGTATTTAAAATTTTAAGATTGGGCTCAGTTCTATAACCCAAAGAAAAGTCTAATAGTCAATTGAGTATGAAACAAGCCAATACCCAATCACATGAGACTGGTCAATTAGGGCCAACAAGGCCCTTGCAAAAAATCAGGGTCGATCAAGCTCAACCCGGCCTGATCAGGGTCAATCAAGACCGGGCTAGGTTGGGTTGAGCCCATCAGGGTTAGGCCTGGGCTGAGATATCTCAGCCCGACCTAGGGTCGGGTTGGGCTTGGGTTGAGCTAAGAGGACTCAGGGTTATGTTAGAGTTTGAAAAAACCTGGCCCAACCCGGCCCTGTTTCAGCCCTAGTTTTGACAATCAAACAAACAAACTTAAACAAACTTCAGCCACAAAAGTAGATATTACTTCTCCAATTGAAAGTTTTATTCGAATTGATACGATAATTACTAACCATACATATGTGGCCGACACGTGACAGGCACTATTAAGATTCTCAAGTTCAACAATGTTCCCTATTGCACTAGTATTCTTCTCCTTCCTCGCCAGGCAATTCCGTCGTATCAGGACTTTTCATCCAAGACTCTCCAAGATAATTCCCTACCATATCAGACTCCTACAACCTGCCATCATTAGACTCTTAGCACCGCCTCCCGGTAAGTAACGAAGTTTGGCCTTATAAATACAAAGGTAAACACCAAGGTATAGGATTCAACAAATTTTCACTCTCTTACTTTGTTACTCTGCAAATTCCTATCGTTTCCTAGAGAACTGACTTAAGCATCTAAGGCCCCCACCCAAGTCCACTCCAGTTCTCTCTCGTGCTCCTCATTCTTGATTCTAGAGGATCCTTTGATAATCCACATGATTAGCTTGGCTAGTTTTCTACTGCAACAGTGTGGCGCCGTCTGTGGGAACAATTACTCAGTAATTGTTGTAAGCCAATTGCCATGGTTAGAACTAGAGCAAACACTTCCTCTCATCCAGATCCCTGGAAGACATGGGATCAGTCCTTTGCACCTCCCGCTCCCCTAAGAACAATAACCCTAGATCTTGATAGGGAAGGCGATCAGGGACTCAACCAACAACAAAATGCTCTTCCCCCTATCAATCCTCTTGTTGAGTTCCCTGATGTACAGGCCCAGTGACCATAAAGTAGCTCAACGAGATCTAGATGCAAATGCATGGTTTAGTCAATCTTCTATGGACCACCGTCAGAGCTATTAGCCATGCCTCAAAACCATCAAATCATCCTCTGAATAATCCATTGGCTTAAGCATCTAAGAGCCCCCCCCGAGTCTACTGCGGTTCTCTCTCGTGCTCCTCATTCTTGATTCTAGAGGATCCTTCGATAATCCACATGATTAGCTTGGCTAGTTTTCTACCGCAACAGTTTGGCACCGTCTGTGGGAACAATTACTCAGTAATTATTGTAAGCCAAATTGCTATGGTTAGAACTAGAGCCAACACTTCCTCTCATCCAGATCCTTGGACGACACTAGATCAATCCTTTGCACCTCCCACTCCCCTAAGAACAATAACCCTAGATCTTGATAGGGAAGGCGATCAGGGACTCACCAACAACAAAATGCTCTTCCCCCCTAGCAATTCTCTTGTTGAGTTCCCAAATCTACAGGCCCTAGTGACCATCGCGTAGCTGAACAAGATCCAGATGCAAATGCATGGTTTAGTTGATCTTCTACGGACCACCGTTAGAGCTATTAGTCAAGCCTCAGAACCATCAAATCATCCTCTAAATAATCTATGAGGACAACCTCGACAACCCGATGAAGCACCTTATCAGATCAAGCTCCACCAGTTCTGATAGCAGATGTTAGAATCGTGCTGCCCAATACTCCCGGAGAATCAGGGTAGCCAGCGCCTCAAAAAGCTTGAGGCATGATGGAAGGGTGCCCTCGAACAGACTCAGCCTATGATGAAGAAGCTAGGAGTAACACGGTATGTAGTCCTTACAGTGCTGATCAAACAAGGAGGAAAACGGAACACATCTTCATGATGATAGCCAAGGTTTGGACTGCCAAGTTCAGGAACTCACCGAGGAATTGATTAGACAAATGAAATGGTTATTACAACCCTTAGGCATCCTCCTTGAGACAAAAAAGGATTTTACCGCTTTACAAAAGTCTTCTTCAATTAGGGGTGCAAGTTTGGTCCTGTCGACCCGAACCCGCCTTGGCCCGCCCTAAGCCCGAACAGGGCCTGGGTTGAGATATCTGGCCCTGAGGGCGGGTCAGGGCTGGAAACTTCTGACCCTGAGTCAAGATCGGGTAGGGTTAGGGTTGAGGCCTCAAGCTAAGCTTGGCTCGGCCCGGCCCGACCCTGATTTAAGTTATACTATAAAATATATATTGATATAATATATACATTATAAACTTTAAATGTCACCTACATTTTTTTTATATAATATATTATATATGAAGACAATAACTGATATAATACTTTTTATTATAGTGTTATTTTATGTAAAATTGATAATGTTATCCCCGGCCCATTCCAACCCATGCATTTCTTCCCCTACCCCATGATCAGGGCCAATCAGGGTCAGCCCGGCCCGACCCGTCAGGGTTGGATTTTTTTGGCCCTGAATTAGGGTAGGGTCGGGTCTGGGCCCAGCTAAGGGGACTTAGGGTTGGGCTAGGGTTCTGTAAAACCTGGCCCAACCCGACCCTATTGCAGCCCTATCTTCAATTGTATCCCAATATCTTCTAAAGAAAGCACCAGAGTACCCATCCGGACTCGGAAAGCTATCAGGATCGAGATCCCAAATAGCCCTTTCAATTTCATCATTCGAGCAAAGATTATCCACCTCATCAACAGTGCTTGGAATGCACGATAGAAGCTGCCGATGATCCACTAGATGAATTGCCTTATGAAAATCCTCAAAATACTCCACCACATACGCTGCAACCTAGGACTAATCTGAAAGTTTTGTTCCTTTTTGCTTTTTCAACATTCTAATGTTATTTCTTGTTCTTTTCACTTTGGTGGAGAGGTGAAAAAACCTTGAGTTCCTGCCACCATCAAGTTTCAATCTCAGCCTTGATTTTTCCTCCTATAGTTTTGCCTGGATTTCTTATGCCTTTAAAATAGCAGTTTTTGTGTCCGCTTCTTGATTGAATAAATCATTGTCCATGTCTCTTGCCTCTATTTATGCTTGAATAGTATCCAGATGTAATCTTGCCTTATCCACAGTTTTATACAAGTTTGTTTTTCTATTGTAGGTCTCACCTCAAAAGAGAGAAGATAAAGGAACGGGAGATTGATCGTTTGTTTTTCACATGTGTTGGTCCCACCTCAAATGAGAAGAAGAGAAAGGCATGAATAATACATGGGAAAAGTCTTCTGAACCTGAGGTGTAGGAAGTGCCTTATGTTCAAAGAGATTTTTTTTCATATATTTTTAAAAAAATAAATAAAAAATAGGGAGAAAAGAATGCTGCTTATTCTTGTAGGTAGTGTACATTCCATATAGCTAACCTCATGGTCATCAGATTAGAATCATGCATTAATGACTATTAATGCATTTTAGGTAATAAAAAAAATAATTCATTTAATTTAATTATTTTTTTAATCTTATTTAAATATTGGTTGGATAGGTTATTGGTTTGGACTCCCTCCTACTCCTCTACTTTTGTCTATCCAGTACTGTCGTGCGCCCCCATACACAAGCGCGATGAAAAATACTGCCTTGCTTGTGTGGGGGGGGGGGGGGGCACACACGACAATAGGGGCAGGCGGGAGTAAAGGAGACGAATTGGTTTGGACTCCCCATGACAGAGGGCATGGGCATTGATTAGAAGGGGGGGGATGGTCATTTGACACTCCATGTCTGAACCAGTAAAGTTCTTCTTTAGTACAAAATGCCTTTCACGTGAAGATCGTACGTAATTGGGGATCTTTATCCCCTCAATTTGTCTGACAAATTGAGGCGATAATTTTCCACGTAATTGGTGTATGGTTGATGACTCCTATCCAACCACGTATCGACTAAAATCCATCAGTCCTCCCATTATTGCATGCTTGCACGTGCTCAACAAAACCTACCGGCCAAACAAAGTCTTCTCCATCACCAACAAAAAAAGATAAAACAAAGTCTTCTCCGGCCCACTTTTTATTTTAAAGTCTTTCCTTCTAACCCATTATTGTTTGATGATTTTCACTATAATACCTTACCTTACCTTACAATGCATGAAAAAACAAAGTATGGAAATATGGGATAAAGTTCTCTGTAGCTGGGTGGGGGAAATGATCAGCCCATCCCCATGAAAACAAAAAATTCCACCTTGTCCTGTCCGATGTGTTTGGGTGCTGCACCTAGATGCGCTCCCAGACAGAGAACATGCACCCACAAACATTCTTAAATGGTCTTGCAGCTCTTCCATATGTGTGCAACCTCGGATAGTGCCTTTGTGGAAGACCCTTCATCACTCAATACCTTGGTGGCTTCATCCGTGAGTTCACTCATCTTTCTTTGAATTCTCTTTCCTTCTTCCTCTTCCATTAAGCTCTTCACCACTTTTGCAATCTCTTGTCGCCTTATTAAGCCTTCCTCATTAGCTTTGGGCCTTAATGCCACCTTTATGTCCTCCACTAACATTACTGCATTCATCTTTTGCTCTGCATAGAGTGGCCAAGCAATTAAGGGCACACCATGCACTACACTCTTTAATATTGAATTCCATCCACAAGCTCTAGTTGAGTCATGGATAAGAACTTGAATCTGAGGAGCCCATGAGGGCACAACTAAGCCCATCTCTTTAGTCCTCTCCAAGAAGCCCTCAGGCAAGAAGGTTAATGGGTCCTCAATGCTTGGCACGTTGAAAAATGTAGCATCAGCTGCTCCTCGAGTTGGGCTCTTAATAACCCACAAGAACCTATGCTCACTTTGTTCCAATCCCAAGGCCAATTCTTTAACTTGTTCCAACGAGAGGGCTCCACCACTCCCAAATGATACAAATAGTACTGAGCTTCGTGGTTGATTATCTAACCAACTCAAGCACCCGGTTGAATCGGTCACATCCAATGAACCGGTTTGTATGATTGGTCCAATTGGGTAGACCAGCAGCGCAGTATGGACTCTTCCTTCCTTGAAAGCTTTAATGGCACCTCCTTCCAACCCCATAAAGCTATTCAATAGTACACCATCAGCTAATCTGTAACATTTTGAAATGTGTAGAAACCACTTGTAGGCCTCATTATTCCTGTCTTGGGCTGCATCAGGGAAATCTCTTCCATGTAGTGGCACGCAATCGGGCAGCCTCACCGGTTCAGGCAAGTCCCTATACTCGCAAGAGTAGGTCTCATCGAGAGTGGGCAAATGGAGGTAAAAGGAAAACAAGGTAGTTGTTGAGGGGAAGAACATGTATGATGGAATTTTGAATTCTTTAGTGACATCAAATGCTTCCACACCGAAGAGATCAACAACTAAGGCAACAAGATGGGTTGTTGAAGTTAAGATGTTCAAAGCTTTACGAATGGAACGAGACACTGTGAGGTAGATTCGAGTTGCGATCTTGAGATCTCCGGGGAGATCATTGAGGTTAACCGGAGGTAGAAGTATAGAGGTTATGGTCTTAGGGAGGGCATCAAGGATGGAATTTTGGGGTTTGGGTGGTGATCCATCGTTAGGGATGATGAAGGTGTTTGCGGCCCAAATCACCTGGTTCTAGTGGGGACGGGCCAGGCACAAACCAGGACCAGGCTATCGTTGTCGAACAAGGAAAGCCCAGCAACGCAACTGCACTCTGACGGTTACAGGCTGGGCTACGTGTCAAAGAAGTAGAGGTCACCAGGCGCAGGTCTGCGTTCCGTGAGGGGTGAGGAGGATGGAGTTGATGGTGGGACCCACCACTACCGCAGTGGTTAGGGTATAGGCAGGGGTGGCAGTCCACATGGCGACTCTTGGTTGGAGTTTGGGGGATATGAGTTTGAAGAGAAAGCCTGGGAGGGAACGGTTACCAGGCTAATAACCGCCAGTACCTATTCTTTATAAAGAAGGTGGTAGACCTGAGAAAGACACACAAAACACCAGACAAACTTCTCGCATTTCTTCATCTCTACTTTGTCATTTACTTTTTTCCTTTACTAGTTTAATATTTCTTGTGATCGGAAGGGATGTACGTCCATATGCTGAGAGCGTCAAGGCTGTACGCGCAAGGCCTATGCTTGTATTCGGTATGATTGGTTAACGTGATTCCTGTTTTGATCTTGTCATTTTTTACTGTTAGTATAGTTGTTTGTTCAAGCTGTAGCATTATGGGACTAAGTGCGGTTGGTTTAACTCAAAAGACCTTAGAGCTACTCTGGCAGGAGGGAAACCTACTAGCCTGGTTAGAAGTCAGATCAGGCTATTGTCAGCCTCATTTAGACCTGCGTAAAGGTCCTGGCATGCCCACGCAACCTCCACCACATGCGTTGTGCCCTTGTGTGCAGGTGTGGATTTTTCACCAACACATTTTGGCACCCCCGGTGGGACCCTCATACGCCAGCCATCGATATGGTCAGACAAAAAAGAGGCCCCGGCCGACCTCGTGCTGATAGAGAAATAGTGATCGACGAAGGGATGGAAAACCCTACAGCGGCTGAGTTCGTCGATCAGGCCGAGGACGACCCATATGGGTCACACGGTAGTAATGCTAGCCATGACTCCGCACAGCAGCTGGCCGTTGCAGTCCGCGACGCGGTGGGCCCTTTGGCTAGCAACATACAACAATTAGTGGAGGTTTTCAAACCAATTTCTGATGACATACGACACATGATGGCCACGGTAGATAAGTCCGTGGGTAGCCAGCAGAGCCAGTGTAATGAGTTCCGTGAGACCTTGGTCGCCCTTCGGCAGCAAGTACCGCTAGGGGCAAGGCTACATACCGTGGTAGTACAGCTTGACCCCGATCTCCTGTTGGCCGAAGCGAGAGGACTCGAGATAGGCTGGGGTGTCCAGTCGGCTTAGATTGCATATGACGGAAGCTCGGGCTAAAAGCCCGTTATGGGAGACTGACCTCGAGTCGAACTCCCAGTCATGACCTCTGCCAATCCTTCGTATCCGGCTGCCCAGCCTAGCGCCACCAATCCGATTCGAAACCCCCAGGCAAGCAGCATTGCCAACATGCCAGTTGCCCCCACCCTAGCAGGTGGACAGTGGCCACCCATCGGGGGTGTTGCCCATGAAAGTAACATCAGGCTAGGCCCAGGGCCCCATAACGCTGTGGCCTCAGGGGCAAATGCAGTCCCTATAGGGGGGTATCCACATCCAGGGCACGGAGGCTCAGTCCCTGGGGCAACGGGGCCATGGCCTACACGCTTGAGTCCCAGAGATCGGAGTATCCTGCGAATCCCTACCTCGGGCAGGCTTATCATGGACATCCGTGGCCGCCTGATGTGGCAGGACCCCCGGGTGCCCAAGGGCTACCCATGCTTATTGACCGGGGGGAGCTAACTAGAATTATTCAAGAGAGTATCAACCCCTTTTATAGGACGACGCCACATCCCATTTACCAGAAGCCATACCCGGAGTTCTTTGATTTGGTGGACCTTGGTAGAAATCCCAAGATTCCTGAATTTACCAAGTTCTCCGGAGAAGATAAGGTCTCCACCATTGAGCACATAGCCCGTTTCATGGTGCAGTGTGGCAATCTAGGGGGGATTGAAGCAGCGAAGCTGCGGCTGTTCCCCAATTCCCTCACAGGTGCGACCTTTACATGGTACTTTAACCTACCTGCCAATTCGGTCCAAAACTGGCAAGAGATGGAGGAATTATTCCACACCCAGTTTTATCGGACCGAACCTGAGGTCACAATAGCAGACTTGGACAAAATGGCCCAGGAGCCAGGGGAAACCGTGGAAGGGTTTGTCACCCGCTTCAAGACGGCCAAGTATAAATGCCCCTCTGCCTGAGGCCGAATACGCAAAGATGGCTTTGGGAGGGCTCAGCTTTGAGTTCCGAAAATGTTTCGCTGGCCAGTATTTCCCTGACTTGGGACAGTTAGTGCTCCAGGCTGTGCCTTATGAGCAGTTGTTGAAAGAGAAAGGCCAACGTCAGCCGGCCTCGATCGGGACATATTATAAAGATTCTGCTCATCGAACTTTCCCATTACTGGGTGCTAGGGGCAAAAAACAAGTAGACTACGTAGAATTCGAAATCGACGCAGCAGAGATCTCAGAGGGAAAACTGTATGTATGCAAGGCCCTAGCAAGACCCAATGACCAAGCTAAGCAGGCCGATGCTAAGGCCACACCACAAAGGATCTACGACTCAAAGGTGAATTACTCCTTTGACATTTCCAAGGCCAAGCTGATCTTTAACCAGTTGCTCAAGGACAAGCAGATCAAGCTGCCTCTAGGCCATCAGATACCCCCCAGTCATGAACTGAAGGACCAAAAATACTGTAAGTAGCATAACACTAGTACCCATACTACAACTAATTGTGTGGTTTTACGCAATGCCTTGTAGAAAACTATCACGGCTGGGCGTTTGCAGTTCCCTGCGAAGGAAAAAGGAGTCATGGTGGTGGACGAAGACCCATTCCCAGTCAACATGGTCAGTGCCGATTTTTTCAGGATGGCTGGGCCAAGAAGGGGTATGGGGCCAATCCTTAATAGCAGACCAGAGACCAATCCAGTCAGGCTGAGCTAGCCGACACGGCCATCAGAATCGCAGTTGAACCCACTGGCTCCGCCTTATCGTAGGCAAACGGATAGTGATAATGGGAGCAAGCATGACGCGGGAGTGGGGGCAACGCCATTTGTGCCTCCAGAACGTCCCAAGGCACCGGTAATGGGGCAGTCCAGTAATGGTCCAGCATGGTTTGAGAAATCGAATAGATCTGAGGGGCAATGCAAAAGGGGAAAATGCCACCACAATAAGCCTCGCTACGAGTTCAGCTCATATAGGGGGCTGAAAGGTTGGTGGGAACAAGGGGGAGCTACACCTAAGCTGAATGAAGCACTAAGGCGCCACCGTGACGTTTGCCCCAAATGCAGCCAACCGGTCGGGAGGCCGCTAGGGCGCCACGGCCACCACCAGGAGAGGCCACGCACAGGCAGGACGAGCGGCCATCTCTGAAAGGAAAGGTTCGATACAAGCTGTCTCCAGAGCAGTAAAGAGCGCAGGCACCTCAGTAGATGGGTAACCATTCCAGGCCGTCAGCCAAGGACCGGCTCAGGAGAGTGTCAGTACGAAGACGCCTGACGTATGAGCAGCATGGTATATGCCACGTAAAGGCCAGCCCTATCAAGGGCAGCCTGTCTAGTATGGAGGAGCACAGGCCCAGAATGGTCCTACCCAAAGTCGAAGGTGAAGGGTGGAGGATTGCTAGACATTCAAAGTTTCTAGATGACGTAGGGGGGAGTCATATGACTCAAACCCAGAAAAGGAGGCAGCAGAGGAAGAGGGCAGCCCGAAGATGCCACCAGCAGGGGTAGCCAAGCAGAAGGCACTCATGCTCGATCCACCAATAGCAGGACGGTTTGGGTGTAGGTCTCCACAGCCAAGACCAGTTGGCAGGCGAACCGACAAAGACAGAAGAATCTGAGGCAGGACCAGTAGGCCGCCGCTTTTGGAGCCAGAGGTTTCGGACTACAAAATCGAAGAAAGTGACCCAGACATATTAGAAGATGGAACCACTGGGGTTAGCCCAGGAAGCATCAACGAAGGCCTGGACAACCCTATACACTCCCTAGAGGTGGATTTCAGCGAGTTGGCCAAACTGATGTTTGGAACAGTCCCTACCCAGGTACATGTCTCAATGGTCTATGTCTTTCCCATGACGTTTCAGTACCAGCCTGGGCATGCCACCATACTCGAAGGCAATGTAGATGAAGGGGAATCGCTCCCTGGGGTCTTGGGCATAGAACTCGTGCCAGGGGACGAGGAAATAGCTGATGGACAGGCAGACCGACGAGGCATAGGGGACAGTGTTAAAACGGTTATCACGAAATAGACCTAGTATACTTTTAACTCCCCATTACCATAAGGAAAAATGGCTAACATCCTTGGGGAGCCAACTCGAGAAATGACGTGGCACCTGAAGCCGTTGTATATTCAGTCTCACATGGATGGTAAGCCTGTGGCCAGGGTATTAGTGGACAATGGAGCGGCTGTGAATATCCTCCCATCTAGAATGATGAGATGCCTTGGCAAGGATGAGACCGATCTCCTGCCTACCGACGTCTCGGTCTCCAACTTCCTGGGAAGCTCGACCAGGCCGATTGGGGTCCTCCCGATCAACCTAAAGGTTGGAAACCATACGACGCTCACGGCCTTCTTCGTTATGGATGTGGTGGCCAATTACAATGCCCTGCTAGGACGGGATTGGATACATGCCAATTCTTGTGTCCCTTCATCACTCCATCAGATTCTGGTCTTATGGCGAGAAGGGGGGAGATTGAATTGGTAATGGTTGATAATAGGCCATTCATGGTCAATGCCAGTCACGTAGAGGCCATCCTATATGATGGGTGCATCGGTCCTATCCAATTCACGGGGGTCAATGAGTAAGGGAGGCCGACCTCATTGGTCACTTCGCCCATCATTTTGGAAGAAGTATTCCAGCTGAGAGGACCTTTAGACCGAACCCTGCCAAACCTCAGGGACTAGCTGAAGAAGACTGACGAAGACTATTTCTGATGATAGGCCGCACGATTGTGATAGACATAATGCGCCGACGAGCTATTGCCAGCCTGGAGCAGAGGGTGTCTCAAGGGGTGAATTTTATCGAAGAAGTGTCGGCCGAGGATCACGCGCTGAGTATGCCGGAGGTAAGGCTGCAGGACTTACCTCCCGTACCACCAAAGATGGAGGAGGCGCTGGCCAAAGTCCAAGATCCCTTGATAGAGATAAAACTAGGAGAGGCCGGGGACCACCGGCCCATCTATGTTAGTGGTCTACTCTCATCCGGATTTAAGGCTGAAATTGTAAGTTTACTTAAAGAATTCAAAGATTGTTTTGCTCGGGATAACTCTGAGATACCTGGTCTAGACCTAGCCCTGGTGGAACATCGGTTACCCATTAAGGAAAACTATAGACCGATGAAGCAATTACCTAGGCGGATGTCGCTAGACGTCATCCTGAAGGTAAAGGACAAAATTGAATGGTTGTTGAAAGCAGGGTTCATTCAGACCGCCAGGTACGTGGAGTGGTTGTCCAACATCGTTCCCGTCATAAAGAAGAACGGGAAGCTGAGGGTGTGCGTGGACTTCAGGGATTTGAACAAGGCGACCCCAAAAGACGAATACCCAAAGCCTGTGGCCAACATGTTGGTAGATGGGGCCACAAGGAACCAGATCATGTCCTTCATGGATGGTCATGCCGGGTACAATCAAATCTTCATTGCAGAAGAGGATGTCCCAAAAATAGTCTTTCATTTCCTGGGAGCGTTGGGGAGATATGAATGGTTAGTTATGCCGTTCGGCCTCAAGAACGCCGGTGCCTCGTACCAGAGAGGCATGAACACTATCTTCCATGACATGATCGGCACCTTCGTAGAAGTTTACATTGATGATGTAGTGGTCAAATCAAAGCTGGAAAGCGAGCACCTTGACCACATGAGGAGAGTTTTGTTGAGGATGAGGACTCATGGGCTAAAGATGAAACCGTTGAAGTGTGCCTTCGGGGTAGCAGCTGGAAATTTCCATGGATTCTTGGTCCATCAAAAGGGGATCGAGGTCGACAAGAATAAAGCCAGGGCCATTCAGGGGGCCAGGCTGCCCTTGAACAAGGAGTTGCAGAAATTCCTGGGGCAGGTCAATTTCCTACGACGCTTCATCGCGAATTCTGTAGGGCGAACGAAGATCTTTTCTCCACTATTAAGGCTGAAGACGGGAGAAGACTTCAGATGGGAGACGGCCCACCAAAAGGCCTTCCACCAGATCAAGGCCTACTTGACGCAACCCCCAGTCCTAATGCCGCCCAGGCAGGGGGTGCCGCTTAAGTTATATATTTCTGTAGCAGAAGGGTCGATTGGGAGTCTGCTAGCGCAGGACAACGAGGCCGGGAAGGAACAGGCTGTCTTCTACCTTAGTCGGGTTCTGAGAGAGGTTAAGCAGAAGTACCCCGCCATTGAGAAGCTCTGCTTGGCATTGTTCTTTTCTTGCAGTAAGCTCAGGTATTATCTCTTGCCAGCCACGGTGGATGTAGTTTGCCAGACTGACATCATCAAATACATGCTCACGCGGCCGATCTCGAGAGGGAGAGTGGGGAAGTGGACGCTTGCCTTGACCGAGTTTGCCCTGTAATATGTACCCCAGAAGGCCATAAAGGGCAGGCCTTGGCAGACTTCCTCGCAGATCATCCTCCCATTGTGGTCAGTGGAGCAAAGACGGAGGTGCCGGTTGTCGGTTTAGTGCCGTGGACTCTTTACTTCGACGATTCTAAGACCGAACGGGCAGTCGAGGCAGGAGTGGTCGTAAGATCACCAGGTGGTGAGGAAACGCAGTTGGTGTTCCGTCTGGATTTTCCTTGCTCAAACAACCAAGCCGAATATGAGGCCCTGATCTTAGGGCTAGAGTTGCTCCGTGACCTCAGGGCCAGTACCATCGAAATTGTCAGAGATTCACTGTTGGTCATTAGGCAGCTGGTTTGGGGGTACAAGTGCGAGAGCGAACACTTGGTGGATTATTTGGCGATGGCCAGAGGGCTAGCGGATGGCTTTCAGGACGTGATAGTTCAGCACGTACCACGGTCAAGAAACCAGGTTGCGAATGGGTTGGCTCAGGCCGCATAGGGGGTGGGTCTTCCAGAGGGCAGTATGGAGAGCACCTTCGTCATCAAGAGACGAGTTCAATCGTCGGTCAGGATGATGGGTGTGACAAAGGTTTGCTACGTTTAGGATACTCAGCCTGATTGGCGCATGCCCATCATTCAGTATCTGAGCAACCCAGGGCCAAGTTTTGACAGGTGAGTACGTGACCGAGCAGCAGGATACGTGCTGATAGGAGAATACTTGCATAAGAAAGGGAAATACGACTTGCTATTGAAATGCGTTAGCCTAAACGAGGCCATGCTGGTAATGGCCAAAGTACATGAGGGAATCTGCGGAGCTCACCAAGCGGGTCCTAAGATGAGGTGGTTAATCAGGCGCTATGGTTACCACTGGCCTTCAGTGATGTTAGATTGTGTCAAATATGCAAAGGGTTGCTGGGCATGTTAGACCCATAGACCGGTGCAACGCCTACCAGCGGTAGAATTTAACCCCGTAGTGAAACCATGGCCATTTCGAGGATGGGCTATGGACCTGATCGAGAAAATTTTGCTGCCAGTAACACTAGGGCATTGCTTCATCATTGTGGCAATGGATTACTTCACCAAGTGGGTGAAGGCCGTGCCAATGAAGGGAGTCAGTCAGACCGAACTGATCCAATTCTTAAAGTGCCATATCATCCACAGATTCGGCCTCCCAGAGACTGTCACCTGTGATAATGGGAGCATGTTCATAGGGGATGAAGTGGTTGCGTTTGCGGCTGAGCTAGGCATAACGTTTACTCACTCTACCCCATACTATGCATAGGGCAATGGGTAGGTTGAAGCAAGCAATAAGATCCTTAAGGGGTTCTTATCGAAGGTAGTCGACGACAACCCAAGACGGTGGGCAGACATGCTCTCAGAGGTCCAGTGGGTGTTTAGGACATCCCAACGAAGCAGCACCGCCACCACACCTTTCGCCCTAACCTATGGCCATGACGCAGTGCTGCCGATAGAGGTAAGCGTAAGGTCAGCAAGGCTGGTGTTCCAACAGGGACTCTCACCAACCGCCTACAACAAGGCCATGATGGCCGAGCTTGATGACCTGGAGGAGGAGCGTTTGGCTGCGCAGGACAGGATGTAGGTCCAGAAGAAAAAGATCGCGGCCATCTACAATAAGACGGTCAGTTTGAAGCATTTCCAGAAGGGAGATTTGTTCCTAAAGACCGTACTTCCTGTCGGGGCGAAGGATCCCAGGTTGGGAAAATGGTCCCCAACGTGGGAGGGACCGTTTACGATCTGTCAAGTACTAAAAGGCGGGGCGTATAGATTGCAAGACATGGGAGGGAGCATCCATGTCAGACCTATAAATGGAAAGTTGCTAAAGGCATACCACCCCACGATGTGGGACCTAGACTGAAAGAAGACAGAGGCAAAATTCCAGACATAGCCAGGGACGAAAGGAAATAGGCTTTACTAAAGTACTGGAGCCATGACGACCTAACCAGGCCGCCTCCACTAAAAGGAAAAAAATGGAAGAACTAAGGAGTACCATTGTTTTTCCAGATGGACAAAAGAGAAAAAGGAGGGAGGGGGGAAGGCACGCAGGCCTAATTCAAAAAGTCATGAGGAATGTTGCCTTGGAGTTTATGCCATTTCTGGTCCATCACGTTCAGGCGCTCTTTGGCCACGACCAAGCTGGCTTCACAACTCGGTCTCAGTGCTCTTTGTTCCTTAGCTCGAGCCTGGGCAGCTGACGTCTCGATGGAGACAGTTTCAGAGCCAATGAGTTTTTGCCTGATGCTCTTGCCTAAGGCGACCTTCTCTGCTCGAAGAGCTTCCAAGCGGGCTTCCATTTCCTGTATATTGTTGCCCAGTTGAGTAAGCTTGTTTTATCCTTCTTTGGCTTCGCCAACCAGGCCCTTTAGACAATTCTTCAGCTTCTGGTAATGCACATTCGCAGTGTCGGTCTCCTTGAGAAGGGTGTCAAAAGTCTGGACGTTTTGGAGAACAAGGGGGGCCAAAGTAGTCACATCAAACATAAAAGCCATGGCCTCGTCCAACCATTCACGGACCGAGGCTGGGAGGTCTGGCAGGGACAGTAGGGATCGAAGAGCTGCGGCAATTGGCATCAAGCTGGTACTTTTCACAACCTCAGAAAAGGTGGACTCATAGAAGGACCGAAGAAGTGCCTTCGCTTCGGTCATTTGAGCTTCATTGGGCCCGGAGACGGAGACGACATCGGTCTCTTGATCTTCTTCAGAGGAACTCAGGTTTTCTAGAAAAGCTTTTATGCTAGGAACTTGAGGCAAGGGAGAGGTCAGCACTGGCAAAAGCACGAAGAAGGAAAACGTGGGGTTGAAGATACATACCGTTGGGGTTATCTCAGGAAGGATCCGGCCTTGGGGGGACGGAGGCTTCGGATCACGTAGAGGAGTCTTAGACCCACTCGATTTGGCCTCGTCGTACCTGGTGACATTGTCACCACCACCCTCTTCCTCTTCAACCCCCACTTCCTTTGTTCTCCTGTCGCCCTCGGATTTATCCTCGGATTTGTCCTGAGAGGGGGAGGATTCGGATGTGGAGGAGCTGGGAACAACAATCTGGGTTGACTGGCCTTGGGAAGTTGGTTTAGAGCGAGTACTTGATCGGGTACGATCCTTAACAGAAGGAGGAATGCCTGAAGGAGAGACTGCTGAAGATTGAGGCAGGGCGCCTGCAGGCTGACCCATCTGGAACATGCTGGGGAGGGATACCCTGTGTGGGGCAACCTTCGATGGACTGACTGTTTTTGGTCTCTTGCTCGGTGGAAGGGGTTCTTCTTCTTCTTCGTCTACATCATTCTCTTCTTCGACAGTTTCAGAGCCTTCTTCGATCTCTGGTGAGGAACCCTCGTCCCTCTGATTTGACTGGGCTGAGGAGGACGAGCGAGTCACAGATTTTACTGTGACACATAAGAAGAGGGGGTTAGTCCGAAAACCAATCAAACTGTGAATTAGAAACAGGACGGGACGTGTACTTACTGACGGCATGCTTGACTATGGTTTTCTTCCATTTGAGGGCAGTGGACTGATGACTGGCGCCGGAGGCCGAGGGAGGACGCTTGCTACCCTTAGGACAGGACCGAAAGGGCACCAAAGAGGTAAAGTATGCATACCACCAAGCGGTAGAATCTTTGGTCACTGACAGCGCTTTGGCAAAGGACTGCGGATGGAATTGAGAGAGGACGAGATTGCTCATGGCTGAGGCCTGGCGGAGTTCGGCCACCGAAGAGTAGACCATTTGGTCAAGCTCACAGTTGGTGAATGAATAGTAGTTCGGACAAGGAATGGCCTGACGATGATCGAACTAGCGTGCATAGAAGTGAGGATTGTACATCTCGAAGCTATAGGCATTGTTGCCCGAAGGCTCTAAAGTCAGACCAACATGGAGGTCTCGACAGAGAAGGAACTTGGCCCACAGCTCTGGCTCAGAGGAAGGGCAGTCGATTGCCAGCTGGAGCCATTCTGGAATGGCCTCCCCTGTACGATAAGGGAGGAAGAAGGTGTCACTGGAATCAAGCTCGAAGGAGCAGAAGAACTCATAGTACTCACAAAGGGACTTCAGATCATGATGAGGGTATGAGGCAAACTGGTAACCGGCCACAGGACAGACCAGGAGCTGCGAAGGAATAGTATATAGTTCCACAAAATGGGCACGAAGCCACATTTGGAGGAGCCAGAATGGGCCACCACCGTAATCAAAGTCGGACTCAGTAACATCATTACAGGCGTGAAAGAGGGCAGCCAGGATGGTAGAGGCTAGGTCAATCACACGGCCTTGCCCTAGGGCGTTGGCCAGACGGAGATAGGTCTTTACAATTTTTTTGGACCGGACGCACAGGACATAGCGACAAATCCAGACTAGAAAGAAGGCGGTGAGCTCCCTGGCCTCGACGGAGCCACGGGTCTGCTGGTATGTCCGAAGATAAAAGGAGTAGTTGGCAGACTTGGAGAATTCAAGACTATGGTTGATCTCATGCTTGTTGGCATCAAGCAGACTGCGCGAAGAGCCATTGAACTCTTCACCCACAGCCTTCAGGCCAGTGAGGGCTCCAACGTCCAGAAGCATTGGAGCTAGCATCCCAAAGTGGAAATGGAACGTGTTAGTGGACCGCGACCAAAACTGGAGCGCGGCCTGGAGCAGAGGGCGGTCAGGAGGTACCGGGGTGGTAGAAAGCTGGATGGCATGGGTGATTCCAAGCTTACTCAACAGGTCAGACTGATCGCAAGCAACCTTGTCTACCCAGGTCTTCCAGTCTGGGAGGTGATGAGGCCATAGGCATGAGAAAGCCTTGTCCTTAAGGCGCAAGGGCTCAGGGGTTTGAACAAGCAGTTGCTCCTGGTCGTTTTTTGGAAAACCAGAGATACCGTGGGGGTGGGAAGCAAAAGTTGGACCTAATCTGAAGACGACAGGCTCAGAGCAGGGGATCTGAACATCAGTCACGATGAAAGATGGCAAGAGCGACCATTTTTGTGTAAGGAGCTCTTCTGTCTCGCCCACCGGCGCCAGAGCTTTCTTCTTGGACATCGCGCTGGGAGAGAAGGGAGAACAGAGACTGAGACAATAGGGAGACTGAGATGATAAGGGTGGTGGATGAAGGAAGAAGAGGTTAGAGAGTTTGTTGGGCTCTTGAGAATCAGCAAGGAGTTAATAGGGGCTGGAATTTGTGCCACTATTATGGCGTCTGGGTTTGAATTTTAAAAACCCTAACGACCAGAGAAGACGGAGCGACGCAGGGGTCTTCCCAGGGTGGGGCAGTTCAGTTAGGCTGCCATTTCAGTCACAACCCTCTCTGGGCTCAGGCCACTTAGCATCGCCCAGAAGGATTGTGAGGGGCATTGTTTGCGGCCCAAATCACCTGGTTCCAGTGGGGATGGGCCAGGCACGAACCAGGACCAAGCTATCGCCGTCGAATGAGGAAAGCCCAGCAGTGCAACTACACTCTGGTGGTTATAGGATGGGCCATGTGTCAGAGATATAGAGGTCACCAGGCGCAGGTCTGGTTTCCATGAGGGGTGAGGACGATGGAGCTGATGGTGGGACTCACCACTACCGCAGTGGTTAGGGTACAGGCAGGGGTGGCAGTCCACATGGCGACTCTTGGTTGGAGTTTGGGGGATATGAGTGTGAAGGGAAAGCTTGGGAGGGAACGGTTACTAGGCTGATGACCGCCAGTACCTATCCTTTATAAAGAAGCTGGCAGACCTGAGAAAGACACACAAAACACCAGAGAAACATCTCGCATTTCTTCATCTCTACTTTGTCATTTACTTTTTTCCTTTACTAGTTTAATATTTCTTGAGATCGGAAGGGATGTACGTCCATATGCTGAGAGCTGCAAGGTTGTACGCGCAAGGCCTATGCTTGTATTCGGTATGATTGGTTAACGTGATTCCTATTTTGATCTTGTCATTTTTTATTGTTAGTATAGTTGTTTGTTCAAGCTGTAGCATTACGGGACTAAGTACGGTTGGTTTAACTCAAAAGACCTTAGAGCTACTCAAGCAGGAGGGAAACCTACTAGCCTGGTTAGAAGTCAGATCGGGCTATTGTTAGCCTTGTTTGGACCTGCGTAAAGGTCCTGGCACGCCCACGCAACCTCCACCACTTGCGTTGTGCCCCTGTGTGTGGGTGTTGGATTTTTCACCAGCAGAAGGTGATAGTGAAATTGTGGTAGGTGATGAGTCATTTTGCGAAAATGGTGAGTGGGATGAGGTGACCCATTTCCATAGTTAGTAAGTTCGGGAACGGCATTAATACGGCAACGGATAGGTACGGTAGTCAAACGGACTATACAGCAATAACACTTTTCAAAAAATCCAACGTAATAATACGCTATGGTAATAATATGGTATGTGTATAATACGGCTATTTTGTAAAAAATTAGGAGCAAAAATATAGGCGTATATTCACTATGCAATAGACATGTACACCTAATAAACACAATAATAGCATTTACTGATGTCCCTAAATATATAGTTTGATTGGTTAACAAGCCTAGATTCATTACATTCTTTATTGTAGGGCTTAGAATGACCAATCAAAAGGGATGATTGAAATGAATATTGCTTATATCTCTGTTAAAGCAATAGAGATGATATATATATATATATATATATATATATAGAGAGAGAGAGAGAGAGAGAGAGAGAGAGAGAGAGAGAGAGAGAGAGAGAGAGAGAGAGATGGTTATTAACAAATCACCCAAAAACTAATAAACTTTACTACTTACAATTAAGAAAAACTTTTATAAAAATGAAGAGGAAAAAGAAAGAGGATGAGGTGGGTATGATGAAACAATCATGCGAAACATTCATGGAGATTAATGAGCATACACATAAATTATGGAGTGTGAATGGCGTACCTAGATCCATGGTTTGAAGCCGACAACCTTCTTTAAGATCCCTGTTGCACTCGAACGTTGGTCTGGTCTCCCTTCTTCCACTTCTCTTTATGTTTTCTCAGAGTTGTCACTTAATGGGCCAGTGCCAACTATTTATAGTGGTGAGGGTAGGGACCAACCCTGAAAAGAAACTAGGGTTTCCTTCTCATTAAGGAAACAATGCCTTAGGTCCACACATAGTAACTAGACTCCTACCATTAAGGCAGCTCCCATCAACACAACTAAACTTGTTTTTAATAAAATAAAGTGGGACTATGCCAGCCCACCTTATGAAAATCTTACAATCTCCCACTTGGGCTGCATATGCCACAAGTTTTGTTTTGAAAATCATTTTAAAATGACTCTCCAGTTTAGACAAACTGATTGTGGCCACAAAAGATAGTGTTGAATGGAGTACACCTTAAACCTGATGCCTTGGTCCGAATGAAACTACAAACACCCAACAGTGCAGATCATCACATCTGAAGTGACATGAGACCTAACACGTCAAAGTGCTTATGGCCTCACCGACTTGGGTTGTACAGTATGAGAGTGTGGTATGGAAAATGCATGAGACCATGATCAGCATGCCAATTTTCCAAATTGGTCCAGGCTCGGAAACCGAATGAGCCACATGAGACAAAAACTGGAGGTCTCATCAACCGCAAGCGTCACTCAAAACGCTTATTTTTCGCCCAAGGAAGCTCATTGGGACTGGATCCGGATGTCCCAAAACACTAGCACCGTTTCTCAATCCAAGTGAGACTTTTACTAGTAACTGAATGTACGTGTATTGACTGGAATCTCGAATACCGAATGAGATAAATACACCACATATAGCCTCAATTTATTCTGTAGGAGGCAATTATTCAAGTGTATACACATAAGCAAATGGCCATAAATGATGCATATATTCTCGAGAACAGTAATAATAAGATGAGATAACTGAAAATTAAAAGTAACTGAATACATAAGTAAAACTCCCACTAATGAAGTGCATCAAAAGAGTAAACTAATCCCATTCTAGTAACATGCTCCTGGAAAACTTTTGGAGTCAAGCCCTTAGTGAGAGGAGCAGCAATCATAATATCTGTAGTGATATGCTCCACTATGGTCTGTGACTCCCAAATTTTCTCACTAATGAGAAAATACTTAATGTCAATGTGTTTAGAACCTGAAGTGCTTTTGCAGTTATGAACAAAATGAACCGCAGCTGAGTTGTCACAGAACAACCTTAATGGCTTAGATATAGAATCAACAATATGCAGCCCTGAAATGAAGTTCCTCAACCATAATGCCTGGACGGTGGCCTCATAACACGCCACATACTTTGCCTGCATAGTAGAGAATGCAGTAAGTGTCTGTTTGACACTCTTCCAAGATATAGCCCCACCAGCCATGAGAAAAACATACCCAGATGTAGACTTGAGGTCATCTGGACATCCTGCAAAATCTGCATCAGTGTAGCCAACCACATCAAGAGAATCAGATCTTCTGTAAGTAAGCATGAAATCTTTGGTACCCTGTAGATATCTCATGACTTTCTTGGCAGCTATCCAATGCGCTTCACCAAGATTTCTCAAGTATCTACTAAGTACACTAATGATATAGGCAATGTTAGGCCATGTACAAACTTGAACATACATCAAATTACCAATAGCAGATGCATAAGGAATATTCTTCATCTGATTACGTTCCAATTCAGTCTGTGGACACTGAGACTTAACAAGTTTATCCCCCTTCACAACAGGTGCCTTACTAGGTGAACAAGCTAGCATGTTAAATCTTTTCAGTACCCTCTCAATGTAGCCTTTCTGAGACAAACCAAGGATGCCACAAGACCTGTTACGATGAATCTCAATACCTAAGATATAAGAGGCTTCACCAAGATCCTTCATATCAAAGTGATTAGACAACAACTGTTTTGTCTCATGCAAAAGACCAACATCACTACTGGCAAGGAGAATGTCATCAACATAAAGCACAAAAAAAATGTACTTACTCCCACTGATCTTCAGATAAATACACTGATCCACCAGATTTTCCTTGAAACCACAAGATGTAACAATTTTATCAAACTTGAGGTACCACTGTCTGGATGGCTGTTTCAAACCATAAATAGATTTCTTGAGCTTACATACAAGACGCCCACTCCCAGTCTGTTTGAAACCAAGGGGTTGCATCATGTAGACATTTTCTTCCAGATTTCCGTTAAGGAAAGTTGTTTTGACATCCATCTGATGAAGTTTCAAATCAAAGTGTGCTACTAAAGCCATAATGATTATAAAAGAATCCTTGGTCGAGACCAGTGAAAAAGTTTCCTTGTAATCTATGCTCTCTCTCTGACTGAATCCTTTTGCTACAAGTCTAGCCTTGTAACGTTCAATCTTGCCTTTGGAGTCCCGCTTGGTCTTGAAAATCCATTTGCAACCAATCGGTTTACTTCCTCCTGGCAATTTCACCAAATCCCAAACACCATTAATTGACATGGAATCCAATTCCTCCTGCATAGCAACCATCCACTTCGAAGAATTTGGACCACTAACAGCTTGGTCAAAGGTAATTGGATCAGAATCCATGCCAACATCATACTCATGCTCTTGTAAATAAACAACATAATCATCAGATATAGCAGACTTACGAGCTCTTTCAGATCTCCTCAAGGGAACATCAACTACAAGTTGGTCCTGAATCTCATCAACTACAGGTGGTGCAGCCTTAACCACTACAGGCTCCATAGGTTCTTGAGTGGGAACATTTTCTTGTACAATTTGAGGTTGTATCACTGTAGGTGGGTGTGTCAAGGGCACAGGCACAAGAACACGCTCCTCCTCAAAAACCAAGTTACGCGGTTGAGCAGTCTGAATTTCCTTGGTATCTTCAAGAAACACTGCCATATTAGATTCCACAACTCTGGTAGAATGTGTAGGACAGTGAAACCTGTAACCCCTTGATCTTTCTGAATAACCAATAAAATGACCACTGATGGTTTTGGGATCAAGTTTCCTTATCTGAGGGTTAAAAGGTCTAACTTCTGCTGCACAACCCGAAACATGTAGGTGAGACAAATTTGGCTTCTTAGCAGTCCACAACTCATAGGGAGTTTTGGGAACAGACTTACTAGGCACTTTGTTCAAAATATATACTGCTGTTTTTAATGCGTCACCCCACAAGAAATCTGGTAAAGATGAATTGCTTATCATGCTTCTGACTATATCCATAAGGGTACGGTTTCGCCTTTCAGCCACCCCATTCTGCTCAGGGGATCTTGGCATGGTGTATTGAGCGTCAATACCACATTCTTGTAAGAATCTGGCAAACGGCCAAGGGTTACGCCCAGTTTCATCATATCTACCATAGTATTCTCCACCACGATCAGACCTCACACTCTTTATCTTCTTTTCCCTTTTATGTTCTACCTTAGATTTAAAAATTTTGAAAACATCTAAGGAATCTGATTTTTCTTGAATAAGGTAAATATAGCCAAAACGGGAAAAATCATCGATAAAGGTAATAAAATATCTGTAGCCACCCATGGCAGCAGGAGTGAATGGACCACAGATGTCTGTATGAACCAGCTCTAGTACCTCATCTTTCCTGGTTGTACCCTTCTTTTTAGCTCTAGTGTGTTTCCCCTTAATGCAATCAACACAAGTTCCAAAAATCTGAGAAATCCAACTGAGGAAGAATACCATCCTTAATCAACAGTTCTATCCTCTGTTGGGAGATGTGTCCTAAATGTCTATGCCATAACATAGAAGAATTCTCATCCAACTTGCCACGTTTAGAACTAGAAGCCACATTTGCAACAGAATAATTAACAAGATTGGGAGAGGTAGTGTCCAAATCAATTTTATAAAGGCCATCACACAATAATGCAGATTCAACTAAAAGAGAACCAGAATAGAGAGAAAGTTTTCCACTGCCAATATTAAAAGTGTAACCACAATCATAAAGTTTAGAAACTGAAATCAACTTTCACCTAAATGACGGTACATAAACCACATTGTTTAAATCCAAAACAAAACCAATAGAAAAATGTAATCTAACTACTCCTATGTATTCCACTTGGGTCTTCTCTCCATTCCCCATGTAGACCACCATCTCTCCTTCACTTGGTTTCCTCCTGCTTCTTAATTCCTGCAAACAATTAGTGATGTGAATAGTTGCTCCAGTATCAATCCACCATGAATCAGGGGAAACACTTACTAAATTTGATTCAAGACACACTAGAGCTAAAGATGTACCTTTCTTCTCAAGCCATTTCTTGTATCCAAAGCAATCTGTCTTCCTATGCCCATCCTTCTTGCAGAAAAAACACTTTCCCTTGAAAGCTTCACTCTTTGGTTTCAAACTTTGATCAGTTTTCTCAGATTTTGCCTGTTGGTTACCTGACTTCTTGCCTTTCCAATTTTTCTTGAATTTCTTCTTACCCCCATTATTGGAAACAAAATGGGCTGAATTTGCTTTCTCTTTTTTCTTTCTGTCTTCTTCCTGTACCAATATGGTAGTCATCTCCTCAAGACTCCACTCCGTTTGATTAGCACCATAGGAGCTCTTGAGGCATTCAAACTGCGATGGAAGTGACTTCATAATCTACCACACAAGAAAAGAATCTGATATGGTCACTTCCATCTCCCCCAACTTGTCGGTGTAGTTGGTCATTTTCAGGATATGGTTGCGTACACCACTTGTACCCTCATACTGGGTATTTGTGAACCATTCCATGTAAGTACCCTTCTTAGCCTTATCATGTTTGGTGAATTTCTTGCTGACAGCTACAAGAAAATCCTTAGCCTTTTCAGTTGCAGGCACACTCTTCTTTATCATCTTGTTCATGGTGTGCTGCATAATCAATAAGCACAACCTATTTGACTCCTTCCATTTTTCATAGAGAGACTTTGCTGCAGTGTCATTATCAGCTGTGGGCTTGGTGGACTCATCAACTCTCAGGGCAAAATCAAGTCGCATAATCCCAAGAGTGATAATGAGAGAATCCTTCCATTTTTCAAAATTTGAACCATTCAGAACTTTGATGGAAGATAATTAGGAAGTCATAACTGGCAAACATAATTGCAAATATTCACCAAAACATACAATATACAAAAAACTGGAAGCATATCAACATCCCAAGAATATAATCAAACCTGATTAGTTTGGGCTCATTAATCAGATTTATCCCAATTTTATTTTCAATAACTGAAGGAAAACATAAATTGGAGAAAGATCCGGCGTCATCGGGGTCACACATGTGGTGGCAAGATCACCCAACACGCAGTGGAATCTCTCACATGCAAGGTGAGACGTTTGAAACAACACCACTCTGAAGATTACGTTACCTGTGGTGGCAAGACAAGAACCTCCAAAGCTGTGAAGCCCAAAACGTCACCTTTACATTGTCAAGCGAAACCAACCAAACGAAGACTCACCTGTGGTGGCAAGAGCTCATCGTTCGTCATATGGTTTCCTTGACTACAATCCATTTGGATGGTCGATAGCGATTCCACAACCTCAACAATCAGCCCACTGAGTGGAAGCATAATTATTAAAATTACAGAACCCTACAGACCTAGATTGCTACTGTATGCCCATTTAATTTTAAATAATTTCCATCAAAGATTTATATTGATATATATATATATATATATATATATATATATATATATATATATATATATATATATATATATATATATATATATATATATATATATATATATATATATATGAGGTGTTCCATCATGCCATTGCTAGATCCAACAAATAAATAATATACTATCACAAATAACAATCACAAAGTCTCATAATGTGAAGATTGGAAACATATAAAAAATTTCTAAGTATTAGAAGTTATATGTTCCTTATTGTGACAGATCAGGACAGCACAGGGTATAAAAAAAACCAGCATTAAAACAGAAAGGTAAACCAAAAAAACTTATTTCTATTTCTTTTTATTTTTATTTTTTAGATTCTGTTTATAAAACAGAAACAAAAATAAACCAAAAGACCCTGTTTGTTTCAGTTTATAAAAACCAAAATTGTTTTTAATTCTTCCCTTATTTTTTTTTTTTTAACTAGAACCGAACCAGATCCAAACCAGACGAACTGAAAACAAATCGGGCAAGCCCGGTTCTGTCAACGGGTCAACCTGGTCGGATTTTCAGGTCATTGGGCCGGGTTGTTGGGTCGACCCGACCTGCTGCACGTTAGGCAACCTTTTGGGCACGATAGCACAAGTGCACAACCCATCAAAGCTTTTTGACTTTTGACCTTTTTGTTTTGTTTTTTTTTTTTTTTTTTTAATATAATAAAAAAGGTTAGGGAATCAGATAGGGGAATATTCCCCTGTCTTCTTCCCAAAAACGCAAAACAGCCAAAAGCCTTTTTAGGGTTTTTAAGAAAACCCAACACCGCCGACCGTTTCCGGTGGCCTAATCAAGGGCCGACGGCAGGGAAATGACCGGCGAAGGTCCGCCGTCCTCCGGCGACCACAACCCCCATAAAAATTCCGGTGAAAACCCCAAACCGCAACCGATTTCAGAAAACGAAAATTGGGTTTTTTTGGAATTTGTTTTTTTTAATGAACACTGCCGCCCTTGGTGGTGGCCGGACCAGCGGCACGACAGCCACGGATGACCCCGGCGAAGGACCCTCTTCCTCCGGCGATCAGTATGCCTATGCCAAACAGAGTTGTTGTTGTTTTTTTTTTTTTTGTAAAAAGGCCATAGCATAACAGCTACAGCCATGGCTATGGCCATGGCTATAGCAGGGTTTCCTCTTCCTCCTTTTTGTAAAAAAAACAGGGAATCATTCGGCCAAAAGGGTTCTGTACACACAGCCATGGTGTCGGCCATGATACAAAAAAAAAGTTTTGATCTATCTTACGCATTCACAGGCAACCACTAATAATAAAAAAAAATAAAATTGCAGCCTCATTGATCAACCATGATCAGGCTCTGATACCATTGATGAAACAATCATGCGGAACATTCATGGAGATCAATGAGCATACACATAAATTATGGAGTGTGAATGGCGTACCTGGATCCATGGTTTGAAGCTGACAACTTTCTTTACGATCCCTGTCGCACTCGAACATTGGTCTGGTCTCCCCTCTTCCACTTGTTTTTATGTTTTCTCAGAGTTGGCACTTAATGGGCCAGTGACGTACAACTATTTATAGTGGTGAGGGTAGGGACTAACTCTGCAAAGAAACTAGGGTTTCCTTCCCATTAAGGAAACAATGCCTTAATTCCACACATAGTAACTGGACTCATACCATTAAGACAGCTCCCATCAACACAACTAAACCGATTTTTAATAAAATAAAGTGGGACTATGCCAGCCCACCTTATGGAAATCTTACCGGACAAACAACCCCCAAGTACAGAAAAGTGATGGTTGTCTGAAGAAACAATAGGTCAAAAACCACCATTACCATTGCTACAGAGACACCACCATCACTATCATCATCTTATTACTTTCATGTTATAAGCATAGAAACACAGACATGAAACAATTACTTTTTTTTTTTCCATTTCTTAAGTTACTCTTTTAGATTTGGAAATTTGAAAAGGGCTATGGTGTGAATCACACTGTGATCATGAAGTGTAGAAAATATATATATTGTCTATAACAAATAAAAATAAATGAAAAATTAAGTCAAGAAAAAAATTCTCCTCCATCTATCAGACTACAACAGCTTTTGACCAAGTCAGAAAACCAGAAACTACAAGTTTGAAAATAAAACAAAACAAAACAAATAGTCATTTTCTTCTTCTGAAGCTTAGAGAAGAGAAGAGAAGAGAAGAGAAGAGCATAAATTAAATCTTAAAAAACTAAATCAAAAGACAAAGGTTCTAAAACACACTACGAGCTAATAAGGAAAATACCTTAAGGAATTGCCGCTGCAATCGCCGACTTGACGAACACAAGAAGCACTGCTGCAATCGCCGGTAGAACGCAAGAAGAAGAAGAAGAGACAGAGAGGAATGGAGAAGGGGAATCAGCCACTGGAGAAGAGACGAGGGTTTGATACGTGGTAGATTTTAGGTTTTTTTTTAATCGAACAGTTAGTATTAGAATTGGTTTAACGGTTAAGATAGTTTTAGTTTTTTTGTTTTAATATATATATGTAAACGTATTATACGCGTTTCATTCGAGTATCATACGTCGACATTTAAAATGTGTGTATTTTGTTGACTCTAAAGTAATATACACAATACAGAGTTTTTTTCATTCATATGTTTGGATACACGTATAATACGCATATTTACTAACTATACCCATTCCTGGAGAGGGTAAAATCGCAATGTGGGAAGTTTATTGGGTTCCTTCCATGGCTGATTGTTGATGGTTGATGTTGGTTTCAAGGCTATGAAGAAGTAGAGAGAGCATATGAGTATTAAAATAGACGGACTTCAATTTCTTCACATTTGTTTTGTTATGGAATTCCTTTTTATTTGTGATGGAGAAGCGAAGGGACAGAGATATTTGAGTTGTTGTAGGGTATATGTGATGTGTGTGTGTGAGAGAGAGAGAGAGAGAGAGTGAGAAAGAGAGTGAATCCTATTTCTGTGCCTTGTATGTTAACCTTTAAACAAACTTAAACAAACTTCAGTCTTCAGCCACAAAAGTAGACATTACTTCTCCAATTGAAAGTTTTATTGGAATTAATACGATAATTACTAACCAAACATATGCGACATGTGACATATAAGACACCTAATAGGCACTATTCAAGATTCTCAAGATCAATATTTGGAAATGTATTCTATCAAAGTATGGTATTTTTTTTCTCTCAACTAACAGCGAAATTCATTTTCATATCCATCCCGAATTTAAATTATTTTTTTAGCGTTTCTTAAATGTAGGATTGCCCGTCAAGATTGCTCTATCAAAACGGATGGCGATTGAACCTGCTTGTGTTTTGTGTGGTTCTTGTGATGAGTCCATATGACACATCTTTCTTTTCTCGTGATTGGACTAAGCGTATTACACCCCGCTTTTCGAAACACTTATGTTATTTTAATTTTATTATCAATGCATATGTCTCAGGGAAAGCTTCAACGAATGTTAGGAATTGATGTCGTAATCTAAGGTAAGATAAGGAAATTTTAATTCATAGCTGGGTATTTAATTAAAATTTAAAGGATTTATGATATGATTTACTACAGAATGCCATGATTTATTTTTCTTTAAAATCACAGTGTTGAGTATGTAATGTGTGACATACAAGACACAAAGTGATTTAATATATAAACCCTGAGACAAACTAAGAGAGCATAAGCTGGGTAAGTTATGGTCTTATATTTTTATTCGGGCTTAAAAATAGAAAGAGGTAATAGTCCAATGTTTACCGGTTCATTTAATAACCCATAGTTGTAATGTTCAAGTCTCCTTAAAAGAAATTATAAGAGTTTTTTTTTTCCTGTTTTTTATTTCAAGTAAATTTAGAGTCAAAGCAAGGTTAAAATGATAATAACACATTGATCAAAGGATTGCAGGGTTATTCTTGGGTCAAACCATGGGTAGTTAAATAACTTCATAATGGTCAAGATGACTTACAAATTTCTTATGGTAAGGCGGAAAATAGGTGGCTGATTACCCTTGCATCCTTTATCTTATGGTATATTTGGTTATCAAGATACGATTTTATTTTTGGGCAAAAAACTTAGAGTCCTCAAGATGTTTTTCTATCATCCGCCAAAGCTTATGAAGAATATAGAAGAACAGTGCCTGATATTCATGGTGGAAGTGTTGTGACAGCAACCACACAACCTTTGGACCGGTTGGTGCAATGGGAGCCCCCACTACCGAATTGGGTGAAAGGTTGAATTGTGATGCTAGTCTAAAGCATAGTTCTGATTTGCGTGGTTTGGGATTGATCTATAGAAACCATTATGGTGATATTTTGCATGCTTGTCTATGCCTTATCACTTTCATACTGCAATTGAAGGTGAAGCCATTGCTATACGGTCCGCGTTATTGAAAGGAATTTTTGAAGATTATAATCGTTTGATGGTAGAATCGGACCAGCAGGCTAGGCTATTTTGAATTATCTTCAATACAGTGATGCTTTTCTCCTTTATCTCTCAAGCCTATTTTAGATAATATTCATCATTTATCATCCTTTTTAACTGATTGTATTCTTTTTTATTTTGAGGGAGCAAAACACTTGGCTAACTCCCTGGAAAGGAAGGCACTGTTGGTTTTGTGTACGATGGTATGACCTGTTTCCGATCCGTGGTTACTGGAGTTAGTTTCTTCTCCATATCCATGTGTAATACATGATAGTATTAATATATTTGTCTATTTCTACTCAAAATAAAATAAAATAATGATCAAATGGTTACATGGTAAATAGGAGGTGGGTCAAAGGGTAGGACTATAATTGCAAAATAGAAGGGTACCATGGTCAAAGTGGTTGAATGTGTGACTATTGACTAGATTGGGTGACAAGCAAGGGCAAAAGGGTAACTTCACCTTGGTCAAAGGACTCCATGGGAATACTTAGTCAAAGTGAGGGCATAATTGTAACCTCACTTCAAGCAAGGGGTAAGACTGTAATTGTAAAGGACAAGGGTACCATTGTCAAACAAAATGCATGAAGCTCTATATATTGGTTTAAATGGGAGGTTCGTAAGGGTTATTTAGTAAAATGAGTTCCTAAGGAAAGAACATCCATTGGCCACAGTGGAGGTGTTTTTCTATTGGTTATAGGAATTGCATTTTGATTAAAAGAAAGTGGAAATGAGTCCAACGTAACTAAGCGTTTGGCTCTTTTGAGAGGAAGAAAAAGAAAGAAGAGAAGATGAGAGAAAAGAGGAGAATGATTCTAGGAGATTTTAAGTGGATTTGAATGTGAGATTTGTGAATAACGAAGGGCACAAGCTAGAAGTGGGAGTGACGTTTCTCCAAAAGATAGGATTCCCTCCCGAATTTATTGTTTTGGATTTTATTTAGGAAAGAATTTCAGATTATAGACGAAACCGTGAGAGAGAGACCATGAAAGAGAGAACCGTACATCCTTTTAAAAACAAAAGAAGAGAAAATAAGGGAGGGAAAGAAAAATAAGGAGAGATGAGAGAGTGGGTTCGGCCAAGGAAGCCAAGCACCCCCTTCCTCGTATAAGGAAAAAAAAGGAGAAAAACAAGGAGTGAGGTGGAGAGAATGGAATTTTTATCCGCTGTTGTAACTGGAGCGCTGCTGTGCACATCGTGCGGTGTAACAGCGACCATGTGTGCACAAGAGAGAGAGAAAATAGGAGAAGAGGATAGACCCACTCTTTGGTCTAGCAAACTTGATTTTGGGTCTTATTGTGGGGTTCTAATGGATAAAAATACATATTTATCAGCATTATTAGATTCTTGTTACTCTTTTGAGCTCATACATGCATGCTTCAATTCATAAAATTATGAGATGTATCATGGACTTTATGATAAATATATGGGACAGTTTGAGGACTTATAAACTAGGAGCATGGAGAGAACTAATAATGAACCAAATATGGTTAATGAAGTACCATTTTAGGGACTGTTTTAATTAAGGAACTATACTGATTTTAATTTCTATGAGAATGCATGCTAGAATGGACTGTGGGAGAATAGAAAAGATATAGAGAATATCCATGTGATGGGAAGAGTATTATGATTCATGAGTAAAGGATGGAATAATGCACTGTTTTAAGTTCTTGTATGCTAGGACAACAGGAATTGATGGATTTAAAGCATGCTTGGGCACTTTGCATTATTGGGATTTTAGGATTATTTTTTATGCTCATATGAATGGAGTTGATGAATGATATACTGCTGAAATGGGAAGATTAGTAGGACATTAAATGTGAGAAAATCCAACATTGTACTCATGCCTAGTTGAGATTACTAAAAAGTTGTTTGAGTTTGAATATGTTGATTAAGGTACTGTTTTGATGACTTTCTATGTGTTGAAATGAAAATTGGGATTAAGAGACTATGCAAGAGTTTAAGTATTCCCATGTGGAGGATTTGATGGTGAGTCAACATAAGTTAGAATAACTACCGTAAATCACAATTTTTAAGATAAATACATTGCTGAAATGTAAATAATTATGATGTGAGCTATGTACGAGAAAGTAGGACATAGAACAAGGCTATTGAATTAGATGAAGTTCTCATACTAATAATGGGTACAGTGATATAAGATGCTGGAATTTGAGGTCAAGAGGCCTATGTAAGAGTATAAGACATTCTAAGTTGGGGATTGGATGGTGATTTTACATGGAGTGAAATGATGACTTAAATCATTGTTTTGAGATAGATATCCTCAATTATATATATAAATCCATGCTGAAATAACTTAAAACCACTAGGTTCAAGGTGTTAAAAATGGTAAAATAAGTAATAGATCGGGGAACGACTGATATAGTACAAGCGTAGTTGTACGCTGCCCAATAAGTTGGAATGATCGTAATAGGGCTGAAATGATGAAGGCTGAGGAAGGTAATTCGGGGGAAATTGGTAGTGTACACGATGAAACAAGATCTTAAGATTAGGACTGTTTACATACTTGAAACATTTAAATTGAAGTCTTAAAATAAGGAAGGCGTACCCTTGTAGGTGACGTAGATGAATACACAAGAAACGAAACTGAAAGGGGCATCGCATATCATACATACATAGAACAAGATGAGTGGAATATCGTCATATCATTGAGTTTTACTGCATTTTATGAATTGACATGTTTTCTTAACATCATGATTTATGTTTAAATGAAATGTATTATATTATATTATATGTCTTAGAATGTTTTTAATGATATATAAATATATGATCTTATTTGTGATGATATTTTAAGACTAATATGAACTACATGAAAGAAAAATAGAAAGAAATGTTATGGACTCATGGAAATGAAATGAAACGAAACGAAAGGAATGGACTGGAATGGTAAAGAACCCAGGTAACTACCACCCCTTTCCAGTAGGGGGTTAGGTACTGGATGAGGTGTATAAAAACTACAGTGTGATCCTTCTAGGGGTTACAATGCTCGGAATCACGAGTAGATCACAGATGTCCGCCCCCGGGGTTGCAATGCTTGAAACCAGGAGTAGACATAGTATATTTCAAGATAGCCCTTCCCGGGTTTACGATGCTTGGAACCAGGAGTAGACTATCCCTTATATACCGATGAGATTAGTCCCTCCCAGGGTTATGATGACTCGATTAGATGTAGACTATCCATTGTTCACTTATATCAAGGTCCTCCTCAGGGGTATGATGCCTGGAAGCAGGACCAGACCTTACGGTTATGGTAGTTATGATGACCTCACTTTCTACGTATGAGTGGTAGTTCACAATGATGACCGGACCGAATTAATTAATTGATTTGTTTTAAGAATAAAAATATGTTCGATATTTTCGTTGAGCATGTCTTCAATGTCATTTTCAAATGCCATGCATGATTACATATCTATGATCAAATGTATACTATGTTTAGATTCTAACATCCAGGTTTCTTGCATCATGATATGACTGTATTCTTCTCACGAGCTAGTTGAGCACACCCCTCCATATTTTACAGTTACAGAGCAGGTCCATGTGGAGTGTCACTATATGGAGTGCATTAAGAAGGCTAGGGGAAAGTACATGATACTTCACGAGTAGTAGTTCTTTGATTTAGATAACGCTTAGTTTATTCATTCTTTTCACGGTTAAAGACATTTAGTGAATTTCAGTGTGATGGTAGATGGTCAATAACATTGATGTAATTTGAAGGATAGAATGGTATGTAATATTTTATGATGATACTGATTGTATGATGACTTAAGTGCGAGGTTTTGAGACTATGGTTATGTGAATGAGGTTTTCTTAGATTTCAGTCATTGGCAGAATTACTTAGAATAATTAACTTGCGTTGAGCAATGAGGGGATACATGCTTTAGTTTCCGCTGCAATTTTATGACATGTGAATGGCTAATTATCCATTGCGTATAATGTAAATGTAAGTGAGGTGGAAGACCAGCCGTTATCACACGGTGGCCTGCGAGGGCCAACACCCATAACTCACCCGGATTTGGGGGTGCTACAATATGGTATTAGAGGGATTTTTCTAAGGATTTAAAATTATAAAGGTCTAAGCTAGGATGGAGATCTGAAAGTGTCAAAAATTAGTAATTAGAAATAGGGTAAGTGACCTAGAGACAAGTCTATGGTATCAAAGTAGGGATCAATGATGGGATATGAGTATTGAGGATAGACAATGACCAGAGATGGAATAGCAGAATTAGGAATATATGTCTAATGGTCAGAACCAGAGCCACCGCTTCCTCTCATCCAAATCCCTGGAAGACACAAGATCAGTCCTTCGCACCTCCCGCTCCCCTGAGAACAACCACCGTAGATCCTGATAGGGAAGGCGATTAGGGACTCAACCAACAACATAATGCTCTTCCCTAGTGATCCTCTTGTTGTGTTCCTAGATCTATAGGCCCCAACAACCATCGCGCAGCTCAACGAGATCCAGATGTAGATGCAAGGTTTAGTCGATCTTCTTCGGACCACCATCAGAGCTATTAGCCATGCCCCAGAACCATCAAACCATCCTCTGAATGATCCATCGACTGTGGGGGACAACCTCGACAACCCGATGGAGTACCTTATCAAATCAAGCACCACCACTTCTTATAGCAGATGCCAAAATCGTGCTGCCCAACACTCCCCAAGAATCAGGGCAGCTAGCGCCTCAAAAATCCTAAGGCATGATGGAAGGATGTCCTCGAACAGACTTAGCCAAGGACAAAGAAGTCAGGAGTCATGTGGGATGCAGTCCTTACCACACTGATCAATCGAGGAGGGAAAGGGAACCACGTCTTCATAATGATCGCCAAGGTTTAGACCGCCAAGTTTAAGAACTCAATGCATAGATCCAAAAATTCACATGAAACCAGACGGGAGTCAATAGGGGACAAATAGGACCAGGTTTTTAAAAACCCTAGCCCAACCCTGAGTCCTCTTAGCTCAACCCAAGCCTAACCCAGCCCTAGGTCGGATTGAGATATCTCAGCCCTGGCCCACCCTTGTTGGGCCCAGCCTTGCCCAACCCAGCCCTGATCGACCTTGATTAGGTCGGGCTGGGCTGGGTTGGCCCTGATTGACCTTGCTTTTTACTAGGGTCTGGTTGGTCCTGACTAGCCTTGCTTTTTTTGTTTTTTTCTTTTATGTCGTCCTATGCATTAAAAAACGAGACACATTTAATTGGGTATTGGTTTGTTTCATACTCAATTGACTATTAGGCTTTTCTTTAGGTTAAAAAACTTAGCTCAATCTTAAAATTATAAATATTTTTGTTCAATAGATAATTAGCCTTTTTTTTTCAGTAAACAAATAGATAATTAGATACTAAAAAATTTACAAAATGTAAACAAGGCTCAACCCTAGCCCAGCCCGACCCTAAGCTAGGGCTTGAAAATTTTAACCCTAACCCGCCATCAAGGTTGAAAAATCCAGCCTAGGCCCTGTTCGGGCTCAAGGCGAGCCAGGGCGGGTTCAGGCCGACAGGGCCAAATTTACACATCCCTAGGAGTCAAAGATCTAGATTCTCTAGCTGAAGTGTACTGTCTAATGCCATCATGACAGAACCACTACCCTCTAGGTTAAAGCCGCTGACCTTTGAGATGTACGACGACACAGTAGACCTGAGTGATTACTTGACATACTTCTAATCTATTATACTCCTCCATGGAATTACATACCTGGTTACTTGCAAGGCCTTCCTTGCAACTTTAAAGGGAGCTGGTAGAAGTTGGCTTGTACGCCGTCCACTGAAGTCTATAAATAATTTCTCCGAGCTTAGCAAAAGCTTCCTTATCAATTTCAAGAGTAGCAAAAACCAGAAGAAGACCACAACCAACTTGATGGCAATCAGGCAACACTGAGACGAGTCCCTCAAAGATTTCATGAGACATTTTATCATAGAATCCTTGAAAATCAAGGATCTAAATCTAGTTGTATCATTCACGGACTTACGTGGGGGCAACACCAACAAAGAACTTCTATGATCGTTAGCAAAGAAGCCTCCCAAGAATATGTCAGAACTCTTAGCTCAGTGTGACAGATATAACAACATGGAAGACATTATGGATGCTTGAGGAAATTTAGAGAGCAAGAGGTCAGAAAAGAAGCCGCAAGACTGTGGTGACCATGAAGCTCGTTCAAATTGGGACAAGAGACAATGGTCAGATCGATGCTTGAATCACTGAAGAAGTCCAAAAATAACCTACACTGCTCTTACTCACAAGAGATTTGAGATTCTGTTGCAGGTCAGGGATCAAGATCTCGTGGAGTGGCCCGAGAAGATGACTTCCAACCCGGAGAACCGCAATTAAAGTAAGTATTGTCAGTTCCACAGTGACCATGGCCACGACACCGATGAATGCGAACACCTGAATAGGGAAATTGAGGTCCTAATTTAGAGGGGTTATCTTGGTATGTTCTTTCGCTGAAATGACCAAAAGAGAATGTCCAAGATGTCAAGAGGAGATTGAATTGAAGAGGAGAGATGACCAGAGGAGAGATTACAGATAGGATGGGAATGATGCTCAAGCAAATATAGAAAGGAGAGAGGAAAGATCTAACAACGATTCTCCAAGGGGAGTGATTTCCATTATAAGTGACAGATATGACCTTTCCTCTTCATCCAATAGAATGGCCAAGTCCCATGCCTAAAGTTTCAATGCCACTGAGTGGCCGAGAAAAAGGTATGATCCAAGTAGATCATTTCTTTCTCTAATGAAGATCTGGAGGGGATCCAAGAAACCCATGATGACGCCGTCATGGTAAGAGTGATGATCACAAACTTTAAAGTAAGAAGAAATTTAGTTGACGGTGGCAGTTCAATTGACTTGCTCTTTTACCATGCATATGAGAAGATGGATTCTGACCCAGATAGATTGAAACCAGTCAATTCACCACTTTATGGGTTCATGGGGGGTGACAATGAACATCGACGGGACGATTGAGCTGCCCATGATAGCCGGGGAAAAGCCATACCCGTCCACAGTGATGGTTAACTTTATGATGGTGAGGGTAGGTTCGGCCTATAATGCCATCCTTGGCCAAATGAGTTTGAATGCCCTGAAGGTAATGGCCTCAATACTACACCTAAAGATGAAGTTCACTATAGCTAATGGGGTAGGAGAAAAAAAGGGTGTCCAAACAACAGCTTGAGAGTGCTATGCGAGTACCACCTGAAGTTCTAGAAGCTCAGGCAAAGACCTACCCATCATGATTGAATATCTACAAGATGACTCTGAACAGTGAAGAAGAGAACCTTTTACCATCTGAATAGGGAAATTGAGGCCCTAATTTAGAGGGGTTATCTCGGTATGTTCGTTCGCTGAAATGACCAAAAGAGAGAACGTCCTAGATGTCAAGAGGAGACTGAACTGAAGAGGAGAGATGACTAAAGGGATGACTAGAGGAAAGATCAGAGACAAGATGGGAATGATGCTCCAGCAAATATAGATGTAATTACAGATACTGCGAATGGCGGTTGAAGGGGAAAAAATGTCATACCCAATCGCCTATCCAAGATAGAGCACAAAGTATGCACAAAGGTAATGAAGAAACGCAGCTAGGGGTTGATGCCTTACAGAATAACATAATATATTAGACATGATCTTGCACCACTTGCACCTGAACATGGTCTTTCTTGAACACCCATATACGGTCCCCACCTTCTCTACCATTGGAAAAACAATTATTCATTCCATACTTCTCATGATAGATGGAGCTTTTCAAAAAGGAATTTTAGGCTCCGATAGTGAAGAGGAGAACCTACTGAAGACCAGGCCCGGTTAGATTAAACCGGTCCAACCAAATCAGTTTAGATTTCCCTTTCTCTATAAGGGGTTGGAGTCAACCCACCTAGGGGTAAGGGTTTTGAACCCTTCCGGGTGCAATGATAGTGGTTTTCATTAGAAAAACCATGGGTTTCATCAGAACCCCAATCCCAAATCTCTGTATGGAAAACTAGAATACAATGAAGTAAATAAATAAACATGGGGAAGACATGTAGCTTTCACCACGTATGTTGATGAAGAACACGAAGAACGATTACAAATCTACGTAGAAACTTGGATAACCGCGATAGGGATCTTCTACAGTTTCCTATCCTCCCACAAAGCTCTTTTTCTTATGGAGAAAAGAGACAAAAGAATAGTCACAGCAGGGACCCCTCATCATTAGTATTTATAATACTCCCCAAACCCTAACCCACTTCCATAATAGGCCAGGCCGGTCTGGTCCATCTCAATAAAATAAGTAGCAAGCCACGTCAGCCCTTGTATTTCTTGATTCCCATCAATAATCGACCCGATAATTAATCAAGCCCACACATCGCCATTGAAAAATGTCTAACAATCTCCCACTTGGGCTAGATTAATTATAAAGTCATCATTATCATATGTGGCCATGGAATCTCAATAAAACTATAATGCTACTAAACCTTGATCCAGTTAGCAAATATATCAATGTCGAGCAACAGAAGAAAATATACCTCAATATACGGCATGCCACTTCCTGTCAGCTACAAACAAGGATTTACTTACTAACATGAACCACCTTGAGATAATTTTGTACAAGAAATGTCGTAAACGTCTGTGATCCCATAAATATCGTCATCATTCCTTGTGGGTCTTCGAACGTACTATGAGCATCATCATACTCATAGATTACCTTTGAATATTGTCATATTCGCAGGTAATTGAACGACTTGGCTTATCACCAATCGAACATCTATGGCTAGAAATAGTCGAATAACTAGGCTCATCACCAACCGAACATTCTTAGGCCAAAAAGGCCTTCAATACATCTAACGACATATGCATGCAAAAAAATGTTATTCATCACATCAAGCAAAAGCATTATGATTAAAATGAAACATATATCCTCTAAGTACACCCACTCAACAAGCATATCAAATAAAAATAATGTGAAACTCCCACTAATCAAGCAGGGCAAACAAATCAACAGAAGTCTGAAAATAAAAATTCAAACTAAAAGCTTTTGCATAAAATAATCTACTCCAACTAAAATTTTATGCCCCCTCTTTGTCATCTTCGGTATCATTCTTCTTTTCTAGCCAAGCCTTCCGTGCATTGTAGTCTCTTTTCATGTGTCCCTTCTGATCACACTAGTAGCATTGAATTTCATTGATGTTTTTTCTTTCCCTATTGTATGGATGATACCTACCAATTCTTCTTTTCTAGCCAAGCCTTCCGTGCATTGTAGTCTCTTTCATGTGTCCCTTTTGATCACACCAGTAGCATTGAATTTCACTAATATTTTTTCTTTCCTTATTATATGAATGATACTTACCTTTCTTGAAAAATCTTGGATTCCCTTTCTTTGTTCCGCTGCCAAATGCTCGTTTGTTCTCAGTTAGGTTCATCCTCTTAATATTTTTCTGCTTCTTGTTCCCTTCTTCTTATACACAAATAGATATCAATTCTTTCATGGTCCACTTATCTCTCTGAGCAGCGTTTGCTGATTTTACATTCCCATACTCATCTGGGAGAGATTTAAGTGCAAGGTGCACCAAAAAATCTTCTTCTATGGGCATTCCAAGATCCTTCAATTTATTTGTAGTAGAAGCCATCTTCAGTAAATGTTCTCTGACACTTTCAGTACCATCAAATTCAACTTATGCAATCTGATTCATCAGATCCCCGTTCTTAGCCTTTTGAGACACTTCAAATACAACCTTTATCTCTTTCAGGAACTCTGTGGAAGTATCTTTCATTTCAACATTGTCACGCAACGACTCTGGGATGGATTTCTTCATTACTAGCATGCACTTCTAATTAGCTATCACCCATTTTTCAATCTTAGTTTTCTCAACATTGGTACTTGCATCCGTCAGATCAGTAGGTTTTGGTTCTCGAAGAGCCACATCAAGCTTAAGCAATCCCAGATTAATATCTAGGTCCTCTACCACCTTTTATAATTGTTCCCAGAATGAACAGGAATAGAAGCCAAAAGATTACTTGGGAGAGACATCCTGTGGGAGAAAAAATCATTCATGCAAACAAATAAAGGATATATATACATTCCAAGTACCACATGATATATATCAAATCAACTAGCAAATGTAAACAACTCATACAAACTACTAGCAATCACAAACCATGATCATCATTACATTTCATTCTTGCCATTTCGGGTTAAATGCACATGTCTTTATTGCACTGCAAATACAGTGAGATGACAACAACTTTCAAAAATTTTCCTCCACCTTTGGGTGATAAGAAAACCTCTAAGTTATGCATCTCAAATAATAATTTTATCGCATGGAAAATACCGTGAGATGTCGATGACTTTCAAAAATTTTCCTCCACCTTTGGGTAATAAGAAAACCCTAGGCCATGCATCCCAAATACTTTGATTGTACTATCTTTGGATGGACATACTGCATTTTTATGAAAAGATTAGTAGTTTTCAGAAATTCAAGCACCTTTGGGCATCTGAAACTCTTAGACTACTATCATTTCTAATCTATGTGCATATCACATCTTCAATCTTTGGCAACATTGCCTTTGGGCTAATGTTATCTATTCCGCTGCTTTGACAGAACCATAAAAGGATTCAATGGGCAATTTTGGTGGATCACCATTTTAACCTCTCATAATTCCTCAACCTGATTTACAGCAATATAAGTGAAAATAAACACATTAAAAAATCCATAATGTGTTGTGACATGTACAATCATCGTCAAAAGTGGCAGCAGTCAACCCAAAGTAGTCCAAATATGCTCAAAGTTGCATAATCGTCCAAAACGGGTCTCATAAAACATCAAAACTATTCAAATAGGGTACCCCAAAATGTAGGTTTTGAAAATACAAATAAAACGGGGCATCCTAGGACAGAATTCGATCAAAAAAGATATTCTAGAACAGTTTTAGAACAAAAACAACATTCCAGAACCAAAGAAAAACATCCTGGAACTGCTTCTGGAACAAGAAAAGTGTTCCAGAATTGTTTTGGGAACAACATAACCTAGAATAGTTCTGGAACAGAAACAATTGGTTATGTTGCCAAGATCCCTTTTCCCTTTCTTTTTTTTTTTTTTTTCTTTTTTTTATAATTCTCGGTCAATGCTGGAAAACCCGCCCCCGATGACCAAATTCCGGTGGGCTTTATGGTCAACTCATTGGGTCAAAATCTAGGTCAAAGTTGGGTTTTCGGGTCGGTCTCGGGTTAGACAACCCAGGTCGGGTATGCCACATCAGCACCCATTTCGGTTCAGTCTAACCCACGGTGTAATTCGATACGGGCCAATTTAATTTCAACCCAACTCGGGTTGGTCCAATCACGATTCGTTTTGGTTTGCTTTTCCCGTTAATCGGGTCTTTTACTGGGTCAATGGATCGGGTCTCTGGATCGGTAAAGGGGTCCGGTCAAATGGGTCACACTTGACCCACAAGCAAGGAATATTCTGTTGCTTGAAACACAAGGAAAAGGAAATATTCCGTTTTAAAATTTATATTTTGAAAAGATATGTACATAACACGTTTTACCAAAAAAGAAGGATAAACATGTTTTCCAAAAATAAACTGACACGTTTTTCTGTTGAAATTTAAAAAAAAAACAAACCAGCGAGTGAGATCCACTTGTCACTGCCGCTGATGAGTGACGGTCCATCCGACAGCCGGTGACGGCGATCCACATATTGCCGCAATCGTCTCTACGAGCCCTACGCACCCATATAAAAGTATTCGAATTTCGGGGGTCAAAAATTTTGATCAAAACTCAAGAACGACCGAACCCTACCCATCTTTAAAGTTTTTCAAAACCAAATACGACGATTCAAATCAATCTTAATCATGTTTTATATTCCAGTAACACTGATTTTAGATCCACATAGTCTGGCTCTGATGCCACTTGTTAGAAAAACCATGGGTTTCATCAAAACCCCAATCCCAGATCTCTGTATAGATAACTAGAATACAGTAAAGTAAATAAATAAACATGGGGAAGACGTGTACTATTTGAATTTAAAAATTACCGCAAGCGTACGGGTCAATCGTAGCTACAGGTCGAACACGAGGAGATGCACGCCACTCTATTTTACTAACTTAAAAGTAATGGAAAGTGAACCAATTTAAAGTGTTAAATTAAGCTAATTAAACTAACGGAAATTAATGCATCCTAACTCACAAGCATCTAACAAAATTATTCATCTAAGGGATTAAGTTGGCGTCCTAACACATGAGCATCTAACCTATCAAACTAACGTGAATTGGAAGGAATAAAAATGCAGCCACACTTCACAACCACATAAAAAAAAATAAAAGACTTCACAACCACATAAAAAAAAATAAAAGAAAGAGAGGGAGAAGAAGAAGAAGGGAGAGAGAATGAGATAGAGGAGAGGGAGAATGAGATTAAGGGTTTAGAGAATAAAAACCTGGATGTGCTTGAACCGGATTGAACTTGCTTGCATGAATGAATTAAGTCTTGCATGAACACTTGAATAAACTTACCATGGCTTCCTCTTCTAAATCTCCAAGTCTTGTCATCAACATAGGAATTTAGACTAGAAAGTTTTAAACCTAAGCTAGAATTAAGAAATTACACCCAAATTAAAAACATAAATTGAAAGTAAAGCTTGAATTAAACCTATTACACCCATAAAATAAAAATCATAAAAGCAAACTAGAACTTAGAAAACCAAAAATAACAAATTAGAAGGAGAAGAAGAGAAGAAATTTCACTACGTGAATGAACAAATTTACAAAGGAGAGGGTAGGGGTATTTATAGGTGGAAGAGAGGAGAAGAGAGAAGAGGGGAGTGGTAGGAGAAATATTCCCTAAGAAAAGAGAATATTCTCTTCTCCTTCCTCCTTTACAATGCCTTGAATCCCAAGAAAAAAAAGAAAAAATACAAAGAGGGAGCGAAAAGAATCCTAGCTACATAAACCTTCTATTTACTAAAAAGTAATCTTCTAATTCTAACTTGTGCTTATTTTTCTTTGTAGATATCTTCTCCAAACAATGAGATCAAGGCATCTTTGACTTTTCAACCTTCCATAGATGAGAGAATATCTTTCAAAAAAAAATCTATCCCAAGTAGAATGGCAAAAGTGCCCTTGAAAAGTTGGAGGAGAGAGAGAGCAAGGGTGATGACTAGGATTTCCACTCAATCAAATAACACAATACCCATCATGTCCTCAAGCAAAATCATGGAGCACTGGGTGCAGCCTAATAAAAATCGTGGACAGTGGGCCCTAAAAAATAATGGAATCTAGTGGCAGTGTGGGTCCCTCCATGTGGGTAACAGTCCTTCTCTCTCTTTAAGAATGAAAAATTACCATAACGGTCCTGTACTTGCAGTAGATCTCCACCATTGCTTAGAAATATCTTCAATAATGTCAAAAATGTCTTTGGGTAGTGGTAAAATGACTATGGGCTTGCACTACAGCTCCTTTCTGACCCATTATCCTTTCTTGGTCTGAAAAGAATAATCGATTGCCTGGTGGCCTAAACGAATGCGTACTTGCATTCCGTCACGTCCATTTTGCTCTACATTTAGTCCTCTTTACAGCCATGGAAAGAAAAATGGCAACTTTACGTGTAACTTGAGACATGCAGCTCTTGATAGTCCATAATAGCCCAAAACCTGAAAAGCACAAGAAAGCACCAAAGTAACTCTGTCCAATGTGATAAAATGTATGCTTTATGCCCTAAGATTTCACACATAAATGTGCTCATCAGATTCCCCTACAGTTGAACTTTACTTGTCCTCAAGTAAAGCAAAAGAAAAACTAACCTAGAATGTAGAAAATCCTAACTCACTTTCGTAGGAATCACGGTTGCACTTAGCATGTGCAACAAGCCTTTAAACCCCTAGGTTACCCCCAGTGGACGAGTTGTGTCTTGTGGGTGTTTGTAGTGAATATACACTCAAAATTCAATAAATAAAAAAGAATGATGTAAAATTTTCTCATGGCATAAGTAAGATAGTGCACACAATCTCAAAGAAATACTCAACTAAAGATGAAGGAGCCAAATATTCCCCCACACTTGAATTTTATCATCCCACATCAATTCAAGCAACAAGCATGCATCAAGGTCAAGGGATCTCCTCATATTTTTTGGACTCTACTCACCTTCAAGTAAACCACTCATAGCATCGATGGAACCAAAGACTTAGGCTTTGAGTATTTCTTACCATACCTTTTTTTTCAGGCATTAAGGCAAAAGCTTTTTTTCTTTCTCAACCACAAACTCTATTTCTACTCCACTACTGTTCTCTGAATAACTTGGTGGAGCATACACCAGACACCCAAATACTTGGTAGCTTCGCTTTTTGCATATATCTAATAAGACTTTGAGACATTGATGCAAGAGTTTTTTTTTTTAGTTTCCTTCCAAAGAATTTCGATCAAGTCACCCTACTTCATGAGGCACAGTGCCCTGTCTAGTCCCAAGGAATTTCACTTTCTTTTCTGCTTTTTTCTTTTTTCTTTCACTTTTTTTTTTTTTTACTTTCACTTTCATGCCTTGCCTTGCCACAAACAAATTGGTCTCCACTACTAGCCAAAAGATCAAAAGGTCCATAAAACACATAGAGGAATCTAGCCATCAAATGAAATAACGCTCATATTTTCCTACTCAATCCCTCTCATCGGATACATACCAACTACCTTCCTTGAAAAGTGATTTTTTTATTATTTCGCACGCTAGGACACCTAATTCCCTCTTTCTTTCGCTTTGTAATCAAAGAGACTTATGCACATAACCAAACTACCGTCACAATCAAAATTCATAAAATTCACCATTCAAGTCCAACAAACCCCCCTCACTTAATTCATGCAATGTCCCCAATGCATGCAGAAAAGAAGGAATAAGGATAAGGGAGGGGATACATACCAGGAGATCAATGGTCAAGGTAAAGAGGTTCATGGAGATCCATGACCTCTTCCTCAATTAGAGCAGACATCTCAATGTATGGCTTCAAACGTTGGCCATTTACCTTGAAAGTAGCACCTGTACTAGGATTGGTAACCTCAACAGCCCCATGAGGATAAACAGTCTGAACAATATAGGGGCCATCCCATCTAGAACGTAGCTTACCTGGAAAGATGTGCAAACGAGAATTGTACAACAAAACTTTCTGACCTACCTCAAAAGATTTTCTCAAAATGTGCCTATCATGGAAAGCCTTAGTTTTTGCCTTGTAAATCCGGGCATTCTCATATGCCTCATTCCTAAGCTCTTCCAACTCAGATAGTTGGAGTTTCCTATGGGCACCTACAGTAGGTAGGTCAAAGTTAAGCTTCTTGATAGCCCAAAAGGCCTTGTGCTCAAGCTCAATAGGTAAGTGACACGTCTTTCCATATACCAGACGATACAGAGATTGATCAAGATCGATCTTAAAGGTGGTCCTATGGGCCCACAACGCATCTACCAACCTATTAGCCCAATCCTTGCGGTTCGGGTTGATGGTTTTCTTAAGAATTTGCTTTATCTGCCTATTTGAGACCTCAACCTGGCCACCAGTCTGGGGATGGTAGGGTGTGGCCAACTTGTGAATGACACCATATTTTCTCATGAGGGCCTCAAAGGGCCGGTTGTAAAAGTGCTTGCCCTGATCACTAATGATAGCACGGGGAGTACCAAAATAGGAGAAAATGTTCTCCTTCAAAAATTTCACAACCACCTTGTGGTCATTGGTCTTACAAGCAATAGCCTCAATCCATTTGGATACATAGTCCACAGCAAGTAATATGTACAGGTTACCAAAAGAGTTAGGGAAAGGCCCCATGAAATCAACACCCCATACATCAAACACTTCAACCACCATAATTGGGTTGAGGGGCATCATATTCTTCCTAGAAAGACGTCCTAAAGATTGGCGTGAAGAACACACCTTGCAATAAGTAAAAGCGTATTTAAACAGACTAGGCCAATAGAATCCACACTGTAAAACCTTGGCCGCAGTCTTATTAGGCCCAAAGTGGCCTCCACAAGCCTGATCATGGTAAAAAGATAACACAGATTATTGCTCATGATTAGGAACACATCTCCAGATTACTTGATCCGGACAAGTCTTAAAAAGATAAGGATCTTCTCAAAAGAAATATTTCACCTGTGAAAAGAAAAGATTCTTATCTTGGGTGGACCAATATGCAACACCCGTAACTAGATAATTGACAATGTCAGCAAACCAAGGTTCATTAGACACTATCATCAGATACTCATCAGGAAAGTTCTTGTTGACTGGAGAATCAACAGTCAAAGAATTAGGCAGTCGGGATAGATAGTCTGCAACCAAATTTTCATACCCTTTCTTATCCCTAATTTCAAGATCAAATTTCTGCAACAAAAGGACCCACCTAATGAGGTGAGCCTTAGCATCTTTTTTTTGCACAAGAGATTTGATAGCTGCATGGTTAGTATAAACAATCACATATGATCCAACCAAGTAAGGCCTAAACTTCTCTAAAGCAAACACAACAGCTAAAAATTCTTTCTTAGTGGTGGTATAATTAAGTTGTGCATCCTTTAGAGTCCTACTGGCATAATAAATCACATGGGGCAATTTATTGATTCTTTGCCCAAGAACAACCCCTATAGTAAAATCAGAGGCATCACACATAAGCTTAAATGGAACTGTCCAATTTGGAGCTTGAATAATGGGGGCTGAAGTCAATGCTCTTTTTAATTGCTCAAAACTCTTATGACACTCAGGAGAAAAATCAAATGGGCAATCCTTTGCTAAAAGGAAAGTGAGAGGTCTAGCTACCTGACTAAAATCCTTGATGAATCTTCTGTAAAAACCTACATGGCCAAGAAAAGATCTAATGTCTTTCACACTCTTGGGTGGTGGTAAATTAACAATAAGGTCCACCTTAGATCTATCTACCTTAATCCCTTCTTTGGACACAATGTGACCAAGAACTATGCCTTGCTTCACCATGAAGTGGCACTTCTCCCAATTCAAGATCAAATTCTTAATTTTCTATGCATCTTTTAAGAACCAAAGAAATGTGATGCAAGCAATTAGAAAAGGTAGAGTTGTGAATAGAAAAATCATCCATAAACACCTCTAAGAAGTGTTTTACCATATCAGAAAAGATACTCATCATGCACCTCTGGAATGTAGCAGGGGCATTGCAAAGCCCAAAAGGCATATGCCGATAAACAAAGGTTCCATAAGGGCATGTGAATGTGGTCTTATGTTGGTCCTCCAAAGCAATAGGACTCTGATTATAGCCTGCATATCCATTAAGAAAATAATAATATTCATGGTCAGCTAGTCTCTCTAACACCTGATCAATAAAAGGTAAGAGGAAGTGGTACTTCCAAGTTACCGCATTCAATTTCTTGTAGTCAATACACACTCTCCATCCCGTTTGGATACGGGTTGAAATCAATTCATTGTTTGCATTCTCAATTACAGTGACTCCTCCTTTTTTTGGCACAACCTGCACAGGACTCACCCATTGACTATCAGAAATAGGATAAATTATGTCATGATCCAAGCACTTTAGGATCTCTTTCTGGATTGCCTCTTTCATGACAGGATTAGCCCTCCTTTGGGGTTCCCTAGAAGGATTGGAACTCCCCATCAGATGAATACGATGTTGAACAATGGAAGGGTTAATACCTTTGATGTCAGACATGGTCCAACCTAGGGCTTCCTTATGGTCCTTTAGAAGCTTGATCAACTCTTGTTCTTGAATAGAAGTCAAATCAGAAGCAATAATAATAGGGAGAGTGGGATCTTGCCCTAGGAAGGCATACTTGAGGTTGGAGGGCAATGCTTTCAACTCTAATGTGGGGGGCTCAATAATAGAGGGTTTGGGAATGGAGGTGGATAGGGGTCCAAGGGACTCCAATGGTGGTTGGATGCTCCAGACCTCAGATAAGGTGGTATCATTAACACCTTCTAATTCCTACATACATTCCTGAAATCCTGAATCAAAATCAATCTCAAAGAAGGTATTAATATCATCGAGAAATCCTTAAATCATATGTACCTCTTCATCCATATCAGGCTGCTTGCCCAACCTAAACACATTAAAGTCAACAGAAGTATTGCCAAAAGATAACTTCATGAGACCATTCCTACAATTGATTAAAGCATTACTGGTAGGTAGGAATGGCCTACCCAAGATAATAGGGATTTGGTCTTTGAAGTTGGCAGTAGGTTGGGTATCTAAAACAATAAAATCCATAGAAAAAAATAAATTCTCCAACCTTCAACAGGACATCCTCAATCATTCCCTTAAGAACTTTAATCGACCAATCTGCAAGCTGAAGAGTGATTTAGGTGGGTTTCAGCTCTCCCAATCCTAGTTGTTGGTAGACATGAAAGGGTAACAGATTCACAATTGCACCAAGGTCCAATAGAGCATGATCAATAGTGGTGTTGTCTATAGTGCAAGAGATGGTGAGACTTCCAGGATCCTTATGTTTGGCTACTACTGGCTGTGAGATGAGAGAACTAATGTTAGCAGCCAAGAATGCCTGTTTGGGCACATTGGTGGTCTGCTTTTGTGTCCATAAGTCTTTCAGGACTTTAGCATAAGCGGGGATCTAGGCAATGGCATCCAACAAGGGGATATTCACCTGAACCTGTTTGAACACATCCAATATCTTCTTCACAGAATGAGACTTCTTGCTAACCAACCTATTTAGGAAAGGGGTAGGTGGGATATAAATTCTTTCAGGGTTGGTCTTTTTAACTTCCTCAACAGAATCATCTTTGGTTTCCTCAACCAAATCATCTGGAATTTCTTCAAGTTCATCAGACGAACCTGGAACAATAGGCACTACGACGGTCTCTTCAGAAGGGGGAGAGTCAATAGGTAAAGACTGAGGTGTTCAAGCCTGTTGATACTCACGGTCACTCCTTAAAGCATATACAATATTAACTTGGCTGGAGGGCCCTTGAAGCTGTTGGCCTTGTACCGGGTTGAGTGGAGGAGCTTGGGTACCTTGCTGAATATGAACCTGATGCCTAGGATTTGGCTCAGGTTGGCTAGGTAACTTCCATGTTTCCCTCTCATACAAGATTGTGATAAGCTGGGTGAGTTGCTTCTCCATAAGGGTCATTCTTTTCTCAATCTCACCTATTTTTGATGCTTCTCCTGTATTGGTAAACCCTGGGGATTGCTAATAAGGTGCAAGGACAGGAGGCCTACCAGAATTCATAAAAGATCCTAGATGAGGACGAGGGGGGAATGGGTTAGGAGACATCCCTTGGTTTTGTGATGCAAAGTTGGGCCTTTGGACACCAAGTTGGCCTTGATGGTTAAAGTTGGATGGGTCTGCTTGGTTCCCTTGATTCCAGGAGAAATTGGGGTGATTTCTTTATTCTGGATTGTAAGTATTGCTATATGGATTATTTTGGTAGAGAGTACTTACATTCTCAGTGTTGAAATTACCCACAAAGGTGTTGGGGCATTCCTCCAAAAGATGTCCAGGGGTTTGGCATCAACTACATATTTTCACATGGTTGACTTGGTTAACCGGTATAGACTCTTTAAGAACTATGGACTCCAACCTTTTTATGAGGCTGACAAGTTTGGCCTCTTTCGTTGTCGTACCCTCAATAAGATACCCCTTAGTGGTCTATTCAGCCTCTTGGGAAGATTCCCACTCCCTAGTCTTTTCAGCCAAGTTGGTTAAGAATGTCCATGCATCATTTTCCTCAGAAAAATAAGTAAAGCCTGCAGGACACATGGATTCTACAAGTTGCTTGGTCTGACAGTCAATACCCTCATAAATAATTTGGCATAGCTGCCACAAGTCAAAACTATGGTGAGGGCATTCTAAGAGGAGGTCCTTGAATCTTTCCATGAATTTAGAAAAGGACTCATGTGGTTTCTGCCTGAACTGGAGTATGTCACTCTTGAGTTTATTGGTTTTATAAAGAGGGAAAAAATTTCTCAAGAAGGCAATGGTAAATTGATCCTATGTGGAAATGGATTTAGTAGGCAGTCCATAGAGCCACTTATTGGCCTGGTCTTTCAGGGCAAAGGGTATAAACTTAAGCCTAACTGCATCATCAGTCAAATTCTGGACCTTAATTAGAAAACAGACCTCCTCAAATTCTCTAAGGAAGAGATACGCATCTTCATTGGCCATCCCATGGAAGTGGGGTAGCATGCTAATGAAGTTGGTCTTGAGTTCATAATTGTTTCCTGTAACAGGTGGTAAGTTGATGCAAGAAGGCTGTGCAGCCCTAGTAGGGTAGAACCTATCCTTAAGAGTCTTGGGTTGTTGGTCACCCATGGTCAAAGGTGGGGTCAAAGGTAGTGGAGAAGGTGGTATTCTAATAAGACGGTTACTTGAATCACGAGTTCACACCGAAGCCACTTAAATAGATATGAGGTCTCCTTTAAAAAATTTAAAGAAAAAATAAAAGACTTAGAAAAAATCACCAAAAACAAGAGGGAGTCCAAGGTAGATAGTGCATCTATCCCTCAAGAATCGAAACAATGGTTCCAAAGCTATAAGGATGCCATATAGGTTGACAACAAGGGAACCCGTATAGTCTTCTATAGCCACCTACGTGCGACTCTAAGTGGATTCTAATGTAGGGTGGAGGACTACTATACGTTTTTGTCTCCAAAATCATTCACTATGTTGCTTTCCTGTTATCAAGAGTGGTCACTTCCAAAGATAAGTCACATGCCAATCCACCCAATCAAGTCAAGATGTAGCGTCATAGGTAACTTAATCCTATGAGGGACACCAAAAGATGGAGGGTTGGAGCATATGAAGGACTTTAGATTGGGCGCACATTATTTGAAACAAAAGAGAAACAAGAAGAGATTTTCAAAAACTTTTTTTTTTCTTCGAAAAAGAAGAAGAGAAAGAGAGTAAATTAAAACACTTCGAACTACTTAAAAAATAGAAAAATAAAGTGGACAATAATCTCCCCGGCAATGGCGCCAAATACTTGTTTGAGTTTAAAAATTACCGCAAGCGTACGGGTCAATCGTAGCTACGGGTCGAACACGAGGAGATGCACGCCATTCTATTTTACTAACTTAAAAGTATTGCAAAGTGAACCAATTTAAAATGTTAAATTAAGCTAATTAAACTAACGAAAATTAATGCATCCTAACTCAGAAGCATCTAACAAAATTACTCATCTAAGAGATTAAGTTGGCGTCCTAACACATGAGCATCTAACCTATCAAACTAACGTGAATTGGAAGGAATAAAAATGCAGCCACACTTCACAACCACATAAAAAAAATAAAAGAAAGAGAGGGAGGAGAAGAAGAAGGGACAGAGAATGAGATAGAGGAGAGCGAGAATGAGATTAAGGGTTTAGAGAATAAAAACCTGGATGTGCTTGAACCGGATTGAACTTGCTTGCATGAATGAATTAAGCCTTGCATGAACACTTGAATAAAATTACCATGGCTTCCTCTTCTAAATCTCCAAGTCTTGTCATCAACATAGGAATTTGGACTAGAAAGCTTTAAACCTAAGCTAGAATTAAGAAGTTACAACCAAATTGAAGACATAAATTAAAAGTAAAGGTTGAATTAAACCTATTACACCCATGAAATAAAAATCATAAAAGCAAACTAGAACTTAGAAAGCCAAAAATCATAAATTAGAAGGAGAAGAAGAGAAGAAATTTCAATAAGTTAATGAACAAATTTACAAAGGAGAGGGTAGGGGTATTTATAGGGGGAAGAGAGGAGAAGAGAGATGAGGGGAGTGGTAGGAGAAATATTCCCTAAGAAAAGAGAATATTCTCTTCTCCTTCCTCCTTTACAATGCCTTGAATCCCATGAAAAAAAAGAAAAAATAGAAAGAGGGAGAGAAAAGAGTCCTAACTACATAAACCTTCTATTTATTAAAAAGTAACCTTCTAATTCTAACTTGTGCTTCCTTTTCTTTGTAGATATCTTCTCCAAGCAATGAGATCAAGGCATATTTGACTTTTCAACCTTCCATAGATGAGAGAATATCTTTCAAAAGAAATCTATCCCAAGTAGAATGCCAAAAGTGCCCTTGAAAATTTGGAGGAGAGAGAGAGAACAAGGGTGATGACTAGGATTTCCACTCTATCAAATAACACAATGCCCATCATGTCCTCAAGCAAAATCGTGGAGCACTGGGTGCAGCCCAGTAAAAATCATGGACAATAATGGGCCTTCAAAAATAATGGAATCTAGTGGCAGTGTGGGTCCCTCCATGTGGGTAGCAGTCCTTCTCTCTGTTCAAGAATGAAAAATTACCGTAACGATCCTGTACTTCCAGTAGATCTTCACCATTGCTTAGAAATATCTTCTATAATGTCACATATGTCCTTGGGCAGTGGTAAAATGACTATGGGCCTGCACTACAGCTCCTTTCTGACCCATTATCCTTTCCTAGCCTGAAAAGAATAATCGATTGCATGGTGGCCTAAATGAATGCGTACTTGCATTCCGTCACGTCTATCTTGCTCCACATCTAGTCTTCTTTACAACCATGGAAAGAAAAATGGCAACTTTACATGTAACTTGGGACATGCAGCTCCCGATAGTCCAGAATAACCTAAAATAGCCCAAAACCTGAAAAGCAAAAGAAAGCACCAAAGTAACTCTGTCCAATGTGATAAAATGTATGCTTTATGCCCTAAGATTTCATACAGAAATGTGCTCATCATGTACCCTTCACCGTGTATGTTGATGAAGAACACGAAGAATGATTGCAAATCCACGTAGAAACTTGGATAACCACAATGGGGATCTTCTGCAGTCTTGTATCCTCCCACAAAGCTCTCTTTCTTGTGAAGAAAAGAGACAAGAGAATAGTCATAGCAGGGAACCTTCATCATTAGTATTTATAATACTCCCCAAAACCTAACTAACTTCCACAATGGGCTAGACCGGTCCGATCCATTTCAATAAATAAGTAGCAAGTCATGTCAGCCCTTGTATTTCTTGATTCCCATCAATGATCGACCCGATAATTAATCAAACCCACACATCGTCGTTGAAAAATGTCTAATAGTTTCGAGGTTTGGTTTTTTACCAATTAAGTTAGAAAAATGAGATACGACTTAGAGTGGGGATCGGAGCTGAGCTCGATGCAGTTGCCATCGACATTTTATAAATTTAGGTTATGCTGGAACAATGTTCCTAGTTTTCATAGGAACAATATTTAACTCCAATTAACTCCACAAATTTCTAACTTTTAGGCTTGGTCATATTGGAGTAGATAGGTTGAGCAGTTGGTAAAGGACAAACTTTTAGAAAGTGTAAAGGTAGAAGAGCCTTATCAAACTTATGAATTTTGTTTACAATGAAAAATGACAAAGAAACCCTTTCCTCAAAAGGGTGGGAGAGACAATTATCTGTTAGAGTTGAGCCATGTCTTGGAGAAGGAATTGGACTTTGTTGCATATTGTCTGTTCCATGCTCATTTACTCTTGAGTAATATATATAGTCTTAAAGAAAAGAGAGTGACGACAATTCAATTGTTAGCTCATACATTTTGAGAGAATTAATTTTTTCCAAAATTGTAACTCTTTCTCTCTCTCCTCTTCTTCTCTCTCTCTCTCCAAGAGCTGGTAGTTGCCATTGTTAAAGAAAGGATTTCGTTGCATTCTTCTATATCAAAGAGTTGAGCGGAGATTGATTCCTACCTTTGTGGTTCGAAGTTCAAGTGTTGTGAGTCGTTGGAGGTGCTTCACTTGGGCACTAATGAGTTAACCCTAAACCTGTATTGAGATATTGTTTCAAACACCCTATGCTGCGTGAGGATCAATTCTTCATCATTACCACTGTGTTAACATGGTGAAGTGTATGTGAAGATGAACTTTCCCCATGGAAACTTGATTTCGTATAATTCCATAGAATTCCACCAACTATCAAATGTTCTAACATCGTATCTCTAGTCATCCACAATTGATTTACACAATTTACACATGGTCATAGGATCCGATTTCCTACTACAGTACTAGAAAATGCATACTCAATGAATTTCTTGACTTCTAATTAGTATTGTGAAGATAGCCGAAAATTTGAATCCTATGACTTTTTAATCCAACTCCTATATGGGCATAGTTTTCACACGTAACTACCACAAAATAAATAAATAAATAGATATTATATAGTTACAAATCACCATATTGCATACATGTCTCAGAAGTGTCCACTAACAATGACATGTTTCCAATCGTATAAAAAAACATATTCATGACATCATCTAAGCATACATGCAAGCTGGTCAACAAGGAAAAAATTAGTAAAAAAAGATGCCTATTGACCTAGCCCTCTGCTTCTATTTTATGGTCACATTGAGATTTGGGATTGAAACTGCCCTTCATAAAACAAGGTACATAGTCAAAATACCAAAAAAAAAAAAAAAAAAGAATTGTAGCACACAGGTAACCACATAATCAAGTTACTCCATTTTGAATGCCATGTCCTTGTTTTAGTAATCACAACATTGCAACAAAATTCAGAGTTTGAAGTATTTTAGTGCCATATGTATATCTAAGCACTTACAGAGAAATACAGGGTTGCTCTAGTATTTCTTGAATCACAATCTCAGAAAAAAACTGATTGAAACCTAACCGAACCGACTGTTTGACACCCCTAGCTACAACTAATTAGGAGACTAGATGGTAAAGGTTTTAGTGGATGATATCAATAGACATGGGATCAATTTCCATCTCCAAACTTACAAGGCCACATCATAGCCCAGTCGCACTCCCCCTCCAACCAATGTGGTACTATATACTTTAGTTATATTGTGAAGTTGAAAGATCATACAAGTTTAGGCTCCTATCTTTTTCAAGCTTGAAAATTTTCACTTTCCTTCACTTTAATTTCCCCTGCAATCAAATGGAGCATTAAGGAGATCATGGGGTTGATTTGGGACTTGGGAATTGGATATGTATTTCATTCCATATATTCATGAACATGGTTCTATCCAAGGTTCTAAAACTCCGGTTTTGACTAGGTTTCAACCAGCCAAAAATCGAGTTTGTCTCGGTTTCGACCATATCTCGGTCGAAACCTGGGAATTTCTCCAGGCTAACTCAAACCTTGGTTTCGAGGCCCAGAAGCTGTTTTTTTTGTCCTGATTCTTGTTGTGTTACCTATTTTTGACATTTTAACCCAATCCATCCATTAGTTTCACATAGTGAACACTAAAAATATTACTTGTGGTTTTGATCCAAGTTTGATATTGTATATTGTTCTTGGACAAGGAATCGAATAAGGTTTGACCGAAACATAACTCCTTCAATATAAATGAGATTTAAGTAATCTTAGATTTGTTAGAAAACTTTGTTTTGATAGCTTTCCAACAAGTTCAAGATTGCTTAAATCTAATTTATATTGAGGGAGTTATGTACCGGTCAAACTTAATTTGGTGGGCGCGAATGCTGTCAAAATCGATCTGAATGAAAATAATCTTTTGGACATCAAAACAAATGAATATTTTACCGCATTTCTGGTTTTTAGAAATGTTTTACCATATTAAGATTTATGGAACTTTTGGATTTGAGAAAAACCCCAGTATTAGAAAGTTGAAATTGCACCTATCGTCAAAAATCCAATTTTTGTTCTCGATCAGTTTATGGAATTTTATTTTTTAATTATTTTTATTGGATTCAAATAGGGGGTATTTGCTTATTTATGAATAATATAACATTTACTTAAATCATATTAGACATAACTAAGAGCCCGCTTGATAACCTTACGAGAAACAGTTTCTGGTGTTTTTCCATTCTGAGAAACGAAAAAACACCTAAAAATCGCTTGATAACAATGTGTTTTTTGTGACTGCTTTTGAAAACATAAATCAAAATTTATACTCCCTGGAAGACTTTTGACAGAACATGTCCAACATGTTCTGTCGTTTCTTGGCTGAAAATTGAAAAAGTGTGTCCGATAAAAACTCCTATATTTGTTCACTATGCTCTTTTGTAAAATTGAAAAAGTGTGCCAATCATATCCTTTTGTTAAATTTAAAAAAAAAAAAAAAAAAGGGTTTTGCTTGTTTCCAAAAACAGGTTTATCAAGCGGGTCAAAAACGGTTTCTCAGCACAGAAAATGAAAATTTTTTTTGCTGTTTCTCAACACATAACCAGAACAGAAACACCCATAAGGTTATCAAGCGGGCACTAAGTGTTTGGCCTAGTTTCTGGCATAAATTTGTCATAGTTTCGAGCCAAATTTCCCCTAGTTTCGATGGGCATATGTGTCGAAACCACCAAAATATGGTCGAAACTAGTCTAAACTGATCGAAACCATCGAAACCTGGTCAAATCTAGGGATTTTATAAAATTCCCGTTCAACTTGTCTCGAAAACCTGCAAAATCGAGTTAACTCGGTGGTTTCGACAGGTTTCAGTCGAGTTTTTCTTCCATGGTTCTAACTAGACCGATACAGTATCAATGAAACACCCAAAAAGTGAGTTGTTTTTGTTCATCTTACTCAGACTTCCATGTCTTTTACCAAACCCAAGAAAGCTTTTCATTTCACTATCTAACAGATGTATAAACTGATATATACAGTCACAAACAGCCTTTTTCAAGGATAATAAAGAATGTCAAAATGGAATAAGAGAAGGAGAGGTCTCATGGCCTTCATGATAATTCTCTCCATGTGGAGACTAGATAGAGCTATAACTTTTAGAATATTATTAGTGAAAGATGAAAAACTTAGGCCTGATTTGGTATGATTTCTATTTCAATTTTTAGGGCATGATTTCTATTTCAAAAATTATTTGGTTTGATTTTTACACCTTATTTAAGTGAAATAGAAATAAAGTGGAATAGAAATTTTGAAATAGCTGAGGTCCAAGATGTAAACGGATCGAATTCGGTCGGATAGTAGCATTATCACATTCACATCCTATTATATTCGGACAGATTCAGATAATATCCTATCGGTTTTCGGACGGATTCGAATAGTTTTCGGATAGTGATTTTTTGAATACGGATTCTCCTAAATGGGTATGAACACGGATCGAATACGAATTTCATGTTAAAAATAAAACATTACCTTTCTTCTCATAATGATCTCACCACCACATGCCACCACCACCACCACCACCACCGTACTTCGCATAGAAATATAGGGAATCTATTCTCAAAAATTGAACTACCAAATGGATTTTTTAATTCTTAAAATATTTCATATTGATAGAACCACAACAATTTCAATTTTTTGACCATAAATCTATTTGTTGACTATATCATGAAATCAATCCAAAAATGGAATATAAACCATACCAAATCTGGCCTTTCGACTAATCTAAGATGTGACCAACATGTTGACAAGGTTAAGTCCCAAGTATATTATATTGCTTTGTGGTAGATAACTGTCATTAGGAGACTTCCCTCACCATTCATTTAGGAAACTTTATTTTATTGTTATTGGAACTTGGAAGAATTGGTCCTAGAGAAATGCTTCTTTTACTATCTTACCCTTAAACAATGGGAAAACAGAGAATCAAAAGACGCACCTAGTTGATTGGGCAGCAAACAGAGAGAGAGAGAGAGAGAGCAACTCAAGTGTAGTGTGGACATAGTGGCCCTCCACCTCTTATGAGCTAACATATAATAAAGATTCCTCCGAAATTATCTAACTATTCTTATGTTTAGGATTAAGTATCTATTTATCAAACTATTCTTATGAGTATAGTGATTTTTTGAATACAGAATCTCCTAAATGTGTATGAACATGTATCGAATACGAATTTTCGACTATCTGTTGACATCTTTACCTTTTTTATAATGAGCTGCTATTTCTTCTACTCTTCTAGTCTTTGATTTTCTTATGTTTTTTACTTTTGATTTTATCTTGTATTTATTTTAATAGATATGTGATTCCATCACATTGCATAAAACAATATATATAAACCAATAGAAAATCTAGAAAAAGAATCACATTATCTTAACTTATAAAATTATCAAAATAAGATAACAAAATCCGATAATGTAACTTAAAAGATTAATAGACGGACACAAAGATATATTTCTGATATTTTATTACCGTAGGATTGCTAAACGAATTGGATAATAATCGGCCAGATAGGGGGATTATCATATTCGTATCCGATTAGTTTCGGACGAATTCAGATTCTCCTAAACGGATACAAACGCGGATCGAATATGGAATTTCGAATAACCGTTGACATCCTTAGCCTGAGGAGCTGTTTTAGAATTTCTAGTTCATTTGATTTCACTCTTGCTCTTTAATGAGCACATGGTTAATTTGATGGGTAAAGTAGTAATTTTATGTTAAATATAAAACACTACCTTTCTTCTCATAAAGATCACACCACCACCATCACCATCGTACTTCACAAAGAAATATAGGGAATCTATTCCCAAAAATTGAATTACCAAATGGATTTTTTAATTCTTAAAATATTTCATATTGATAGAGCCACAACAATTTCAATTTTTTGACCAAAAATCTATTTGTTGATTATATCATGAAATCAATCAAAAAATGGAATATAAACCATACCAAATCTGGCCTTTCAACTAATCTAAGATGTGGCCAACATGTTGACAAAGTTAAGTGCCAAGTATATTATATTGCTTTGTGGTAGATAACTATCATTAGGAGACTTCCCTTACCATGCATTTAGGAAACTTTATTTTATTGCTATTGGAACTTCGAAGAATTGGTTCCAGAGAAATGCTTCTTTTACTATCTTAGCCTTAAACAATGGGAAAACAGAGAATCAAAAGACGCACCTAATTGATTGGGCAGCAGAGAGAGAGAGAGAGAGAGAGAGAGAGAGAGAGAGCAACTCAAGTTTAGTGTGGACATAGTGGCCCTCCACCTCTTATGTTTAGGATTCAGTAGCTATTTATCTTTTTTTTTTTCTTTGGATGAAGGATGGATTCATTAGCATAACTAATCATCTTTGATTTAGGTTTATGCAATGATCAAGATATTTCTAATGCAAAGGAGTGATAGAGGACTAAGATTATCGAAGACCTTTGGGACATATCTTTTGATAGTTCTATTTATTTTTTGGGAGAGGAATAGGTACAGTACTGCTCATGTGTGGTAAACTAGTGAGTGACCCCAATGGAGGTATGGGACAGAGCATCATATAGGAAGGATGGAGGATCATTTAAAAGGGGTAAAACAGAGATAAACACAAAGGACATTAGCTTATGGACATTATCTTTAGTTTGTTTATCTTTGGTTGCATTACTAGTAGGAATATATATTGGACTGATAATTTCCTAAATGGAGATTCAATTCTTTATTTAGAGCTACTATTCTAAATTAGGTTTGGAATTACTTGTATATTTGTTAGTTTTTTATCTATAAATTTAAATAGAGTTGAAAAGCAAATTGGATTTATGTAGCCAACCCATTTAATTAGTTGAATAAGTTGTATTTGAATTGAGATGACTTATCTTTTTTCAATGAAAATTTCTCTTACGAAAAAATTGATGTCTCAAGTTTATGAATACATTAGCTTAATCTTGTGAATTTAGCATTTAATTAACCCAATTAATTATGTTATATTGGCCAACCAAACTCAATGGATTGACTTCTACAAATTGTGTAAGGCAATGTTCCCCACCACCCCCCCCCCCCCCCCCAAAAAAAAATCTAGGTAATTTTGTCTTTACTTTTGCATTAAATAAGGGATTTCCAACTTGTTTCTCCTTTGTCTTTACTTTTTATTTTAGATAATTTTGATTATGCATGGTGGTTGTTAGTTTTTATTTTATTTTATTTTTTTTATATATATTTTTCTTTAGCGGGGGGACTGGGGAGGGGGGAAGGTAACAATCAAGAGACTCGAACACGAGACCTCCTGGTGAGCATGGGCAAGAAGTGCACCACAACTCACCAACTGTAAGTGTCTTTTCTCTAACACGCTTCTTAGTAACAATTGATGCAGCTACACGGGAGTACATGAAGAAAGGAGTACGTGCTTACCATCCTTTGAGAATATAATTGTGTAGATTTCCTCTATTGTTGGAATATCAAAATCATATCTCTTTCACACTTGTCACCCGTTCTGTTGATATGGACACATTTGAGATCGCCAAATGCTCGAGAGTTCTTCTATTCAATCCATTTCCTTTCTCATATAAAATAAAACCGTCTAATTCTAATCCAAAATGAAATTGATGAAGACTCTGCACGAGGCAGCTATTGTTAGTGGTTGTTAGTTAATGTCTTATTCTTTTGTTAGTTTATTGATTAAAAGCAATAATTGGGGCTTTTCATTTGGCTAAAGAGGTTATTGGATTCATATATAGATGATCTATCCGATTCAAACACTTCGGTCAGATAGTGGCATTATCATATTCACATCCGATTATATTCGAACAGATTCAGATAATATCCTATAGGTTTTTAGACGGATTCAGATAGTTTTTGGATAGTGATTTTTTTGAATACGGATTCTCCTAAATGGGTATGAACATGAATTGAATACGAATTTTTGACTGTCCGTTGACATCTTTACTCTTTTTTATAATGAGCTACTATTTCTTCTACTCTTCTTAGTCTTTGATTTCCTTACGTTTTTTACTTTTGAATTTATCTTGTATTTATTTTAATAGATATGTGATTCCATGTACCACATTGCATAAAACAATATATATAAACCAATAAAAAATCTAGAAAAAGAATCACATTATCTTAACTTATAAAAATATAAAAATAAGATAACAAAATCCAATAAGGTAACTTAAAAAGATAGACGGACACAGAGATATATTTCAGATATTTTATATCGTCGGATTGCTAAACGAATCGGATAATAATCGGTCGGATAGGGGGATTATCATATTCGTATCCAGACGGATTCAGATTCTCCTAAACGGATACGAACACGGATCGAATATGAAATTTCGAATAACCGTTGACATCCTTAGCCTGAGGAGCAGTTTTAGAATTTTTAATTCATTTGATTTCACTTTTACTCTTTAATGAGCACATGGTTAATTTGATGGGTAAAGTAGTAATTTTATATTAAAAATAAAGCACTACATTTCTTCTCATAATGCTCAGACCACCACATGCCACCACCACTGTACTTCGCAAAAAAATATAGGGAATCTATTCCCAAAAATTGAACTACCAAATGGGTTATTTTATTCTTGAAATATTTCATATTGATAGAGTCACAACAATTTCAATTTTTTGACCAAAAATCTCTTTGTTGACTATATCATGAAATCAACCCAAAAATGGAATATAAACCATACCAAATCTGGCCTTGATGTGACCAACATGTTGACAAAGTTAAGTGCCAAGTATATTATATTGCTTTGTGGTAGATAACTGTCATTAGGAGACTTCCCTTACCATTCATTTAGGAAACTTTATTTTATTGTTATTGGAACTTGAAAGAATTGGTCCCAGAGATATGCTTCTTCTACTATCTTAGCCTTAAACAATGGGAAAACAGAGAATCAAAAGACGCACCTAGTTGATTGGGCAGCAAACAGAGAGAGAGAGAGAGAGAGAGAGAGAGCGTGTAGTGTGGAAATAGTGGCCCTCCACCTCTTATGAGCTAACATGTAATAAAGATTCCTCCAGAATTATCAAACTATTTTTATGTTTAGGATTCAGTATCTATTTATCATTTGTTTTTTTGTTCTCCCTTTTTTTTTTTTTGATAAAGGATGGATTCATTAGCATAATTAATCATCTTAGGTTTATGCAATGATCAAGATATTTCTAATGCAAAGGAGTAATAGAGGACTAAGATTATCGAAGACATTTGGGACATATCTTTTGATAGCTCTATTTATTTTTTGGGAGAGGAATAGGTACAGTACTACTCATGTGTGGTAAGCTAGTGAGTGACACCAATGGGGGTATGGGACAAAGCATCATATAGGAGGGGTAGAGGATCATTTAAAAGGGGTAAAACAGTGATAAACACAAAGGACACTAGCTTATGGTAAACCGGCTGTGTGCCAACCTTTTTTCTTATCTTTTTGTAAGAGTTTTGAAAAAAAATCCAAATAAAGCAACTGAATACCTAGTTTGCTTATCTTTGGTTGCATTACTAGTAGGAATATATATTGGACTGATAATTTCCTAAATTGAGATCCAATTCTTTATTTAGAGGTACTATTCTAAATTAGGTTTTGAATTACTTGTATATTTGTTAGTTTTTCGATCTATGAATTTAAATAGAGTTGAATAGCAAATTGGATTTATGTACCCAACCCATTTAATTAGTTGAATAAGTTGTATTTGGATTGAGATGACTTAACTTTTTTCAATGAAAATTTCTCTTACGAAAAAATTGATGCCTCAAGTTTATGAATACATTAGCTTAATCTTGTGAATTTAGCAATTAATTAACCCAATTAATTATGCTATATTGACCAACCAAACTCAATGGATTGACTTCTATAAATTGTGTAAAACACTGTTCCCCACCACCCCTCAAAAAAAAAAATCTAGGTAATTTTGTCTTTACTTTAACATTAAATAGGGGATTTCCAACTTGTTTTCCCTTTGTCTTTACTTTTTATTTTAGATAATTATGATTATGCATGGTGGTGGTTAGTTTTTATTTTATTTTATTTTTTTATATATGTTTTTCTTTGGGGGTGGGGGGGGGGGGATTGGGAGGGGGGAAGGTAACAATGAGCAGCAGACTCGAATACGAGACCTCTTGGTGAGCATGGGCATGAAACGCACCACAGCTCACTAACTGTAAGTGTCTTTTCACTGACACGCTTCTCAGTAACAACTGACGCAGCTACGAGGGAGCACATGAAAAAAGGAGTACGTGCTTGCCATCCTTTGAGAATATAATTGTGTGGATTTCCTTTATTGCTGAAATATCAAAATCATATCCCTTTCACACTTGTCACCCATTCCGTTGATATGGACACATTTGAGATCGCCAAATGCTCGAGAGTTCTTCTATTCAATCCCTTTCCTTTCTCATATAAAATAAAACCCGTCTAATTCTAATCCAAAATGAAATTGATGAAGATTCTGCACGATGCAGCTGTTGGTTAGTTAACGCCTTATTCTTTTGTTAGTTTATTGATTATAAACAATAATTTGGGCTTTCCATTTGGATAAAGAGGTTATTGGATTCATATATAGATGATTTCTATACCATTCAACACAAATCTTAATTTCCACAAAAAGGAAAAAAAAAAAATTTCAGAATCAACTCTGGCAAGAAGAATAGAATTTCTATGGAGACTTCGCCTGAAAAAATTATTACAAACTTTTTTTTTGGCAGTCCGTTCTATGTATGTACTCAAATATTTCAAATTAACTCTGACTCCAAGAATTATGTTAGGGCATAGAGTAAGCATGAACTGGCAAACGTGGCTTAGCATGTGCAAGCAGTGGTTTAGCCAAGAAAAGATCGGTTTTTGACTCATTGAGTTCAATCCTTGACTCACCAGGGGTTATTCCCCAGCTGAACCCTTGCAGAAGCCTAGCCAACAGCATAACAGTCATGGCGGAGCCGAGCGCGATCCCCATGCACCCACGCCTCCCAGTGCTGAACGAGATGAACCGTAGTTCCGGTTCAACCAGATCGACCTCAATTGAGGGATCCTTCAAATGGCGTTCGGGCATGAACTCATGTGGGTCATCCCAAACTTTAGGGTTCCGGCCTAGCCCAATTCGACTTAATATAACATGGCTACCCTTAGGAATGAAATAGCCGGCAACCGTCATATCGGCATTGGAGACATGTGGAAGATTAAAGGGGGCGATCGGGTGGAGCCGAAAGGCTTCCCTAGCGCATGCCTTGACGTAATTGAGCTGCGGTATGTCGGATTCCTGAACTAACCTCTCCTTTCCGACGACCCTATCAATTTCTTCAGTAGCCTTTTGAAGCATCTCAGGCTTGTTGATCATCTCTGCCAAGGACCATTCGACTGCATTTGATGGATTGTCCACTGATGCATAGATCAAGTCCTGCAAAAATAGATCACACTTTCAATATACTGGGTTCTACCAATCAATGAATCTCTTCACCAAAAAAAAAAAAAAAACAATCAATGAATCAATGCAAAAAAGATATATTGAGAGCAAGACTCAAGAAAACTAGCTTAAGCCCTTCTGTAAACATGAGGATGGGCCTGTATTGGGCTTCAATTTTCTGCTAAAAGTAAACAAGATTATATGCCTTCAGGCCCATCATTTATTTGCAGCCCATATTCTTTTAAGTCTTGGAGTTGGGCCTAGATTAAGTAGTTACTGGATTAATGTGTTTGAATCAGGGTTTTGGGGCTCGGTAGTGGATCGGCAGAATCGGGTTTTGGGGCTCGGTAGTGGATCGGCAGAATCGCCCGGATCGGTATTGGTCATGGGGGATTCCGTATTGATGGATCGGTACAGAAATAGGGAAAACAAGGTTCAAAATCCAGGTATTGAACTTGGGATCTGTCATGGCCAATACTGATCCGGATCGGTCAAACTCGGCTTGGATCAGTCAAAAATGACTAAAATCCAGGTTTTTCTGGATCGGGCAAAATTATTGATAAAATATTAAAAATCGAGGCGGATCGGTTAAAAAAAAAAACCCAAAATATCGATAAAAAAAACCCAAAAAACTAGCAAGTATCAGATTGGATTGGCCGATCCAACTGAGTTAACCCATCCAGGAATACTTTGATAGATCGGTCTAATCTCGAGATCGGTCATGGCTGATACCGAACCAATCTGGCCGATCCGATCCAAGATTACGAACCATGAGGGTAAAAGGTAATTAAAAACATTTTTTAAATAAAAACTAGGGGTAAACCTGTCCGATCCAAAACACCGATATGTGGTGATCCGGATTGGTATCAGCCAAGACCGATCCCATATCCGATTCCTAGAGTAAGATAGAAATGATATATTCACCCCCACCCCAAAAAAAAAAAAAAAAAAAAAAAAAAATGGATAGAAAAGAAAAGATAAATGATCTAGTTAGTATCTTACCGCAGCTTGAGCTTTGATCTCTTCTGTGGATAACAATGGCTTCCCATTTGAATCTTTCATTGAAATGAGGATATCAAGAAGATCTTCATTTTCCTTCTTCTTCCCTTCTCTCCATTCTTGAATCCTCTCATCCATAATGGGGTCATGGTACTTGTTAACAACCCTAATAGCCTCTTTCATGATCTTCTCATGCCCATTCAAATCAAATCTCCTCAAACTAGGCATGTAATCTGATACACAAAATGCATAAAGCAAAGAAAGAACAGTGAAGAGGGCATCCATATATTCTTCTTCTTCAACACCAGGCCCTCCATCTTTCCTTCCGTCTCCAAGATATCTCTTGTTGAACATCATCTTTCTTATAACATTACCACTATATTGCCTAACTGCAACTCTTACATCCACAACTGAACCACCACTACTGCATTGGTTGTATATATAGTAGAGAAGATTATCGGCTTCTTCTGTTCTTTTCTCAAGGAGCCATCGAAGTCTCATGGGATTTATAACTTCAGAAGCCACTACCCTTCTCATCTTCTTCCATTGATCACCCCAAGGTGCAACAGCTACGGACAAGAACCCACGGCTTGAGTACTCAGTCCCCATTGTAAGGGGTCTTGAAGCAAACGAAGAATCATGTTTTTTCAAGAATTCTCGAGCGATTTTCGGGCAAGTAACCGGAATTACATGAACATCACTGAATCGAATACACGCGATTTCGGTATTCATTTCCTTCATGAACCCAAGTATCCACCGGAATACCGGCTTCTTTCGGAACAATTCGGGAATGTTGCCGACTATAGGCCATGATGCAGGACCGGGTGGAAGTGGAGCTGGCCTAGATTTCTTATGAATCTCAGACCGAACTTGGGCAATGAAAGGAAGAGAAACAAGGATGAGAAGAGCAGTAGTTGGGTAGAAGATGCTTATTAGGGTTCCACCTAGGGTGGTGGTTGCCCAATCAGGAGTAACACCCCATTGGAAGGTAAGGAATGGTGAAGAGAAGTTCGAGGTGTTGTTCTTCATGGCTAGTAATTAGATGTTACAGCTTGAAGGTGAGGGATGAGAGAAGGGATTGTAGGGAAACCCTAAATATATAGTGTGTATTATCACATGTGCTAAGATGTGAAGTGAAGTTAACGCAGACTTCACGTGAGATAACATAACATGTAAGCCAGCCGGAGCGGCATGATGTCCGTGGGATTTTAGAGCTTTGGCATTAGTGGTTTGGTAGAATTGAAAATATCTTTATTTTATTGGTTGGGGTTTTCTGGTCGGTTCACCTCATATAGGAATCTTTTAAGGGGTATTTTTTACACCGTAAGGTCTGACCAGATAAATCTCAAATCTCATGTGTTGATTTAGAATTAAAAAAATATTCGGTATTATAAAATAAACCCTAACATCCTCTTTCCCGCATTTCTCTCTCCTCTCTCCACTCTTCCCTATCTCGCTGCCGGAGTGTCCCTCGGAGACGGTAACCAGCGCCGCCCTGTTGCTGCGAACCCGATTTGTAGCCCCGCCGTGGAAGAAGAACCTGGCTGCGAACCCCAGCCGTAGCCCCGCCGTTGAAGAAGAACCTTGCTGCGAAGAACCCGTCGTGGAAGAGGAACCCTGCTGCGAAGAACCCGCCGTGGAAGAGGAACCCTGCTGCGCGACCTCTAAGGAGAGGACTCCGTGCTGCTCAGGTGAGGCTCACCCCACCGATCTGTTAGTTGCTTTACATTCTTTGGTTTCCCGATAAAAATGTTATCGAGAATTTTTTGGAAAGGTTGCTTCCTCCCTCGCAAGAACCCAAACTCTTAAGGAAAGGTTGCCTCCTCGGCTCCTCCCTCGCAAGAACCCAAACCCTGCTTGAACAGTGAACTACGTCCTCCCCCGCTGCAACTACTCCGCTCGTCTGCTTCACACATGGCGCAGGAGCCCTCTCCGTCGTTGCCATTTTCTTCCTTCTTCCCTGAGCGAGTGAGCAGAGAAGATTGTTGTGGAAATACGACCAAGAAGGAAACCAGTTGCGCTCACCTCTTTCTTCTTGTTTTTTCCCCTCCATTTGGGTTTAGGATTTAGAGTTCTCTCCCAGTTAGGACTAGAAATTTGAATAAATTTGATAAGGAGATCAGATTATTTGAACCTGAATGTCTCTGAGACATAAGTGGTTGAGAGCAGAGCAGTCAGCTTTCTGTTTTCGTTGACTGTTTTGGATCTGAATGTTAGCTTTAACTCGTTCAGCTTCTGCAATTTGTTTCTGGATACTTCATTTTTCCCCCTTTGTCTTGGTTTTTTTGTTGATCCTTTGATTTTTGCAATGTTTTCGTGTCTGCTTGAAGTTAGAACTATAAATTTGAATAAATTTGATTAGGGAAGATTGCATTAATTGGATGCCGGTCTTGGTTACAATTAGAATGACTGCTGCTCCCTTCTTGTCTCTTTAATTTTGTTCTTTCTATGAGTAACCCAACTGTGCTATGATTTAGAAGATCTGAATCCTCAAACTTGTTTCAATTGTTTTGACAACAGTAAATTTATGGTTTAAATTTGGATTTGTAATGCTCTAGCCTCTGCACATAATTTTTTTTCCCACTTATTGGTTAGGGGTGACTAAGGACTTTATAATTGAGGAGGGATTTGTGAGAGCCAAGTTCTTACTGGAGTTATGAAATTTTTTACCTTGATTTTCTTGACAGTTGGTATATTTATTAATAATATTATTCTGATGATTTGTGACTTGAGTGGGGTAACTACAAATCTTCAATTTTAGTGGAAGAACATTCCAAGCAGTCTGTAGCATGCAAGTGCGTCAAATATTAGAAATCAGTTACTGGTACCTCCACTACTCCATCCTCTACATCTCTGTTTTATTTTCCCCCCTTGGAGCAAGTGCATAAGCTGGGATTGAACTTACAATTCTGCCACAAGGAATGGCTTTCCAACATCACTATTCTATCTTTTATGAGGTGATTTGGTTTTAGGAGATTATCTGCTGGTTCATTGGTTCATTGATTGTCTACTTCCTTCTATATGTCTATGTTAAAACCTTTTGAGAATAAGAAAAGGGGCTGTCCAATGGTATGCTTGTTTGCTGTTTGTTTCTTAATTAATTTTTTGCAAGGCAAAATTATCTTCCTTCTAACATATATTACCTTCAACCTTTTGTGAATTAGGATTATATAATGGCAATTTCATACTACTAAGGAAGAAAGGTCTATAGAAAGTGTGCTGCTGTACTTTTTTTTTTATGTCTACATCCCATAAACAGTATGCTGCTGTACTTTCATACTATTAGGGATGAAAGGTCTATCCTGAGCTTTGGAGACATTATTGACCTTCTATAATGCCGTCAAATCTGTTGGAGATTCATGGACTGAAAACCACAAGTGGTTGACCAAATTCATGTCATTATAAAAGGACTTTGATTGCAAGAATGATCCATCATTATCATTTCAGTACATGTGAGACACATTAGGAAGGTTTGTGGCAAGGTCCCCATTGGGTATGATCTTTGAAACATGGTTTGTGGCAGTCTCTTGGTTACTTGTAAATCTCAAACTCTACTTGTTGGGTCTTTAGCTCAAATTGGTAGAGCACTTGGAACATGAGCATGTTCCATGGGGATGGTGGTTCGAATCCACCAAGATCCTTTTATTCAACTGTTCATAGCATAGTCAGTTAAGTGTCCGTTGCTTCTTCCTTTTTACTAGGCTCAATAGTTCTCGAAAGCATGACTGCATGTAGAAATCGTGCTCTTTTTTATGTTTAATAGTAATCAAAGATTCAAAGGTCCCAAGTTACAGTTGCAGATGTTTTTATAGCAGAAAGCATATGAAGGAAAGAAGTTAATAGCAGTATCCCAAGTTACAGTTGCATATCATTTAGAGAAACTGAAACAATCCACAAAGCAAGAGCCTAAAATGAGGCAAAACATGTAAAGAAAACACCAGTACTAACAAGGTTTTAATTGCTGTTTTTTTTTTAGAGTTACCTTTTTTTTTTTTTTTTTTTTAAAGTTTGGGTGATGGCCTTTTTCCAAGTTTTAGAGACCCTCCTCTGCTGATAATGTAGGTTATCTTGTTGTTTTGTTTTATGTGGCTGTCTATTTAACTCCATATTGTGTTCAGACCTGTGCTTAGCCAATAGCCCAATATACTTACCTGTGTATAAGTGTTGGCAAGGGAAAATGCTTCACTACCACCCATATAAATTCTTACTTTTTTATTTCATTCTGTCACATATGCAACATTCATACAAAAAAGGCACATAGACTTTATGTAGTTTAGCAAGGACTTATAACACATAATAGGTCCAAAATCCAAAGGGCAGAAAATAAAGAGAGAGAGAACCACATAAGCTACAACCACAAGGACTCATGGAAACAACCACAATTGCAGCAAAAGGTACTCAACTCTAACTCAATAAAGAACACAACAACTCAATTATTTAGCTTAGTCAGCAGTGTTGCCCTTAATATAGGCCATAATGCTTTGACAAAAATAAAAACTCCTCAAGTTACGAATTCCTAGCCAAAAGGTCATTTCTCTTTGAACAAAATAGAAACCTTGTAGACCTTCTAGGTTGTCTTACTAACTCATACCAAGGCCAAATTTTGAAATAAAATTCATTAATTAGTCAATATGAGAGTCGAGATGGAGTCGAACCATCATCTCCTGGTAAATAACCAGTTGCTCTACCTTTTTGAGTTAAAGACTCACTTACATCAATTAAAACCATGTTAAATTAATCCAATATAAAAAAAAAAATTTAATTAAATTACACTAACCTCACCTGAGTTATACCTCAATTGCCGAATCCCACCGCCAATTACTCCTCTCCAATAACCCCAACACACCACCCCTTCCCCTCAACCATCATCATTTTATCAATCACCACACACACACACACACACACACTGAAGTAACAGAACTAGTAAAGAAAGGTAACAAAAAGGAGAAGAGAAAGATTAAAAGAGAATGAATTTTAGTAAGAGAAGGATTTTTGAATTAAGTTCAGTTGAATCACCTTCCAACTTTCTCTTTTCCATTCCCTGCAAAAATGAAATCCATTAAGTTCAAGTGATTAAGTTACAAAAAAAAAATTGGTTAAGTAGTAACTACTGACCTGTTTCCGTATCTCCCCCCTCCCAAAAAAAAACAAGAAGCGGAAAAAGACTCACGATGTTGAGTTGCAAGGCGAAAAATGGTTGGCAGGATTATTTTGCATTTTGTATCTGATTCCATCTTACACAGAACGATTCACCTGTTCATCCATAAGAATTAAGACTCGGTTCAGATAGTAGTTTCGAAAGATTTTAGAGTTCTTTTTCATAAGGAAATCTAAGGCATCCTTGGAGTAGAATATGAGGATGGTCTGGTCATGGCATGGATTGCATGGGTAGAACCCACCAAGTTTTTCATGTAATGTCATTTTTTGTGATTTACCTGTTGGGTGAATTTCAGGTTTCATCTTCCTCTATATCTCTTACACAAGAACCACCAACCTCTCAAATTTCAAAATATTTGATATAACAAAAGAGTTTGAAAGAGTTTGTTAAATATAACAAATTCTTCTATATGTTGGTGCATCTTATACATGAAAATTTTCCATAACCAGTGGGGAATATTCACCTCATTTTTCTTGACTAGCTTTACTGCAATTCTTCTTGTCATAGAAAACATTTTTAAGACGGCAGTAACCATGTATCTGAAGCAACGGTTACAGAGAGAGAGAGAGAGATTGATCACCGTGGAGTTCATGTTGGAAAAAGAAACTACCAAAACCAGAAACCTTCTCAAAACAGCCATTTTGCAAAGTCATCACCTTCTCTTGAGATTGGTCTGTAAGAACAAACCAGAAGAAACACAAGAATTTCATTAACACATGAAATCACCAAATTGTTTATGCTGGTTTTTTCTTTCAAGCTAATAAGCAAACAGGTGTCACTCTGGTTTTAACTTAAGACATCATCCCATACATATTATTAGTCCAAGACAAGAGATTGCTAACTTATTATAAAAAGGTGAAAACAGGTTCTCAGCCCAGTGGCCATCAGATGGGAGTGGAGGAGAGAGGGGAAAAAAGGCCAAGAAAAACAAGAAACAAAGGTGCAGAGAACTTCTTAAGACACGTGGTAGCAGTCTTACAAAGTAGAAGATCGCCATCATCCTCTGTCACCTGGCCCTTATGCAACCATCATTAAGCTATGACCAAGCAGTGATATTGCAGACCTTCTTGTCAAAAAAAATAGGCTGTCTTCCTCATCACCACCTACATCATCATCATCATCTTCAAGTGATTCATCACACTTTAGCCTTACTTCGACAAATGTTTTTGATCAATAGATATAATTCTTAAATGAATGTAACAGAAAGAACCATTTGGGGGTTCCATTAGCTATATTGACATATCATTCTTAAATGAATGTATAATTCTTAAGCAATCAGATTTCCTTGAAGCTATATAAATGTATTTCTCCTAAACAAAACCATCTGACCTTGAATCACCTTAAACAAGAAACTACAAAACCAGATTAACTAAGAAGATAATGAATTCAGTGACTGGACCTTGCAATTAAGATGAATCAAAAGCATTTTCTAGTTGACAAAAAATTATACCTTCACAAATCAATCCTCTTTAAAATACTATGAAACAGATTAAGGACTACAGGAAAGAGATGAAGATGACAGAAACCACACCTAAAAAACCATCCATATGAAAGAGAGGGTCCATCCATTAAAAAAGCGGCAGAGGAAGCAGCATGGGTATCATTCAAGTCGATGGGCTAATTCAGTATATTGAAACTAGTGGCATTTTTAAGACAAAAACAAAGGAACCAAGCTGGCCTTCAATAACCATTGAGAAAGGCGATCATGGAAAAGGTTCAATACAAGATGCCAAGGCAACGAAATAATCGAGCACTGCTACGGTTAAAAAGTATTTGGATTGATGTTCCACAACAGCACAAGTGATCCATCTCAACTACGAAGAGTGAAATGGGAGTTGGTTTGCTTCTTAGATTATACCAGTACATATATCAGATATAAGTACATTAAAAAGGATGTAAATTTTACCATGAAAAAATGCTGATGTGCAGAGTCCATAACTATGCAAAATCTAGCACAGCCCAACTAATCATTCAAAGCCAACATAAACATTAATCTTTCATCATAAGAATTAATGACAGCTCAAGCCAATATCACACAAAGTCACTCCAACAAAATGTTCAAATACATGTAATACATGAACTTAACAGTATGGGTTAGCAATTTGAAGCCTAACAAAAACCACTTGCAAATAAAAATAAGATGGGAAAATTACATCCCCCTCCCCTGTACTTTGACCTAATTACACATTCCTCCCCTTGGTTTTCCCACCTTACATACCCCTCCCCTCTACTTTGAATAAAATCACTATTACACCCCTGTCGTTAGTGTCCGTCTATTAAGTGCTGATGTGGTGTAGTAAAATTTTTCATAATCCCCAGACTAACCCTAGATCCTTGTGAGATGACCCATTTAGCCTTTCGATTTAATCCCCAAACTAACCCGGGTTCATATAAATAGACCCTTTTACCCTTGTTCGTCTTCTTCTTGCTGTTCTTCTTCTTCTTCTTCTTCTTCTTCAATCCCTTCTCCTACAAACTTCGGCGAGAACAAAAATGGAGTTCTTCCATCTCTTCCTCTCTGCTTCACTAAACCCTAACCTTAGGTAACCCTTTTACCCTCCTTCCTCCTACAACCCCTTTTCTTGCAACCTCCTAACTTAAAATCGCCGACGATCAGAAGGTACTCACTCTCTTCCCTCTGCAACTCCCCACCCCCACCACTTATCCTGGTCCCTCCCTCACGGCCTCACCCTCACCTCTGTTGTTGTTCATTTAATGCCCGAGCTGGCCAAAAAATAACCCATGAAAGAACCCATCCAAGACCCCTGTTGCGCATATGAAAGACTAAAATAGGGGGCTTTTTTTTGTTTTTTAAACAAATATCATCATTGACAAGAGAGGAGTTATCGTCTTCTTCAAGCTGTGTTCAGTCAAACACCCGTAACGCATCTGAAACAGCTTTATTTTTTAATTTTTAGTTTCAATTCTTGAATTTGCAGGTCACCATGGACCCGCAAGGTCAGGTGGGATGCGAGCACGGAGTTTCAAGGAGGTGGATTGGCAAGTATGGGTTCAAGGAGAGGAGCCCGTTTCAGTGAAGTGCACTGTCGATACCCTTTGGGGTTTCAGGAATCAGCAGCGCAATAATGGGGGTTTAAGGAGTTGTTTCAGGTGGGGTTTGAAGCTAGTAATGGGGTTTCAGAAATTGACAATGCAATAATGGGGGTTTCAAGGAGGTGTTTCAGGTAGGGGTTTAAGCTAGTAATGAGTGTGATGAACCCAAATTCATGCCAACCAATCAGAAGTCGCCACATGTCGTGGCCCAAGGAAGAGAGCCAAGACAGAGTCAGTGAAGCACCATCCACCAACACCTAGGGGCACGGCCACCCTTGGGCGCCAACCCCCTTTGGGGGCGTGGACCTCCCTGGGCGCCAACCCCCTCGGGGTGCGAACCTGGGCGCCAACCCCCTTGGGCGCTGATCCCTTCTCTGAACAAGTCATGCCCGAGCACGGCTTCCTCGAACACGTCATCCCCGGACACGACTTCTCCAAACACGTCATCCCTGGGCAAGTCTCCCTCGAACACGGCAGTCACCACCGCCATCAACAAGGTACAGATCGCATCACCAAGGACTCTAGGCCACCGCCTATCGAGTCACGTAGTCTGAACGGACTCATGCACCAGAAACCCCATCTACCACGTAGATGAGGTCTATCCACCAAGGACGCCAAGTCTATCAGGACACTACTTCTTCCAGGAAGACAACTACCAAGTCTATCAAGGACACCACGTCTCTCTGGAAGACGACTACTAGGTCTACCGTGACACCACGTCTCACGGGAAGACAACCTATCAAGGATAAGCCCTGCTACTCAGGGACTCTATCACCTACGGCAAACACTCTACATCAATTGGGACTCTCCACACCGCCATACACTATTATAAAAGGCAAGGTACACAACCCCATCAGGGGACATCTTAACTCATCTTGAATATTACTATTCATCTATTTGCTCAGAGAGATCTAACTTAGGCATCGGAGAGTCCTAGGCCGGAACCACACCGGTTCTCCTTTGTCAACCTAGGGTCTTTTACAGGTTACAGCACTCGAAGGACCGCTGAGCGATTTCTCGATGCAACAGATTGGCGCCGTCTGTGGGAACGACGCTAGCCACCACCTTTACTAGCTTGTTTCCATCACTGATCAATCATGGCACCCAGGAAGACTGCTCCCTCCACCAACAATGCCTCGAGGGAGGGGAATAGGTAACCTCCTCCAGAGAGTTCATGCCGCAGGGTCAATGACCATGTCTCTCATGGGGAGGACATCCCAGAGAACCAACGGGTGGGGGTGGACAACCTCAACCCTGAAGCAACCATTGAAGCCGCCCTTGCGGAGCCAGTACCTGATCCCAATGCACCGGCCACTGTGGGTCAGGTTAATGACCTACATCGTCAGATCCTCGATGACCAATGACTCTTCCATGAATATCTAAGGCAGAAAGCGGTCACTCATCATCGTAGGCAAGAGCGGAGGCGAGAGCAAAGCCCTAGGAGATCACCTCCCAGAGGAGATAGATCTGAAGGACACACCAGGCAGTAAAGGAATCCCTCCCAGCATCAGAGGCGGACAGAGGACCTCCCAGCACGGTTAGACCGAGGGAGAACACCATCACACCGATCCATGGTGCCCAACCCTGAAGGGTCCGTCCGAAGGTCGGTGTTCGATGGACGACTTGGTAGAAGACATGCACCAGCGCGAAGCCGAACTTATCGTGAAGAGAGTCCCTCGCGTTCACACCAAGATTCATCACGACGTGATTCCTCCTCATCTCACCAACAGTCAAGATGGGAAGGGACTTCCAGGAGAGGATGCTAACGGGATCATGATGAGCGACCCGTCAGCCATGAAGCGCGAGATGGAGAGCTAGACTAGAGACTCCGTGAGCTGGAGAAACTAGAAGTGTTGAAGAAACAAACAAAGGGAGAGACACACTCGGTACTTGGACAACACCCCTTCTCAGAAGGGATCATGTTTGCTGCACTACCGTCCAGGTTCAGGTTACCTACCTTTGAACTCTATAGTGGTACCACCAACCCTAATGACCATATCAACTAATTTAATGGCATGATGACTTTGTATGGTGGATCGGACGTGGTATCCTGTCGAGCATTCCCTGCATCCCTCAAGGGTGTAGCAACTTCATGGTTCTCCCGACTACGACCACGGTCGATTAGATCGTTTGTAGAGCTATGCGAATAGTTCGTGACCCGCTTTTAGAGCAGGATCAAGCAGAAGAAGACCATGGTTAACCTACTGAACGTGATCCAAAACCCTGGGGAGTCCCTCAGGAAGTATGTCAGCAGGTTCACCAAGGAATCCTTGGAAGTCAGAGACTTGGATGACCAAACCCAGTATACAGCCCTAGCAGGGGTCATCAGAGACATGGAACTAATCAAGGACTTGGAACATTATGAGACCAAGACCATGAAACAGCTCCTAGAACGATGTAATGAGTTTGCCAACATGGCCGAGATAGTACAGTCACGGACGAAGGCAATTGAAGGCAAGACCCAAGACAGCAAGAGGTCAGCACCAGATGACCGCAAGGAGAATAAAAGATCAAGGACTGAGCAATGACAGCAGAAAGGCGATCGCCCATCGGGAAGAAGTGATCGTCGATTAGAGAGGGGTGAGAGGGCAAGCAGCCCAGAGTTCACACCTCTCAACACCACCAGGTCACAGATCCTTAGGCAGATCCAGAACCGTTACCTAATCAAATGGCCACGACCCATGCTAGCAGGACCTGAGAAGCGCAACCCTAACAAGTAATGCCTCTTCCACAAGGGCTATGGGCATGACATAGAGGAATGCTATCAACCGAAGAGAGAGATAGAAAATCTTGTAAGAGCAGGAAGTTTGAACAGGTACATAAAAGGAAGGCGTGACAACCATTCAGGCCAAGGTGACCGAGGTCGTGATCGAGAAAGGGAAGAACCAAGAAGGGAAGAAAGGAGAACGGATCGAGATAGAGAAAGAGACCGCACTGACGAGAGAAGAGATGCAGCAAAGCCAAGTGGCACCAAGGGAGCCCCTATCCTCACCAAACTTGGAGGACCGGGGCAAGAGTCAACCAAAAAAACCAAGGCCCATGCCAGGTTCATGGGAGTAATAGAGAAGCCAAGTAAGATAGCAAAGACCGAGACGGTGATCTCCTTCTCGGATGCAGACTTGGAGGGTGTGAGCTTTCCACATGAGGATGCCCTGGTGGTACAGGTGGAGATAGTCAACCGACCCGTGCATAGGGTACTGATAGATGCAGGGGCGTCCGTGGATGTACTCTCACTGGAAGCCTACCGCCAATTTGGGTTTGGAGATGATCAACTTAAGCTAGAGCCCACCTACCTCCATGGATTCTTGGATGCCACAGCCTCCATCAGAGGCACTATAGAGCTACCCGTCACCTTCGGAGAACACCCTCGCCAGGTGACCATCATGGTGGTCAGGTCCGTGGTGTCATTCAATGGCCTCCTAGGGCGACAATCACTGACGGTCCTCAGAGGCATCGTATCTCCAATCCACCTGAAGATGAAGTTCCCCACTGACAACGGAGTGGGAGAAATCCGAGGTGATCAGAAGAAGGCCAGAGAGTGCTATTGTCACACCCCTATCCCAGAAAAGGAATATTATACATTATAAGGGTTGACTAGAATGACACGTGTCATCCCATTAAGCTACTAGGATCACTGACATAGTGTCCCAATGCATAGTCATAACCAATATTAAAGTAATATAATATGATATCAGAGTGCGACAAGGGAATATTACATTTCAAAGATCAATAGTTTTGCGGAAGAGTATAAAATCAAATAGTTACAAGATGTTTAAAGGCTAAATGATAAATACTGTAATTAATACCTTTCCCATGACCATCTAATAACTATCAATAAGGGTATAATAGTAAATGTTTATACATGGACTTTAAGCCCTAAAATAACAAAAGGGGAACAAGTCCCAAGTATCCTCACGCCGTAGGCGCAATCATCACAAGGACACCCGTCGCCATGTTCCTCAAACACATCTTTTGACTTCTCCATACCTGCACCATGATCCAAAAAATGTGTATACGAGGGGTTAGCTCCACTGAGCCAGTGAGGGGATGGGGATGCACAAACACATAATTCACATAGTCCAATGATGCATGCATATGTTAATTTAATTTTCCACCTATCAAACAACTAAGTCAGAGGTATATGCCACTGTGACAACTCGGGAGACACTATGGGTCACTTAACTTATCGCTACAATGAAACCCCAATTGTCACCAGGGGGCCTACGCTGGTCGAAGCCTCCAAGACCACCCAATGGCAAACCCCGATAACCATTACTACCATGACTGGCCTCTCCCACCTCCACAGAATCCAGAGTTCTGGTTCGCAACACCTAAACCCCTGTTGGTAAGGGTCGTAGCATAAGGGTGCAAAGTCCTAGCCACAGATATACTATATGCAAGTTCTATCGTCCCGAGAGGTAATCCATGCACATCAACTTTTCATCTAGTTTAGAACTCGGGTACCAGTACGGCACGGCGCATACAGTTCAATATGACATTCAATCAAAGGTATTATATATGTGTTTCGGAGTTTCGGCACCGGCATTCACCAACACCGTAACCTAATAAAGAATGGAAAACAACCACAACATCATCATTTCAATCATTTAATAAAGTATGCAAAATGCACAATCATGCTTAATAAAATATACTAATAGCATGGTACATATGAAATTAATAATAATAGCAAGCATAAACAAACCTAACCTACTCACTATATATGCCAACCACCAAGGTTATAAGTTGTCGCCTCGATCAAGCAGTAAGCCACAAGATGGATATATTAAACCTAAGCAAGGAGTAAAAATAAGGTTAAACAAACAAAGGGAAAGGATCCCCAAAAGGTCTCCCATAAATTACTTAAGCATAAGGTTTCAGAGGTAGGGTGGTTTCATGGGTGGTCTCATGCCCAATTCTTGAAACCACAGGTAAATCCTGGAAAATCAGGGGCTCAGAACAGTCTCAATCAAGTGCGGTTGCAGAAGTGGTTTGTCTCAAGAAATGAAACCGCACATTAATCCTAGCTTTCCAAGGGCCTTCTCAGGGAGGTAATCTCAGGGTGGTTTCTTACAGGTCTTAAGCCACATGTAAAACCTCACACCTGTAGGTCCAAAATCCAAGGGACCTCCTTCCAAGGGTTCCATTTCCAAATAGTTTAAAAGCATAGGAACACCAAGGAAGCTCCTTCCTATGCCCATTAGGGTTCTAAGGCCTCATTAGGTCCATTCAATCCGAGGGATTTAAGAGGAAACCCAAGAAGAACCTAATCTAAGGCACAATAGGGTAGAAACCCTAGATTTCTCAAATGGAAAGAGATTGCTTAGGCTTAGAGCTTGTAATAGAGTGAAATAACTCCACCATAGCCTAGGCTTAGAGGTTTCATCGATTCCTTGGGTTTCAAGAGAACCCTAGGTCAAGTCTCTCCAATTTCCCCAAACCATAAAACCCAAAATAGAGGAAGAGATGTAGGATTTAATGACTTACCTACCCCAAGAATAGGAGAGCTCCACGTTTATGGCTCCAAGAGGTGGGGTCTCAACTTCCAACCAAGCTTCTCCACCTTCATCCTCCTTTTCTCCTTCCTCTTTCACTCCTCTTTCTCTCCTCCACGATTTAGGTTAGATGGGAGAAGTAAAGAGAAATGAATGCTTCTCCCCCTTTAGTCTTATTTATAGAAAATGGGCCTTGGGTCCTTTAAGTTAAATGGATCAAGGGCTAAATGGGTCGATCCACTGGTTTTAATTAGAAAAGAACCCAATAAGGATGGGTCCAATTGGTTGGGCAAGAAATAGAATAAAACCCATTTTTTATCCCACAAGTCAAATGTGCCAAATAGGTTGAATGGGTCGATCCAAGTTAAATGGATCACCAAGGTTGAATGGGTTATTAAGCCAAATGGGTTATTTTAAGTTAAATGGGCCAACCCATTAGCTCTAAATAGGAAATAAGATTATTAAAGAATGGGGGGTCCACATGATATGGGGACACAAGTCCTTCACACGCTTCCCAAGGTAAGTGGGACCCAAAAATAAAATATCTCCTACTCAATTGAAATAGTCCGGGCTGTTCAAATCTTGACCCGCACTTCGAGAACATCGAATGAAAGGTTAAATAAATAAAATTAAGAGCTAGAACTTACTTCTCAGTCGTCATGGTTTGTCCCCCATGACCACGAATAATTCCTCCACAGGCAAACCCATACTGTGGCGGGGTGCGGGTATAACATCCTCCCCACCTTACAAGAAATTTTGTCCCCAAAATTTGAGGCAGCTAGGGTCTCAAGTGATAAGGGCTGTTGGATAACAACATCCCAAGTCACCCACATCTTGAACTAAGTCAAAGGTTGGGTCAAGTTGAGGTAGTGCCTACATGGTACAGCAAGTCAGGTTTCACAATTCTTTTCCTTTATAGGGTCACATTACCACAAGAAATGTGGTTTACAATAACCCAAGGAAAACAGGGTTCCAACTGTTAAGTTATGTCTCAAGGAACAGAGGTTGCCTAGATCTTCCAGATTAGGTGATACCACTCTAGCCTTCACTACTCTGGTCATTCTTGGGTTACAAGATTTAACCTGTCCATTTCCCAACATAGGGTTCACATTCTGAAGGCTTTCACATCTGGTTGTCTCATTACCTAACCCAACTTTAGAATGATTTGAAATATTGATGGAATCTCCTATTGTTCACTCCCAATACGAAGGGAATGCATTTGGTGATTCATTACCCCAGTCATAGCTGTCGTTGGAGAAGGTCTTGTCACATCCTTCAGTTTCAGCTTTTACAATCTTTAAACCTACTACATAGTTATCCCACAGGGAAGAGTCCACATCAGTCCTCTTTCGAGAACCAACAACCTTTACTAGCTTTTATCCAAGTCAAATCTTTAAGCAGGTCTCAATAATTTAACCTACCTGGTCATTAAATTCATTATCCATTACCCTAAGGTTTGGTCAACCAAGGTCAGGGCTCCAACTAGTTACACAGCAAGGTCGAGGTAAGGTCATACTTGTAGTACTATAAATTACATAGGTTGCCGGCCTTTAAGGTAGCATCGGATGCAAGCACGATTGTAGGCAGGGCCTTGCATCCGCCCTTGCATTCGATCATGGCATGTCACAAATTTTGAAGGTGTTCTTTACCCCAATTTGTCCCACTTGGATCTTTAAGTCCCAAGGACAAGGGAAGGGTGTCCTAGGGTCCACTAGGGCCTGGTTATATCATTAAATTCATTGGGCTTAGAGAACTCAAGGGATTGATCTCTCAAGGGTCACGTTTTAGGGTTTTGAGTAATGAAACCCAAACTCCTAGTTACACAAGTCCAAGGTTCTATGGGAAATCTATATATATTTTTATATTTTATTTTCACACCAATACATACGCATAAATTCAATGATTACATTCATATCCCTATGGACATATCTGTCATCTAGGTCAATCCACAAGAACAAGAAGTTCTCAGGTACGGTTCGCTAAGTACCTTTTTTTTTTTTTTTTTGAAAGTCAAACCACGGTGTAGGACTTTCTCTATGAGTCTAAACAAGGTTTGGATAAACCAAGTAAAGTTCAAATAGAGTCGTCACTAGCTTGAGGTGTTATGAATGACTTCCAAATACACGTGACCTTCATGGCTTACTCAAATAAACCAGCCCAAACCAACCTATTACTTTCCTTTCCTAGTACCTACCCACAGGTTTAGATTCTACGCACCCCATTAAAGGTCTGTACCTGTATAGGTTTAGGTTTCCCTATCCATAAGGTTCGGGTCCTTAAATTCACAGGGTCTAAGGTCTTCATCCTCAAAGGTAACTCTTCTCCTTTTATGTAAGAGAAGAGTCACAACGATTACCAATGCCTGCTAGTTCTTATTTGCTGGCCCAATCGGGTATAAGTCCTAACCTCTTTCAATTTCAAAGTATTAACTAGACTTAAGTGGTCCACGCAAATGGGTCACACAATAGGGGTGTCTGATCTAGGGTATAGGCATATAATCATTATATATAAGTGTGGTCAAAGGTCTCCGAAACAAGCTCAAAATCTTAAAAGAAATCGGGTGGACTCACGAGCGATGTCAATACTCTGGGTCCGTTCGTGGCTCCTCCGCCAAAATAGGGAGAGCGGACTAACTAGCGGATGTGGAATGCGAATCCGTTCATTCGTCCGATCTCAAAAGTCTCAATGGCCGAGAGGGTTTAAGTCAAACGGATCTACGAACGGACACATGAGTGTGGATCCGTTCGTTCTTCTGTTCGTAGAATTTTAACAAAATAGAGCCGCAAGTTTTAAAACTCACTTTTGGCTCCAAAGAAGGGACATAACCGTAGGAAGAAAAAAAACTTTACAGGGACTTCCGTTCAAGCTTCCCTTGGGTGGTTTTCTTTTAATCTTAAGCCTCAAGGTTCAACTCTTACTTGTTCAAGATATGGCTTTCTTTCCATTCCTACTTTCTTTTTTCTTGGATTTGGGATGAATCATTTCAAGTCATGATCAAGTCTTGATTTTGCTTGTAATCCCATAGCCATGTACACCAAATCCATGCCAAATCGATTGGGACTAGGGTTTTTGGGTGTAAATCAAGCCCTATTTGATCGATGGCACTAAGTTGTTGGATCCTTGTTTGATTATTGCATCTTTTATAAATTTTCAAGTCTTTACAAGCATTTTAGAGATTGTTGCTATGTTTGTCATGTCTAGTTGAATTTTACTTGGATTATGTCCAGGTTTTGGTTGTGGTAAAGTCCTCATTTCACAATATTTTAGAAAAACTCTTCAAGTTCAAGTTTAATTCGCTTGCATGCCATAAATTCTCATAAAAAATTATCACATTGTCTTATCTTCAAGCATATTCTCTTGTATACATGACTGTTGATAAAATTCTTAGAATCCTTCCTCTTTTTCTTAGATAAATAATTCTTGTCTCTTGTTGGGATATTTTCATCCAATAACTTGCTCGTTTGGTATTGGTTGGGATGTAAAGTAGACAAAAGCACATGTTGTTCACATTGATCTCATTATTCACATCTATGCACTAGGGATCTCACATGGATTTTTACATGTGCATTGATCTGATTCATTTCTCTTCACTCCAAACATCCTCCTATGGTTATCATGTCTCATTTTCCTTACATGCTCTTGCCACAATACAGTTTTCATATCTTGTAGATATTTCACTTCTATAATTTTATTTGTCAAGCATAAAGCTTAAATTACCAAGGTAAGATAGGTCACAAGGGGGCGAGGGAAACAACAAATGAAGGAGATAAATACCTAAAACAGGTTGGTTAAACCAAACAGGGCCAAAAATCTTTTCTGGCTTGGGCAGTTTTATGTCTGATTTTACTCAAATATGAAACCGTAGGTAAATCCGCCTGAGACTGAAACCAAAATAAACAGCCTCGGTTAATCGCAGATTTACAGGTGATTTTTATTTGGGCTGAAACCACATGTAAAACTGTCAGGCCTTTTTCTTTAAATTTAAAGTCCGCGATTTAAATGCTCATTTTCCTCCTTCCAAAATACAACTCTAAAGCTCTGGAGAGACCCCAACCGTGGCTGTACTTGCTCTTTCCTCACTCCTTGATGGATTTTGGTTCTCCAACTCACTCCTCAACATCACGCAATTCGCATTCAGGTAAGATCTCCCTCTCTCCCATCGATTTATCTCTCTTGGAGAAGACCCAAAACACGATTTCAGGTTTGGAAACTTGGGGTTTTTTCTTCCTTTTTGCTTAGTAGGTTATTTGTACTCTAATCTTAATCATTTTTTCACTATAAGCAACTTATACAAGGGCTAGCACACGACTATGGCATCAAATCCAAAGATTTGGGTCAGATTTTGGAAAAACCCAAACCCTAATCAAAATTTTCCTCTTCTCTCTTGCCATATTTGAATCGGATTTGCTAGATAGGGCTTAGTGTACACTATTTTGAGTTGTCATAAGCCATATTTACTTTGCTTCTCATGATTCCAACTTCCAGCCATAAAATCTAAAAATTTTCTTTGAAGTTCAAGGCATGCTCCATGATTCAATAAACCCATTTCTTGCTTGAACTTGTTGCTTTGTATAAAATATCATATCCTAGGCATAACATGACCATGAATCTTCATTATTTATCATTGCATTCACAAAATGGCCATGCTTTTCCCTTTTTTCCCCAACTTCTTAGATCACAATTTGATAAAAATCAGAATTTTCTAACCTAAGAATCCTGCTGTAATTTAAATTGTTTTGGAAGGAAATCAAAGTGCTAGGTTTTAAACTTCAGAATCGTACATTGGTCATCTACTTAGGCCTTAGCATTCAAGATACTAACTTATTATATGTGCTTGGCTTTTTGGCTGCAGGTTAGAACCAATCAATGGCCCCAAGAACATGACGTGTACGAGCTGAACAGCCTGTAACCACTGTCTTAGATGCACAGTAGTTCCAAAAGATAGAGGACCAAGAGTTTTACAGAGACTACTTTCGCTTAAAAAATATAGTGGAAGGGCGGGATGTAGTATTGGATGATCTCAAAGCTTTCAAGGTGGGGCAGAGATTCGAGGCATTGGGGTGGACCAACATTCTCAACCTTTCTGAACCATACTACCCAAAACTCATTTGCCATTTCTATGCAAATCTGGACACTGAGAACCTGGGCATATAGATTATCGGGTTGTTTCATATATAAAGGGGGTTCCTATAGCCTTCACTGCAGCACAGTTGGCCGGCATTATCAATGTGTCCATTGGGGAAGAGAAGACCTACTGTTCACCTGGAAGGAATCCCTACTCTTTCATCAGGCGAGAGGTAGTGACATTCTGACGGCCATCAGGTGGCTGAACCTGCGAGTGGTAGATGGCTTTGATGAGGTCACAAAGCAACTCTCGGACCAGACTCGGTGCCTAGAGGGTGTTAATAGAGGGGTAGATGACATCAACACCTTTCTTGATCGCGGTGGTGGCGGTGGTGCAAACGACTTGCCCAGCTTTCTCTCAATAAATTGAAGTTATCTCAGATCAGTTCTTCTAGTTCTTGTCTTAGGATAGATATTTGTGGAGCTCTTTTACTTTTCCTTTAGTTTTTCCTTTTGTTTTTTTTTTTTTTTTTTCTTCTTTTTGATCAGTTTGATTGGAACAATTGAAAACTTTTGAAAATGGTGGACTTGTATATTTAATCTGAGATAAACAGAATCAAATGTTTTGATTTGGATCAAATGGGATCTTGCATTCTGAGTTGGGAAAGATACAGTTATGCCCAAACAAAGAATCTGGAATAATTATGGTGTTTAGATTGGTATCTTTTGATTGAGCAGGATGGAGTCATAAGTTTTTGTTGGAATGGATGAAATCATGAATGTTGAAATGAGAAGGATATGGTTGCCTTCCAGAAAGATTTGGAACAATTGGATATTTGTAATTATTCTTATATGTATCTCTATGTATTTATTTAATTATCTCTTGTGTAAATCCTTATTGATAATTGTGCTTGGTTATAATTGATTCATTATTATTTATGAATTATAACATATAATTGCCCATTTATGACCTACTTAAGACTCAACCAAGCAATTACATAGTTGTAGCTTAACAGTCTATGGTTCAAGTCCTAAGTTCCATGTTGCCTACTATCTTTTAAGTTCTTGTTTCACCACAATCAGTCTTCTCTTATGTCTGCACACAATCATTTATGTTCTTGAAGATTTTTAATTTAGAACCTAATTGTGGAGAGTAAATCAAGAGTCCGTAAGACTATGGTCGGTGTAGAGCATCATTGCTCTGATATCACTTTATCACACCCCCATCCCAGACAAGGAATATTATACATTATAAGGGGTGAGTAGGACGACACGTGTCATCCCATTAAGCTGCCAGGATCACTGACACAGTGTCCCAACGCACAGTCATAACTAATATTAAAGTAATATAATATAATATCAGAGTACGATAAGGGAATATTACATTCTAAATATCAGTAGTTTTGCGGAAGCGTATAAAATCAAATAGTTATAAAATATTCAAAGACTAAATGATAAATATTATAATTAATACCTTTTCCATGACCATCTAATAACTATCAACAAGGGTATAACTGTAAATGTTTATACATGGGCTTTAAGCCCTAAAATAACAAAAGGGGAACAAGTCCCAAGTATCCTCACGCCGTAGGCGCAATCGTCACAAGGACATCTATCGCCATGTTCCTCAAACACAACTTCTGGCTCCTTCGTACCTGCACCATGATCTAAAAAGTGTGTACACGAGGGGGTTAGCTCTACTGAGCCAGTGAGGGGATGGGGATGCACAAACACACAATTCACATAGTCCAATGATGCATGCATATGTTAATTTAATTTTTCACCTATTAAACAATTAAGTCAGAGGTACATGCTACTATGGCAACTCAGGAGACACTGTGGGTCACTTAACTTATCGCCACAATGAAACCTCGATTGTCACCAGGGGGCCTACGCCAGTCGAAGCCTCTAAGACCACCCAGTGGCAAACCCCGATAACCATTACTACCATGACTGGCCTCTCCCACCTCCACAGAATCCGGAGTTCTGGTTACCCAACACCTAAACCCCTGTTGGTAAGGGTCGTAGCATAAGGGTGCAAAATCTTAGCCGCAGATATACTACATGCAAGTCCTATCATCCCGAGAGGTAATCCGGGCGCATCAACTTTTCATTTGGTTTAGCACCCGGGTACCAGCACGGCACGGCGCATACAGTTCAATATGACATTTAATCAAATATATTATATATGTATTCCGGGGTTCTAGCACCGACATTCACCGACACGGTAACCCAATAAAGAATGGAAAGCAACCACAACATCATCATATCAATCATTTAATAAAGTATGCAAAATGCACAATCATACGTAATAAAATATACTAATTGCATGGTACATATGAAATTAATAATAATAGCAAGCCCAAACAAACCAAACCCACTTACTATATATGCCAAGCACCAAGGTTATAAGTTGTCGCCTCGATCAAGCAATAAGCCACAAGATGGATATATTAAACCTAAGCAAGGAGTAAAAATAAGGTTAAACAAGCAAAGGGAAAGGATCCCCAAAAGATCTCCCATAAATTACTTAAGCATAAGGTTTTAGAGGTAGGGTGGTTTCATGGGTGGTCTCATGCCCAATTCCTGAAACCACAGGTAAATCCTGAAAAACCAGGGGCTCAGAACAGTCTGAGTCAAGTGCGGTTGCATACGTGGTTTGTCTCAGGAAATGAAACAGCACATAAATCCTAGCTTTCCAGGGGCCTTCTCAGGGAGAAAATCTCAGAGTGGTTTTTTGCAGGTCTTAAGCCACATGTAAAACCTCACACCTGTAGGTCCAAAATCCGAGGGACCTCCTTCTAAAGGTTCCATTTCTAAGTAGTTTAAAAGCATAGGAACACCAAAGAAGCTCCTTCTTATGCCCATTAGGGTTCTAAGGCCTCATTATGTCCATTCAATCCGAGGGATTCAAGAGGAAACCCAAGAAGAACCTAATCCAAGGCACAGTAGGGTAGAAACCCTAGATTTCTCAAATGGAAAGAGATTGCTTAGGCTTAGAACTTGTAATGGAGTGAAATAACTCCACCATAGCTTAGGCTTAGAGGTTCCATCAATTCCTTAGGTTCCAAGAGAACCCTAGGTCAAGTCTCTCCCATTTTCCCAAACCTTAAAACCCAAATTAGAGGAAGAGATGTAGGATTTAATGGCTTACCTGCCCCAAGAATAGGAGAGCTCCAGGTTTATGGCTCCAAGAGGTGGGGTCTCAACTTCCAACCAAGCTTCTCCACCTCCCTCTTTCACTCCTCTTTCTCTCCTCCATGATTTAGGTTAGATGGGAGAAGTAAAGAGAAATGAATGCTTTTCCCCCTTTAGTCTTATTTATAGAAAATGGGCCTTGGGTCCTTTAAGTTAAATGGGTCGACCCACTGGTTTTAATTAAAAAGAACCCAATAAGGATGGGTCGAATTGGTTGGGCATGAAATAGAATAAAACCCATTTTTGATCCCACAAGTCAAATGGGTCAAATAGGTTGAATGGGTCGATCCAAGTTAAATGGGTCACCAAAGTTGGATGGGTTATTAAGCTAAGTGGGTTATTTTAAGTTAAATGGGTCAACCCATTAGTTCTAAATAGGAAATAAGATTATTAAAAAATGGGATCCACATGATATGGGGACATAAGTCCTTCACATGCTTCCCAAGGCAAGTGGGACCCACAAACAAAATACCTCCCACTCAACTAAAATAGCTCGGGCGGTTCAAACCTTGACCCACACTTCGAGAACATCGAATGGAAGGGTAAATAAATAAAATTAAGGGCTAGAACTTGCTTCTCAGTCATCATGGTTTGTCCCCCATGACCCCGAATAGTTCCTCCATAGGTAAACCCGTACTGTGGTCAATAGTTTTATATCTAGGTTTGACCACCAGTGAGAACAGCTCACCAGCATATATGGCAGCGGTAACCACACGTCACGGGAAGAAAATAATAATTAATTATACTCCTGGGGTATGGGTATAACAGCTATGCCGCCTTCGTGAAGAAGAACAATGGCAACACCCAAGGAATGACACTGTGCATGGAGAACCTGGTCAGTGATAGGAGAGATGAATTGACAGAGAAGAGAGGAAGACCGGTCGAGGACCTAGTTCCATGGCCCCTCAGCAAGGACGACCCTTCCAAGGTCATACAGGTTGGCTTACTATTGAGCAACAAGCAGAAAGAAGAACTGGGGTACGTCCTCTAGACTAACATGGATGTCTTCGCATGTTCGACTACAGACATGCCAGGCATACCTAGATCCATAGCAGAGCACAGACTACATGTCAACCCAACCAGGAAGCCCGTCCAGCGGAAGAGAAGGAATTTCACCCTTGATCGACAGGCAACCATTAAAGAAGAGGTCAAGAAGTTGAGCCGAGCAAGGTTCATCAGAGAAGAAAAGTTCCCTACCTAGCTTGCAAACGTGGTCATGGTACCCAAGCCTAACAGGAAGTGGAGGATGTGTGTTGACTACACAGATTTGGACAAGGCATGTCCCAAGGATGAGTTCTCGCTACCCAGGATCGATCTATTGATCGACACTACTGCAGGACATGAGATGCTGAGTTTTATGGATGCCTACTCTGGCTACAACAAGATCCTCATACATGAGGATGACGAGTCTTACACCGCCTTCCGAATGGACAAGGAGAATTACTGCGACCGTGTCATGCCGTTCGGACTAAAGAATGCAGGGGCCACCTACCAGAGGATGGTCAACAAGATGTTTGAGGAACAGATTGGGTGCAACATGGAGGTGTACGTGGATGACATGCTCGTGAAAAGCGTCCAAACCCATCAACACCTGGCTGACCTAGAAGAGGCATTCGCCCTACTGAGAAGAAACCAGATGAAACTTAGCCCTACAAAGTGTGCTTTCGGAGTAATGTTCGAAAAATTCCTAGGGTTCATGGTCTCAGTACGGGGAATAAAAGCCAATCCATCCAAGATCAAGGCCATCCAAGAGATGGCACCACCTCAGACAGTCAGAGAAGTACAGAGATTGAAGGGAAGGATCGCTACCCTGTCAAGGTTCGTGTCACGGTCGAGAGACAAGTGCCTGCCATTCTTCAAGACGCTGAAGAACCTCCGAAGTCCTAAAGACTTTGCATGGACAGAGGAGTGCCAGAAATCATGTGGAGAATTGAAGATATACCTCGAGAACCCACCATTGCTTGGGAGCCCAGAGCCCAATGAAGAATTGTAGATCTACTTGGCAGCAACCCCCGTTGCCGTGAGTGCAATGCTATTAAAAGAAGAGGGTAAAATACAGAGGCCCATCTACTACGTGAGTCATGTCTTAATTGATGCAGAGACCAGGTACACAAGAATAGAGAAGGCGGACGCCGGTCAAGTCTGGCGCGAACCTAATGAGCGATAATGACCACAGATCGAATGAGCGACAATGACCATGGATCGAACGAGCGTCAAGGACTGCGGATTGAATGACCGTCAATGACCACGGAGCGAATAAGCGTCAGTGATCGCGGACTGAATCAGCGTCAATGACCGCAAATCGAACGAGTGTCAATGACCGCAGATTGAAGGAGCGTCAATAAGTGTGGACCAAATGAGAGTCGCCAAGCACGGACTAAAGGGATGTCCAAGCACACGAATCAAGATCGAATGGGCATCACCAGGCATCAATCAAAGGGACGTCAATGGGCGCAGATCGAACGAGGGCACCACCAATGGGTGTCGACTCTTAGAAAAAAATAAAAGAGAAAAAGAGAGAGAAAAGACAGAAGAAGGAAAAATAAAAAGGGGGTCTTTGGCCACAGCCAAGGACTGTGATCGGCAAGCCATGGGCACGAATGAGGTTCGAGGTCTGAGGTTTGGGGTCTTAGGTTCGAGGTTCAAGGTTTGAGGTTCGAGGTTCGAGGTCTAAGGTTCGGAAAGTTCAAGATGGTTCGAGTTCCAAGGATCGAGAATACAACTGCTGATGCACTGTCCAGGCTAGCCAACGATGAACTCAGAAACCTAGCCAGCGCAGTGTACGTGGAAATATTACATAAGCCAGCATACCAGGAGAAGCAAGTTAATGAGATTGAGGAGGGGCCTAGCTGGATGGACCCTATACTCAACTACCTACAGAATGACGTCTTACCAGAAGACATGGTTGAAGCAAGGAAGATGAGAATGAGAGCTATAAAGTACACCATCCTAGACGAAGTGCTATACAAAAGGGGGGCCACAACACCACTACTTCGATGCCTAGGACCCAAGGGAGCATAGTACGCCTTGGCAGAGGTACACGAAGGGATTTGCGGAAGCCACATGGGAGGAAGAGCCCTAGCCTACAAGATCCTCCATCAGGGACTTTACTGGCAAAGAATGTAAGAGGAAGCCATCCAGTATGTCAAAGCCTGTGAGCAATGTCAGTTGTTTACCCCAGTACCCCAGTACCCCATCTACCCGCCACCAAGCTCACATCAATCATCAACCCCATTCCCTTTGCCATGTGGGGGGTGGACATCCTGGGGGACTTCACAGTAGCATCAGGCAACTGCAAGTACTTAGTGGTCGCCATAGACTACTTCACAAAGTGGGTGGAAGCCAAACCACTAGCCTAGATTACAGAGAATGAGATGGAGAAGTTCGTCCGTGATGACATCATCTACAGGTTCAGGGTACCAAAGATCCTAGTCTCAGACAATGGGAAGCAGTTCAATAACCACAAGTTCAGAACCTTTTGCCAAAGCTACAACATTGACTATCGGCCTGTTTCGGTAGCCTACCCACAAGCCAATGGTCAGGTGGAGGTCACCAACAGAACCCTAATGGACAAAATAAAGAAACGACTAGAAGAGGCCAAAGGGAAGTGGGTCGAGGAATTACTAAGTGTTTTGTGGGCATACCGCACCACAGTAAGGGCACCCACAGGAGAAAGCCCATTCCGCTTGGCATATGGCACAGAAGCCCTAGCACCAGTAGAGGTCCTCGCTATGTCCCACAGAATACTACACTTCAATGAAAGAACTTACACAGATGGACTGCAAGCGAACTTCGACTTCCTGGATGAGGTACGAGAGAAGACACTCCTGAGAAACGTGGCATACCAGCAGCGCACAACCAAGTACTATAAGGCCAGGGTGCGAGAAAGGTTATTCCACCAGGGGGATCTAGTCCTAAGGAGGGCAAGTGCATTGCAGCCACGGAAGGAAGGAAAGCTATCAGCAAACTGGGAAGGACCCTACATAGTTTCCAAGCAGATACGTCCAGGGACATACTACTTGAAAACTCCAGGGGATAAAAAGGTAGACCGTACCTAGAACTCACTACACCTGAAGAAGTACTATCAGTAGAAGTAACAACAGCGGAGTAGCAGCACCACCAACAGTAGCAGTAGATGGCATTATAGTTTCAAGGATAATTTGAAAAATTTTTCAGGAATACTCGGCTTCTTCTACTACTCAACCGAGGCTTTATGCCTAAGGCGTTATGCCACCACTGAGGCTTTATGCCTAAGGTGTTATGCCACTGAGGCTTTATGCCTAAGGCATTATGCCACCACCAAGCTTTATGCCTAAGGCGTTATGCCACCACTGAGGCTTTATGCCTAAGGCGTTATGCCACCACCAGGTTTTATGCCTAAGGCATTATGCCACCATTGAGGCTTTATGCCTAAGGCGTTATGCCACCATCGAGGCTTTATACCTAAGGGATTATGCCACCACCGAGGCTTTATGCCTAAGGCGTTATGCTACCACCGAGGCTTTATGCATAAGGCGTTATGCCACCACCGAGGCTTTATGCCTAAGGCGTTATGCCACCACAGAGGTTTTATGCCTAAGGCGTTATGCCACCGAGACAAGACATCCGAGGCTTTATGCCTAAGACATTATGCCACCACTGAGGCTTTATGCCTAAGGTGTTATGCCACCGAGATAAGACATCCGAGGGTTTATGCCTAAGGCGTTATGCCACTAAGGTCCATGGACCACCAAGACAAGACATCCCTGTGGACCGCCAACTACATGGGGTTCCACAGATACGAGAACCATCAAAGTAACAAGGATCAAATGCATGTCATATCAACATCACCAAAAGAAAAAGTCAAGTACATACAATAGATAAAAAGCAAGCATCACAATCCAAAAGTTGTCATCCAAAAGTTCCCATCCAAAAGTTCAACATCCAAAAAGAACATCTATAAACTCATGGAGCATCTGATGGAGGGGGGACATCTGATCCAGCGGGGGACATCATATCGGCCTTAGCGGGGCGAGCAACACTTAGCATTTTCAAAATGTTTTTGAAATGTTTTTAGATATATATATATATATAGATATGAAACATTATCTATTTTCTTGAACATTTTTCTTTAAATGTTTTCTCTCGGTCCAATCAAGGTAATTGAATCTCTCGATCGGTGTATTGGTTCATTGAGGATTGACGCTCTCGTACACATGCCTTATATTGAACCATGCAACATTGTTTTGGGGGGGACTAATGCGTGTTTTAACAACTTACCTTGGGTGTAGGTTATTACATCTGCTTAGCATCTTCGATGTCATATTTCTTGGAAGCTAAGTGGTATCCCATTACGATCCTACCCCTTTCCTTTCGGTTCCATTCATCTACGTTGTAACGGTTGATCATGGTTTCCGTTTCATGATCCTCTTGTAAGATTGGATCTTACAATAGGATGGAGGAGATTGTTAGAAAAGGAAACTTGGTGGGTGAATATTGAATATTCAACCCAATATTTGATTCCTCTAGCAATGCATATCTTTCCTATTAAAAAAAGATTGGATGGGTAGACAATTGAGTCACAATTAGTAACTTAATATATCACACCCATGTGAGCTAGTATTTTGGGGATTTTGTGAGACAAATATATAATATTTGTGGAATTGCAAAATCACAAGAAGGATACATAAGAACCCAAAAACGCAGAGCTCCCTCTCCCTCCTAAAAACCGTCCTCTCCCTTTCTTGCTCTCTTGGTGTTTGATCCTAGAGGTTGTCCAAGCTTTTATGTTCTTGGAACTGTGGAGGAGATAGCTTGACCGTGGTGGGAAGACAAAGCTTGTGTGGTGCGTGGAACGATTGCGAAAGGGCTATCATCGATTGGAGGTCTTGCATTTGTGAGGCTTAGGTAATAATCGATCCCTGCATTGTTTCATTATTTGAGAATGACTTCTCCCATCGATATCATGATCTTTTGTATTTGCTTCCGCTGCGATCGATCTTTGATTGCTAACAGAGAGAGCTCTATGACCATCTTGAAAATACATCTAACAACCATTTCTGAATTATAATGCTTTCAGTGAATCGAGTTTCAGAAGCTCTGAAACCCTAAGTGAATCATTTCATGATTCGCATCATGATTGTGATTAAAATCCCCAAGTATTATAGGGTTTGGATTTTATCACACAAAATAGTAGCATAAATACAATTATTTTCAAGCTTTTAGCAATGTCTATATGAGGAAATGAAGATGGGAACAGAGAGAGAAAGTTTACCTCCACCGGTGCCGGCGTTGCAAGCCTGAAACTCTTATCGAACTGCCGTCAGAAGGGAAGGAGCGAGGGTGACCAGTGACTTGGCGTTCAGGCGAACAGTCAAAGGCTCTGAGGGTAGTCGAAAGAACAAGAATGAAGAGAAGAACCATTGGCATTTTAAATGCTATTTGACTATGAGCGGGAAGTCCTCTGTTTTCTCTAATTTTCTTGTTCAGTTTTGAATGTTCAAATGTGAAATTGACTCATTATATGGACTCATCATGATATCATAGCCCTTTTTTTTTTGGTAGGCGGGGGGGGAGGAGTAAGGGGACATCATAGCCCTTGACTCTATGGTACCATATGATCAATAGTCCTTGTCAATCTTAGGAATCAAATGGTTATTTTTTAACAATAATAAATGATCGGATTCTATCATATATACATATACACCATCGCATGATCATACACACAACATCACACGCATCAATGTGTCTTTATTATCCAAGAAAAAAAAAAAGGTTACCATCAATGGCTTTTTTGGGGAAAAATTTTGACCCTTTTTTGGGTTGTCACTAGTCACATGCGTCGACGTGTCAACTAGGGGAGTAGATCCAAATGTTCGATCCAAGTGGATCCTACGACGCATCCTCTTCTATCATAGGAAAAAAAAGCATCAATGAATTTTCAACATGTTTTGTCCATATTTTCAGTTGTATAGTGTTACATATACAACAACTGTTAATTGCACTCATGACATTAGAATTCATAAAAATTAGAATTCCGATGGCATCTTTGTGCTCTTGTGCCCTTCATCTTTTGCAAGTTATCCACGACATCAGATCAAATTCCGACGGCAACAGATTCTATTGTCATTCTTAGGGATCAAATGGTTAACGTTCATTGATGTGTCAACTAGAACAACCGTTCCCTTTCACTAAATGTCCAGTTTTTTATTTTTTTATTGGAAAAATTTCATGGACACCCCCTGTAAGTATTCAATATGTCACGGATTTCCCAAATTTGGTCAAAATGGCAACCTTCCCCCTGACGTTAAGCATAGTTAGTACCCAAAGGTGAAATATCCATTTTATCCCTTAGTTATTTAAATAAAAAAACTTTCATTTCATCTTCTTCCATCCTCTTCCATATTCTAACCGTTTTGGAGAACTGCTGCAAATCCATTTTGGGCGACCATCACCTGCTCCGGCCCCGGCAACCATTACCAGCGACAATTCCAACTCCGGCGACCATTACCATCTTCTTCCCCTTTCTTCTTCTTTCTTTCTTTCTTCTTTTTCTTCTTCCTAAAACTCCACCCACCGCCTGAACAAGATTAATGTAAATAGTTGATACTGGTTGTTGTGAAGAGCCTCTCTTTCTGGGAAGATCAAGGAGAAGGAACAAAAAAGCATTACCACAACTTGTATAGACGAAGCAGGATTTCCTGTATGACTGGTGGAGATCGGCTGAAGATGATGAATCTTTAGTAATTTTTTGCTGTTCTTACATTGTCCAATGTCTGATCCTCTATTGTAAAAACCTGGAGTTCTTATTTTCAATCAATTAATGCAATATATTTTTCTTCTACTTTCCTGTGTACCAGTCCGAGTTTCTTATAGGTCTTTCAAGGCTAAACTCTCTCTTTTTCAAGCTTAAATCAATGGATGGAAACTGAGTCTGGTATGTTTCTCCATATATTATTTTCACTTCAACGGTGGAATCATGATTCTTGATAGTGTTGGTTTGTGATCTCCACTGTGAGAGAGATTCTAGCGTGAGATCTCTTACCAATCTGAGAAAGAATCCTTACACTCCTCTGTAAGTGTAGAAGGATCCATGGTCATGGTTTCTGTTTCTGAGACCTCATCGTCTGTGAAGGGTCCATTAATTTAATGGTAGACTGTGATGGAATAGACCGGAGGAGGGCCATAGAAAAATACCTCATCGAGGATGGATTCGGCAAATATGATTAGAGTACAATACCTATTGTTCATCATCCATCTACTGTTAGCCCATGGAATGACTTCATTCGAATATCACGGCACAGATCCCATGTTCAATAAAGTGTTCAACAGCGGAATGTCCAACCACTCCACCATCACCATGAAGAAGACCCTCGACACCTACAAGGGATTTGAGGGACTCAACTCCCTGGTGGACGACGGCGGCGGAATTTGGATCGAGTGGGATGGAAAGGAAACAATGAACAATAATTGTTTTTAGATGTAAGGGTATTATAGGGAGTTCATCCTGTGGTAAGGGTAATTTTTCCATTATAAAAGAATTAAAAGCAACTTAACTGCAGGATTTGGAATATATATTTTTCCACTTGTCATAAGTGTGAGCATGTCAATCATGGTAACTGATTGGAATGACGACCCGAATGGATCTTATTTTGCCCCCACTATGATCTCATTAAAATAAACATTGATGGATTTTTTGGGAAAATAACAAACAATTTGACCTGATTTGTTGGATTTGGAATATATATTTTCCACTTGTCATAAGTGTGAGCATGTCAACCATGGTAACTGATTCAAATGACAACCCGAATGGATCTTATTTTGCCCCCTCTATGATCTCATTAAAATAAACATTGATGGATTTTTTGAGAAAACATTGTATAAATGAAGCTATTTATTGAAACGTGAAAACATCCTCTGAGCCAAGGAGTCAACTATGTTTTTAATCTCCTTGGAAATATGGTGGAACGAACAGGAAGTAAAAAAGTTACAAGATGGAGGATATCCCCAACTATTTTCAGCACTGGAATCTGATTTGTTGGAATTTGAATATTATTTTTTCCTGTCACAATTGCTGACATGTCAATTATGGTAATTAGTCCAAATGCCGACTCTATGATCTCATTCAAGTAAAATAAGTACTAAACATAAGTACTATATGGCATAGTTACTCATTAAAATAAGAATAAGTACCAAACATAGTGACTTTAGTCCTTTTTTTTTTGTTTTTTGAAAAGATTTCTTGGCTAAATGCCCTAGTCTGAGTGGATCATAAGATGTCTCCTCTAAACAATTTGACCTAGTTTGGTAATGAAAATTTTTTTTTGCACCATTAAACACAAGCGTCGATATGTCGACAAGGAGAACTAATCTAGATGCCAATCCGAGTGGATCATACAATACCTCCTCTATTATCTCGGTTAAGTTTTTTAAAAAATAAACGCCGATGTGTTTTTTAGGAAAAACAATTTGCCCTTTTTTTTGGTTGGGGGGGGGGGGGGAGTTGTCACATGCATCGATGTGTCAATGAGGGGAACCGGACAAAATGTCATCTAGAGTACATCTTATGATGCCTCGACTATTGTCCTATACGAATTAAAAAAATAAATAAATAATAAGTACCAATGAGTGCTTATATGTAGCATGGTATGAAATGGACATCTTCCAAGTAACAAAGAAGGAATAAAAAAAAAAAAAAGCACACCAATGGTTTACCCTACAACATAGGCAATTGCATTGCACATCTGAGTTGAGGCAAATTTGATCTGGAACTGTAGGATGGATCTCCAAACAACATATCAAGGTTGTTGACACATCATGCGCTACTGTTTTGTGTGGATGATTCCTTAACTATCTATGAACAGTTGAATTAAAAGGGTCTTGGTGGATTCGAACCACCATCCCCTTGGAATATGCTTGAGACAAGCTTATGTTCCAAGAGCTCTACCAATTTGAGCTAAAGATCCACCATAAAGCAGAGTTTGGAATTTACAAGTAACCATGAGACATTTTCACAAACCTTGCTTCAAAGAATACCCAATGGTGACCCCATTGTTTGGCCTGGAAATATAATAATACTAATGATAACTATATTGAAGTTTCTTAAGCAATTCATGAATACGACTAAACAAGGTATCTACAGGCCTAGAAGAAACTAAGAGAAAGTTTAGAATGATTAACTGAAAAACCGAAGGTGGTGAGATATAATTATGGAGGACATGCTGAAAGTATCAAAATAGTTCCATAAAAATTCAAGTCAAGACAACTCTTATACAATGTTCATCTAATAAATCCAAGAATTCTATGTGCAACATTGAGGTGGACGACACAAAATATCTCATTAAATTTAGGAATGTTCAGAGCCCTACCAATTGACAATGGCCCAAACATCTTGGCCTCAGTCCACCCTAGATCGAAAAGCAGATGTTATTATGTCTCCTTCCACATCCGGACAGACATCATGGTCTGGTAAGGTAGCTTGGCATTATATAGGCAATCATGATAGATGAAGCAGTAAAGTTAAATGCTTACACAGCCACATGCATAAAACAGAAAATATGAAGAACAAAGAATTCCTTTTATGGCTTGTATCCATGATCTTACACTTCTGCTCTTCCATTTCCAGAAGGTATGGCCTTATGAGCTCATGAATTCAGAATGCTCGACAAAAAATGAATAATTAAAATCTACCTAATGTTGAGTGTAAACCAAGTCATATGTCTGAACTCTGAAAGTACTAATAGATTAAAAGCAAGAACTGCAGTAGAATGCTAAAAAAGACAAGACAATAATAGAGTATAACATATCAACTTAAGTAGAAGAATAAGCAACAATAGGTAAACCTCCGAGCTCAGTCAAGAATTCTACATTGATTATAGGTTGTAACAAATCCATGTAGGAAATCAAATAATCATGTGAAAAATCATTTGATGTATTTACACTAAGTGCATAGGTTTGCTTATCACCTCAGCGAGAATTATGTCTGTTGATGTTGTTTCCAGCAAAATGGTGAAGAAGCACGCCTGCTGCAATACTAACATTCAAGCTTTCAACAGCTAAGAAGGATTGGAACTCTTCACCAGAGCATCCATGATCCATTATCTCAATTTCCTCAGCTTGGATTCTCCCTGTAGAGACAGTGTGAATGTTTCCTGGGATTCTTGTCAACTGAATACAAGATCTCTTAACTAAAGCCCTCAACCCAATGCCTTCACTGCCTAATGCAAGAACATTTGGTGCTTCAAAGGAACAACTTTTGAAGAAACAGAACCACATAGAACCCTCCACCCATTCTCCGCAGATGAAGTCAAAAATAGGGCTCCACCTTAGGCTAGTGTTTCTTTAGAAGTGAAGAAATATCCAAAGTGGATTCAAGCAGGAAAAGAAAGCAACTTTAAATTGAGTATTTGGTGGAAAATGAAGTTGCATTCAGATACCATTTCAAAATCAAAGGGGAAAAATAAAGTTATTGAGTGAAAATTTTGGCAACAAGTGAATGCATGACTTGCTAGATTCTTTTTTGTATTCCAACCAATGATAATAAGAGAGACCCACTTCAACACCATACCATTTTCACTCCCTTCATATCTAACTAAATACAACCTGATACAATGACAAATGGGATTCAAGTCGTTGACCTTAAAATTTCATCAGTTATGCCCCTCATTGCAATGAATCCTGAATTTAGGGGTTAGTTTTTGTTATTCCGGAAAGTTAGAGCAATATGAAAATTTGGATATTTCTGAAATATTGCTCCAAGATTATCAACCACAGCCACATCAAAATCAGTAAAGATATAATAATTAATACGGTTCTGCCTCTCTGAATGCTCCTTAAGCCTTCTTTCTCAAAAAGCCTGTAACGATGAACTTATGACCAGTCATGATAATAATTTGTCACTAAAATGGTTTCCATACTAAAATGTCACCAATATGGTTTCTATATACTAATGCTAAGATTAAAATTGCAGAAATAAATGGGTAATTCCTTTAAGATAATCCTATGGTGCTCAACAACAATAAAAATCATCACCAAGGAAGAAAATAGGATGAGTCAAGTAACAGCCTTGTTGTCCAATTTAATCCTGAAATGCATGCAAACCTATAACAAAAAGGAAACTATTCCATGACCCTTTGTAGTGACTGGCGGTTTGGAAACACCCTTGGAAATTAATTGCAATTGCAACATGGATCAAAACCGGAAAAATAAATTTTCATTGCAATTCTGAATTGGTATCGGCCTGATTCCAGCCAATCCATATTGGTATTGGCCAAGACCGATATGGATGCTGATACCGATACCTATAACCTTGCTTCCAATAGTTGCTTAAGGAAGAGTCCTTCAAAGGTCTGGACCAAGGAGTAATTCAAAAATTATTCATGTAGGGAAATTCAAACAGGAGATGGAAGGCCACATCAACCTGTCCTCCTCCTTTACATTGAAGCTTCTGGGGCTTATTGAAAGAGATAATTATTAATGCTTGTTTTTATCAGCAATGTCATGCCTTAAGAACTCCTTTCCCATAAATAGATTAAAGTGTATGCCAAGCAGTCGAAGTTGTAAACCACAGTGCATTAACACGACATGGAGTATATTCTGGCTTGATGGATTAACAGGGACAAGTTTCTATATAGTCACAATCACCTACCTCCACGGATCAAATAGAAGAGTATCGACAACACCCAAAATAGAAAATAAATAAACAGAAGAGGAGACTTTTGATCTCAGATATCTTAAGTCTCATCCCTCAAGTTTTGGCTTAGATCTCTAAACTGACAAATTAAGCTGTCTCATTAAAAAAAAAAAAAAGAATGTCATAAATTTTTTGTTAACCTAACTTTTTACCACAGTGCAAAGGAGATTTCTTCAAATTCACACCAATATGGAATACAGGCGTGAGTTTTGGACCACTGGTGAATTGCGGGAGACATATGGATTATTGAGCTATAAATTGTCTACAACAATTTCATACAAGTGTATCCCAATACTGCATTTCATGAATTTGGGGAAGTCCAGTAAATGGAAGCAAGGATACATATGGAACATGCTCATTGTCGACAATGTACCATTTGATACAGAAAATTTAAAAAATTAGACAATAGAGCTCTGCAGCATAGCACCATTCCATCACAAATTAAAGATAGCATACAAGATACAAAGAAACACATACTGGGTCATAAGAAGTAAACTACAAGCCCAGAAATGACAATACGTTAGCTAGATCAACTCTACTATTACAGTAGCAGCTGATAACATGAACACTAAGACGACTGAAAGCCTGAAACTGGAAAGAAAGATGATATCTAATATGTATCCACCAATGAAAACAATGATCAAATGCATATAGAACAGTTAAGGGTAAATTCCATGAAAATCAGGGAGACGACTCAATGTACGTATGTAACGCAGCAGATCCACAGTTTCACACTATATGGGAATAGATTATTTGCAAGTATCGAATTCAATTACGAAAGATAGCATAGAACTAAATGAATTGGTACTATTAAAACCCGCAAAATCTACCTGATATTAGATCATATAAAAAAGTACTCATCGGTTCTTAGGAGAGAGAATTCGAAGAAAAATTGAATTCTACAAGTACAATGGCACTAGGGATCTCGCTTCGGCCTTCTCCATCGCCACCTGCAAATGCCAAGTAGCTCGAATTGGTTACAGCATCCGGAAGTGCCATTGATCCATCGCCAGTGGCGACTCACTCGCCCTCCTTCTATGGTCCTAGATTTTGTTTCAGTTCTTCTTCAATGGAACCCAAAAGGCTATATAGAAAGTAGTCCATACTTCCGGAAACAGGGAAGATCTGAATCCCTTCCTTTCCTCATTCATCCTCGATCGTTGTTGGCGTGATTTAGTTCTTAACGATTGAAAGGTATTTTCGAACGCAAAGTTGCGAATACTAGAGAACTACTACCACCCTGGCACTATGATCGGGCTGGTCCAGGCAAAAATAAGCCTTCGTGAGTAGCTTTCATAGTACGGCGGAAACTTAAAAATAAGCCTTCATGAACTGCTACCATATTTGATTGAACTTCATACTCACTGAATTAAACACCTCTCCTTTCTGCAGGAAGCAAAGATTGTGTTTTTTTGTAAGGGTAAGAGAAGACAGAGAGGAGAATGGGTAGAGATTGGGGTTTGGGAGTGGAGATCCATCCTTCGCTTAGAACAAAGCAAACGATGGGAAAGGAGCGAGGAAAGTGTATTTTGAGATCGTCTTTTCCCTTGAATGAAGTGACGTATGTGTTCTACCAAAAACAAAAAAGAAGTGACGTATGTCATATATGGCCGTATGGGAGATTGTATTTTGTGATCGTATTAATATTCTAACGTTTTATGTCATTAATCTTCTCACGAAATAACTATACCTAGAATATTTTTTCCCTCTAAGTGAAAACAATCAAAGATAAGGAACTATTACAACTAACCAGTAACTACCTATGCAGTTCATATACTACCCATCACAAACGTACATATCAGGTTCTTACAAAAAAAAAAACAATGTACATATCAGGTTCAATGGCAAGGACCACTGTATTGGTTGGACCTCCCGTAGTGGTCCTTGCCATTGAACGATTGAAATAGGAGGCCAAACCAATATATGTATATATTAATAACCACCAACTTTATTACATCCTACTACTACTTCAACTAATTTCTTCCATTAACTCCATAATAATAAAAAAAAAAAAAAAAAAAAAAGCTCACACCTATATTACAATTCTTCTAATGGAAGGATAGAATCTTCTCACGAAATAATTATACCTATTAATACCGTTGCTTTTATTACCGTCGCTAAATAACATCGTCTAAAAAGCCTTTTGTTCAAGTGTTCCTTCACATATACATGTGTGCAATTGGGGTTTAAAGTTCAACTTTAGAAGAGTCTCATCTTAGTTCCAACTCAAATATAATTACACAATATTTCTATGCTTGGTCCTAGTTTGTGTTTCATCTACAATGACATAATGGACAGGGTTTGGATGGGGTTCCTCTGTGGCCCGGCAGGACGTCAAGTGCACATCGGACGGCCAAGAACATCCAGGCACACAGTCTCATCTAGTGCCTGTGTGTTGGGCTGCGTGGCCGGGTGCTCCTAACCGTCCGATGTGCACTGGATGGCCTACCGTGCCACAAAAGGTCCAGGTCCGACAAAACAAGGTCTATGTTAGGATGGGGCTTACTCTTTCTACACATTGATTATTGCTAAACATAGTCAATTGGCAGAGAGAGAGAGAGAGAGAGAGGCATGTTCTCTACACCATTCAACACAAATCTCAATTTCCACAAAAAGGAAAAAAAAATCAGAATCAACTCTGGCAAGAAGAATAGAATTTCCATGGAGACTTCGCATGAAAAAATTATTACATAACTTTTTTTTTTGGCAGTCCGTTCTATGTATGTACTCAAATATTTCAAATTGACTCTGGCTCCAAGAATTACGTTAGGGCATAGAGTAAGCATGAACTGGCAAACTTGGCTTAGCATGTGCAAGCAGTGGTTCAGCCAAGAAAAGATCGGTTTTTGACTCATTGAGTTCAATCCTTGACTCACCAAGGGTTATTCCCCAGCTGAACCCTTACAGAAGCCTAGCCAACAGCATAAAAGTCATGGCGGAGCCGAGCGCGATCCCCATGCACCCACGCCTCCCAATGCTGAACGATATGAACCGTAGTTTCGGTTCAACCAGATCGACCTCAATTGAGGGATCCTTCAAATGGCATTTGGGCATGAACTCGTGTGGGTCATCCCAAACTTTAGGGTTCCGGCCTAGCCCAATTCGACTCAATATAACATGGCTACCCCTTAGGAATGAAATAACCGACGACCGTCATATCGGCATTGGAGACATGTGGAAGCTTAAAGGGGGCGATCGGGTGGAGCCGAAAGGCTTCCCTAGCGCATGCCTTGACGTAATTGAGATGCGATATGCCGGATTCCTGAACTAACCTCTCCTTTCCGACGACCCTATCAATTTCTTCGGTAGCCTTCTGAAGCATCTCAGGATTGTTGATCATCTCTGCCAAGGCCCATTCGACTGCATTCGATGGATTGTCCAACGATGCATAGATCAAGTCTTGCAAAAATAGATGAGACACTTTCATCACTCTCACCCTCTGGCGATCTCTTGATGAGTGTTTAATTCCTCACCCTCACCAAGAGTAGGTGAGACGCTTTCATCAGTCTCTTTCTCAAAAAGATCAAGGTCTCTGCCAACATCACTGATGCTAGGGAAATCGGTCTCAAGAAAATCTACATCGCGAGACTCACTCTCTGTCATTCATCCGTCTTGATGTTCACCGTACACTAAATATCCTTTCGAGGTATCAGAATATCTTATAAAGATACTCTTTTTAGCTCTAAGGCCAAGTTTTCCAAACTTATGGGAGGTGCTATGAACATATCCTGCACATCCCCATGGTCTCATATGCCCCAAAGTGGCCTTTGCGCCTTTCTACAATTCAAGAGGGAGTAGAGGGAACTGACTGTGATGGCACGCGGTTAAGGACGTAGGCAGCGGTCAACATAGCATCCCCCTAGAAAGATATTGGGAGATTGGCCTGCGCCATCAGAAGTGTCCTATTCCTCTGCTCTGCAACACCATTTTGTTGTGGAGTGTGGGGAATAGTCAGTTGCCTAGTGATTCCTTTTTCTTCACACATCTCTTTAAATTGATCGGATAAATACTCGCATCCTCGGTTAGTGCGCAGAGTTTTTAACCTCTTACCATGCTGATTCTCAACCTCTGCTATAAAGCGTTTGAAGCAATCTAGTGCTTCATAGCGGTGAGCGATCATATACACATAACCATATCGTGAATAATCATCGATAAAAGTGAGAAAATAGGAAGCACCATGACGTGCCTTCATGTTCATTGGTCCACAGATGTTCGAATGGATAAGCTCTAGGGTCTGGGTTGTCCGTTTAGCCTTTTCAAAAGGCTTCCAGTGGGTCTTCCCGTTAAACAGGCCTCACATGTCGGTAGGTTGACTTTAGCGAGTGAGCCAAGAAGGCCTTCTCAAGCTAGCCATCCCATCCTATCTCGACCTATGTGTCCTAGTCTAGCATGCCATGTAATTGAATCTGGACTAGTATTAGAATCAACTACAAAAGATGAAGAGGAAACAACAGGAATTATTAAATCTAATTTAACAAAACCATTATCAAGTCTACAATATCCAAAACTACTACCATCCAAAAGAATCTCAAAAGAGTTACCATAAAAAATAAAGGAATATCCTAAAGTCAATAATGCAGTAATGGAAAGTAGATTATGGTGGATTTCTAGTGCGTATAGCACATCATGAAGTAGCAAGATGCGCCCAGTGTGCAAGGTGAGTTGGTAGATACCAATTCCTCGAACTGCTTCACTTGTGCCATTTCCCTTGCAGATACTTTGGGCGCCATCCAAAATCTTTCCATAATCTACGAACCCTCCTCGATCTCGCGCTATGTGTCTGGTTGCACCTGTATCCATAATCCAGTCAGATTGGATTTGGATAACCAAAACGTGTGTACATACAAAAGTACAAGGAGAGAGAGGCAGAAATGGTACCTGCTTCGCTTCAGTGTAGTCACGAGCGAAGTGCCCCAACTTTTGACAGTTATAGCACTTGACCTTGGTGATATCTTTCTTTTCAATTCGCTTTCCATATTGGCGCTTGGTGGTCTTATGCCCAGTTGGCGCAGCTTTCTGAGCTTGATCCTTATCCCCAGTGTTTCTCTGTCTCTTGCACTGCCCAGCTTGGGCGACAAGGGCATGTGATTGGGTTGCCTCTAGGCACTCCGCCTCTAGTTCTATATGAGCGGCAATGTCATTAAACATCTTGACAATGTCATTATGTGTCAGAACTATCTTCATTTGTCCCCAGGAATCAGGTAATGTCCTGATAACGGCCTGTACTTGCTGCTCATCGATAAGGTGTACCCCAACATCATCCAACTTCCGGATCATGTCTTTCACGACCCTAAGACGTTCAACCATAGTGTGTTTGGGGTCCTTATGGTACATCTCAAACTTCAAGGTCATGGACCTAAGTCTGGTCGTGGATGTACCGCCACAGTCAAGCCTTACCTGGTCCCACATGGACTTGGCAGTCTCACACTTCTCATACTGGCCGATAAGATCATCGTGCATCGTGCTTAACATAAGAAAATACGCATTACGATCTCTCTTAAACCAATTATCGTATGCCTCTTTTTCTTGACGGTGACGGGTGATAGTACCCACTTTGGGTGGGGCCATCTCAATGGTTAGGAGGTCTAGGTAATCTTGCTCATTAAGCAAGAACTTGGCCTTTCGGTGCCACATGTCATAGTTGGTGCCATCCAACTTGTTACCTTGATTAAGGTCAGCAAGAACACTTTTTGAGGCCGTCACTATAATGTGCAAGGGAGGACACTTAGTATACATCCATAAATCTACAAATTTGTTCAAGAAACCCTAATTAAAATTAATGGTATCCTTCCCCACACGGTGAGACCAAAAATTTCACTAAGCTGGTAATCAAATCTCACATTGTGTGGGTCAGGGGATGTATAACTTTAATTGATTTCGAACAAAAGTAGGAGAAAAAAACAAGAATCTCCTCACCATAGTTTAATGCGCCATACACACGGGTGCGCAAGGGACTCAATAAAGAAACCCAGTTTGGTACTTGAAGTGACATGCAAAGTCGATACTAGGTTGTGATACACAGTGCAGTAGCTTCCATTACATGGTTTCTCAAAAAATATTAAAATTACAACCGGCTCTTTACATTCAAGATCCTACTACAAACTACTGGCGAGCACTGTACTTTGTATCACTTCCAGGTACTAACTCTAACGCACATCTATCCAAATAAACACGTCACTTGACAAGTACCAAATCCATCCCATGAAGATATAAAAATAATAAAACACATGGTGTGCATGGGATGGGGTGTTTGACAGCGATACCCAAATGGCAGCGTCAAACCAGTTTGTACCATAATGGGGGGAATCATATGCTTCTTTATTAACAAAAGTGGCCCTGGGCGATCTCCACTACACATGGAAAAAATATGGGATGATTTGGGACAACACCCTATCTCCCATTTTTTCTCCCATGGATCTCACAAAATGATTTCTCACTAATGGGGGGTACACATGACATAAATAAAAATGCCCCCCGAAAAACGAAAACCTTACAGGAGAGATCCCCAAAATTTGAAGAGGTACACAAGAACAAATCATAAACAATACATATATCAAATTACATGCATATAAAAATTATGATTTATCCCTAAATCAAGAAACCATATAATAACTAATCATGGACAAAACCCCAATGCATGCATAACAGAATAAAGCATAAGCATATAACAAGAACCATATCACATGCAAATGGATATAACCAAAACACCAAAACTGCATATATTTCCAAAAGTATGCATATATGCAATATATAGTTCCAAAAAAAACAATCGGTTATAACCAGAATAAATAAATAAAACAACCATACAACTTTAGGTTTTTTTTTTTTTTTTTTATAGCTTTTCCTTTCTTCTTTCTTCTTCTTCTTTTCTCCTAGGCAGCAGCTTTTTTTTTTTTTTTGTTTCTTTTTGAACTGTTGCAGGGTCATGCTTGGCGCTGCCGAGCATGGCTATTGCCGTGCTTGGAGCTTCTGAGCATGGCTGCTGCCACAGCTTGCATCTTTTTTTTTAAAATAAACCTGCTGCAGCCATGCTTGGCACTGACGAGCATGGCTGCTGCCCCAGCCTGCTGCGCGTACGCAGTCGCAGCAGCCGCTGGCCGAGGCCTGATGCTGCCGCACACGGCTGGCTCCTCCCCTTCTTCCCTTCGTGTTTCCCTCTATTGCGTGCACTCGCACACAGCCGCGGTAGCAGCCATGTGTTGCTGCCTCGCTGTGCGCCAAGGTCCGCGGCCTCCATGTGATATCACGAATGGGAAGAATAGCAAAGGAAGGGGAAAAAAAAAAGGAGAAGAAAGAAAAGAAAAACGACTGTGCATCTTTTCAAATTTATTTTTTAATCTCTAAAAAAAGTATCATGCGTGAACCGCAAACCCTAACGGCTCTGATGCCACTATTAACATATTAGCATTCCATTAACCATAGAGGTTTAGGGATTACCTGAACTAAATGGAATTGCAGCGGAAGGGACGATCGAATGCGGCTTGTAGTTACGAGCACCATGCGATCTCTACAGACTTCTCCACAGAGAACTCCACGCCACAAAACCCTAGCCAGCTGAATGGAAACCTTAGGAAAAAATAGAACTTGAAAGAGGGAGAGATCTAATTAATTAATGCACTCACCTAGGTTTAAGCCTTATTTCTATATATAGGCTAAACCCTAGGATAGGCCAATCAGAGGAGGGATCGGTCACTTAAGTGACCGTCCCTCTCTCTCTCTCTCTCTCTCGTTTTTGGCTTGGCCGGCCTGCCCCATGTGGGTGGAACAGCTGGGCCTCAGGCCCATCACCGATTTACATGGTAAGATAAGTAATAGATCGGGGAACAACTGATATAATACAAGTGTAGTTGTATGCTGCCCAATAAGTTGGAATGATTGTAATAGGGCTGAAATGATGAGGGTTGAGGAAGGTAAATCGGGGGAATTGGTAGTGTACACGACGAAACAAGATCTTAAGATTAGGACTCTTTACATACTTGAAACATTTAAATTGAAGTCTTAAAATAAGGAAGGCATACCCTTGTAGGTGACGCAGATGAATACACATGAAATGAAACTGCAAGGGGCATTGCAGATCATACATACATAGAACAAGGTGAGTGGAATATCGTCATATCATTGAGTTTTACTGCATTTTATGAATTGACATGTTTTCCTAACATCATGATTTATGTTTTAATGAAATGTATTATATTATATTGAGTTTTACTGCATTTTATGAATTGACATATTTTTATGGTCTTATTTATGATGATATTTTAAGGCTAATATGAACTACATGAAAGAAAAATAGAAAGAAATGTTATGGACTCATGGAAATGAAATGAAATGAAACAAAAGGAATGGACTGGAATGGTAAAGAACCTAGGTAACTACCACCCCTTTCCAGTAGGGGGTTAGGTACTGGATGAGGTGTATAAAAACTAGAGGGTGATCCTTCAAGGGGTTACGATGCCCAGAATCACGAGTAGATCACAGATGTCCCCCCTACGGTTATAATGCTCGAAACCAGGAGTAGACATAGTATATTCCGAGGTAGCCCTTCCCGTGGTTACGATGCTTGGAACCAGGAGTAGACTATCCCTTATATACTGATGAGATTAGTCACTCTCAAGGTTACGATTCTTGGATTAGATGTAGACTATCCATTGTTCACTTATATCAAGGTCCTCCTCAGGGTTACGATGCCTAGAAGCAGGACCAGACCTTATAGTTATGGCAGTTATGATGACCTCACTTTCTATGTATGAGTGGTAGTTCACAATGATGACTAGACCAAATTAAATATATGATTTGTTTTAAGAATAAAAAGATGTACGATATTTTCGTTGAGCATATCTTTAGTGTCATTTTCAAATGTCATGCATGATTACATATCTATGATCAAATGTATACTATGTTCAGATTCTAACATCTAGGGGCCTTGCATCATGATATGATTGTATTCTTCTCACGAGGTAGTTGAGCACACCCCTCCATATTTTACAGTTACAGAGTAGGTCCATGTGGAGTGTCACTGTATGGAGTGCATTAAGAAGGCTAGGGAAAAGTACATGATACTTCCCGAGTAGTAGATCTTTGATTTAGATAACGCTTAGTTATTTCATTCTTTTCACGGTTAGAGACATTTAGTGAATTTCAATGTGATGGTAGATGGTCAGTAACATTGATGTAAATTGAAGGATAGAATGGTATGTAGTACTTTATGATGATACTGGTTGATGATGACTTAAGTGCGAGGTTTTGAGACTATGGTTATGTGAATGAGGTTTTCTTAGATTTCAGTCATTGACAGAATTACTTAGAATAATTAACTTCCGTTGTGCATTGAGGTGATACATGCTTTAGTTTCCACTGCAATTTTATGACATGTGAATGGCTAATTATCCGTTGCGTATAATGTAAATGTAAGTGAGGTGGAAGACCAGCCGTTATCACACGGTGGCCCACGAGGGCCAACACCCATAACTCACCTGGATTTGGGGACGCTACAATATGGTATTAGAGGGATTTTTCTGAGGATTTAAAATTATAAAGACTCAGGATGGAGATATGAAAGTGTCAAAAATTAGTAATTAGAAATAGGGTAAGTGACCTAGAGACAAGTCTATGGTATCAAAGTAGGGATCAATGATGGGATATGAGTATTAAGGATGGACAATGACCAGAGATGGAATAGTGGAATTAGGAATATATGCCTAATGGTTACAGCCGGAGCCACCACTTCCTCTCATCCAAATCTCTGGGAGACACAAGACCAGTCCTTCGCACTTCCCGCTCCCATGAGAACAACCATCGTAGATCCTGATAGGGAAGGTGATTAGGGACTCAACCAACAACATAATTCTCTTCCCTAGCGATCCTCTTATTGCGTTCCTAGATCTACAGGCCCCAATGACCATCGTGCAGCTCAACGAGATCCAGATGCAAATGCATGGTTTAGTCGATCTTCTCCGGATCACCATCAGAGCTATTAGCCATGCCCCAGAACCATCAAACCGTCCTCTGAATGATCCATCGACCATGGGGGACAACCTCGACAACCCGATGGAGCACCATATCAAATCAAGCTCCACCAGTTCTTATAGCAGATGCCAAAATCGTGCTGCCCAACACTCCCCATGAATCAGGGCAGCTAGCACCTCAAAAATCCTAAGGCGTGATGGAAGGATATCCTCGGACAGACTTAGCCAAGGACGAAGAAGTCTGGAGTCTTGTGGGATGCAGTCCTTACCACGCTGATCAATCGAGGAGGGAAAGAGAACCATGTCTTCATAATGATCGGCAAGGTTTGGACGGCCAAGTTTGAGAACTCAATGCGCAGATCCAGAAATTCACATGAAACCGGACAGGAGTCAATAGGAGAGAAATAGGACTGGGTTTTTTAAAACCCTAGCCCAACCCTGAGTCCTCTTAGCTCAATGCAAGCCCAACCCGGCCCTAGGTCGGGTTGAGATATCTCAACCCAGGCTCAGCCTTGCCCAACCCAGCCCTGATTGACCCTGATCGGGTCTGACTGGGCTGGGTTGGCCCTGATTGACCTTGCTTTTTACTAGGGTTTGGGTGGTCCTAACTAGCCTTGCTTTTTTTGTTTTTTTCATTTATGCTGTCCTATGCATTAAAAAAATGAGACACATTTAATTGGGTATTGGTTTGTTTCATACTCAATTGACTATTAGGCTTTTCTTTGGGTTAAAAAACTTAGCTCAATCTTAAAATTGTAAATATTTTTGTTCAATAGATAATTAGCCTTTTTTTTTTTTGGTAAACAAATAGATAATTAGATACTAAACAAAAATTGCAAAATGTAAACAATAAATTGAAAAGCATAACCTAACATAGGGCCGAGCCTTGGGCTAAAGCTTAGCCCAAGGCCTCAACCCTAGCCCAGACCAACCCTAACCTAGGGCTTGAATTTCAACCCTAACCCACCATCAAGGTTGAAAAATCCAGCCTAGGCCCTGTTTGGGCTGAAGGCAGGTCAGGGCGGGTTCGGACCGACCGGGCCAAACTTACACATCCCTAGGAGTTAAAGATCTAGATTCTCTAACCGAAATGTACTGTCTGATGCCATCATGACAGAACCACTACCCTCTAGGTTCAAGCCACTGACCTTTGAGATGTACGACGATACAGTAGACCTGAGTGATTACTTGACATACTTCTAATCTATTGTGCTTCTCCATGGAATTACATACCTGGTTACTTACATGGCCTTCCTTGCAACTTTAAAGGGAGCTGCTGGAAGTTGGCTTGTACGCCTTCCACTGAAGTCTATAAATAATTTCTCCGAGCTTAGCAAAAGCTTCCTTATCAATTTCAAGAGTGGCAAAAATAAGAAGAAGACCACAACCAACTTGATGGCAATAAGGCAACACCAAGACGAGTCCCTCAAAGATTTTGTGAGACATTTTATCATAGAATCCTTGAAAATCAAGGATCTAAATCTAGTTGTATCATTCACGGACTTACGTGGGGATAACACCAACAAAGAACTTCTAGGCTCATTAGCAAAGAAGCCTCCCAAGAATATGTCAGAACTCCTAGCTCAGTGTGACAGATATAACAACATAGAAGACATTATGGATGCTTAAGGAAATTTAGAGAACGAGAGGTCAGAAAAGAAGCAGCAAGACTATGGTGACCATGAAGTTCATTCAAATTTGGACAAGAGACAATGGTCAGATCGATGCTTGAATCAATGAAGAAGTCCAAAAATAACCTACACTCCTCTTACTCACAAGAGATTTGAGATTCTGTTGCAGATCTGGAATCAAGATCTCCTGGAGTGGTCCGAGAAGATGACTTCCAACTCGGAGAACCACAATTAAAGTAAGTATTGTCAGTTCCACAGCGACTATGGCCATGACACCGATGAATGCAAACACCTAAATAGAGAAATTGAGGTCCTAATTTAGAGGGGTTATCTTGGTATATTCGTTCGCTGAAATGACCAAAAGAGAGAACATCCTAGATGTCAAGAGGAGATTGAATTGAAGAGGAGAGATGACCAGAGGAGAGATTAGAGATAAGATGGGAATGATGCTCAAGCAAATATAGAAAGGAGAAAGGAAAGATCTAACAACGATGCTCCAAGGGGAATGATTTCCATTATAAGCGACAGATATGACCTTTCCTCTTCATCCAATAGAATGGCCAAGTCCCATACCCGAAGTTTCAACGCCACTGAGTGGCCGAGAAAAAGGTATGATCCGAGTAGATCATTTCTTTCTCTAATGAAATCTGGAGGGTATCCAAGAAAGCCATGATGATGCCATCGTGGTGAGAGTGATGATCGCAAACTTTAAAGTAAGAAGAAATTTAGTTGACGGTGGCAGTTCAATTGCCACTTGCTCTTTTACCATGCATATGAGAAGATGGATTCCGACCTAGATAGATTGAAACCAGTCAATTCACCACTCTACGGGTTCACGGGGGCTGACAGTGAACATCGACGGGACGATTGAGCTGCCCATGATAGCCGGGGAAAAGCCATACCTGTCCACAGTGATGGTTAACTTTATGATGGTGAGGATGGGTTTGGCCTATAATGCCATCCTTGGCCAAATGAGTTTGAATACCCTGAAGGTAGTGGTCTCAAAACTACACCTACAGATGAAGTTCACTACAGCTAATGGGGTAGGAGAAAAAAAGGTTGACCAAACGACAGTTTGAGAGTGCTATGCGAGTACTATCGGAAGTTCTAGAAGCTCAGGCGAAGACCTACCCATCATGATTGAATATCTACAAGATGACTCTGAATAGTGAAGAAGAGAATCTTTTACCATTTGAATAGGCAAATTGAGGCCCTAATTTAGAGGGGTTATCTCGGTATGTTCGTTCGCTGAAATGGCCAAACGAGAGAACGTCCTAGATGTCAAGAAGAGATTGAACTAAAGAGGAGAGATGACTAAAGGGATGACCAAAGGAGAGATCAGAGACAAGATGGGAATGATGCTCCAGGAAATATAGATGTAATTACAGACACTGCGAATGGCGGTTGAAGGGGAAAAATTGTCATACCCAATCGCCTATCCAAGACAGAGCACAAAGCATGCACAAAGGTAATGAAGAAAATGTAGCTAGGGGTTGATGCTTTATAGAATAACGTAATATATTGGACATGAACTTGCACCACTCGCACCTGAACATGGTCTTTCCAGAACACCCATATACGGTTCCCACCTTCTGTACCATTGGAATACAATTATTCATTCCATACTTCTCATGATAAATGGAGCTTTTAAAAAAGGAATTTTAGGCTCCGATAGCGAAGAGGAGAACATATTGAAGACCATGCCCGGTTAGATTAAACCAGTCCAACCAAATCAATTTAGATTGCCCTTTCTCTATAAGGGGTTTGAATCAGCCCACATAGGGGTAAGGGTTTTGAACCCTTGCGGATGCAATGACAGTGGTTTCTGTTAGAAAAACCATGGGTTTCATCAAAACCCTAATCCAAGATCTCTGTATCGATAACTAGAATACAGTGAAGTAAATAAATAAAGATGGGGAAGACGTGTACCTTTCGTCGCGTATGTTGATGAAGAACACGAAGAACGATTGCAAATCTGAGTAAAAACTTGGATAACCGGGATGAGGATCTTCTATAGTCTCCTATCCTCCCACAGAGTTCTCTTTCTTGTGGAGAAAAGAGACAAAAGAATAGTCACAACAGGGACCCCTCATCATTAGTATTTATACTACTCCCCAAACCCTAACCAACTTCCACAATGGGCCAGGCTGGTCTGGTCCATCTCAATAAAATAAGTAGCAAGCCACGTCAGCCCTTGTATTTCTTGATTCCCATTAATGATCGATCCGATAATTAATCAAGCCCACACATCGTCGTTGGAAAATGTCTAATAATCTTGCACTTGGGCTAGATTAATTATAAAGTCATCATTAATAGATGTGGCCATGGAATCTCAATACAACTATAATGCTATTAAACCTTGATCCAATTAGCAAATATATCAATATCGAGCAACAGCAGAAAAAACACCTCAATATACAGTATACCACTTTCTGTCAGCTACAAACAAGGATTTACTTACTAACATGAACCGCCTTGAGATAATTTTGTACAAGAAATGTCGTACACGTCTGTGATCCCATAAATATCATCATCATTCCTTGTGGGTCCTCGAATGTACTATGAGCATCGTCATACTCATAGATTACCTTTGAATATCGTCATATTCGTAAGTAATCGAATGATTTGGCTTATCACCAATCGAACATCTATGGGTAGAAATAGCCGAATGGCTTGGCTCATCACCAATCGAACATCCTTAGCCCAAAAAGGCCTTAAATACATCAAACGACATATGCATGTATATAAACGTTATTCATCACGTCAAGCAAAAGCGGCATGATTAAAACAAAACATATATCCTCTAAGTACACCCACTCAACAAGCATATCACATAAAAATAATGTGAAACTCCCACTAATCAAGCGGAGCAAACAAATCAACAGAAGTCTGAAAATAAAAATTCAAACTAAAATTTTTTGCATAAAATAATCTACTCCAACTAAAATTTATGCCCCCTCTTTGTCATCTTCGACATCATTCTTCTTTTCTAGCCAAGCCTTCCGTGCATTGCAGTCTGTCCCTTCTGATCACACCAGTAGCATTGAATTTCACTGATGTTTTTCCTTTCCTTATTATATGGATGATACCTACCTTTCTTGAAAAATCTCGAATTCCCTTTCTTTATTTCGCTGCCAGTTGCTCCTTTGTTCTCAGTCAGGTTAGCCCTCTTAATATTCATCTTCTTCTTGTTCCCTTCTTCTTATACACAAATAGATATTAGTTCTTTCATGGTCCACTTATCTCTCTGAGCAGCTTTTACAGATTTTACATTCCAATACTCTGCTAGGAGAGATTTAAGTGCAAGGTGCACCAAAAGCTCTTCTTCTATGGGGATTCCAAGATCCTTCAATTTATTTGCAGTAGAAGCCAACTTTAGTAAATGTTCTCTGACACTATCAGTACCATCAAATTCAGTCAATGTAATCTGATTCATCAGATCCCCTTTCTCAGCCTTTTGAGACACTTCAAATACAACCTTTATCTCTTTCAAAAACTTTGTGGCAGTATCTTTCATTTCAACATTATCACGTAATGACTCTGGGATGGATTTCTTCGTTACTAGCATGCACTTTTAATTAGCTGCCACCCACTTTTCAATCTTAGTTTTCTCAACATTGGCACTTGCATCCATCAGATCAGCAGGTTTTGGTTCTCGAAGAGCCACATCAAGCTCAAGCAATCCCAGATTAATTTCTAGGTCCTTTACCCACCTTTTATAATTGTTTTAAAAAAGAACAGGAATAGAAGCCAAAAGATTACTTGGGAGAGACATCCTGTGGGAGAAAAAATCATTCATGCAAACAAATAAAGGATATATATACATTCCATGTACAACATGATCATATCAAATCAACTGGCAAATGCAAACAACTCATACAAACTACTAACAAATACAAACAATGATCATCATTACATTGCATTCTTACCCTTTCAGGTCAAACGCACATGTCTTTATTGCACTGCAAATATGGCGAGATGACAACAACTTTCAAAAATTTTCCTTTACCTTTGGGTGATAAGAAAACTCCTAAGTTATGCACCTCAAATAATAATTTTATCGCTCTGCAAATACTGTAAGATGTCGATGACTTTCAAAAATTTTTCTCCACCTTTGGGTAATAAGAAAACCTTAGGCCATGCATCTCAAATTTTTTGAGTGTACTATCTTTGGATGGACATATTACCTTTTCATGAAAAGATCAATAGTTTTCAAAAATCCGAGCACCTTTGGGCACCTCGAACCCTTAGACTACTATCCTTTCTAATCTATATGCATATCACATCGTCAATCTTTGGCAACACTGCCTTTGGGATAATGTTACCTATTCCGTTGCTTTGACAAACCATAAAAGGATTCAATGGGCCACTTTGGTGGATCACCATTTTATCCTCTTATAATTCCTCAACCTGATTTACAACAATATAAGTAGAAATAAACACATTAAAAAGTCCATAATGTGTTGTGACTTGTACAATCATCATCAAAAGTGGCAGTGATCAACCCAAAGTAGTCCAAATATGCTCAAAGTTGTATAATCGTCCAAAATGGGTCTCATAAAAAATTAAAATTATTCAAATAGGATACCCCCAAAACGTAGGTTTTAAAAATACAAATAAAACAGGGCATCCTAGGACAAAATCTGACAAAAAAAGACATTCTAGAATAGATTCAGAACAAAAACAACATTCCAGAACAAGGAAAAACATGCTGGAACTGCTTCTGGAACAAAAAAAGTGTTCTAGAACTGTTTTGGGAACAACACAATCCTAGAACAGTTCTGGAATAGAAACAATTGATTATGTTCCCAAGATCCCTTTTCCCTTTCTTTTTTTTTTTTAATTCTCGATCAATGCAGGCCATATCGATCAATGTTGGAAAACCCGCCCCTGGTGACCAAATTTCGATGGGTTTTTTGTTCAACTCATCGGGTCAAATCCTAGGTCAAAGTTAGGTTTCCGGGTCGGGCTCGGGTCAGACAACCTAGGTCGGGTCTGCCACATCAGCACTAATTTCTGTTTGGCCTAACCCACGATGCAATTCGATTCGAGTCGGTTTAATTTCAACTCAACTCTGGTTGATTCAACCTCGATTCATTTTGGTTCAGTTTTCCCGTTAATCGGGTCTTCTACCGGGTCAACGGGTCGGGTCTCTGGATCGGTCAACGGGTGCGGTCAAACGGATCACACTTGACCAACAAGCAAGGAATATTCTGTTGCTTGAAACACAAGGAAAAGGAAATATTCTATTTTAAAATTTATATTTTGAAAAGATATGTACATAACACGTTTTACCAAAAAAGAAGGATAAACATGTTTTCCAAAAATAAACTGACACATTTTCTTTTAGAATTTCCTTCTTTTTTTTTTTTGAAAAACAAACCAACGAGTGAGATCCACTTGTCGCTGCCGCCAGTGAGTGACGGTGCATCCTACGGCCGGCAATGGCGATCCATATATTGATGCAATCATCTCTATGAGCCCTACGCACCCATATAAAAGTATTCAAATTTTGGGTGTCAAAAATTTTGGCCGAAACTCAAGAACGACCAAAACCCTACCCATCTTTAAAATTTTTCTACTAAAAACCAAATACGAAGATTCAAATCAATCTTAATCATGTTTTATATTCCATTAACTCTGATTTTAGATCCATACAGTCTGGCTCTGATTTCACTTGTTAGAAAAACCATGGGTTTCATCAAAACCCCAATCCCAGATCTCTGTATGGATAACTAGAATACAGTGAAGTAAATAAATAAACATGGGGAAGACGTGTACCTTTCATCGCGTATGTTGATGAAGAACATGAAAAACGATTGCAAATCCATATAGAAACTTGGATAACCGCGATGGGGATTTTCTGCAGTCTCCTATCCTCCCACAGAGCTCTCTTTCTTGTGGAGAAAAGAGACAAGAGAATAGTCACAGTAGGGACCTCTCATCATTAGTATTTATAATACTCCCCAAACCCTAACCCACTTCCACAATGGGCCAGGCCGGTCTGGTCCATCTCAATAAAATAAGTAGCAAGCCATGTCAGTCCTTGTATTTCTTAATTCCCATCAATGATCGACCCGATAATTAATCAAACCCACACATCGTCATTGAAAAATGTCTAATAGTTTCGAGATTTGGTTTTTCACCAATTAAGTTAGAAAAATGAGATACAACTTAGAGTGGGGATCGGAGCTGAGGTCGATGCAGTTGCCATCGACAGTTTATAAATTTAGGTTATGCTGGAACAATTATTTTCAATGATTGTTATTATGTTCCTAGTTTTCATAGGAACAATATTTAACTCCAATTAACTCCACAAACTTTTGACTTTTAGGCTAGGTCATATTGGAGTAGATAGGTTGAGCAGTTGGTAAAGGACGAACTTTTAGAAAGTCTAAAGGTAGAAGAGCCTTATCAAACTTGTGAATCTTGTTTACAATGAAAAATGACAAAGAAACCCTTTCATAAAAAGGGTGGCAGAGACAATTTTGTGTTAGAGTTGGGCCATGTCTTGGAGAAGGAATTGGACTTTGTTGCATATTGTGTCACACTCATATCCTGACAGGGATAAAAAACTATAAAAGGGTATGACTATGACAACACCTATCATCCTAACCACCACCAGGATCTCGATGTAGTGGCCAACCCACAGTCTTAAACCAATATTAAAATTACAGTAATATCAAAGTGCGGAAAGTAAAGAAATATTACATCCCCTAAAAGAAATCAAAAGTAGCGGAAGCATCAACAATATCAAAGGGTTCAAGCCTAAGTGATAAATAACTTAATATTTTACATTCCAACCCGAAAGATTAACTGAAAACTTAAACAGCAGTAGTATTACCAAGGTTATAAAAAGGAAAAAAGGTAAACAAAATAAGAAAAGATAGAATTGTGCCTCATTGGCACAGTCCTCGAGTGTACGCCGGCAATCAAGGCCCTTGTCATCTACTCCAATCGGTTCACATCATAAGGAGGAAAACACCATCAAACACCACCTACACACAACTAAAAAGGGATTGCGCAACGAGGGCTAGCTCCACTGAGCCAGTGAGGAGAAAAGGGGATGCACAATCACACACAATCACAAGTAGTCCATGGTGTATGTATTATTAATATTTTTCCTCCTAACACACAATTCTAGGTCAAGGGTATATGCAACTACAATAACTCGGGAGACACTGTAGGTCCTTCCATTTTTGCCACAAAAATTTCTCAGTTATTACCGTGGGGCCCACGTCGACCGTAGCCTTATACCACCCAGAGGCAAACCCCGATAACCATTACTACCCCTTTCCTGGCCTCTCAAACTCTCCACAGGCGGCAGGTGCTCTGGCTTCCCAACATCTAAACCCCTGTTGGTAAGGGTCGTAGCATAGGGAACTGAGCCTAACCACAGATATACTACATGAACCCTATCGTGTCGAGAGGTACATCCGGGTGTATCAACGTCCCATTTCATCTAACCCTCAGGTACCAGCACAATACGGCGCATACAAGCAAGGATGACATGCAAAATATGATTCCACATAATCCGAGGGGATTTCGATGCTTGTACTTCCCAACACCGTAACCCAACACGATCCATATCATCATAATCATCATCATCAAATAAGAATCAATGCAAATATGCAATCATGCTTCAATGATAATGTAACATTATGATACATAAAAATATGAGTAAGCAATAGTAAACAACCCCAGAGAGTCACCCAAACCCACTCACCGATTACTTGAAATAGGAATTTGATTAAGTGTAATGATTCCCACTCGAGATCACTCCCTTGCACCTATGTTGGCACCTACGGAAGTGAATAAGAGTGTGAGAGAGTATAGGGGAGGCCTCATAGAGTAGCCCCGCAGTTTACATAAGTTATAGGCCTTAAAAACTACGTCGGAGACAACGTCAGACTCAACAATGCGTACCTTAAGTCCGACCTTTCCTGCAGGCTCAGGCCACATCGGAGGCAACGTCAGACTCAACAGGCTTGCCTCCGACCTTGCGTCCGACCTTTCCTGCAAGCTCAGGCTACATCGGAGGCAACGTCGGACTCAACAAGCTTCCCTCCAACCTTGCGTTCGACCTTTCTTGCAAGCTTAGGCCACATCAGAGGCAACATCGGACTCACTCAGACCTCTGCCTCTGACGCAACCCAGGTGCAATTTCAAGGTCCTTAAGAGCCCAGATTTGCCCCATTTTGTTCTTTAAGCTCCAATGGACAAGGGAAGGGGTGTCCTATAGTCTATTAAGGTCTTAGGAGTACCCATCATCAAAAGATTGAGAGATTTAAAGGATCAAATGCTAAAATCCAGATTTGGGGTTTCCTTTGGTTGTTGGAACCTTAGGTCAAGAGACCCAGTTGGAGATCTTAAAGGATGTAAGAAAATAGGACATCATCCTGCAAGGGGAAACCAAACATGGCTCAAGCCAACCATTTGGGTTTCAAAAAGGAAAACCCAATCTTGGGGCTGTAACCCAAAGAACCATCCAAGCTCAAACGAGCAAGGGAAAAGAGAAAAGGGGGAGAATGGGGGAGCACTTGGCCTACCTAGTTTGAGGTACAAAAGAGGTGCCCTCTTTAAAGCTCCATGTCCAAGCAACCATTTCCTTCTTGTTCCCTTCCTTCTCCTCCTTGCTGCCTCCTCTCTTCAAAGCTCTCCTGTCCTTTCATGATTAGGTTAGGAAAGCAAATGAGAAAGACTAAGGAATAGCCCTAGCTATCCTATCTATAGATGTGCCTTACTAAGGCCTGTTTGGGTAGGGTAGGTTAAATGCCTACTTAGGGGTTGTTTGAGTAGAGTTTCTTAATGAATCACAAACACATTACCCATCTAAACTCATTTTTAAAACATAACTTGGGCCCAATGGGCCTCATTTTAGAATACAGCTTGGCCTTATTTGGCTAAGGTCTTTTAATGTCTAAAGTACATTAACCTATTTCAAGCATGACTTGGGCCCAAGGACCCACTCAATAGGCAAACACAAGACAAGGGGCTAGGGTAAGAGTTAGTCATGCCTGGGGGCATAGGCATCACCTGAGACAAGGGCATATGGGCCCCCTACACACAAAATCAAACATAAAAGCTTGAAAGCAACATCAGATGCAAGCACGGATGCAACCGGTCACCTTGCATCCGGCCTTGCCTCCGATGCTAAGAAAGAGGCAATTTAAGCTTTGAAAAGGTCTAGGCTTTGACCCGCACATCAAGGACTTAGAGAGGGTAAAAACAAGCAATAAAAAATAGGTTTAGTAACTTACCCTTTAACCATCACAGTGAAAGGCTCACCAGCAAACAAGGCAGCATAGTCTACACACCACGAGGATAAATAATAAAAAAATAGGCTCTCGGGTGCGGGTATAACATATAGTCTTAAAGAAAAGAGAGTGACGACAATTCAATTGTTAGCTCATACATTTTGAGAGAATTAATTTTTCCCAAAATTGCCACTCTCTCTCTCTCTCCTCTTCTTCTCTCTATCTCTCCAAGAGTTGGTAGTTGCCATTGTTAAAGAAAGGATTTCGTTGCATTCTTCTACATCAAAGAGTTGAGCGGAGATTGATTCCTACCTTTGTGGTTCGATGTTCAAGTGTTGTGAATCGTTTGAGGTGCTTCACTTGGGCACTAATGAGCTAACCCTAAACCTGTACTAAGATATTGTTTCAAACACCCTATGCTGCATGAGGATCAATTCTTCATCATGTACCACTGTGTTAACATGGTGAAGTGTATGTGAAGAGGAACCTTCCCTATGGAAACTTCATTTCGTATAATTCCATAGAATTCCATCAACTATCAAATATTTTAACACCATATCTCTAGTCATTCACAGTTGATTTACACAATTTACACATGGTCATAAGATCTGATTTCCTAATGCAGTACTAGAAAATGAATACTCTATGAATTTGTTGACTTCTTGTATTGTGAAAATAGTCAAAAATTTGAATCCTATGACTTTTCAATCCAACTCCTATATAAGCATAGTTTTCACACGTAGCTACTACAAAATAAATAAATATATATATATATGGGAAAAGTTTTCATACACGGCCGTGTATGTGAGAGGGTCTCTCACAAAGAATTGAAATAGTCATAAATCCCCACCGATTAATTATTGCCTTGAAACTCCCACCCTCTCACATACACGGTTTACACGACAGTGTATGAAAACTTTCCCCTATAAATATATATATATATATAGTTACAAATCACATATTGCACACATGTCTCGAAAGTGTCCACTAACAATGACATGTTTTCAATCGTATAAAAAACATATTAATGACATCCTCTAAGCATACATGCAAGGAAAAAATTAGTAAAAGAAGATGCCTGCTGACCTAGCCCTCTGCTTCTATTTTATGGTAACATTGAGATTTGGGATTGAAACTGCCCTTCATAAAACAAGGTTACATAGTCAACAAAAAAAAAAGAAAAAAAGAATTGTAGCACACATGTAACCACATAATCAAGTTACTCCATTTTGAATGCCATGTCCTTGTTTCAGTAATCACAACATTGTAACAAAATTGAGAGTTTGAAGTATTTTAGTGCCATATGTATAGCTAAGCACTTACAGAGAATTATAGGGTTGCTCTACTATTTCTTGAATCACAATCTCAAAAAAACACTGATCGAAACCTAACCGAACCGACTGTTTGACGCCCCTCGCTACAACTAATTAGGAGACTAGATGGTAAAGGTTTTAGTGGATGATATCAATAGACATGGGTTCAATTTCCATCTCCAAACTTACAAGGCCACATCGTAGCCCAGTCGCACTCCCCCTCCAACCAATGTGGTACTATATACTTCAGTTATATTGTGAAGTTGAAAAATCATGCAAGTTTAGGCTCCTTTCTTTTTCAGGTTTGAAAATTTTCACTTTCCTTCACTTTAATTTCCCCTGCAACCAAATGGAGCATTAAGGAGATCTTGGGGTTGATTTGGGACTTGGGAATTGGATATGTATTTCATTCCATATATTCATGACCATGGTTCTATCCAAGGTTCTAAAACTCGGGTTTCGACAGGCCAAAAACCGAGTTCGTCTTGGTTTTGACCATATCTCGGTCGAAACCTGGGACTTTCTCCAGGCTAACTCGAACCTTGGTTTCGAGGCCCAGAAGCTGTTTTTTTTTTGCCCTAATTCTTGTAATGCTACCTATTTTTTACATTTTAAACCCAATCCATGCATTAGTTTTACATAGTGAACACTAAAAATATTACTTGTGGTTTTGATCCAAGTTTGATATTGTATATTGTTCTTGGACATGGTATCGAATAAGGTTTGATTGGAACATAACTCCTTCAATATAAATAAGATTTAAGCAATCTTGGATTTGTTAGAAAGCTTTGCTTTGATAGCTTTCCAACAAGTTCAAGATTGCTTAAATCTGATTTATATTGAAGGAGTTATGTACCGGTCAAATTTAATTTGGTGTGCGCGAATGCTGTGAAATCGCTCTGAATGAAAATATTTTTTTGGACATCAAAACAAATGAATATTTTACCACACTTTTGATTTTTAGAAATGTTTTACCATATTAAAATTTATGGAATTTTTAGATTCGAGAAAACCTCAGCATTAGAAAGTTGAAATTGCACCTAGCGTTTAAAATCTAGTTTTTTGTTCTTGAATTGGGAGGTTGACTTTTTTTCCTTTTGGAATTTTATTTTGTAATTATTTTATTAGATTCAAATAGGGGGGTATTTGCTTATTTATGAATAATATAACATTTACTTAAATCATATTAGACATAACTAAGTGTCTGGCCTAGTTTCTGGCATAAATAAATGTCTGTCCTAGTTTCGAGCCAAGTTTCCCCTAGTTTCGATGGGCATGTGTCGAAACTAGTCTAAACTGATTGAAACCATCAAAACCCGATTGAATCCAGGGATTTTATAAAATCTCCCTTCAACTCATCTCGGAAACCTACAAAATCGAGTTAACTTGGTGGTTTCGATAGGTTTTGATCAAGTTTTTCTTCCATGGTTCTAACTAGATCGATAGAGTATTAGTGAAACACCCAAAAAGTGAATTTTTTTGTTCATCTTACTCAGACTTCAATGTCTTTTACCAAACCCAAGAAAGCTTTTCATTTCACTATCTAATAGATGTATAAACTTATATATACAGTCACAAACAACCTTTTTCAAGGATAATAAAGAATGTCAAAATGGAATAAGAGAAGGAGGGGTCTCATGGGTTTCATGATAATTCTCTCCATGTGGAGACTAGATAGAGCTATAATTTTAGAATATTATTAGTGAAAGATGAAGAACATAGGCCTGATTTGGTATGATTTCTATTTCAATTTTCAAGGGGTGATGTCTATTTCAAAAATTGTTTGGTTTGATTTCTACACCTTATTTCAGTGAAATAGAAATAAAGTGGAATAGAAATTCTGAAAAAGCTGAGGTCCAGGATGTAAAAGGATCGAATTCGGTCGGATAGTGGCATTATCATATTCACACCCAATTATATTCGAACAGATTTGGATAATATCCTACCGGTTTTCGGACGGATTCGGATAGTTTCCGGATAGTGATTTTTTGAATACAGATTCTCCTAAATGGGTATGAACACGGATCGAATACGAATTTTGACTATTCGTTGACATCTTTTCCCTTTTTTATAATGAGCTACTATTTCTTCTACTCTTCTTAGTCTTTGATTTTCTTACGTTTTTTATTTTTTATTTTGTCTTGTATTTATTTTAATAGATATGTGATTCCATGTATCACATTCCATAAAACATTATATATAAACCAATAGAAAATCTAGAAAAAGAATCACATTATCTTAACTTATAAAATTATAAAAATAAGATAACAAAATCCAATAAGGTAACTTAAAAGGATAGACGGACACAGAGATATATTCAGATATTTTATTACATTCAGATTGCTAAACGAATCGGATAATAATCGGTCGGATAGGGGGATTATCATATTCATATCCGATTATTTTCGGACGGATTTAGATTCTCCCAAACAGATACGAATGCGGATCGAATATAGAATTTTGAATAACCGTTGACATCCTTAGCCTGAGGAGCTGTTTTAGAATTTCTAGTTCATTTGATTTCACTCTTGCTCTTTAATGAGCACATGGTTAATTTGATGGGTAAAGTAATAATTTTATGTTAAAAATCAAACACTACCTTTCTTCTCATAATGATCACATCACCAAAAATTGAACTACCAAATGGATTTTTTTATTCTTGAAATATTTCATATTGATAGAACCACAACAATTTCAATTTTTTGACCAAAAATCTATTTGTTGACTATATATCATGAAATCAATCCAAAAATGGAATATAAACCATACCAAATCTGGCCTTTAGACTATTCTAAGATGTGACCAACATGTTGACAAATTTAAGTGCCAAGTATATTATATTGCTTTGTGGTAGATAACTATCATTAGGAAACTTCCCTTACCATTCATTTAGGAAACTTTATTTTATTGTTATTGGAACTTGGAAGAATTGGTCCCAGAGATATGCTACTTCTACTATCTTAGCCTTAAACAATGGGAAAACAGAGAATCAAAAGACGCACCTAGTTGAGAGAGAGAGAGAGGGAGAGAGAGAGCAACTCAAGTGTAGTGTGGACATAGTGGTCCTCCACCTCTTATGAGCTAACATGTAATAAAGATTCCTCTAGAATTATCAAACTATTCTTATGTTTAGGATTCAGCATCTATTTATCTTTTTTTTTTTTGATAAAGGATGGATTCATTAGCATAATTAATCATCTTAGGTTTATGCAATGATCAAGATATTTCTAATGCAAAGGAGTAATAGAGGACTAAGATTATCGAAGACATTTGGGACATATCTTTTGATAGCTCTATTTATTGTTTGGGAGAGGAATAGGTATAGTACTGCTCATGTGTGGTAAGCTAGTGAGTGACACCAATGGGGGTATGGGACAGAGCATCATATAGGAGGGGTAGAGGATCATTTAAAAGGGGTAAAACAGTGATAAACACAAAGGACACTAGCTTATGGTAAACCGGCTGTGTGCCAACCTTTTTTTCTCATCTTTTTGTAAGAGTTTTGAAAAAAAATCCAAATAAAGCAACTGAATACCTAGTTTGCTTATCTTTGGTTGCATTACTAGTAGGAATATATATTGGACTGATAATTTCCTAAATTGAGATTCAATTCTTTATTTAGAGCTACTATTCTAAATTAGGTTTTGAATTACTTGTATATTTGTTAGTTTTTCGATCTATGAATTTAAATAGAGTTGAATAGAAAATTGGATTTATGTAGCCAACCCATTTAATTAGTTGAATAAGTTGTATTTGGATTGAGATGACTTGTCTTTTTTCAATGAAAATTTCTCTTACGAAAAAATTGATGTTTCAAGTTTATGAATACATTAGCTTAATCTTGTGAATTTAGCAATTAATTAACCCAATTAATTTGGCCATATTGACCAACCAAACTCAATGGATTGACTTCTATAAATTGTGTAAAACACTGTTCCCCACCACCCCCATCCCAAAAAAGAAAAATCTAAGGTAATTTTGTCTTTATTTTAACATTAAATAGAGGATTTCCAACTTGATTTCCCTTTGTCTTTACTTCTTATTTTAGATAATTTTGATTATGCATTGTGGTGGTTAGTTTTTATTTTATTTTATTTTTTATATACATTTTTCTTTGGGGGAGGGATGGGAGGGGGGAAGGTAACAACCAGGAGACTCGAAAACGAGACCTCTTGGTGAGCATGGACATGAAACACAGCACAGCTCACCAACTATAAGTGTCTTTTCTTTGACACGTTTCTCAATAACAACTGACGCAACTACGAGAAAGCGCAACTACGAGAAAGCGCATGAAGAAAGGAGTAGGTGCTTACCATCCTTTAAGAATATAATTGTGTAGATTTCCCTTATTGTTGGAATATCAAAATCATCTCTTTCACATTTGTCACCCGTTCCATTGATATGGACACATTTGAGATCGCCAAATGCTCGAGAGTTTTTCTATTCAATCCATTTCCTTTCTCATATAAAATAAAACCGTCTAATTCTAATCCAAAATGAAATTGATGAAGGTTCTGCACGAGGCAGCTGTTGTTAGTGGTGGTTAGTTAATGTCTTATTCTTTTGTTAGTTTATTGATTAAAAGCAATAATTGGGCCTTTTCATTTGGATAAAGAGGTTATTGGATTCATATATAGATGATCTGTTTTGGTAGATCAGAAAACAAATAATCTAGAAAAAAGACTTTTCCAAGTTAAAAGGAAAAAGACTTAAAACAATTAAGAAAGTCATCGTTTTTGAGATATTCCCAAGTCATACTCTGATTTGACAAAACAAGTCAATATTGAATTCGGATCCTCTTCAATGACATTTAATCACCAGAAATCTATCTTGCACCATCCATGGGGTATGGTCCCCATATTCGAGAGATGGTCCCCACAACCCATGGATGGTAGGAATGGTTAAATGTCATTGGAGGGAATCCGGGCTCGTCATACTTCGGATACGAAAACCTCCTCTCCAAATCAGAAACATCAATTGTTATAAAATCAATAAGTTAAACCAGCTAATAACAAATGTGATTAATAATATATATATATATATATATATATATATATATATATATATATATATATATATATATAGAGAGAGAGAGAGAGAGAGAGAGAGAGAGAGAGAGAATATCTATATTTTGCTTTTTGATTTCCTCGAATTTCAACATCGGATTAAAAGCTATTCTTCGAGTGAGTGAGATCGAGAGAGCCATACGTTGCAATGATCTACAAAGCTTTAAACCCAGAAAAAATCTCAACAAAACTCTGAAATGGAAACATTGTACTCAACCATTAATAGAGAGAGAGAGAGTTTTGTGCGGAAATGGGGGTAGGGAAATATTTTATGACGGTAATATTGGTACCATCGTTACAAAGATATGTCCCACGATGGAGTTTTCATATTGTCGTTAAAAATATATTGTCTACAATGGAATTTATTATAACGTCTTTACAAATATATTCTCCACAATGGATTTTATGGTACCATCGTCTAAAATCCTTCACTATATTAACCTACTACACTCTGGCAACAGATACAATGATTTGGTCATAACATATCAATATTCACCCTGCATGGTACTATTTTTTCCATCGTTGAAAATATATTTTCCACGACGTAATACTTATTAGCATCATAAATTATAATATATGGTGACATATATATGTTACCATCGTAAAATATAATATAGGGCGACGGTTAAGAATATACTGTTGTTGTATATGTATTTTATTACCGTTGCTAAATAACATCGTCTAAAATGCCTTTTGTTCTAGCGTTCCTTCACATATACATGTGTGCAACTGACGTTTAAAGTTCAACTTTAGAAGAATCTCATTTTAGTTCCAACTGAAATATAATTACACAATATTTCTATGCTTGGTCCTAGCTTGTGTTTCATCTACAATGACAAATTGGACAGGGTATGGATAACAAAACATGGATGAGGCTCCTCTGTGGCACAGCAGGACGTCAAGTGCACATCGGACAGCCAGGAGCATCCAGGCACACAGTCCCATCTAGTGCCTGTGTGTTGGGCTGCGTGGCCGGGTGCTCCTAAGCGTCCGATATGCACCGGAAGGCCTGCCACGCCATACACAGAGAGAGAGAGAGAGAGGGAGAGAGAGAGAGAGATGTTGTCTACACCATTCAACACAAATCTAAATTTCCACAAAAAGGAAAAAATCAGAATCAAATCTAGCAAGAGGAATAGAATTTTCATGGAGTAATTCAACCCACTTCTCATGAAAAAATTATTACATAACTTTTTTTTTTGGCAGTCCATTCTATGTATGTACTCAAATATTTCAAATTAACTCTGGCTCCAAGAATTATGTTAGGGCATAGAGTAAGCATGAACTGGCAAACGTGGCTTGGCATGGGCAAGCAGTGGTTTAGCCAAGAAAAGATCGGTTTTTGACTCATTGAGTTCAATCCTTGACTCACCAGGGCTTATTCCCCAACTGAACCCTTGCAGAAGCCTAGCCAACAGCATAACAGTCATGGCGGAGCCGAGCGCGATCCCCATGCACCCACGCCTCCCAGTGCTGAACGAGATGAACCGTAGTTCCGGTTCAATCAGATCAACCTCAACTGAGGGATCCTTCAAATGGCGTTCGGGTATGAACTCGTGTGGGTCATCCCAAACTTTAGGGTTCCGGCCTAGCCCAATTCGACTTAATATAACATGGCTACCCTTAGGAATGAAATAACCGGCGGCCGTCATATCAGCATTGGAGACATGAGGAAGATTAAAGGGGGCAATCGGGTGGAGCCGAAAGGCTTCCCTAGCGCATGCCTTGACGTAATTGAGCTGTGGTATGTCAGATTCTTGAACTAACCTCTCCTTTCCGACGACCCTATCAATTTCTTCGGTAGCCTTCTGAAGCATCTCAGGCTTGTTGATCATCTCTGCCAAGGCCCATTCGACTGCATTCGATGGATTGTCCACCGATGCATAGATCAAGTCCTGCAAAAATAGATCATTTTCCATATTAGGTTCTAACAATCAATGAATCAATGCAAAGAAGATATATTGAGAGCAAGACTCAAGAAAACTAGCTTAAGCCCTTCTCTAAGCATGGGGATGGGCCTGTATTGGGCTTCAATTTTCTGCAAAAAGTAAACAAGATTATATGCCATCAGGTCCATCATTTATTTCCAGCCCATATTCTTTTAAGTCTTGGAGTTGGGCCTAGGTTCACTAGTTACTGGCTTAATGTGTTTGAATCAGGGTTTTGGGGCTTGGTAGTGGTCGGCAGAATCGCCCAGATTGGATCGGTATTGGTCATGGGGGATTCCGTATTGGTGGATTGATACAGACATAGGGTAAACAAGGTTCAAAATCCAGATATCGGACTTGGGATCGATCATGGGCTATACCGATCCAATCGGTGATTGGTCAAACTCGGCTTGGATCAGTCAAAAATAGCTAAAATCCAGGTTTTTCTGGATCGGGCAAAATTATTAAAAATCAATATGAATCGATTAAAAACCCAAAATATTGATCAAAAAACCCAAAAAAATGGAAAGTATCAGATTGGATCGGACAATCCAATCGAGTTGACCAATCCAGGGAACGATCCAAGAATACTTTGACAGATCTATCTAATCTTGGGATCGGTCATGGCCAATACCGATCTGATCCGAGATTACAAACCATGAGGGTAAAAGGTAATTAAAAATATTTTTTAAATGAAAACTAGGGGTAAACCTGTCCAATCCAAACACCGATATGTGGTGATCCGGATCGGTATCGGCCAAGACCAATCCCATATCCGATTCCTAGAGTAAGATAGAAAAGATATATTCACCCCCCCCCCCCCAAAAAAAAAGGATAGAAAAGATAAAAGATCGGAAGTGGATCAGCAAAATCGCTCGAATCGGTATTGGTCATGGGGGATTCCGTATTGGTGGATCGATACAGACACAGGGTAAACAAGGTTCAAAATTAAGGTATCGGACTTGTAATCGGTCATGGCCGATACCGATCCGGATCGGTCAAACTCGGCTTGGATCGGTCAAAAATAACTAAAATACAGGTTTTTCTAGATCGGGCAAAATTATTAATAAAAATATTAAAATTCGATACGGATGGGAAAAAAATTCAAAAAAATGGCAAGTATCAGATTGGATCGGCTAATCCAACCAAGTTGACCGATCCAGGAATACTTTGACGGATCCAGGAATACTTTGACGGATCGGTCTAATCTTGAGATCGGTCATGGCCGATACCGATACAATCCGGCTGATCCGATCCGAGATTACCAACCATGAGGGTAAAAGGTAATTAAAAACATTTTTTAAATGAAAACTAGGGATAAACCTGTCCGATCCAAACACCGATATGTGGTGATCCGGATTGGTATCGGCGGAGACCGATCCCATATCCGATTCCTAGAGTAAGATAGAAAAGATATATTCACCTCAACCCCCCCCACCCAAAAAAAATATTAAAAATTAATAAAATAAAAAAGAAGGAAGGATAGAAAAGATAAATGATCTAGTTAGTATCATACCGCAGCTTGAGCTTTGATCTCTTCTGTGGATAACAATGGCTTCCCATTTGAATCTTTCATTGAAATGAGGATATCAAGAAGATCTTCATTTTCCTTCTTCTTTCCTTCTCTCCATTCTTGAATCCTCTCATCCATAATAGGGTCATGGTACTTGTTAACAACCCTAATAGCTTCTTTCATGATCTTCTCATGTCCATTCAAATCAAACTTTCTCAAACTAGGCATGTAATCTGACACACAAAATGCGTAAAGCAAAGAAAGAACAGTGAAGAGGGCATCCATATATTCTTCTTCTTCAACACCAGGCCCTCCATCTTTCCTTCCTTCTCCAAGGTATCTCTTGTTGAACATCATCTTTCTAATAACATTGCCACTATATTGCCTAACTGCAACTCTTACATCCACAACTGAACCACCATTACTGCATTGGTTGTATAGATAGTAGAGAAGATTATCAGCTTCTTCTGTTCTTTTCTCAAGGAGCCATCGAAGTCTCATGGGATTTATAACCTCAGAAGCCACTACCCTTCTCATCTTCTTCCATTGATCACCCCAAGGTGCAACTGCTATGGACAAGAAACCACGGCTTGAGTACTCAGTTCCCATTGTAAGGGGTCTTGAAGCAAATGAAGAATCATGTTTTTTCAAGAATTCTCGAGCGATTTCCGGGCAAGTAACCGGAATTACATGAACATCACCGAATCGAATACAAGCGATTTCGGTATTCATTTCCTTCATGAACCCAAGTATCCATCGGAATACCGGCTTCTTTCGGAACAATTCCGGAATGTTGCCGACTATAGGCCATGATGCAGGACCGGGTGGAAGTGGAGCTGGCCTAGATTTCTTATGAATCTCAGATCGAACTTGGGCAATGAAAAGAAGGGAAACAAGGATGAGAAGTGCAGTAGTTGGGTAGGAGATGCTTATTAGGGTTCCACCTAGGGTGGTGGTTGCCCAATCAGGAGTAACACCCCATTGGAAGGTAAGGAATGGTGAAGAGAAGTTAGAGGTGTTGTTCTTCATGGCTAGTAATTAGATGTTAAAGCTTGAAGGTGAGGGATGAGGGAAGGGAGTGTAGGGAAACCCTAAATATATAGTGTGTATTATTACATGTGCTAAGATGTGAAGTGAAGTTAACGCGGACTTCACGTGAGATAACATAACATGTAAGGCAGCCGCCGCAGCTCACACTGATTATGAGTAACTAAATGTAATGTTCATATTTGTCTATGTGAGGTGCATAGTTGGACACAAAAACAATGATATGGTTATTAGGGTTGTTTGGGCAGCATGAAGTCCGTGGGGTTTTAGAGTTTTGGCATTAATGCTTTGGTAGAATAGAAAATATTTTTATTTTATTATCTATGGTGCAATTATTGTCAAGGGTCCGATTGGCCATCAGGACCCCACAAGGAGGCAAGAGAAGATCCAAGCAAGTACATGTGGACTTGGTTCCGTTAAGAAGACTTGGACCACCGATCAAGCTCCTGACACAGTTCATTCAAGGTGCTAGTGAATCACCTGGACAAACCCTGGATCGACAAAATAGAATAAAAAATATTGAAGATTGGAGAGTAGAACATGAATTGTATAATGTATAAGTATCAAATAAAAGACATAATTTTCTTACCTTCTCCCATGAACCAAGGCTGTACTCGTATTCACCATGCTTTAAGAGTATTTTAATTGGAAAAAAAAATTATTGTTGATTGATGAGAGGATGGAATTTCAATCCTTCCATTAGAAGAATTGTAATGCAAGTGTGAACTTGTTTTTTTATTATTATTATGGAGATAATAGAAAAAATTAGTTGAAGTAGAGATATATAGGACGTAATAAAGTTGGTGGTTGTTAATATATACATATATTGGTTTGGCCTCCCGTTTCAATCGTTCAATGGCAAGGACCACTATGGGAGGTCCAACCAATTTCAATGGTAAGCAAGGACCACTACGAGAGGTCCAACCAATATAGTGGTCCTTCCCATTGAACCTGATATGTATGTCGTTTATTTTTTGGTAAGAACCTGACATGTACGTTTGTGATTGGTAGTATGTGAAGTGCACAAGTAGTTATCGGTTAGTTGTAATAGTTCCTATTTTTAGTTGTTTTTACTTAGAAGGAAAAAATATTCTAAGTATAGTTATTTCGTGAGAAAATTAATAACATAAAACGTTAGAATATTAATACATTTAAGATAATTAAGAAATATTTAAAATATAATTGTTAATGTATTAATATTCTAACATTTTATGTCATTAATCTTCTTACAAAATAACTATACCTAGAATATTCTAGGTATAGTCTTACAAAAAAAAAATATATTCTAGGTATAGTTATTTCGTGAGAAGATTTGACATAAAACGTTAGAATGTTAATACATTTAAGATAATTCAAAATATTAAAAATATAATTATTAATGTATTAACATTCTAACGTTTTATGTCATTAATCTTCTCACGAAATAAGTATACCTAGAATATTTTTTAGTTCATGGATAGTTATTAGTGGTTAAGAGAATTTATTGCCAACATGAGTTGATGGGTTAAGGAGTTATAACCGTATAAGGTATGTAAGTCTATTTATAATTGTTTATTGAGAAGGGAATCAGATTTTGAAAAATTTAAACTAATCTTAAGTTTATCTTGAGAGAGGCCAGCTACCTACCAACAAGCCAAATGCTCGACTTCGTCCTTAAAGCCCAACTATTTTCTCTCCTATTTCTTCTCTTCCACCCTTAATTTCTACTTTTCATTATTTTCTCATTTTCTCTCCCTCTTATTTTTCTTATTTTAATTTTGTAGGTTATCTTGCACGTGAAGTGTCTCCACAAATTAACTGTGTGTTTCCAAAGATTGATTTGGTCCACCTCCCGTAGTGATCCTTGCCATTGTACCATTGAAAGTGCACCTCCACTTCCATTTGATTTATATGCCATGTATGCCATGTATGAAGTTAAGATTTTTGCCATGTATATATGCCATGTATAAATGCCATGTATGAGGACTTAACTCTTCTCAGGTTCCCTGCCCGGTCAGGTTCGTAGGTTCCTCTCATAGGGGATCGAAAATGACGACCTCACCCCCTGCCCGAACACACTACCGGGTGGGATGAGGTCGTCATTTTCGATCCCCTATGAGGGAACCTACAACTGACGGCAGGGAACCGAGAGGAGTTAAGTCTCATACATGGCATTTATACATGGCATATATACATGGCAAAATCTTAACTTCATACATGGCATACATGGAATAATCGTGTCTTATTTCTGCAAAGGATGGTTGTTGAGCATAGTTCGAACTCGTTTCGTTGTATTTCAGTGACAATATCCAATTTCGAATATTTTGGATATTTGTCAAATACGAAATGAACGAGTTCTCAACTATGCTCAACAACCATCCATTTGCAGAAATTAACACGCACTAAGGGTACGATCGAAGATTGCATCTGGTCGTCATTTCCGCCTCCCTATGAGAGGAACCTACGAACCTGACCGGGCAGGGAACCTGAGAGGAGAAAAATCCCATGTATGAAGCTAAGATTTTTGCCATGTATATATGCCATGTATAAATGCCATGTATGAAGTTGAGATTTTTGCCATGTATATATGTCATATATAAATGCCATGAATGCTTCTGATCATTTAGTAAATTTTGTTATGATTATGATTTATATGCCATGTATGCTTATTAGAATTTTAGGGATGGAATGCATGCAGTGTATGTTGGGACTATGACATGAATTTTAGGACTTTTTTGCGTTAAAATAATGATAGAATCATGCTATGATTTTGAGAAAGTGATACAATAATTTAGGTTGTTTTCCCTTGTTAGTATAAGTGAGGCTTTTTAATATTGAAAGTTAGAGGGCTGCCATGCTATGTTTAACATCATGAACCATGGGACTGTTTTGAGTTAGTTTAATTGTTAGGGTCATGTCTTGATATTGAAAGAAAGATGCATGATTTAGTTTATTTTCCCTTGATAAGATATGTTGTATATTTTAATTCTTCGATGCAAGGGGCTGTCACACTTTGATTGGTAATACAAGTAGGGGATTTTAAGACTATGTTTTTGTGGGATTATTACCTCTTGGACTGTTATAGGAGGGGTTTTTTTTTTTTTTTTTTTTTTTTTTTTTTTTTTTTAAACATATCTTGTCTATCTTTTTTTTTAATTGATAGAAACATGGTGTTATAGGGGAAGTTATGCCTTCCCATGCTCTTTTCAAATTGCCAAGTAAAATTTTATGCTGAAACAAATGGAGCCAAAGGAACCGTTATTATGTTACTCATGGTACTGAGAGGAATGGTATGATAGAAATAAAAGAGGTTTTAGTGTTTAGGGCTTTATCAGCCTAGAAAATCAGAAGGTTTGTTAGATTAGTATTGCTATAATAACAAAAAGACACTTCCTTTGAAATGTCCGCCACCTGCACTAGTAAGTTTAAAATTTCCAGAGGCCATGGAGATTGGGATGTGATTATGATGTTGATTTGGTAGTTTAATGAATTAATAAATGAATTGAGGTTTCAACTGCTTGTAATAAATGATCTCTCTCAATAATGTACCCATGGACCAGAAAGAGACACAATCATGTTATTAAACCATTCAACCTGTCATTAAGAATTTATTGAGCAAGAGTATTTTAGAACAGAAGTCACAATGCAAAGCAATTTCAAATTAAAAATGAAACGCATGTTTTAACCCGTTACTTACACCTCGTGGTGTAACCCTAGGCATGGTGTATAGACACGTGACTTACCCTGGGTGAAACCATAACTCTTAACTTGGTATCGTTTGGTATATCAAAGAGGCTTGTACCACCATACCGCTTGATCATCTTACTCGTAGGAGTGGTGAGGGGTATATAGGAACACCTTGCTAAGGGAACCCTTTTTGGTCCTATTATCCTCAAACAAACATACATCATGTAGGGATCTAGAGCCCAACGCTTAGGTCACGACACACTAACTATAATATTGTTTGAGATCCGAACCGACACTTTGTTGACCTTGTTCTTAACCGGCATGATTATTCATGATCTCATCTTGGGCTTACTTTGCCAATATGTGGCCCTCGATGTATGTGCCAACCAAGAACTTGATCAACTTAGCGCTCACACTTACTAACCTTTGTTTGGGACTGGCGTGTTTGTTGTGAAATTGTTTACGCATCATGTTGTATAGCATACCGCATTTAGGGTGGCATACTTGGGATACGAGGTTTATCTTAGGCCTAGGTTCCTCCCAATTTCCTTTGGTCTAATCATGACCCTATCTTAACTAGGAACCATTACTTTGGGGCAGCAATATATCGATTCTACAACTGGTTGGACTAAGATCGGTAGAAGGTTAGTTTGTGTTTCAAGATCCCCTGAACCAGAGATGGGTGATTCCGAAAACAATCGTACAGACATGGAGGAGCTGAAGGCTCAAATGCAACTCCTAGTAAGCCTGGTGACCAAGATGGTACCAAGTGTCACTACACCAGCACTACCGCAAGCCACTTTGGACCAGAGTCGTACACGACTCCATAGAGGCTCCTTACTAAACCTTAATCTGGCCCTAGAGGATGAGGTCATCACATCTGGGTTACAACCCTCCGTTGACTCGATTGAGACCCAACTTTTGAAGCAAAAGGTTGAAAAACTGGAACATGCTATGAAGAACGTCAAAGGGGTAGAGGACCAGATGATCGACTCTGAGGGACTTTGTTTCTTCCCTAAAGCACGCTTACTTAAGGGTTTCAAGTGGAAATCCGAAAAGTTTGATGGAACTGGTGACCCACGAGCCCATCTTCAGGTATACGTAGGCCAGATGAGAATCAGGAACTTTTCCAAATAGCAAATGGGCCAGGCATTTCACATGTCTTTGACTGGGCCCGCCTTGAGATGGCTTATGTCCTTAGATTCCTCTCAAACCCATACTTGGGATGATATGATGAAGGGCTTTAAGAACCAATACTCATACAACACTGAGATGGAGTTAACTTGTCGAGATCTAGAAAACTGCTAAGCAAGAGGCTAATGAAGGGTTCACTTAATACCTGATGAGGTTCACGTCAAAAGTTGTATTGATGTTGGATCGGCCCATAGAAAAAGAACAAGTCAAGATGATCTTCAGGAACCTTCAGATGGCTTAACAGACTCACTTTTTTGCCCAACCCTTGACCACTTTTAAGGCCTTATTTGAATTGGGCCAATAAGTTGAAGATGCCTTGAGCCCTCCTGATTTGATTTAGGGAAATTCTAAACAAGACTTGACATTGAACAACCAATGAACTAGGGCTGGATAAAAGACCTTTCCAAGCAAGAACATTGAGGTGAACGTGATGGCACCGACAATAGAGGACCCACTTCTAATTGAGAACAATGCCCCAAGGGTAGGGGCGAACCAACAAAAGAGACAATTCACAGATGTAGGCATGCTATTGAGTTTAGTCCTTAAAAAGTTGATCCAAAATGGACTATTGACCAAGATTCAATCGGCTAACTTGCCAAAACCATTACCAAAATGGTATAAGCGCAACCTTTATTGTGAGTACCATCAACAAAATAGGCAAGCGACTGACGAGTGTTATCAATTAGGACACGCAGTCCAGGATTTACTTGATGAGGGGAAGTTTACAGCCCAATCAAACCAACCTAATGTGTATACCAATCCCCTTCCACCATACGCCGAAAAATCTAAGGCCATTAACAAACTTGAAGAGGAGGATCGACCCGTCAATCTACAAGCCTTGATCACACCAGTTGAGGGTCAACAAAATCCCCTTGTCACACAATGGACTGAAGAGTTGGTCCAAGCCTTGACTGCTATAACTCTAGCGTAAGCAATTTTGCTTGAGGTCATCATGATAAATATAGGGATTGATGAAGATGAGTACTCTTATAACTCTGACAGTGATCACTCCGAACATGAGAATGAGATCTCGATCGAATCCATACCTTAGGATTTGCGAGGAGAGGGCCATGATGTCGATTTTGTTGACATAACTGTTGATGAACTATGCAGTGATTGGCCAGATAGCCTAACTAGCAGCCTATTTGGGAGTGATCCAGCCCAAGAAAGGGGCGAACTTGCTTCGATCATCCAATAATTGTGGAACATCATCATAACACTTGGGCACGATCACCAAGACCAAGATGGAAGGCTATACATTAATCTGGAGGAAACATACCAAGTCATAAAAGAAGATAATGCCTCCATTCGGACTTATGTAACTAGAAGTCCCAACCCGTTTGGACCCCACAACCGGAGTACATACAAATAATATGAACTAGTAGAAGACATAAGATCCCTACCAGGGATGACCCAAGAACTCAAAATTTTGGCTTAGTTCATCAGGGGGCATGCCAGGGACATGCTCAATGGATAACAGTGCATGCAAGCATTCCTTAAAGAGCATCAGGACAGAGAAAGGAACATAAGTCCACTAGGTCAAAACATAATTGTCACACCCCAAACCACCCCCTAGGAGGATTGGGTAGGTGACTTGAATTGCACGACCGTAATCCGCCAAATTCCACGGATCTAGAAGCAGTGCTTACATTCATGAACCAAAATCCACACCTTAACCACAAGTAAGATCAGAGTAATGTAGGACATCTACAATTTATCAAAAATAAACGGAAGCATAGCAATACCGGAAATGGTGATAATATATACATATAGAAACTTGTTTGTTACATTCCCCAGCACACACAACCCACAATAAAAGAAAACATAAGCTGATAGGCGCAGCAATACATACATGATTATATACAAGGTTAGGGCACCCAACCCCAAAAGAAGAAAGAAAGAAAAACAACTAGAACCGGTCCACAGTCAAAATAGGAAACCTCCTAACACAACAAAAAGGTGTTCCCAGCACAAAACATTAGAAGTACTCCTCAAAGGTCTTCATCCACGACCACCGAGAAAGTACGCAGAATCGGTATGACCTCCGTCGGGGTCCATACCAACATCGCCATAACCACCAAAACTCTCCTCCTCGAAATAGCCGGCCATGCCACAACGGCATCCACCTGCAGGATCATCTAAGAAAAGAGCAACATATAACAAAGTGTGAGCCCCATCGAGGTCGTGAGCAAATAACATCCATCATGCATGCATATGCAACCACAATCCACAGATTCACATGATCTACATGATATGCAAGTTCAGTTTTATTATTAGCCACCTATCATTACAACTAAGTCAAGTCTGTGCTACTACAATCCCAATGCATGTATCCCTGGTGTAGGCTTGGCTACCTCTTCCAGCGATACACTCATGAGGTTGTCGGAGAAAATAGTTGGCTCCAGCATCCCTTCCTAGTTCAGCTCGACCAGCCCTCTGATGATTATCCTGGCAAGCAATGGTTTCTTCCCTCATGCACCATATAGGTGTTCTGAATCTATGCACCTTCTGGTGTTCCGATATATGCACCTTTCGGTGTTCTAATAATTGCACCTTTCGGTGTTCTGATCCTAGTCACTCCCTGATAATTGCCTCCCAGGCATCCAACACCTTAACCCCTACTGGCAAAGGGTTTGTAGCACGGGTGATGAAACTCTAAACCCATGTCTATATGGTATAGTATGAGTCAAGCAGTGTCAACCGCATTCATAGTACGGGCTACCGCAGGCCTCATTTTTAAGCCGAGTACGGCATCTATTCTAACAATCACAATCATCATATTCATTTCACAGTGTTGATCAACAACAGTCATTATGCAATGATTTGAGTAAATTTGTTTGTAAGCATGTAAATGGTATAACAAACAAGATTCAATTATTAATAGCCGACATCAGATCATAATTACATTTGCACATACGCTAGTATTATTTACTCACCAGTACTTGGCTCTAGGTACTTAGTCACAGATTCAATTCCAGCTATTGTCTGACTGTTGTCCTCGAGCACAAGATCAAGTCCTAAACATAAGAATTAAACAGTGTTTTATTCAGTTATTGGCCCTACACTGGTGCCCTAGGGTTTCCCTAACTTACTGGGTTGACCCAGGGTTTAGTTGGTCTCATTTGGAACATCGGGCCTTACACTGGGTCTTAGGTCATGTCCCGGTGCATGGGCCAAAGCCTAGGGCACAGGGGCAATTTGGTCATTTATAGTGCCCACACCTGCCTCTAAGTCAGATTTAGTCCATAATACATTTTACAGTACAACATACTGTTGTCCAACTCAGGACAGTGCAGTAAAACCAAACACAGTAGTGCACAGTCATCTGCGGGGCCCACTTAGGGTTCCAACCAATTTTCACATATGGACAGATGTGGGGGAAGGTCATTTTTGTCATTTCCCACACCCCACAGTGTCCAGGGATCAAATCCCATAGGAAATTACAATTCTACCCTTTTGTATCAAAAGATTCCTTCACTGGGCGATGTCTCTAGGCCTTGCTGCATCGCCTAGTGCCTGCAATTGACAGTAGGGCAGAGTTTCCAAGGCTGGGCTTTACAAGGCCAAGGGTCTAATGGATCCTCTACATGTTGGGATGGTCTAGTAGCCCTAGTGCTGGTCTACCTTATGGTCCAATCCATTTCACCATAAGGGTTCCAGGCAGGCTGCATCTGGCTGTCCAGAATACCCTGATGAATAGTGCATAGGGTTTTGCAAATCTGAAATCTTGTGTTTCAGCCACATGCAAGGCTGAAACAATATGCCAGACAAGGTTTTAGGGTTGTACCCACCTAGGGTTAGGTCTCAGCAGCCCTGGCTTGTAGTCTAGGCTTCAATCCAGCAGCCAAAAGGGGGTCAAGGCTGTGCATGCATGCATGAACAGAATTCGGCCAAGGGAACAGCATATCAGATTTTTATTTTTCAACATAGATCACAGATTCACCATGCACAAGGTCTGCATGGCTGATATGGACCAAGACTGGGCAAACCTAAGCTCTTCTGGGTTGCCCAGGGTTGAAAAACACAGTATGCAAAAGGGAAAGAATGGTGAACAGCAGGTATGCAGGGAATTTTATACCTGAAACAGAGCTGAGAAGAAGCTTGGATGAGCTAGGGGAGGAGCTGGCAGCAGCCCTTCTTCTTCCTTCCTTCTTCCTCCTTCTCCTTCCTCTTCTTTCTCTCTCTTCTTCCCTCTCTTCTCTCTTTCGGATTTAGGTACAACCAAGGGTTCTAAATGAACCAAATGGCCTCCTATTTATAGACTTAAGGCCCACTGAGGTCTATTTGTTTGGTTAGGTCTCTTTTAAAAACTCATTTTTAAACTGATTCTGTTCAGTTCTGGGTGCACAGGGGGGATCCACACTGAACCAAGGGTATGAGGTGGTCCCTCAGAGTCCCCTCTATCACTGGAGAGTGTCCATGGCCAAGTTGGGTGGTCCCCATAATTATAATAATTAACTATATGGAAAAATAGCCACTGGGCGATGTCACTGGGCCTTGTTGCATCGCCCAGTGCATGACCCAGTGAATTACAGCAACTGAAATCAAAGGGGGATTGCACAGGGGTTTGACCCTAGGTCAGGGTATTGTCCCCACATGCCCACCATGGGTTTTTACATGATTTTTTAGAGGTGGATCCCACCATTTTAGGGAGGAGAGAGATTACCTGGGATCCAAATCATACATCAGTCTGTGAGCTATGCAAGTACAGGGGTCTGCTATCCATCTTCTAACAGGTATATAGGGAAACCTGTTCAGAGTATTTTCATTGATCTCATTGAGTGGAGTGATGCTCCATAGTGATCCTGGTGGCCTGGCCAGGGGTTCCTGCACTTCAGTGAGATTCCAGACAGTCAGGGGGCAGGGTTTGACATTTCTCCCCTCCTTACAAAAATTTTGTCCTCGAAATTTGCTTACCCAGTAATCCAAAGAGTTGAGGATACTTCTCCTTCATTTCTTCCTCATGCTCCCACGAAGCTTCTTCTGCTGGGTTATTTCCCCATCAAACTTTCACGAAAGCGACGGTGCGGTTTCGGAGGTTATGCTCTTTTCTGTCCAATATCTCCGTGGGATGTTCCTTATAAGTCATATCCATGTCCAACTGTTTGGGTTCAGCTGATATTACATGCGTCGGATTATTTATGTACTTTCGTAGCATTGGCACATGAAAAACATCGTGGACACTTGACAAAGATGGCGGTAGAGCCAGCCGGTATGCTACAGGTCCCACTCTATGGAGTATTTCATATGGACCAATAAATCTTGGGCTCAACTTGCCTTTCTTGTTTAAGCGCAGCAGTCCCTTGGTTGGGGATACTCGAAGAAATACTTTTTCTCCGATCTCAAACTCGATATCCTTCCTTCGATTATCCGCATAACTCTTTTGTCTCAATTGGGCTGCCTTGATCTTCTCTCTTATGACATCCACTTTGTCGTAGGTTGCTTGTATCATCTCAGGTCCGAGATACTTCCGCTCACCAACTTCATCCCAATAAAGTGGAGTTCGATACTTCCTACCATAGAGTGCTTCGAACGGTGCCATAGCAATGGTGGAGTGATAGCTATTGTTGTATGCAAATTTCACCAGTGGTATGTGAGCATCCTAACTATCATTCATTTCCAAAATACAGGCTCGAAGTATGTCTTCCAGAGTCTGAATGGTTCTCTCTGACTGTCTGTCCGTCTACGGATGAAAAGTTGTACTGAGATTCAATTGAGATCCCAATGCCTTTTGTAGACTTCTCCAAAACCTTGAAGTAAATTAAGGATCTCTGTCAGACACAATACTGACAGGCATGCCATGTAAGTGGACTATGTTGTCAATGTATATCTGGGCAAGCTTTTCCATCGGATAACTTATTTTTAACGGTATGAAGTGAGCTGCTTTTGTCAGTCCGTCTACGATCACCCAAATTACATTCATGCCCTTCCTGGTGTTTGGCAGTTTGTTACAAAATCTATAGTGATTCTTTTCCACTTCCACTCTGGTATGGGAAGTGGTTGCAAAAGTCCATACGGTCGGTGTCTTTCCGCCTTTATTTGTTGATAGGTAAGGTACTTGGACACGTAGATTGTTATGGTCTGCTTCATTCCAATCCACCAATAATATTGCTTCAAGTCCTTGTACATCTTTGTACTTCCAGGGTGGATGGTATAGGGTGAGCTGTGCGCCTCTTTAAGAATCCGGTCTTAAATATCAAAATCCTCAGGCATGCACAATCTATCACAAAACTTCAATGCTCCATCTTGGGCCAATGTAAAATCTGGGTCTTTGTGGACACCTTGTTGAATTTCCCAAATTATTTTGGCCAGCTCAGGATCCAATGGTTGCTTCGCAATTATTTCTTCTCTTATCGACGGTTGTAGATTAAATTTCTGAGCTTCCTCTATTAATTGCTCACTTAAGACCAAAGATGCGAGAGACGCAGTTTGAGATTTTCTGCTTAATGCGTTTGCCACAACATTGGCCTTGCCAGGGTGGTACTGGATCTCGCAGTCATAATCTTTTACTAGTTCTAACCACCGCCTCTATCTCATATTAAGCTCCTTCTGGGTGAAGAAATACTTTAGACTTTTTTGATCGCTGAAGATTTCACTCTTTTCACCGTAGAGATAGTGTCGCCAACTTTTTAACACGAAGACTACTGATGCTAACTCCAAATCATGAGTAGGGTAATTCTTCTCGTGTTCTTTCAATTATCTGGAGGCATATGCGACTACTTTACCTCTCTGCATCAGGACGCCGCCCAGGCCTGTTCTAGATGCATCCGTATACACTATCATTCCTCCGATTCCATCTGGAATGGTCAGAACTGGAGCCGATAGTAAACGGTTCTTTAATTCCTGGAAGCTTTTCTCACACACTTCATTCCACTCGTACTTAGTTCCCTTCCTCGTGAGTTTTGTCATGGGTGCCAAAATGCGCGAGAAGTTCTTAATAAATCGGCGGTAGTAATCGGCCAATCCGAAGAAACTTTGGATCTCAGTGGCATTTTTCAGAGTCTCCCATTCGAGAACTACTTTCACCTTGCCGGGGTCTACCTTGATGCCGTCTTTGGTGATGATATGCCCTAGGAAACCAATTTGGTTAAGCCAAAATTCACACTTACTAAATTTGGCATAGACCTGGTGTTCCCGCAATCGCTGCAACACGAATGTAAGATGTTGCGCGTGCTCTTCCTCACTCTTGGAGTACACCAGAATGTCATCAATGAACACTATAGCAAACTTATCTAGCACGTCATGGAATACTCTATTCATCATATCCATGAATGTTGCAGGGGCGTTGGTTAGTCCGAACGACAAGACTAAAAATTCATAATGTCCGTACCGAGTTTAGAACACTGTTTTGTGGATGTCACCGCTCTTAATCTTCAGGTGATGGTATCCTGGCCTATGATCAATCTTGGAGAAAACTCTTACTCCTTGTAGCTGATCAAACAGGTCATCGATACGAGGCAACGGGTATCGATTCTTGATTGTCAGTTTATTCAACTCGCGGTAGTCGATACACAATCGCATAGTTCCATCTTTCTTCTTTACGAATAGCACAGGTGCTCCCCAGGGTGACACACTGGGTCGAATAAATCCCTTTAGCAGATCTTGAAGTTGTATCTGCAACTCTTTCAATTCGACTAGCGCTATTCGGTATGGTGCCTTGGATACCGGTGCTGCACCAGGGATCAGGTCAATCGCGAACTCTATATCGTGGTCTGGTGGCAACTGTGTCAGATCTTCTAAAAATACATCAGGAAATTCCCTGATTATATGGAGTTCTTCCAAAGGTCTTATCTTTGCCTCCGTATTAAGTATAGTGTCTAAGAAGCCTTGGCATCCATCATCGAGCAACTTTTGCACCTGAAGTGTGGATAATGTTGTTCGCTTAGACTTCCTCCTCGGTTCACTTTGATAGGTGAATTCCGACCCATCTTCTAGTTTAAACTTTATCTTTTTCTCGGCACACATGACGTTTGCACCATAGGCAGACAACCAATCCATGCCTAGTATCACGTTAAAATCATTTATTTCCATTTTTATCAATGGTGCGGTTAGTCTCTGCCCACAGATTTTGATCTGACAGGGATCATAAACCTCTTTCAAAGTCATGACACTCCCTGTTGGCATGCTGACTACTAGCTCATGCTCAATGTCTCTTGGTTGATCTTCCATCTTACTCGTAAAGGTTAAGGAGACGAAAGAGTGGGTTGCGCCCGAGTCAAATAATACTCGTGCGGGTATGGTTGAGACATTCAGGGTACCTAGGGTTTGTAGGTAATTTAAGTTGTATGACATAAACCAATTTCTCTAAAATTTATAGTGTTCGACCACTTACCTGTCATAACATCGGGGTTCGCCTTAACTTCTTCGTTGGTCAAAGCGTACACCTTTCCCTGCATCCGATTGTCACACGATTGAAATGGCCTAGTGTAGGGTTGATTAAGTGAATTGTTGCCATATCCACGCGTTTTACAATCTCTGGCCATATGCCCTTCCTTATTGCATAGATAGGATTTGAAAGGTATAGCTCCAGGTGTCGTGGCTTTGTTCGCTTGACTTGCTGCTGGTTGGCTTGGCGAAGTTGCTGTCATCGCTTGACTCATAGTAGGTTGAGTAGATCGAGTAAATGTAGGGCAAAAAGAATTCTGACCTACTTTCGGCCTACAATACAGAGTTGGAGTAGGGCTTGAACTTGTTCCCCGGTAAACCTTATTTGGCCAACCATAGGTTTGGAAATTATTCAAACTTTTGTTCAAACCAGGCGATGTTACAGTCTTTTCTTTCTCTTTTTCCTTGAATCTATCCTCCATTGTCTTCGCCTTATCAACCATTTGAGCATGATCCCGAATATCCATGATTGACAAAATTGATCCAATCTCAGTTTTGAGTCCCTTCTCCATTTTCTTAGCCTGACTAACTTCCCCTTTCAAGTGCTCTGGAGCAAAGTGGAACAGATCTTCGAACCGTTGTTGGTAATCTAATACCGACTTGTTCCCTTGCACCAATGCAATGAATTCGGCTTCCTTTCTATCCTTGAAGCTCTCGGAAAAGTTGTTCTTGAAGAAAACTTCTTTAAACTGTTCCCATGTGGGATTCGGGTGTGCAGCTTCTAGATTAGGTCTAATGGCCTTCCACCAAGCTTCAGCCTCATTCTACATCTGATAACCCGCACAAATAATCTTTTGCGTGTCCGTGCACTCGAGTACTTCAAATGCCTTTTCTAGGGCACTGATCCATCGCTCCGGCTGCATTGCCTCTGATGTTATTTTAGAAAATGCAGGTGGTTGGAGTTTCTTGAACCTTTTCATAACCTTGGCGGTAGAATTTTCTGCTAAGTGCTGAGGCACATGCAGGTGGTGGAAACAGTACGGGTCGATTAGGTGGTGGTGGTGGTGTAGCGCGTTCGTGCATTATAGTTGTAAATTGTGTAGACATTTGACCAAGCAACTCCTGTTATTGTCGCATGGTTCGCATCATCGTGGTCATGAACGTAGTCACATCGCCGGCTTCCACACTTGACTGAGGTGCTGCTGTAGTAGCTTGTGTAGCTGCTGGTGCTTCTGATGAAGCAGCCGATGCCTTAGAGTTTTGGACCTCTGTTCCATTGGGCAGTTCAACCTCCGATACAATTCTAGGTTGTTTACCCTTACGACCTCCACAAGTACTTCTAGTGTTGACCATTGTTGCTTCTTTGAAAGGAGGAGCGTGTTTAATATTCTAATTTCATCTATGTGGGCAAATAGTTGTTTTTTAACTTAAGCAGGGTCAAATCCAGTACACAGTTCCAATGAGTAACATTAGTCATACCAGTAAGGTGGATTATTAGATTCATTATCTTGGTTCATTAGGTGATGTGTTTCATTAAATGCTTTGTGTTTCCTCTTGCTTACATGTTTTTATGTGTCAATATGCTATGCATGGTGCTATATAAAATGCCAAGCTTTTAATTAAAGACTTTTAATTAATTACCTGTTCTAGCAGGCAAGCATCTCCAGCCTCTTCCCGGTCTCGAACTCCAATGCCCGTAAAAATTCTATGTCAGCTATTACCTCTCCAGCTAACCTCAGAAAATGCTCTTGCTCTTCGGGTCCACTAATGGCTGCAATGGTTAAGTACAAGTCCAGTCGGTTTTCAACCCGGGGTAATACTAGTCATATCCGCCTCAGTCTCTTACGTAGATATCTAATAATAAGCATGGTACTGGGGTCTCCAGGTCGAATGAGGTAATAGGTTCTGTCACACAAAATGGTTCTAGGCATGAGGGCATACTTAATTTAACGAATTAAGTACTTAACTATGGAAATTTAATTAACCATAACACCAACATAACAAATTCTTGGGTTGGCTCGAGGTACCTTAATGTCTAGGGACTCGATTGACTAGACAACCTATCAGATCTGGCTCTCAGCTATCCTACACCTTGGTTAGGGTAAGATCTATGCTTCCCACACGTACCACGCACGTAACACAACATACCTATGTAGCTATGTTCAGTTTGCATCACAACATTACAATTGGGTTCATACACTACAACAGACAAGTATATTTTATACTTATAATACACACCATAGTCTATATTTATATCATAAACTATATATAATTATTCTCATTAGCATATAGTACACATCTATTTAAAACCTCGTCATATAGGTCTCCTTCTTAGTCCTTAATTATGAAATTTTACTTTTTGAGCCTATGTCGTCAAGTTGTGATTTCATCTTATTGTAATTTATCTCGTATATATTTTTTTTATTTGATAACAATAATTAATTTAATATATATGTATATATATATATTTTAGCTTATGCACTTGTTGAATTGCAGTTTATGTAGTCAATCTTATATAAGTTTTATTAATTTAATGAAAATTCCATGTCTTTGTTTAATTGCATCTACTTCCCCTGTAGCTTTTACTTATTTCATGTTTTATGAGTTATATCTTGTTAATCCTAGTCTGCACGTCATGAATGTAAGAAGAGCCTCACGCTTTGATACCAAGCTCTGTCACACCCCAAACCACCCCCTAGGAGGATTGGGTAGGTGACCCGAATTGCATGACTGCAATCCGCCAAATCCCACGGATCTAGAAGTAGTGCTTACATTCATGAACCAAAATCCACACCTTAACCACAAGAAAGATCAGAGTAATGCAGGACATCTACAATTTATCAGAAATAAACGGAAGCATTGCAATACGGGAAATGGTGATAATATATACATATAGAAACTTATTTGTTACATTCCCCAGCACACACAACCCACAATAAAAGAAAACATAAGCTGATAGGCGCAGCAATACATACATGATTATATATAGGGTTAGGGCACCCAACCCAAAAAGAAGAAAGAAAAAAAAACAACTAGAACCGGTCCACGGTCAGAACAGGAAACCTCCTAATACAACAAAAAGGAGTTTCCATCACAAAACATCAGAAGTACTCCTCAAAGGTCTTCATCCACGACCACATAGAGAGTACGTAGAATCGGTATGACCTCCATCGGGGTCCATACCAACATCGCCATAACCACCAAAACTCTCCTCGAAATAGCCCGCCATGCCACAACGGCATCCACCTACAGGATCATCTAAGAAAAGAGCAACATATAACAGAGTGTGAGGCCCACCGAGCTCGTGAGCAAATAACATCCATCATGCATGCATATGCAACCACAATCCACAGATTCACATGATCTACATGATATGCAAGTTCAGTTTTATTATTAGCCACCTATCATTACAACTAAGTTAGGTCTGTGCTACTACAATCCTAATGCATGTATCCCTGGTATAGGCTTGGTTACCTCTTACCGCGATACACTCATGGGGTTGTCAGAGAAAACCAGTCAGCTCCAGCCCTCTGATGATTATCCTGGCAAGCAACCGTTTCTTCCCTCATGCACCATATAGGTGTTCTGAATCTATGCACCTTTCGATGTTTTGATATATGCATCTTTCGGTGTTCTGATAATTGCACCTTTCGGTGTTTCGATCCTAGTCACTCCCTGATAATTGCCTCCCAGGCATCCAGCACCATAACCCCTACTGGCAAGGGTTTATAGCACAGGTGATGAAACTCTAACCCCATGTCTATATGGTATAGTATGAGTCAAGCAGTGTCAACCGCATTCATAGTACGGGCTACCGCAGGCCTCATTTCCAAGCCGAGTACGGCATCTATTCTAACAATCACAATCATCATATTCATTTCACAGTGTTGATCAACAACAGTCATTATGCAGTGATTTGAGTAACTTTGTTTGTAAGCATGTAAATGGCATAACAGACAAGATTCAATTATTAATAGCCGACATCAGATCACAATTACATTTGCACATACCATAGTATTATTCACTCACCAGTACTTGGCTCTAGGTACTCAGTCACAAATTCAATTCCAGCTGTTTTCTGACTGTTGTCCTCGAGCACAGGATCAAGTCCTAAACATAAGAATCAAATAGTGTTTTATTCATTTATTGGCCCTACACTGGTGCCCTAGGGTTTCCCTAACTTACTGAGTTGATCCAGGATTTAGTTGGTCTCATTTGGAACATCAGGCCTTACACTGGGTCTTAGGTCATATCTCGGTGCATGGGCCAAAGCCTAGGGCACAGGGGCAATTTGGTCATTTACAATGCTAACACCTGCCTCTAAGTCAGATTTAGTCCATAATACATTTTACATTACAACATACTGTTGTCTAACTCAGGATAGTGTAGTAAAACCAAACACAGCAGTGCACAGTCATCTGCGGGGCCCACTTAGGATCCAACCAATTTTCACATATGAATAGCTGTGGGGGAAGGTCATTTTTGTCATTTCCCACATCCCATAATGTCCAGGGATCAAATCCCATAGGAAATTACAATTCTACCCTTTTGTATCAAAAGATTCCTTCATTGGGCGATGTCTCTAGGCCTTGCTGCATCGCCCAGTGCCTACAATCGACAGCAGGGCTGAGTTTCCAAGGCAGGGCTTTGCAGGGCCAAGGGTCTAATGGATCCTCTGCATGTTGGGATGGTCCAGTAGCCCTAGTGGTGGTCTACCTTATGGTCCAATCCATTTCACCATTAGGGTTCCAGGCAGGCTGTCCAGAATACCCTGATGAATAGTACACAGGGTTTTGCAGATCTGAAATCTTGTGTTTCAGCCACATGCAAGGCTGAAACAATATGCCAGACAGAGTTTCAGGGTTGTACCCACCTAGGGTCAGGTCTCAGCAGCCCTGGCTTACAGTTTGGGCTTCAATCCAACAGCCAGAAGGGGGTCAAGGCTATGCATGCATGCATGAACAGAATTCGGCTAAGGGAACAGCATATTAGATTTTTATTTTTCAACATAGATCACAAATTCACCATGCACAAGGTCTACATGGCTGATCTGGACCAAGACTGGGCAAACCTAAGCTGTTTTGGGCTGCCCAAGGTTGAAAAACACAGTATGCAAAAGGTAAAGAATGGTGAACAGCAGGTATGCAGGGAATTTTATACCTAAAACAGAGCTGAGAAGAAGCTTGGATGAGCTAGGGGAGGAGCTGGCAGCAGCCCTTCTTCTTCCTTCCTTCTTCCTCCTTCTCCTTCCTCTTCTTTCTCTCTCTTCTCTCTTTCGGATTCAGGTACAGCCAAGGGTTCTAAATGAACCAAATGGCCTCCTATTTATAGACTTAAGGCCCACTGAGGTCTATTTGTTTGGTTAGGTCTCTTTCAAAAGCTCATTTTTAAACTAATTCTGTTCAGTTTTAGGTGCACAGGTGGGGTCCACACTGAACCAAGGGTATGAGGTTGTCCCTCAGAGTCCCCTCTATCACTGGAGAGTGTCCATGGCCACTGGGCGATGTCACTGGACCTAGTGCATGACCCAGTGAATTCCAACAACTGAAATCAAAGGGGGATTGCACAGGGGTTTGACCCTAGGTCAAGGTATTGTCCCCACATGCCCACCATGGGTTTTTACATGATTTTTTAGAGGTGGGTCCCACCATTTTAGGGAGGAGAGAGATTACTTGGGATCCAAATCATACATTAGTCTGTGAGCTATGCAAGTGCAGGGGTCTGCTATCCATCTTCTAACAGGTATATAGGGAAACCTGTTCAGAGCATTTTCATTGATCTCATTGAGTGGAGTGATGCTCCACAGTGATCTTAGTGGCCTTGCCTGGGGTTCCTACACTTTAGTTAGATTTCAAACAGTCAGGGGGCAGGGTTTGACAATAATAGCAGCCCAAAAGGAGCAAATTGAGACTCTATGAAACAAGAACCAGAGAATGGACGAGAGATATTGGTGGCTATGGGACCGACATATAGACCTTTGGAACAGTGTCCGAGATCAAGTCAATGCCATCAATGAACTGATCAAAGGAACCAATGCTTATATTTGAAGAAATGTGCCAGGAAGATTGAGCCTTAGCATGAGGTGAGAAACCAACCTACCCTTTCCTAGCTAGGAAGATGATATCCTTGACCACCTTTGTGATCTCGACGAAGAGACACGAACAATTGAAGCCCTAGTATGGAAACTTTGCGACAAGCTTCAAGAACTGCGGGCAACAACTGATGAACCTAAAATCAACATGATCATCATAAGTGATGGGGAATCAGACGAATTAGATCAGGATGTCGATCACTTTCTGGAATAGTTTGATTCTGAGCTTTGCTTCCCGTCTGATGAGCAGTGTAATAATGCAAATACTAGAAGTGAGAAGAATTCCAAGCCAGCCCGACTCAGTGTTGACAACCCAGCAGAGTTGATAAGGAACTAGAACCAGAACCATAATCGTACTGCAATTAAACCAGAAAATGAGATCTTGAAGCAACTCAAAAAGACTAAAGCCAACATTTCAATTTGGGGTTTATTAACCGGTTCTCGAACCCATAGGGAGGCAGTACTAAAAGCATTGGCTAGCATGCATGTACCAATCAAAACTAAATCAACCTAATGAGCCAACATAGTAGGGTCCCTCTATGCGGTCAAGCTTTCATGTTCTCAGACAAAGACCTTCCACCTAAAGGATCCAACCATACATCGGCGCTCTATGTAACGATCGACTACAATGGAAGTCAAACCCCTCAAGTCTTAGTGGACAATGGCTCAGCCTGAACGTCTGCCCACTACAAACCATCCAGCATATAGGGATTGACCCAGCAAAGTTGTAACCCTCCACACAAGGAGTGAGAGCTTATGACAACACTAGAAGAAATGTGATCGAGATTCTGAGCACAAAAATTAACATGAGCCCGACCAAATTCTAGATTGAGTTCCAAGTCATTGACATCCCTTCATCTTTCAATATGATCATTAGAAGACCATGGCTTCATATGGCTGGGGCAGTACCATCTTTTCTCCATCAGAAGCTTAAGTTCATAGTCGACGATAAGGTCATCACTATCTTGGCCGATCCTGAGGTGATAAACATGTTGGCCAACTTGGAGGCCAGCAAATAAAACAATTCTCAATTGGCTGAATTTCAATTTGATACAGTGTATGCCACATATCCGACACAACCCCTTAGAGAGAAGCTTCATCTCACACACCTGAATAGTCACAATGTAGCAGTCCCAAACATGCTCAAGAAAATGGGTATTTTCCGAGTATGGGCCTGAGAAAGTCTCACCGAGGAATGTCGAAACTCCTACTACCTTCAGCCAACAAAGAGTACTATGGTCTAGGCTACACCCTTACCAAGGAGGATCTCTTCAAATGGGCTCAGAAGGAGAAACAAAAGAAATATGAAGCTTACCTGAAAAAGCTACAAAAGAAGGACCCAGAGAAATACAAGAGGGTAAAGAAGTCAAGAACACAAAAGCTGAGGTAAGCATCGCCACACTTTATCTTAAAACCCTCAATGGGTATTTCATCAAATAAGGGGATACCCTCCCTTATTACGGATTTAACGGACCATGGTACTATGAAATCTTTCAAAAACTAATGCCAGATCTTGAAATCTTCTTTATAGATCAAATGGACTTCTTGGAAATCCTTCAAGAAGATCGTGTGGACTCCAACAAAGACTAGCAAGATGAAGCAACTTCTTTCCACATTGAAGACCAGTTCAAAGAAGTGATCTCTGCACTAGATGGCACTGAAGATTGAAATACAAACTTGTAACCAATGGTCTACCCAGCTGAAGGAGCCATACCCAATTAGACCTAGTTTTCAGAGTACCGCTTCTACAAAGGCGTCGACAGTTCTAGTCCTAGTCCTAGCTTTCTTTTTAGTTCTTCTAGCCCCAGTTCTGAGTCCAAGTCCAAGTCCAGTTCTTCTTCTAATTCTTCGGAGTCCTTGTCTGAGTCTGATGTAGACGATTAGTTTGATTTCAATGAATTATTTTATTCTAGTTACATTGTGCCTCTTCTTGCTTACATTAATGAGGAGTAAATGTTCGATGATCCTCCACCTGATCTCCTATAAATAATACAACAAAATGAAGAAAAAAGAGCTCAACCAATCCCTGAGAGCTTTAAAATCATCAACTTAGGATCATCAGAATTGCCAAGAAAAATAAAAATAGACTCAACTTTGAACGAACAAGAGGTCCAACCTCTAATTGAACTTCTGAAAGAATTCATAGAAGTGTTCGCATGGTCAAACGGTGACATGCTCGGTATCGACACCAACATTGTCACACACCATCTACCTTTATACCCTAGGATGAAACCAGTAAAGCAAAAACTAAGACGGATGAGACTGGAAGGGATCTTGAAGATCAAAGAAGAGGTCACTAAACAGCTTGAAGCAGGATTTCTAGAAGTGATGGAATACCCTGAATAGTTGGCCAACATTGTGCTGATACCTAAGAAAGACAGACCAGTACGAATGTGTGTAGAGTTTAGGGATCTAAACAAGGCAAGCCCAAAAGATGACTTTTCCCTACCTCACATTGATATACTCGTAGACAATACGATCAAACACGCCCTTCTATCTTTTATGGATGGATTCTCAGGGTACAAGCAAATCAAAATGGCACCAGAGGACATGCAAAAGACATCCTTTATAACTCAATGGGGAACATATTTTTACAAAGTAATGTTGTTTGGATTCAAAAATGTCGGGGCAACCTATCAAAGGGCGGAAACCACCATTTTACATGACCTAATGCACAAGGAGGTTGAGGTCTATGTCGACGATATGATCGTCAAGTCAAAGGAACGTGATGGGCACGTTGAAGCCTTAAGAAAATTCTTCAAAAAAATTAAGACATACAAACTAAGGCTAAATAAGCCATAGAGGCATCGAGATTGATCCTACCAAGATTAAGGCAGTCATGGATATGCCACCATAAAAAACCGAAAAAAGAAATTAGGGGTTTCCTAGGGAGAATCCAATACATCAATTGGTGTATTACTCAATTAACTATAGTGTGCGAACCGATCTTCAAGTCACTCAAGAAAAATGAACCAAAAGAATGGAATGAGCAATGCCAAGTTGCATTCGATAAAATCAAAGAATACTTGACCAACCCACCGGTATTGGCATCCCCGATACTCGACAAACCTTTGTTGTTATACCTGTCTGTAATAGACATTGCCATGGGAGCAATGTTAGGAAAACATCAGGAAGACAAAAAGGCAGAACAAGCCATATACTACTTAAGTAAGAAGTTCGTAGACTATGAGACTACGTTTACAGCTCTGAAGAAAGTCTACGCGCCTCTGATCTAGGCCACGAGGCGTTTGAGGCATTACATGATAGCCCACTCTGTATTCTTGATCTTGAGGATAGATCCGATTAAATACCTATTTGAGAAACCTGCCTTGACAGGGAGATTAGTACGATGGTTGCTTTTATTATCAAAATTTGATGTTAAACATGTGACAAAAATCAGTCAAAGGACGAGCGATCGTTGATCATTTATCAGCACATCCAACCCTTGAAACTACACCATTGGAAGATGTATTTCCTGACGAGGACATTGCACAATTGGAACCGGAAGAAATTGACATAGTTTGGCAATTACTTTTCAATGGAGCAGCCAATCAAAAGGGTTGTGGGGCCGGCATACTATTAATTACTCCTGATGGGAGCCATATGCCTTGGGCGTTTAAGCTAACTTTGAATGCACTAATAACATGGCCGAATATAAAGCTTGTACCATAGGACTTGAGGCTGCCGTATCAATAAAACTTAAGAGACTAGAAGTTTATCGGGACTGTTCCTCGGTTGTATGCCAAATGCAAGGGAAGTGAAAAACAAAGGATGAAAAGTTGATACCATATCAAGAACATGTTGAGACATTATCCAAGGAGTTTGGTAGACGCCAATCACATTCATACCTTGATGGTCGATGGAAGACCATGGCATGTAGACATCATTGATTTCATTAGAGAAGAACAATATCCTAAGGATGTCATGACCAAAGAAAAGTGTTTCTTGAGGAGATACGCTACACAATTATTCCTATTAGAAGACATTCTCTACAAAAGGTCGTATGATGGAATACAATTGTTGTGCATAAATGAGGAATAAACAAAACTAATCATGGATCAAATCCACCAAGATATATGTGGTCCTCACATGAATGCAATGATGATAGCCACCGATCATTAGACTAGGGTACTTTTGGAACACTATGGAAGCCGACTATGCACAATACGGGAAAAGTGTCATAAATGCCAGATATTTGGCAATCTCATACATACACCACCCTTAGAGTTACACACTCTAAGTTCTCCCTAGCCATTTGCCACTTGGGGCATTGATTTCATAGGCTAAGTGGTCCTGAGTCCTCTAATGGTCATGAGTACATTTTAGTAGCCATTGACTACTTTACCAAGTGGGTGGAGGCATAGTTTTATGCCAAATTGATAGTAGCCAAGGTGGCTAAGTTCGTATTCAACAATATCATGTGTTGATATGGAGTCCCTCATACGCTCATATCAAATCAAGGATCCCCCTTCAGGGGAGAATTGAAGAAATTGTGTGACAAGATGAATATTCAAAGACATGCATCTTCACCCTACAAACCTCAAACTAATGGTGTAGTGGAAGCCACTAACAAGAACATCAAGAGAATAATACAAAAGATGGCTGACAAACACAATGATTGGGCTGACAAGCTACCCTATGCACTTTGGGCATATAGAACATCTATCTAAACTTCAATTGGGGTAACCCCCTACTCATTGGTCTATGGAATGGAAGCTGTCCTTTAAGTAGAATTGGAAATACCCTCTCTACAGGTCATGATGGATAGTGACATTCTAGAAACAGAATGGATCAAAACAAGATTCGAGGAATTAAACCTCATTGACAAGAAAAGAATGAACGCATCGACAACCTGAAGAGGTACCAATAGAGGATGAAACAAACCTTCAACAAGAAAGTCGTACCATGCCAACTATCCGTTGGTGACTTGGTGCTTAAGGAACAAAGAGCACCCATGATCCATGAGGAAAATTAAGCTCCCTTACTTGACAAACTTGGATCAGCTCAAGAAGTACTATGTTTAATGTTCCCTAGCAAGGAACTACACTCAACCTGATCCCTTAAAAACCTAAGGGTACGCTGGCATCTTGGTGAAATAACATCAAGTACTCAAAATAGAAAATGAAATAAGTCCATAAAAGCTCAATCACAAAGTTCAAAGTGCAGTCCAAATCCAAAAATCAAGTACTTGTTCAAAAGAAAATAACATGGAAAGGAAGACAAATGAGTAAAGGGCTACTCTTGTAAATCATACTATCCTAATGGCTCAAATCTTCCACCTTCTTCTGCAACTTGGCAATAAGCGGGTCTTCAGTGTCTTCACCATCATCTTCCTCCACTTCTCGAGAATTCTTGGAACTCGAAGAGCTTGAAGCTTCTTTTCACTCCCATGTAAATCTCCTCCTCGCACTCTTTTCCTTCCCCTCTCCATGGGCCTTTACCTACTCTTCATAATCGGCAGTCATTCCACCTTCCTCAATAGCTCCCACATTCTTCAAAATTATCTTTGACCACCACAAACTGGGAATCTTCGCCACCAATTCTTCGTCAAGTTTCTTTGGTGGAAAGAAGTTAACCAATTCCCTAGGTACATCCAGAGTCAATCCATGCTATCGACGTAATCGTTTGGGTATATAAAAAGAAGTGTGGTTTAATCCCATCAAGTGAACATAGTTACAACGGGAAGAGTTCAACATCGGGGCATCTACAGGTCACCAAGAGCACAGGCAGCGGATGTCATTAGAAGAAATAGAGGAAAGACCACGCTCCCAGGTATCCCAATGGTGACACTCCATCACTACCAAGCGGAGATAGTAGTGTTTGATCTTGAAATCCCCTCTAATAGGCTTCACAAATTGAAGACTCTCACAATGCCAAATCTGCTAAAAAAAAAAAAAAAAAGAGAACTAGGGTAGTTCTAGACACATGGCAAGGAAAAATCGAAAGGAAAAGAGAGCAAAAGAAGTACCTACAACAAGTAGGGGCTGCCAAAAAAGTCTTCACTACATGGGGTACGACTTCCATTTAAGATGTCCAGCCCTCTCATTGTTTTCATCAAGATGGTAGGAACGATGTCACCACTCCGCTGGATTTGCTTGACCACTGCCATCAACACAGGGGAAGCCTCACGAGCACCAAAAAAAAGAAGGAATTGAGCAATCACACAGAATAAAAAAGCTCTCCTCCTATACTCCACAAAAATATGGTCACCTCAACGTTGACCCGTAAAACAGCGAATGACAACCAAGACATCAATACAGTGACCATGCATAAAATGGGGAAGACGATCCCGTTCCAACCCAAAAAAGGACATGATGTCCTTGGAATAATCGTCCATTAAACTTGGAAGTATCATAGCACCATGACGAGGAGAAAGAAAGCATGCACAAAACTCTTCATTAGTAGGACATACCTCAGCTGTGTATAATCGAAACACATGAGTTTCAGGAAACCAATATCGAGAGACACCTAGAATCGACAACAGCTCTTTATTGAATGTTGTAATTTCACAGTCAAGTGAATTTTTGCACTGTTGGGTAGTCCGCACTGCATAAAGGGGTTCCTGTCGTCCCAACACCTCAGCCTACATTCTATGGTCACGATGGACAATTCCATATCACAACACATCCATACATCACATATGGACCTATCCATGCATTCGATTGATTTAAAAGTCCAAAAACGGATTAAAAATCATTTGCAGAACCATTCAAAAATGTTTACCGGGCTCAAAGGCCCAAAGTTGTACATCATCCATTTCAAAAAATATAATAAAAATAAAAAATTACTGCTCCCCGCCCTCTTCGTCCTCCTCATCCTCCTCATCCTCTCTCTCTCTCTCTCTCTCTCTCTCTCTCTCTCTCTCTCTCTCTCTCTCTCTCTTCCCAATCCTTGTTGACTCTAGCATCTTGGCTATCAACAGGATCATCAATCTGAATCCTCGAAGACTGTGGCACCTGAGTCTCTACAGCTAGAGTAGGTTGAGCAGCAGCCAAAGCCTTGTCCCTTTCCTTTTGGAGTTGATTAGTCGTTGCCTCGTACCCCAGGATATCACCCTCCTATATTGCATACTAAGCATCAACATCATTATACTCTTTCCTAGGTACTAACCATATAGGCAACAAAGAAAAGCAACAAATAACTCAGCAGCTAAAGTATCCACTGGCTCTGAGAGGAAGTGAGTTCTTTTAAGAAAGCGACCATCCTTAATAGGTCATCATACCTATAGCTAGGGACCTACAACAAAAATCAGTGGTTAGCTACCCTAAAAGGAAGGAATTGCAAGATTTGGAACACAATCAATATAATCACAAAGTCAAAGCCGCATGGATAGCCGACCACGACTAAGGAAGGTCGTGGAATGGGTACCTCCTTGCCCTGGCAAACGAATGACCATCCCGGTACTAGGAAGAAGGCATCAGGCACCTTGTGCCAACATGAAGGTGTGATAGATGACTTGGCAACGGTCTCACTAGCCAGAGGAGATGTCATCAGGGGAGGAGACCCGAACGAGGTAGTCTCACAGGTCGAGGCACTAACAGTAGTAGCAGCATCCCCTAGGGTTTTGCATCAATAAGGGCCTACACACACAAGGTTAAGTTAGTAACCAAGATGCAAGTTCAATATCAGAAACACAAAAGGTTAGAAGAAGCAAGGACTTACCCACTGACTAGAAGGAGTGAGTCGAACACACATCAACTCCTTCGTCTTATACTTGTGGTAACGTCTCCACGAGTTCATCTCAATGAAGGGTCGTGCGTCAATACCCTTCAAATACTGGTTCATCTCCCTTTGGGAGAGTCTCTCCGACTTTAGCATAAAGTGCGGAGGCCACCTAGGAATGCAAGGCCTCTCAACATCAGGCCGTTGCCTATAGACCCTATTCCCCAGGTACCAAGCATACCCAGAAGGCCCGGCAAAGACCATGCATTGAGGCACCAGTCTCCTAATAGCCTCCAATCGAGCCTACACGCCCAGCTGAAGCGAGTCAAAGGGCTGCCACACCACCTGCCATACAAACACACCAAGTTTAGTAATAAGATAAGGCAAGATAAAAGAAACAACAAGCTGAATTTTTACCTTTTGTGGAGAGAGCCGGTTCAGCATCTCCCTGATGACAGACATCGGGACAGTTCTTTCCTTGGGACGGGTGTTATCTACATGCCACATCCCTACCCTAAAAAATTATGTATGGTCCCGAATCCTTAACCTAGGAGCACGTACCCCTAAGTGATCATAGCACCAACACTATGATCAAGACAAGAGAGTGTCAGTGTAGGTAACAGAACAAGTGAAAACAAATATAGGCAAACACAAGAAATACAAGAAGAAAGTAAAACAATGAATTACCTCTGGTACAAACCAAGTGTCATCGATGCACTAAGTGCGCCACATGGTCAAGGAATCCATTGTCCTTAGCATATGGGCATAGCCTACCCCGGCCCAGTTGAAGGACTTCGCCTTCAACAAATCACGGAGGTACCACACTAAGGATATGTGGATCCTCATGCCCCTGCTGTTGAACAAAGTGTTCCTCAATAAATAAAGGAGGAAACACCTCGCCAACTAGTCGATCTCGTCCCAACTGGAAGAGTCTGTCACTATCTTCTTCTCCCACTCGCGATGGAACCACTACACCACCACCATTGACTCAGGAGGACAGGAGCCAAGTTGCTTCTTCACGTCCTCCTCGATGAACGACCACTCTCCAAGGTGCCCAGTCACTACATCATCGCTGAAGGATAAACCGATGTACAAGAAGTAGCAGAGTGGGGTAATGGCCATCTCACCCACAGGCAAATGAAAAGTATGAGTGGTGAGCCACCACCTCTCAGCCAAGACTTGAGCCAGAGATGTATCGAAAGACCTGGTCTGCAAGAGAGCTAAGTCCTCGAAGCCGACAGTCACCACCCACTGACGGACAACACTACAGAGCTGGCCATACCAGTTGAGAACAATCGAGCGTGACCCATACTTGTGGTAGGTCATGGGGTCCTGCACATTAGAATAGGCCAAAGCTTAATATCAGCCCTAAAAATCCACAATGAGTCGTTACAAATTCTTAAAAAAGACAAACAAACATAAAGATTTGCAAGCAATGGTTCCCATGATGGATCAATCCTATACACATGGAAATCCATAAAATGAACCTATCCCTGAGAAGAGTGGATGCCATAAATCCCCATGGAATCTAATTTAGGTTTATCATGGATCATGGTCAACGATAAATTTAAGTCAACATAAAGGATTCAAGCATCAAGCATAGTGTTTGCACAAAATAATAACTGCAAGCGTACAGATCAATCGTAGCTACGGGTTGAACTCAAGGAGATATACGCCACCCTATTTTAATCACTTTAAAGTAATGCAAAGTGAACCAAATTAAAGTATTAAATTAAAATAATTAAACTAACAAATTAACGCGTCCTAACTCACAAGCATCTAATGAATTAAATTGGCATGAATTAAATTGGCGTCCTAACACATATCCATCTAACCTATCAAACTAACGCGGATTGGAAGGGATAAATTGCAGCCACACACCACAACCACATTAAAAAAACAAAAGAAGAAGGAGAATGCGATAGAAGAAGAGAGAATGAGATAGAAGAGAGGGAGAATGAGTTTAAGAGTTTAGAGAGTAAAAACCTGGATGTGCTTGAACTGGACTGAAATTGCTTGCATGAATGTAGTTGAAGAGCTTGAATACTTAAACAAACCTTGCATGGCTTCCTCTTCTAAATCTCCAAGTCTTGTCATCAGCTTAGGAACTTAGACTAGAAAGCTTGAAGCTAAATTAGAATTATTACAACCATATTGAAGACATAAAATTAAAGCATGAATCAAAAGCATTACAACCATGGAATTGAAAGCATGAAATCAAACTAGAACTTAGAAAGCCAAAAACTAGAAGAGGAGAAGAAGAAATTTCACTAATTAATTGAACTTAACTTGCACTAAAATTGAACAAATTACAACCCAAATAATGGGGTATTTATAGGGGAAGTAAGGAGAAGGGAGAAGAGGGGGGGGGGGAGCTTCCAATGATTTTGGGAGCTCCTCTCCTTCTAAAAATCGTGGAGAGGAGAGAGAGTGGGAGAAGGAAACCCAAAATAAGGGAATATTCCAATAGAAAGAGGGAGAGAAGAGAATCCAAGCTACATAAATCTTCTATTTTTACAAAAATAACTTTCTAGTTCTAACTTGTGTTTCCTTTTCTTTGTAGATATCTTCTCCAAGCAATGAGATCAAGGCATCTTTGAATTTTCAACCTTCCATGGATGAGAGAATATTTTTC